>NC_082732.1:4489870-5089870 GCF_030144855.1 Hypanus sabinus | reverse complement strand
ATGCAGCTGGATTAATGCATCCCACAGCTGGATGGATTTGCTGGAGGATTCTTTCTTCAATTTTCATATCAATTACCAAAATTAATTGATAGTTGAAGAGCTTCATCACAACTGCACTCTGATTGGCTGCTCAGTTATATCCTACCACAGTGCAACCCCAGATGCTGTGTTTTCCTAAGGACACTTAATAAACAGAGAAAAAATAAGTGGCTCACCTTTAGCAAAACAAATGGTGCAATAAAAGCTATTAAACTCCATCCATTCATCAGATTCCACAACCATTAAATATTTCAGTTGGAACGTGGATTATTCACTTTCTTGGTAATAAAATTCAGCTGTTGTAATGGTCCTGTGACCCCAGGCTTTCACACCTCTTGCTATTATTGTTCTGCTTGAGCTCCCGATTCCCTGTAGGTTGTTTCAAGCAGTACAGCTCAGCGCTGCCAAGTGACTTCAGTGACTTTTACTGAATTTGATTTCTTGAGTGAATGGATCAAAGAATGACTAAAGGCAAAGAAATATTACAGTAATGCAACTGAAAGGAAATTTCAGATTCCCCTGTCAGCTGCACAACACAATATAAGTGCCTCAATATTTGGGAACTGGTGGCATTTCAGACCCACCAAGGAATTGGCCGCATGCTGCCAGGTTACAGGAGTCAGTTCATATCAAATTGCATTGAGGAACTTCCAACCAATCAGACTGTGTCAGTGTGTGTGTGTATGTGCCACACAGGTCCCTCAATCTCTTTTCAGCCTGAATCCCTCAGTCTCCTTCATCTCACATAGTAATCATTTCTTGAGTAAAGTTTCCCCTGAATTTTTAAATGATCATCAGTTTCGACCCATTTCTACTTAACCAAAGTCCTTTATACTCATTCCATTCATTTCTACACTATCTTATTCAAGATTCCTATTCCCAAATCTTGGTCTAGATTTTTGCAGTACATATAGCTCTTCATCTATAGTTTGACGTGAAATGTGGAAGAGAAGTCCTCTGTCTACCAAGGTAAATGACTGCGCCTCCTATTCTCATGTCCTGTCCATCATTAGTCTTGTGCTTCCAATGATCTGGAGTTCTTTACTGATATCTTTTACTTTTCTACTTCCCTTTCCTTTCTTAATACATTCCTTGCTAACAAACAGACCTCAGGTAGTCAGGATACACAATCTCTCCTCTATCCCTATCATCCTCAACATGAGTACCCCTAGGGCTGTGTGCTTAGCCCAGTGCGGTTCTTTCTGCTTTCACGTGACTGCATAGCAAAACACCAGAGCAATTACATAGTCAATTTCTCCAATGAGATGACAGTGGTGGGACTCATCAGGAATGATGATGAGATGGCCTATGGAGGGTAAGTGGAAGAGTTTAAGGCCTGGTTTCAGGCAAAAAAAACCTACTCAATGTTAACAAGACAAAAACGGTGGTTTTCTACTTCAGAAGAACTTGCACCTCACACCCCCTGCCCACTTCCTTTTACATCGGCAGCACAGCAGTGGAAACTGCACCAGTTTCAAACTCCTGGGAGTACACATTCTGTTGAAGAATGCTCGTCAATGTCTCTACTTTCTGAAGAGGCTGAATAGGGATGGACATCCCGACAAGCCGTATCACTACTTGGTATCGAAGCTGCTTTGGGGTGGACAGGAGGACTCTACAACTGTCCAGCCATTACTGGCACCAATTAGGGAGATATATATGGAAAGGTACTGGAAGAGGGCCAGTAGCATCAGGAAGGATCCCACCCACCCTGCACATGGACTATATGTCCCACTCCCATCAGCGAGGAGGCTACATAACATCCACACCAGGACCACCAGACTCAAAAACAGTTACTTTGCACAAGCAGTAAGGCTGATCAATGTCTCCACCCGCTAACTTTAACATGACTTTATTATTTTCTGTCAGACTAATGTCACTTTATGGGCATATAATCAATCTATGTACATAAGCTATCTTATGCATTTGTATTTGTTGTGTTTATTTATTAATGTGTTTATCTTTTGTGGGTTTTTTGTACTGCATCAGTTCTGGAGTAACAATTATTTTGTTCTCTTTTACACATGTACAGGAAATTAAGCAATCTTGAATCTTAAAATCCACCACTTTTACCAAATTTCTGGCCAATTCTTGTTCCTGACAAGATAAAGACATTAAGTTCCTTTAAATTGCTCCATTGACTGAGCTACGGGCTAACAGCCTGGGTACTTTCTTCCCCCATATTCCTTAACAATCTGGACTAATAAAATCAAAGATTATATATTAAATAAATAATTGACCAGACTCAATTGGTGTTGATCCAAAAAGGCATTTTTCTACATTCACTCCAAAGCAGCCATTTTAAGAGTTTTTCCTCCTTATCCCAGGTTCTTAAGCATTCATTCTACTCCTTACTGTCTCTGTCTGTATACAGCAAGATCCTGACCAAATTTGGACCTGTGGGCTGATCCATGACATTAGTACTCATTCACACTATATTGGTCTCTGGAAATGATCATCCCCAAAGAGTCTGGTTAGTGACCTTTAACTGTTAACAACATCAGAGTCACACTGAGTGGAACCAGGCCCTTCAACACAACCTACTTTCAGAATATCAGCAAAGCTCATTTCTGCTGGTTTGGTTGTAGCAGTTAAACCTTGAAGCAATCTGTATGCCTTTAATCCCAATGCGTTCAGCAGAATTGGTACTCATTTCTGAGTTGCTATTTCATTTCCTTCCTACTCTCAGCCCATGAGCTCTCTGCAATTGGCCTAAACCCAAGGCTTTCCTATGCATATACCTGTGCTCTGCAACTTCTTCTGGCAGCATGTTCCATCTAACCATCACCCTCTGTATGGAAATATTTGCACTTCAGGACCATTTTAAATCTTTTGCCTCTCATCTTAAGCCTCAGCTTTAGACTCCCATACCCTGGAAAAAGATTATAACCTCTATATACCAGGTATTATTAAATTTGCATATCATCCTAATTTTGGAAATATACCGCCCATGGGTCTAGTTCCTGACAAAAAGCTTTGCAGTTTAACTTCACTGGCAGGACAGCAAGATTCAAGAATGTGCCTCACCACCACCTTCTCCAGAGAAATCTGGAATAGGAAATGCTTGCAGACTTCGCAAGTGATGCACCCAAGAAATAAATACAGATAGATAACAAAGTAAAAGTTGTTATCATGGCTACATTTCCAGTAATCTTTGAGAAATGAAACCTACTGTCGGAAGTGATGATCACAATCATGTGTAACATTGAACATCGAACATAGAACAGTACACCACAGTGACAGGCTCTTTGTCCCACAATGTGCTATGTAAACTCAACTGTTAATTTGGGGTAGCAAGGTTTACATGATGTTAATATATTGCCTCAAACCCAGTTCAATTCTGCTGAGTTTGCACATTCTCCCTGTGAATGTGTGGGGTTCCTCCGGGTGTTCCTTTTCATTCCCACATCCCAACAACGTATGGATTAGTAGGTTAATTGGGTCATGTGTGTAATTAATTGGCAAAAGTCTATCGGACTAGAAGGGCCTGCTACCATGCTGTATCTCTAAAAGAATAATTGAAAGCCTACTAAACTAGTCCCTTCTGCTTATACATTCACATACAGCACAGCATGTGCAGAGTCAGCCATGTTTAAAAGTAAGGCAGAAAACTGAAGAATTCACAGCTTTATAAACTGAGTACTGTGTGATACTATTCTTAAAAAAATCAGAAATGGCTGGCTATATCGGAAAGAACAACATGTTTGATTCATCAATGTATAACCGTCTCATGTATGCTGAGCTAATTGAACGGTATTTTGAAGCAAATTAAATAGCCAATCAGAAACAAGTAACAATTTTGCTGAGTGCATTGAATTAAAGGCATACAGATTGCTTTAAAATTTAGCTGTTGCAACCAAACTACCAGAAATGAGCTTTGTTAATATTATGAAAGTAATGCAGGAACACTTAGAACCAAAATCATTATTGATTGCAGAATGCTTTAGGTTTTATAAGCAGAATCAAAAGGACGGGGAGTCTTTCAGCAATATGTGACTGAATTGAAGAGATTGTCTGAGCATTATCATTTCAGTGGTGGGCTTAGTGATGCATTGAGCGAACATTTAGTTTTGTGGAATCTTACAAGGAAACATTCAAAAATGGCTCTAACCTGATCCACAACTGACATCTAAAAGAGCAATTGAAATAGCTGTATCAGTGGAAACAGCACACAGAGACGCAACTGAGTTGCAGCAGGGATGAAAGTGAGCATGAGCAAAATTTGGACATCTAAACAGAAACCAGCCTGGTCAAACAAATTGTGTTACCGTAGTGGCAGGGCTCACGTAAACCAGACCAATAGAGGTTTAAAGAAGAAAGTTGCAGAAAATGTAACAAAGTTGGACACATACAAAGAGCATGTCATGTAGAGAAAAATAAATGGACAGCACAAAGAAAAGAAAAAAATAAAACATCAAGTTACCGTTACAATCTACATGCTGTTGATGAAAAATCAAGTAACAATGAAAGTGACACAGGACTGAGTGGACTTGCGATTTACAATGTAAAAAGCAACAACAGACAAGCAATATGGCTTATGCCAGAAGTTAATGGCAAATTAATTAAAATGGAATTGGAAACTGGCTTGGCTGTTTCAGTCATTCAACAAAATGAGCTTGAAAGACATTTCAAAGATACTAAACTAAAGCCTGCCAATACCCAAGTAAGAACTTATATGGGAGAAAAGATAACTCCTGTGGGAATAACATTGTTAACAGTGAAATGCAACAACCAACAAGCCACTTGGGGCCAGCAGCATAAGGGACCTGATTGACCGAGACAATTACAACTTGATTGGACATCCATTTACCATTTGTATGCCACGTCCATTTCAATACAGTCAACTGAAATTGAATTAAGAAAGGTACTTGATGATGCCACATCTATCCCAATGCTGTAAATCATGAACTGTTGCCCAACAGAGGGCAAACAGGTGTTGGTGCCAACCTCTGAGCCTCTGGTTGGAAAGTATATTAGACCCAGGAATGTCCATGCTACTCAAAGGAATCATGAAAGTGACGAAAGCAGTGGTCCGACAACAACAGTTTTTGTTAGGAGCATATCTGAGAAAGCTACTGATATGTTAATCAGGTTACTAGTGAAAGGTGGCTTGGTGAAAGGAACTTAAGAAAAGTTGCAAGCATTTGGCTTTCGTCAGTTTAAAGACCCAGAATCTACTCTGTGTGCATAAGATTATTGCATGAACTTCAAGTGGGAGACAAAGAGATGCTTGTAAAAGTAGATGCATAGACCAAATCCCAGCTGGATGAATGGAAGGCCTAAAAGAAAGGAGTCAATAGAGATATGAAGACAGGATTCATAAGATGATGTTGTGAATGAGGAAACAATGAGGATCAGATCATAAAGGGGGCAATAGAAGGATTAACAAGAGAATTAAATGGACTTTCCCAAGGTCATGATGCATAAACTAGGAGTAGAAAGGTGTTCAGAGCTGTGAGAATCACCTCCTACAGTCTCAGCGTCAACTCCTAGAAACACCACGGAGGAGGCCCTAGAACCTGAGATTGCTTTACATCCACAAGTCTCACCTGCCAAACAAAGTGACCTCTCTTATCAGAAAAGACGTTATCATACTAAAGTAAGAAATCCTCCACAGTGATTAAGTACTTGGGCCTGAATGGGACAATGTAAAATTTACTCTGCTGTGGAAATCTGTTCAGTAGTTGTATAGAGTAAACTGTGTATAAGTTAAGATGCACTCTATATTGAGTTAGAGTTTATAGCTAAATTGGAGGAGTGTTGTGTATTTAATATTTTAGTAATATTTGAGTAATATTGCAAATATATTGTTTGATTAATCTTTCTTTGTTGTTTACATAATTCATTGTGGTTATATGTAAAAATATATGAATTGCATATGTCATGATGCTACCTCATGATATGTGCGCACCTCACTTAAAGTAAGAATGAACATACACGAGCTATCGCCTGGGCTCCCGCCTTTTTATTGTGATTAGTTTCTATGTTTCAGCAGTGCAAAACATAACAGAGAGAATCAAGGGATATGGGGCCTTTACATCAAAGTGATGCTGAGATAAACGATCAGCAATGATTTAATTGAATGGTTTTCTTAGCGTGCCATATGAGGTTGTGTAAAACTCAAGTCTATACTCTATGGAGGAAGAAGTCATAATGATGATGAGGGAGGGAGTGGAGATTTTAACTAGACGTGTTCAGGAATGTATCGTGGGTGTGAAAGGTTGAGGGGAGAGTGGGAAGCATAAAGGAGAGATTGGGCAAGGAACCTGTGCCTGACCTTGCAAGTGTCTAAGTATGTAATTTTGCCATACTTTTAGGTAAATCTGTTATAAGGACCTGGATTGATTAGCCTTTTAATTCTGTTTTTTCACTAAAAGGAATATTATATTTAAACTAAAGAAGTTATTCTGTAAAATACATTAAAAGATATGAAGCACTATTTCAATTTTACCAGCTAATGAAGCTTTCACATTGAAACATTTTAGCAAAGATAGTTCATCCTTGAAAAATATTGATGATCACTCTCCACTCTTGTGTTTTTGTCACACTGGTCTCTGCACAGACCAACATCTGGGAGTGCACTGGGTGCGATGCTGCCAGAGCTTATCAGCTGGCCTGTTGCTTGACTTCAGTCCCAGGGGAATGGACACACTGCCTGCAATCATGTGGTATGTGCAAGATGAATGGAGAACAGATCCAGTTAATTCCAAACTACTCTAGAAAACAGATAAGGAAATATGCACTTGGCCATTAGCATTGAGTATTGTACAGTGAGTGAGCTGAGTCAATTGTGATGAATGAATGAAATAGGCACCACAACAAAACTCGAAAACTGATTAAGTGAAATTCTGAGCAGCACACACAAGCTCCTTCATCCTAACCCAGCACTGGTTCATTTAGTGCACAGCTGAGATGGCTCTAACAGTCCTGGTTTACCAAAAGTGTCTCAACTTTGACTCTAACTTTTACCCTGCCCTTAAGTTCACTTAGTCCACCTCCGTCACTTTTCTTGGTCTCTCTGTTTCCCTCAAGAAGTCAACTGACATCTTTTACAAACCTACTGATTCCCATGGTTATCTCAACTATGCAACTTCCCACCCTATCTCCTGTAGAAATGCTATTCCCTTTTCTCAGTTTCTTTGCCTCCGCCTCTTCTATTCCCAGCCCACAGCTTTCCATTACAGAACATGAGAGGTATCCTCCTTCCTTAAAGAGCAGGATTTCCCTCCATGCTCCCCTCACCCGTCAGAAATTGGGGGACCACCATCGAGCACCTCCGCACCATCTGCCACAATTGGGGCTTCCTGGTGGCCAAACATTTTAATTCTGATTCTCATCTGACATGTCCAACTATGGCCTCCTCTGCCATCTTCAGAGTGCCATCTTCAGAGTGGAGGAGCAACACCTTGTTTACCATCTGGATACCCTCTAACCTGACAGCATGAATATCAATTTCCGGTACACAAATTGCCCCACTATCACCACCCGTACATTCTTCACTTTTCCTTCTTCTTACCTGCCTACTATTTTCCCTGGGTCTCCTCCTTCTCCTCTTTCTTCTATGGTCCATTCTCCTCTCCTATCAGATTCTTTCTTCTCCAGTCATTGACCTTTCCCACCCAGTCTTGAGATGTCGACTGTTCATTCTTCTCCGTAGATCCTGCCTGACCTGCTGAGTTTCTCCAGTGTTTGGTGTGTGTTGTTAGTCCAGTGCCTGGTTTCCAAGCTCAGTAACCTCACCACTGCACTAAAGCACAACCAGCATCCCTCCAGAGATGCCTACTGCATAAATATTATAAACATTATCCTTTATTGTTAAAAAAATTCAAAAAAATAGATTCAATTAAATTGAAAAATATCAAGGGAGACAACAAAAGAAATAAATTTTCCCTCTTGCAAGGGCATTTCCTGAATTGTATGTTTATTTTAAACAGAGTCATCAAGCTGTGTAAAACCTATTTGGCTGGCCTGCACCTTCACTACTCCAGAAGCATGCCAGGCTGGAGAAGGTCAGAACCATCAACTTTCAAAATGGAATTGGGTTCAAAGGGAATGTACAGACAATGGAGAAATAGCAGGGAACTGGTTATGGTAGGATAATTGTGAAGAGGACACTCATGAGATTGCAGATGCTGGAATCTGGAGCTTAATCAAGCAGCTGGAAGAACTCAGTGGGTCAAGCGGCATCTGAGAGTGACTGAGACTGTAAAGGGAAGATAGGCAACGTAAAGAACTGAAAGGGAGGGGTGAGGCTGAGGCTGGTAGGTGATAGGTGAAACAGCATGAGGGACATGGTTGACAAGTGCAACGAGGTAAGCTACAGATAGAAGGGTCTGCTGAAACAGGATCAGAAGTAATGGACAGGGAGAAGGGAGTGCTGAGGCGGAGGCCCATGCTGACATGTAGAAGTGGGTAGGGAAAAAATATTAGGCAGGTGGAACCAGGTGGTGGACGAGAGGGGAAAGATTGAAATGGAGGCTGGTGGGTGATAGGCTGAAATATGTACTGGAGGGATGACAAAGAGTCTTCAATCTGCAATAACAGTTTAGTTCCTATTGCTACTTTTATTTTCATCATTTCATCAAAAGTAGTATTAAACTACTTTTAGTTTCAATTTTCATCACCTGCAAGTTTTCTTTTTTTCCCCTTGTCGTTAAAAAATAGCTGCTAGGTAATGTGGGAATAACACAGGAAACTGATCAATTTAGTTAACTGATACTAACCACTGGAATTTATTACACAAATCTCAATGCCAGGCAGCTAGTGTTTCTAGTGATCAGAATGTGCATTGTGAGATTTGAGAAATGGAACACTTAATTAGCAGGCAATCATTTAGATCACTTGGGGCAAATTGTGCCATTGGACATGGTCAGGCTAAATACCATGTCTTCAAGCAGCTCTTGTCGGCTCTGGATAGCGAACTGCTCAAATGGCATTGCAGCCATGCAGCAGAGAGACCTGGAGCAAGCAGCGATAGATGAAGCTGTCAAGTGAACTGTCAGCACAGAGGATAAATCAGGGTTGGAGAGGAGCTCTGCAACACTGTGACAAAGAAGGGTTTTGGGAACGATGTGCCACTTAAATAACTTCTCACAACGCACCAGACTGGCAGATAAAGGAAATACAAAATGATCCAAATTCCCATTTCATTTAGAACCTGATGCTTAACAACAGACATTGCTTAAACTGTCAGTGCTTCAACAGAATTGTAACAGATTTAGTAAATTTATGGGTATCCCATAACAATAGATTTCAGTGTGAGGGCTTTAAGTGTAAACTAAAATGGCTGAGCAGGTAGAACATACCTGAGGAGAGCTGTGCACCTCATGTAATGGAGAACCTGGAAGACAGGAGAAGATGTGCGGGGTGGGGGAGCAGACTTATTCATTTATTATTTTGTTTAGAGATACAGTGTAGAAATAGACCCCACTGGCCCAATGAGCCTCCGCTACCCAGTTACACCTATGTGACCAATTAACCTACTAATCTTTAGAATTAGTAAGAAACCCACACAGTCACAGGCAGAATGTACAAACTCCCTGCTACAGCGGTAGAAACAAACCCAGGTGACTGGCGCTGTGGTAGTGTTACACTAACCTGCTGTCCCAGGATCAAAAGAGTAATTTTGAAGCTAGTAAGCTACTGTCTTTTTAAATGTTGGCAATGAGTGAGAGGTTGTCGGTTGGCACCACTCAACCACGTGACCTACTCATTGTCACCTGTGTTTGTCCTACAGCGCTGTCATCAGTGAATTTGAAGATGGCATTGGAGCTGTGCTTAGACACACGGTCAGGTGTGTATAAGGTCAGGGTAGGGGCTAAGCATGCAGCCTTCAGGAGCAGATTTTGTTAGCAATCCCCACTGACTGAGGTCTGCCAATGAGGAAGCTGAGTATGGAGTTGCACAGGGAGGTTCAGAGGCCCAGGAGTTGGAGCTTGATGATTGCATTGTGCTAAGCTGCAGTCCATCAACAAATGACATACGAGTGCCTGTTGCCCAGATGGTACAGAGCAAAGTGAAAAGCCAGAGTAATAGCATCTGCTTTGGACCTATTGTGGAGGCAGGCAAATCAGAGTGGATCCAGATCATCCGTGAGGCAGGAGCTGGTTTGTGCCGAAACAAATCTCTCAAAACACTTCAATCTCAGAATCAGATTTATTGTTGCCGGTATGTGTCATGAAGTTGGTTAACTTAGCAGCAGCAGTTCAATGCATTACATAATCTAGAAGAAGATAAAAAACAATAATAATAAATCAATCAATTACAGTATATGTATATTGAATAGATTAAAAATTGTGCAAAAATAGAAATAGTATTAAAAAGTGAGGTAGTGTTCAGGGGTTCAATGTCCATTTTAAGAATCAGATGACAGAGGAGAAGAAGCTGTTCCTGAATCGTTGAGTGTGTGCCTTCAGGCTTCTGTACCTCCTTCCTGATGGAAGGACACAAAGGTTGGTGGTGTTGTAGATAGTGTAGAGGATTGTTGAAGATTGCAGAGAGACATTGATAGGATGCAGAAATGGGCTGAGAAGTGGCAGATGGAGTTCAACGCGGAGAAGTGTGAGGTGGTACACTTTGGAAGGACAAGCTCAAAGGCAGAGTACAAAGCAAATGGCAGGATACTTGGTAGTGTGGAGGAGCAGAGGGATCTGGGAGTACCTGTCCACAGATCCCTGAAAGTTGCCTCACAGGTAGATAGGGTAGTTGAGAGGGCTTATGGGGTGTTAGCTTTCCTAAGTCGAGGGATAGATTTTAAGAGACGCAATGTAATGATGCAGCTCTATAAAACTCTAGTTAGGTCACACTTGGAGTACTGTGTCCAGTTCTGGTCACCTCACTATAGGAAGGATTTGGAAGTATTGGAAAGGGTACAGAGGAGATTTACCAGGATGCTGCCTGGTTTAGAGAGTATGGATTATGATCAGAGAATAAGGAAGCTAGGGCTTTACTGTTTAGAGAGAAGGAGGATGAGAGGAGATATGATAGAGGTATACAAGATATTAAGAGGAATAGACAGAGTGGACAGCTAGTGCCTCTTCCCCAGGTCACCACTACTCAATACAAGAGGACATGGCTTTAAGGTAAGGGGAGGAAAGTTCAAGGGAGATATCAGAAGGTTTTTCACTCAGAGAGTGGTTGGTGCGTGGAATGCACTGCTGGAGTCAGTGGTGGAAGCAGATACACTAGTGAAGTTTAAGAGACTACTAGACAGGTATATGGAGTAATTTAAGGTGAGGGTTTATATGGGAGGCAGGGTTTGAGGGTCGGCACAACATTGTGGGCCGAAGGAACTTGAAACTTCTCACTCTCTCCACTTGTGAACTGTCTATGAGGATTGGTATGTGTTCCTCTGTCTTACCCTTCCACCATCAGCTCTTTCGTCTTGCTGACGTTGAGTGCAAGGATTGTTACTGCGGTACCACTCCACTAGTTGGCATATCTCACTCCTGTATGTCCTTTCGTCTCCATCTGAGATTCTACCAACAATGGTTGTATCAGCAGCAAATTTATAGGTGGCATTTGAGCAATGCCCACCAACACAGTCATGGGTATAGAGAGAGTAGAGCAGTGGGCGAAGCACACGCCCCTGAGATGCACAAGTGTTGATCACCAGTGAGGAGGAGATATTGTCACCAATCTACACTGTGATTCCTTACAGTGGATCTATGAAACGTGTGGGAGAGAACATTGGGCTGGGAAAATAGACTGCGTGATTCCTTACAGTGGATCTATGAAACATAATTCAGGGTCAGCTCTCAATGTTTGGACTTGGTCATTCTGTTATTAAAACATTTTGCTTCTTGCCAGTGCAAAGATGCTGTCTGGGTCTTTCAATTTCCCCTCCGGGATTGGCAGGAATAAGTTGAGTAATGTCCGATCCTTATATTTGTTTTCATGGTGGACATTGGTCCATTGAAACAAGCTGAATAAAATTGTAACTCAAATGAGTTTGAGTAGAAATATGAAGCAAAAATCTTCCAAACTAGTGCAATATGCAAAATAATTTGCAGCAGGTCTGCGTTCAGTACAAGCGTTGGTTCTTTGGTGCTTCAAGAAGATTCCACATTAGATACTTCTGCCGCAGTGAGTTTAGTGTCAGCTGAGGCAGGAGGGTCTCATCTCCTTCCTTAGACTCAAATAATTAATCTAGGGTAATGTTCCAGTACAGCCCGGGGAGCGGAACACTGGCTCATTATTACATTGTTGGCTTTCGATTGGTTGCCATAATTTCTGAAATAGAGAGTGACCTACTCACAAAGAATAATTTCCTTAAAACTTTTCAGATGTCCAGTGGTATCGGAAAACACCAGAGAAATGTGAAGTTTCAGATTTTTATTTGTACTGTACGGTCTGGATGGGCCTGCCATTCTCCACGTTGTTTCTCCACGTTGGTCTAAATGAATGCTGGAGATGAAAATTCAGCAACTCTTGTAAACTTCAGCTTGCCAAGGGTATACCTGCTGCTAATTGACACACGTAATCTCCACAGAACGAAGTGCCATCAATCTTGACCAATTACCTAACCTTAGCAATGAGAATTTCCTGTCACCAGGCTAAAATGATCAGGCAAACAACATCGTACCAGGTCCCGCAACAAAACATTGAAGCAGCTCAAGTTTTTCAGTGTTATCATTAATGCCTTCATCTCATATGTCATCATTCACCCACATCATTAGATTCATTACTGCACAAAATTACTTCATCAATGCTGTGAATTATCAGGACAATCAAGCACACATCAATTTTTTAAATGTATGATTCAGATTTTCAGAAGAATATTCATCATTTAAGTGTTCCATTTGTAACATAATTCAATTTTACCTTCCCTCATATTAAAAAGCCCTCATGGAAGTGTTATCAACAATCTTGTTCCATACCTGTGCAGAAAATAGCTCTTTTCGGCAATAATGGTTGGTAAATTGATTCTGTTGTAAGTTGCTCTTGGTTTAAGTGGCTGCTGAGAAGTCAAGTCACTGGGTATACACATGTAAGAGAGCAGGTAACAAAGAAACGTTGGTGGCAAATGGGAATGCTCTGACAGCTAGTAGGGATTTGACAGGCTAAATGGCCTCCTACAACATAGAAAGTTTGAAAAATATGGGATTTTTTATAAAAGTAAAATTAAACTAATAAAAAAGAGGGAATTAAAGAGACAATGGCAAAATGCTGCCAATGCTAGAAATTTGGAATAAAAAAGATGTGCAGTAATTCGGGCAGCTTCTGTGCAGAATGAAATGGAGTTTACATTTCAATTCCATGACCTTACATCAAAGTACACCATAGGAAGGACCCTATACATATGCATCACAATGTCGTCTGGCATATGCTGTGCCAAAGATGATAAGAAATTGCAGAGAGTTGTGGACATAATTCAGTCCATTTAACAAACCAATCTCCCCACAATGACTCTCTCTACACTTCTCACTGTCTAGATAAAGCAGTCAACATAATCAAGGACTTGTCCCATCTGCCAATTCTCTCCTCCCATCAGAGAGTCTTGAAAACACTTAACAGCAGATTAAAGAACAGCTTCTATCCCTCTCTTGAACAGATCCCTTCCCATACATTAAAAGATGAACTCTTGATCTACCAATGTACCTCACCGTGGCCTTTGCACTGTACTTGTTTACCCCCACTGCTCTTTCTCTGTAACAGTAACACAGTATTCTGCACTCCGCTTTTCCTTTTGTACTACCTCAATGTACATTGGAATGATCTGTCTCAATGACACACAAGCAAAACTTTTCGCTCTGTCTCACTACATGTGGCAATACTAATGGTTGACTGTTACCTTATTGAACCCTGAGCATTCATCTGCTGGCCATCCACTGAAGAGTTGGTTCATTTTGTCCCTTTGAAGTTATTGAAAAAGGAAGTCAAACACCTTCCCAAAAACAGAGAGAGATTCAGATACTGGGATGAGTTTTGATTCAGGTCTTCCCAGAGTACTGGAAACATCTTTCCTTTCCCCCTAAGTGAGGTTGCATCAGGAGCTTTCATTGCTTCTTAACTGTGTGACACAATAATATTTTGTTGACCTGGAGAACTACTATTAGTCAGTGAGTCTGCTCCATGCAGTTTACACAGGAAGAAAGGACTGAGCCAGGTCCATCATCCAAATCATATACATCACAAAGAAAACATTCACAGCATTGTTGGATTCTTGGTGCTTTAATCCAAGGTTCTTTTAGAAGTCAGGAAAGAGGCACAAAATCTGTTGCTCCCCTATCATTTTATTAGGAGTTGATAGAACAGAGGAAAATTGAAACAGACAGTGACAAGGAAAGCTAAGATCAAAAATGGCACTACTTTGTGGTTAGCTACTTATAACTAGAGTTAAGGAAATTTTCATTGGGATCTATAAATATTAACCAATTAGAAAGTGATTACTTAAATACTGCAGAACCTAGTTAACCAATGAAAAAGCACTTATTCACTTCATGCAGAACAAAGAAACTTTCAGGGTGTTCTAGAATTATACTTTGTATAGCCACTAGAGACATATTGAACTGTTATGCATATAAGAACTACTTAAGATACAAGTAGATAATTAATTGTTAAACTAGAAAATGACAATTAAACAGTTAGATCCAATAATTAAGCAGTCAGATCCAATAATGCCCCCTTTGATTCTAAATCACACATTTAGAATCATTACATTTGAAAGTTCAGAGGCAGAAAAACTTGTGGTATTTACATTATCTATAAAATAATCAAAAAAAACTACTTAGGTTTTAAAATACCAAAGGATATATATTCTTCAACGTTTATTCATAAGTTTAAGACATGATCAGGCAGATTAATCGGCACATTTATGTGAGTTTGTACTATTCTATTAATGATTGCCTTTAAACAAGTAAAAATGATGTAAATTATGATAAAGTATATCAGTATGAATAATATGACACTTAATATTGAGTACCCCCAGCTTCTGAGACTTGAATGAATCCAATCAAAGACATCCCGTCTATCAGGTTGATATATTTTAGTTGCTTCTTTATGAATATGATTAGGCAAATCAGTTATGTCTTCAGACTTGTCAGGTACTTTATGTAAGTACAACACTCCTTGTCTATAATTTCACATGCTCCCCTCCACTTTAACTGCTAAAATCTAATGCCATACCATCTTGCCAACTGGGCCTATTGGGCCTGAACACCTCCCTCTGCAAGTGGATCCTAGACTTCCTGACTGGGAGACCTTAGTCAGCCCAGTTCAGGAGCAGCATCTCCAACACCATCACATTGAGCATGGGCCCCCCCCCCCCCCCCAGGGCTGTGTGCTCAGTCCACTGCTGTTCACTCTGCTGACCCACAACTGTGCTGCAACACACAGCTCAAATCATATCATCAAGTTCGCCGATGACACAACCATGGTGGGTCTCATCAGCAAGAACAACGAGTCAGCTTACAGAGAGGAGGTGCAGTGGCGAACGGACTGGTGCAGAGCCAACAACCTGTCTCTTAATGTGAACAAAACAAAAGAGATGGTTGTTGACTTCAGGAGGGCACGGAACAACCACTCCCCGCTGAACATTGACGGTTCCTCGGTAGAGATCCTAAAAAGCACCAAATTTCTTGCTGTTCACCTGGCGGAGAATCTCACCTGGTCCCTCAACACCAGCTCTATAGCAAAGAAAGCCCAGCAACGTCTCTACTTTCTGTGAAGGCTGAGGAAAGCCCATCTCCCACCCCACATCCACATCACATTCTACAGGGGTTGTGTTGAGAGCATCCTGAGCAGCTGAATCACTGCCTGGTTCGGAAATTGCACCATCTCGGATTGTAAGACCCTACAGCGGATAGTGAGGTCAGCTGAGAAGATCATCAGGGTCTCTCTTCCCACCATTAGGGACATTTACACTACATGCTGCATCCGCAAAGCAAACAGCATTATAAAAGACCCCATGCATCCTTCATACAATCTCTTCTTCCTCCTGACAACTGGGAAAAGGCTCTGAAGCATTCGGGCTCTCACGACCAGACTATGTAACAGTTTCTTCCCCCAAGCTGTCAGACTCCTCAATACCCAGAGCCTGGACTGACGCCTTGCCCTATTGTCCTGTTTATTATTTATTGTAATGCCTGCATTGTTATTGTGCACTTTACGCAGTCCTGTGTAGGTCTGTAGTCTAGTGGAGCTTTCTCTGTGTTGTTTTTTTTTACATAGTTCAGTCTAGTTTTTGTACTGTGTCATGTAACACCATGGTCCTGAAGAACATTGTCTCATTTTTATTATGCACTGTACCAGCAGTTATGGTCGAAATGACAATAAAAGTGACTTGATTTGACTTGAAGGGCCACCTTACCCAAGGACAATTTATATTGTTACTTTTCCAAGACTTCAGCAGTGTCATTGTTTACTCTTTTTAAGACCACAGCAATATTTTTAATCGCTTTTATACACTTTGCAACAGCATAAAATGAGAATAAAATTGATGTAAAACAATCTCCTTCTGAAATGTCTCTTTTAATTCTAGGCTCAGAAGGTAAAATTAAGGTGTGTATGTCTCATGGCAGAAAAACATACCCTAAGTAAGAAGATCCTAACCAATTATATGGAAGGGGGAGTTTGGCTTTATTTCCACACATTAAGTACACATTGCTTCATGAACTTTGACCATTTCCTATTACTTGCCAGAAGCTTTGTTGAAATGTAATATTATTCTGACCATCAATGAAAATTTCAGTGTCATTGCCCCATTTAGGGCAATGTGGAGTGTAATTGAATTAATAAAGCCCTACTGGAATGGTACCTTGTGATCTCAAGCAAAAGGTAGCTTTTATACTGAACACATTGAAAGACTTAATAGTGTTGACATGAACATTAGATGTGGGTATAAAGATATCCCGGAATAAGACATGATTAGGGTCAGATATGATATTCCCTAAACCATCAAGATTATCTTTACATATATGTGGGGGGGGGGCACGATCACTGTATATTTATGTTGTCCTCGAGAATAATGAATCCTAGACATAATGTCAACATTGTTGTTGCTGGATTGTTTGAGAAAGAGGGTGCATGTTTGTTCTGGATCTGCAGATATGCCCAGAATTGGTGAATATTTTGAAGTGATATATATTGACATACCCAACAGCTCGAAGCACTAACAGCATCAGCAAATTCATATGATACTCACAGCTATACATTATGAGCCATCTCAACCGGCATAATGGGAGTAGGGAAAATTGGCAAAAATATAACAACAGCAAATAATATTAGAATAAACTTCATAATGCCCAGTAGTTGCCGACTTGCTTGAAGTTTTCTGGCTGGTTAATGATTTGCTCACTGTAGCCCAGCAGTGTTGGTGCTGGGTCTTGAGGTTACTAGCACATTAATCACAGCTCTTGTCATCATCAAGTACCATTTTAGTTCACTTGTAGTGGCTGGCGTGAATCCTTACTCTTGACTTCTACTTCCACTGCTGAGTTGGTAACTAACAACCCTTGATAAGGACCTTCCCATCTAGCTCCCAGTGGTTCCTTGTGTGATTTCCCAATCAGTACCCACTCACCAGGGACCAGGGTGTGTCCTCATTCTGTGGCAGAAACCTGCTGAGAAGTTTGGGTACATTTCAGACAATAGTTATTTAAACTGTCTGCCATAATGTGTATATCAGCCTCGCACAGATCAAAGGTTCTCGATAGTGACATAAGATGTATTGTTACTACCCTGAATGGACCTAGTTTAATTTTCTTGTTTAGGGTTGTTCTGATGCTACATAAGACTGTAGGAAGAGTTGTGGCCATGGTATGCCTTCCTCATCCACACCATATACGTACATCATAAACAAAAAATGTTCACAGTACTTGTTTAAATCCAAGATTCTTTTAGAAGTCAGGAAAGAGGCACAAAACTTGATGCTTCACCATCATTTTATTAGGAGTTGCTGGAACAGAGGAACATTGAAACAGACAGTGAAAGGGCAAAGCTAAGAAGAAAGATGACATTGCTTTGTGTTTAGCCATTTCATACCTAGAGATAAGGAAAAATTCCATTCTAATCTAAACTTAAATGCTGTAGTACTAAGTTAACTAATGAGAAACCACTTATTCAAAAAATACAGAACAAAGAAGCTTTCAGAGCCTTCCAGAGTTATACTTTGTATAGCCATTAGAGGTATATTAAACTGTTATGCATATAAGAACTATTTAAAATGCAAGGAGATAATTAATTGTTAAACTGCAATGAAAGTTACAATTAAAATCTAAGAATCAATCAGATCCAACAGCCCTGATCCTTGCAGAATACCACTGGTCTCAGATTTCTAGCCAGAATAACACTGCCTTCTCTATTCCATGTGCATGCCATTCTGAATTCAAACTACTACACCACCTTAGTTCCATGC
The DNA here is from genome assembly GCF_030144855.1 of Hypanus sabinus. Lineage (NCBI taxonomy): Eukaryota > Metazoa > Chordata > Chondrichthyes > Myliobatiformes > Dasyatidae > Hypanus > Hypanus sabinus. The sequence goes on along the minus strand of NC_082732.1, from coordinate 5,071,476 downwards.
ATCTTAATTTTTTGGATCAGCCACCAAGTAGGAACTTGTCAAACGCCTTACTAAAAACTATGTAGATAACATCCAAGTGATTCACTTTTGTAAAGTGATACACTTGAAGGGTCAAACTTGAAGGCAGAGTAGAAGGTTAATGGCAGAATCCTGAGAGGTGTGGGGAGGCAGAGGGTTCCTAGGATCCACATCATAAATCCCTCAAAGTCGCTGTGCAAGTTCATTAGAGGGCAACGAGTGTGTTGGTCTTCATTAGTCAGGGACTGCATTCAAGAGCCTTCTGCAGCTCTGTTAGACCGGACATGGAGTATCATGTTCAATTCTGGCCACTTCGTTAAAGGAAGGATGTGGAAGCTTTGCAGAGGATGCAGAGATTTACCAGGATGAAGACTGGATTAGAGAGCATGTCTTATAAGAAGAGGATGAAGGAGCTTGGGCTTTATGATACGATGGAGGATGAGAGCTGACTTGATTGAGATGTACGAGATGATAAAAGGTATAGAAAGGGTAGACAACCAAAGCAGTTTCCACAGGGCAGAAATGGCTAATATGAGAGGACATAATTTTAAGGTGATTGAATGTTTCGAGGTGATATCAGAGGAAGGTTTTTTTTAACACAAAGACTGGTAAGTGCATGGAACTCACTACAAGGCTGGAGTTAGAGGTGGATACATTCAGGAGATTTAAGAGACTTAGATAAGGCACATGAATGAAAGAAAAATGGAGAGCTATGTGGGAGGAAAATGTTAAACTGATCTAGGAGAAGGGTAAAATGTTGGAACAACATCATGGGCCTTTACTGTGCTGTTGTGTTCTATGCTCTATGTTCTATATTCTATATTCAATTCATTCCCCCTATCATCTATCACCTTGGTCAGCTCCTCAAAATACTCAGATCAATTTAGTAAGACATGACCTGCCCAACACATTACAATACTAACTATCCCTGATTAGGCTATGCTTTTCCAAATGCTCATAAATCATATTCCTAAGAGTGCTTTCTCCAGTTGCTTACCTATCACTAATGTGAGACTCACCAGTCTATAATTTCCTGGATTATCCCTATTTTCCTTTTAAAGCCAAAAAAAAAAAACAACAGTTGCTACTCTCCAACCTCCAGGAATACATTGTTTGCTATTAAGGATAATTCAGTTGGGAATCCCGGTTGTGAGAGAGGATTGATTGGCCTGACCAATAACAGCTAAAGTTATTCCTTAATGGGACACCCAATATAGTGAATGGAAGAATGTTTAGTGGAAATTATTTAAACGTGTTTCCAGAAAGGTGAACTCACTAAAGAGACCAGTTATTCAGTTGGTTAATAGTTGAGTTAAGAGTGACAGCAATTAATTTAGAATCAGAATCAGGATGAGGTTTATTGTCATTGACATATGTTGTGAAATTATTGTTTTGTGGCAGCAAGCCTAACAAATTAATCTAAGTTGCAATAAAAACAAGTAAATCAATAGTGCAGGACAGGAATACTGAGGTACTGTTCATGGTTCGTGGACCATGCAGAAGTTTGATGGTAGGGGGGAAGAAGCTGTTCCTAAAATATTGAGTCTAGATCTTCAAGCTCCAGTACCTCACCCCTTATGGTAGTAATGAGAAGAAGGATGTTCCAGATGGCAAGTGTCCTCAATGATGGATGCCACCTTCTTGAGGAACCACTTTTGAAAGATATGGACAGGCATGATCCTGTGATGGAGCTGTCTGAGCCAACAACTGACTGGAGCCCCTTAGATGCTGTATGTTGGCACTGCCTTACAGACGATGATGCAACTATTCAAAGTGCTGTCCATGGTACATCTATAGAAATTTCCTACAGTCTTTGGTGTCATACAACAGGAGATAGTAAATGCATGCCAAAGAAGCAGTGTTAAATTAGTCACAGGGGATGTCAATATGCAGATAGATTGGTCAAATCAGGTTGGTGCTGGATTACAGGATGGGTCATTACTGGAGTGTCTACAAGATGGCTTTTTAGAATAGCTCGTGGTTGAGCCCATTAGAGGATCAGCTATTCTGGATTGGGTATTGTGTAATGGAGAATTGATTAGAAAGCTGAATTAAAATAACCCTTAGAGGCAAGTGTTCATGCCACTATAGGATTCACCCTGAAATTTGAGAAGAAGAAACTAAAGTCAAATGCATCAGTATTACAGTGGAGTAAAGGGAATTACAGAGGTGTGAGAGAGGAGTTGGCTAATATTGATTGGGAAAGAACACTGGCAGGAATGATGGCAGAGCAGCAATGACTGGAAGTTCTGGAAGCAATTTGGAAAGCAATATATACACCCCAAAGAGGGAGAAGTATTTTAAAAGAAATAGGACACAACTATAGCTAACAAGAGAAGTCAAAGCCAACATAAATGTCAAAGAGAGGGCATTTAATAGAGCAAAGATTAATGGGAAATTAGAAGATTGGGAAGTTTTTAAAAACCAATGGGAGGCTACTAAAAGAGTCATTAAGAAGGTGAAGATGGAATACAAAAGTAAGTTAACCAATAATATTAAAGAGGATACCAAAAGTTTCTTCAGATGTTTAAAGTGTAAAAGAGAGGCGCGAGTGGATATTGGACTGCTGAAAAACACTATTGGCAAGGTAGGAATGGAGGACAATGAAATTGTAGACTAACTGAATAAGTATTTTGCATCAGTCTTCACTGTGGAAGACACTAGCAGTAAGGGGAAGTTCCGGGTGTCAAGGGACATGAAGTGTGTGAAGTTATCATAACTAGAGAGAAGGTTCTTGGGAAAATGAAAGGTTCAAAGGTAGATAAATCACCTGGATCAGATAGTGTATACCCCAGAGGTCTGAAAGTTTCCCAAGTTTGGGGCCTTTATCTTGGAAAGGATGTGCTGAAATTGGAGAGGGTTCAAAGGAGATTCACGAAAATGATTCCAGGATTAAATGGCTTGTCACATAAGAGCATCTGATGGCTCTGGGCCTGTTTTCACTAGAATTCAAAAGAATGAGGGGTGACCTCATTGAAACCTATCAAATGGTGAAAGGCTTTGATAGCATGGATGTGGAGAGGATGTTTCCTATGCTGAGAGAGTCTAAGACCAGAGGGTACAGCCTCAGAATAGAGGAATTTAGTATGGAGATGACGATGAATTTCTTTAGCCAGAGTGTGGAATTCTTTGCCATAGGCAGCCGTGGAGGCCAAATTTTTATGTGTATTTAAAGCAGAGGTTGATTATTTCTTGATTGGTCAGGGGAGAAGGCAGGAGATGGGGCTGAGAGGAAAATTGGATCAGCATTGATGAAATGGTGGAGCAGCCTCGATGGGCCAAATGGCCTAATTCTGCCCCTGTATCTCATGGTCTTATTGTCTCAAACTAAATCTCCTCAAGTTCTTAATGAAGTATAGCTGCTAGCTCACCTTCATCATAATTGTATCAATTATATCTGTGTATGGACCTGTGTTACATAGTCATCAGGGAAACAAGCCCATTGGCCCAGTGAGTCTTTGAAACTATCAATAATCCCAGTGTATTGAACAATGCTATTCACAGCATGTAGATGATTATATAGAGCATCACATAATCATATTCACTGCTGGCAAATAGATGGGGTTGTTCAAAGAAATCCAGATGGACTATCAGAACACAGGGAACAGGATCTGATTACTTAGCTCTTAGCCCTGCACCACCATTCTGTTAAGATCATGGCTTATACCTCAGTGACCATCTCCTGGACCATCCCCGTGTCCTTTGACAGCCCTAATATCTTAAGCTCTGCCTTATGCTGTATATTACACTCATCAGCTAAGTTACAACTCTGCTACACAGAGAATTTTAAAGATTTGCTATACTCTGGCTGAAGAAATTTCTTCAAAGTATTAATAGATGAGTAATTAGCAAATTATGACAAATAGATTTCAATACAGTCATCTGCATTTAATAAGTTCAGGTCTCAGCACTATCTGCCCTTTAGAGTGTTACGAAACCCCGTAACTGGGTCACTTACCAGCAAAGATAGAGAGGTCCGTTGAAGTCTGATGGTACTATTTTTAAAAGTATTTATTGAGAAAGGGGCACAAAAATAAGATTAATGCAAACATACAGATAATATACGTTGTCAATACTAAATCTAAAGCGCGGGTATAATAATAATCAATAAGAAATAGCTCTATCGTTGTCTAGGGGATAATGTATTGTCCGATGGAACTATAACAGTCACTGTTAGTTCGTTCACGCTGCATCATTTTTAGGTTTAAGAGCAACACGGTTTAAACTTGCCCAGGTCTTTTATGATGCCAATCCGTTGAGTCAGGGGAGTGGGTTTCCCCGTTGTTAGCTAAAAGCTGTTTCCGTGGTTCCAGCCACCAGTTCCAGCAATGGAACTGAACACACGTGGCCTCCTTCAGATGACTTCCTGCTATATTGTGGTCGCTTAACATTTCTTCTGGTGCGTCTGAGGGGCTGTTCCTACAGACCCTCTTTTATCCTGACTCGCAGGGTCGTAGATGTCAATCAGGTTGGGGATGTGCACTCTCTCCCTCAACCAGCCCACTTTGCCTGAGGGCGTTCATGTAACATAGTATCTCAATCCACAAATTGGTCTCCAAGAGACAATGACCATGTTCTGCAGCCTTACATCACCGGGGAAACGAGACATTCTGCTCATCTCTTCTCTCATTTCCTGGACTCCTTGACCCAACCCAACAGTGATCTTGCGATTCTCACAAAAGAGGGGGCTATGGATGTAACACCCCCTTTCTTCAATGCGTTTTTTACCGTCAGGAAAAAACGAAGTAATACAGAGTCTTATAGGGTGTTAGAATCTAACACAACACCAAAGTTATTTTTTCTACAGAGTAATACAGTTATACATTCAATTCAGTATCTAAACAGTTAACGATTACAGTGTCACTTTCTTTAATATCATAACATCTTGTACTGTACTAAAGTCTTGTAGCATCAGACTTCAATTTAATAACCAACTATTTTATTTTTTTCCTTCAGCAACAAAACTAAGGAGTTGTGATCTTAGCTTACATGCATCTACAGAAGTTTATGTAAATACTAATCTTTTGGTCATTTTCAAACTGAACAGGCCGGCTTCCAAGGGGGTTGCCTTTATTATTCACAGGCTTTGTCAAAATCCCGTACAACCAGCTTTGCTATTTAAAAATGGCGTCCCCCTTAACTGTCGCCTCTTTTCCGGTGAGTTCCCACGTGGGGAGCTTGGGTAATGTGGCAAGATAAACCCTTGCCCGCCTTTTCCATAGGAATTATTTTATCAACACCGTGTCCCAAACTTAGACCAGCTTCTGAATTTCCACCCAAATCTTTAATTTTACACAGGTGGCTAGCCCTCTCATCAGGACCCTTCAGGCTATGTGTTTTCAGTTCGACCTCTTTGCTCAAGCAGCATTTCAAATTCTGCCTTTTTACACCACACTCTGGAATAACAATAGCGTGCCTGCCCCCGCGCACCCCCCCCCCCCCGTCATCTCCCGACTTAATCTGTAACGATCTGCAAGGTTTAAAATTTCTTCATTCGATTTGGGAACTACAGATTTCCCGTTTCCTTCAATGATAATATTTATCTCCCCAGTTTTGAACTCCGCATTAACTTTGAACACACCTTCGAGCACAAACACCTGGGAACTCTCACTTCCCACTATTACCAAGGTTAACCCTTTCTTCACTGAACCAAGTCTATCTGACCCACAAGGACGGCCGTCTCATTCCACTGAATCAAATATCTCAGGATTTTTCCGAGCTCCGTTACTAGGTTCAGTACCACTTGCATCCCCATCTTGGATACACTCAAACAGGACATTGGCCTCGTCCAGGCTTTCAATACCCGTACCCTTTTCAAATTCTAAGTTCCCCCAATCCTCCCAGGTACTCTCTGGGCAACTCCCTTCCAGAGTAAACTCAACCCTGCGGGCTGAAACAACCTCATCTGCCAACCCAGCAGACTTCTTCAAGGCAAGGGCATCCTTTTCATCTAGGACTGCCCTCATTTCATTATCGGGAACACCTTTAGAATTTTCAACTTCTTCAAACAGTTCTGCCAAACCAGACAGATCATCCCTGTCCAACTCTGGACCTCTTAACCGCTCTATCGGTTCCTCATCTTTATTTTCTGCCTCTGGGACCTTTCTCCTCGCTAAGGGAAAATCTACCTCTGCTTCCTTACCCTCTTTCACTTTTCTACTCTTCGTTTTACCACCCTCTAAACCCTCATGGTACAGGGTCGGTAGAAACATCTCGGCCAAATCGAAACTGGTCGGATTTAAACTGCATTCGTTCTCAGCTGCCTTTCTTGACATGCTGCGAGTGATCGCGCATGTGGGATAGATCTTGGAATCTAGGGGCGGGTCCTCAACACTCACCGGCAGGCGTGTCGGCATCATGGCTGCCCAAACTTTACCACCTGCTAAATCGTTACAGAGAAGGACGTCCGCGTCAGTTCTCAGGAATTCTGATCGCACCCCTATTTCAACTGGTCCAGATACCAGCTCACAATCCATAATGACCTTATGTAAGGGCACCATTTCTGTCCCTTTACTTATTCCCTTCACAGCTACCATTCTCATCTGGCGACCAAACTCTAGTACCTTACTGCTGATCAATGACAGCTCAGCCCCCGTGTCTCTCCAGATCCGCACAGGAACTGGTGTGTCCCCCTCCCTCACAGACATGGTTCCGTGTGACAGACAACACTCAGACCCTTCTCGTACTCTGTCTACCCGGGGCTCTCTTGTCGATTTACTGATTACCACGGCACATCCGATAGGGACTGCTGCTTTCCCTTTTCCTGTCTCTTTCCTCGGAGCAAAGCACCGAGATACAATATGCCACCCCCTTCCACAATTAAAACAGGTCAAGCCCGGAAATCTCTGGCCCTCTGGCCTTTCCCCCTCAACCTTACCACTAGCTTCTGGCGGGACCTCTGCCTCAGCCAGCGGACTTTCTCGATCGTTCCCACGGTCTCCCTGGGAACTTTTATTCGAGGAAAACTTTGTCTTGTGGATTAGGGCATATTCATCTGTGAACCTAGCAAATTCTGAGATGGACTTATGTGGCTTCTCAATCAAGTACATCCGGATATCCTCCGAAACACAACCTTTAAATTCCTCAATCAGAATTAACTCCCTGAGACACCCATAATCCTCTTCCACTCTCTCTGCAGTGCACCACCGGTCCAAGAGCACACTCTTCTCATAGGCAAACTCGGGATACGTCTGATTCCACCCTTTCTTTAAATTCCTAAACTTTTGTCTATACACCTCAGGTACTAGCTCATAACTCTGGAGAATGGCCACCTTGACTTTGTCATAACTCTCCTCCTCTCCCTCCTCCATGGCCAACACCATATATGCCTGCTGTGCCTTCCCCTTTAACACACTTTGTAACAGCGCCATCCACTGACCTCTGGGCCACTTCTGATTCACTGCCACCTTTCCAAAAAGCAAGAAATAACTATCAACATCCGTCTCCTCGAACGGAGGTACTAACCTCAACTCTCAACTATCATTGAACCGCTCCTCTCGGTCTGACCCCGGAGCTCGTGGCTCCTGCCATAACTTCTCCATCTCCAAGTCATGTTTCCTCTGTTTCTCTTTCTCAGCTGCTTCCAGCTGTTTTAACCTCATTTCATGCTCTTGTTTCACCTCTAACTCCTTCAGCTGGAGCACATGCTCCCTCTCTCTCTGGGCTGCCTCCAGCTGCTTTAACTGAATTGCATGTTCCAACTTTAATTTCTCCAACTCTAACTGAGCCATTCCACTAGCTGGTACCTCTTCAGGGATATTTTCCAATACTTCAGCTGCAAACACATTCTTCTCGATGTAATACTGAGTTATGGCACTTCGCACCTCCCGCTTTTTCATTGACAACCTCACCCCTACGAGGTTTAACTCCTTCGCCAAACTTATTAAGTCTGATTTGGTGGCCGCCTTTAGCACCTCCAGAGTCGGGTTTTCTATAAATTCACCCACCTCCATCTTTGCTGGCTTCCCGTCTGGCTACCCGCGTAGCCAGATCCAAGTGTGGACTTACAAGCCCGATTCACTGGCCTCCCAATTTGGTGTCAAATCTCAAGATGAGAACCCCAATTTTGTTATGAAACCCTGTAACTAGGTCACTTACCAGCAAAGATAGAGAGGTCCGTTGAAGTCTGATGGTACTATTTTTAAAAGTATTTATTGCTAAAGGGGCACAAAAATAAGATTAATGCAAACATACAGATAATATACGTCATCAATACTAAATCTAAAGCGCGGGTATAATAATAATCAATAAGAAATAGCTCTATCGTTGTCTAGGGGATAATGTATTGTCTGATGGAAATATAACAGTCACTGTTAGTTCGTTCACGCCGCATCATTTTTAGGTTTAAGAGGGAGGCGGGTTAAACTTGCCCAGGTCTTTTATGATGCCAATCCGTTGAGTCAGGGATTGAGTCAATCCATTGAGTTAGCTTCCCCGTTGTTAGCTAAAAGCCGTTTCCATGGTTCCAGCCACCAATTCCAGCAACAGAACTGAGCGCACGTGGCCTCCTTCAGAAGACTTCCTGCTATATCGTGGTCCCTTAACGTTTCTTCTGGTGCATCTGAGGGGCTGTTCCTACAGACCCTCTTTTATCCTGACTCGCAGGATCATAGATGTCAATCAGGTTGGGGGTGTGCACTCTCTCCCTCAGCCAGTCCACTTTGCCTGAGGGCGTTCACGTAGCATAGTATCTCAATCCACAAATTGGTCTCCAAGAGACAATGACCATGTCCCGTAGCTTTACATCGCCGGGGAAACAAGACATTCTGCACATCTCTTCTCTCATTTCCTGGGCCCCTTGACCCAGCCCAAAAGGGATCTTGCGATTCTCACAAAGGAGGGGGCTACGGACGTAACAAGAGTCACATATAGACTTCGAGGGTAGAGAGAGAGATCACACTAATTCCTCATTAATTCACTGGGATTTAGGTGGTCTGGGGATGATTTGAAAGGAGCTTACAAACATTGAGGTGAACTGATCAGAAAGGGGAACTCTGGATGAAAGGCTATATTTCAAAAACAGAAAAAGGTTAGGAAATACTTCGATATGTGGAAGTGGGAAAGATTTGGAGGAGGTCAGATGATAATTTTAAATCTGAGGTTGATATATTTCTTTTAATCAAAAGAAAAGGTGAATAGAGAGGTGAATTAAGTTAAAGATAGCCTTGATCTCACTGAATAAAGGCATGGGCTCTGGAGGTTAAATAACCCTACCACTCTTCCCACCATCCTGCTCTCAACATGATCAGAGGTTCCCAGGAGCTTGAGCCTCCAAATGCTGGGGCATTGCCAAGGTTACAGCTGAGACCTTACTTCTGCCACACCTTTCATGAAGATTGTACAGAGAAACAAAAGTAGCTCTGGGGAAGTTCTTAATCAAAAGTCTTATTTGGTGCCAGCCACTGCTTAACCCGAGATACTTCAGTAGTTTTGAAGAGGTTACCTGCAGAGAGGACATTTCTCAGCTCCTTGCAGCAATATCTCTCTGTGTAAAGCACAAAGTACTTCTTAAAAAACTTATAATCAGATCATCAAATTCCAATTTGTGCGGAATTGCCTGTAGAGGTCAGTCTAGTTAATTCAAACTCCAGAATGTAAATTGAGGAAATATCAATTTAAATATCAATAGTGTAGACAGAAGGACACCTTTACCTTTCCTGAAGGAACGTAAAATGATAAAATTAGAACTAGCTGATTGTCACAGCATCATAGGATGGATATGATACAGAAGGAGGCCATTTGAACCTTTGCATCCATGTTCGTTTTCTACCAGGACAATTCACTAATTTCACCATCTGGACCCGCCTTGGCAGATTTGCAAATTTTAATCCATTGTATATTTTTCTAATTCCCTCTTATAGGCAGTACATACCAGTATCTAATTATTTCAAAACATTTTTTCCTTATATCACTATTGATTTGTTGCCCTTTTACTTTATATTTATGATCTTTAATCATGATTTTTTAGAAGAAGTGAAACCAGTCAATGGTTTCCAACACATAGTATAAATCTGGAACCTCCATAACTCAAAAGACAGAGAATTCTGAACATAAATTGATTGGGTTAGTTCATTTTTGCTGAACTGACTACCAAACAAGTGGGTGCTTTCCCAACTTTTCACGCCAACATCACTCCATCAGAATCACCTTTATATCATTGACTCGTATGTTATGAAAATTGTTTCTTTTTGGCAGCAGTACAGAGCAAGACATAAAAATTACTATAAATTACAAAGTAGATATGTAGTGCAAAAGATTAAATAACAAAATAGTGTTCATGGTTTCATGGACCATTCAGAAATCTGATGATAGGGGAAGAAGCTGTTCTGAAATCTTTCAGTGTAGGTCTTCAAGCTCCTGTACCTCTGCATTGATGTTAGTAACTAAAGTAAGGCAAGTCCCAGATGGCCAGGGTCCTTAGTGATGGATGGTACATATCAAGCAAAGAATGGTCTTTTAAAAGACGCACAGATTGACATTACTAGGATTTTTTTTATTTGTTAACAGTATGAGGAACATGGAGATAACATAGATAAAGATAAATGAGAGACAATTCCCCAAAAAACGGGTGTGGTATCCATATCTGTTCTTGTGCACTACATTTTCTGTTTCAAGAAATGTTTTGACTCCAATTATCATTGGTACTATTGCTCATCCTTCAAGTCCTGAGATGGCTGGTTGATTAGGTCACTGTGGTAGTCTTAGTGAGACTGTTTGTGCTCTCAACTATAGATGACAGATTGAGCAAGGCAGAACTGGATGATTCATTTGGCTCATATGCTGCCACTTTGTGATTTAAACTACTCCTGGTATGGCCTACCTCAGCAGTGCTCCCTTGCTGATAGATTCCAGGATCAGTGATGATGATGCTTTACTTAACAGAACATGATGATTGAGATCTTCCTAAGTGTCTGGATGAAGGGATCCCTTACGATTTTACTTGTGGTTGACTTTTCTCTCCCTCTGTCTCTCCCTGTATGGAAGCAACCCTTAGCCAGCATCCTGGGATGTCAACCTCACCAGGAGACCAGGAACCTTGTCAACATGAGAAAATCCAAAACTGAGATCTTGTCTTGCCATTTCATTCTCATCCTTAATGAGGTGAAAAGTGGGACATACTTGCAAACATACAGATCAGATGAAGTGGGCTAAATGGCACCTTGATTCTACTCTACCATTCAGTAAGATCATGTTGGTAACCTCATCTCCAATTCTTGCCTACCCCATAACCTTGTTTCATCAAAAGTCAATCAAGTTTTGTTTTAAAGATCTGCTCCCATTGTTCTTTAAGGAAGAAAGCTCCCCACACTCACGCTCCTCTGAATAAAAAGACCTATTTTTATCTTAATTGCCAAATCCGTATTTTTAAACAGTGGCCCCTTGATTCTCCCACCAGAGGAACACTTTTTCCAAGCTAACTTCTGCTTAACTCATCAGGTTTGCACACTTTCCAGGTTTCACAGAAAAATAACTGGGTTAATAAAACAATGTCACATAGTCATTCAGTGCCTTTAACTTTCAAGCTCCTTCATCCGACTTTTATCAAACAAAATTTAAACTGAAGGAGATGCCAGGGATGATCAAAGAGACGGGGTTAAGGATCATCATAAAGGAGAACATAGGTTGAGAGGCAATAAAATTTAAGGAAAGAATTCTAGAGACTATTGCCTTGACAATTCGATTACTGGAACAATTAAACTATTTAAATTCCTTTAAAAAAGATTGTATTTTATAAAAATAAATTATTAATGCAGACCTATGTATCAAATGAATTTTTTATTTTTAAAATGTAGTCTTTGGGCAGTTTAGAAAAAAATTATGCTATTCTGTTTTTAAAAGCTCTTTAACACCCCTGTCAATCTTAGTGATTCTATTAATTTCTACACAGGCCTTTTCGTTTAGGGTGAAATGGAGTTGCGATGTGAGAAATTGATCCCTAAAAACACATTAAAGTAGAAAGCACATATATATGCATTGCTTAGAGTAAGCAAGATGGAAACTGAGTCTGGTGACATGGGATGTGACCCCAAAGTGGAACTGTGGGAAGATCTTAAAACGCAATTGACAATGGGACTGAATTTCATGCATAATTTATGCAAGAGAGTCACACATCCTCAAAGACAGTCAATGGATTCTGCATTTCAAAGGATAGGATATTCTAGTTAGCAGCAATAAAATTTCAAAAAGAGGCACAGCCTGAATTATGTGAGATTTTATTTTACCTTCTGGAATTCAACTTTGATTTAACTACAACTGCTTAAAAAGAGAACATGTTCAAAGTGGGTGCAGGTTTGTGTGCTTTTTTGAAAAATGCAAATTTTTTTTAAAATATGTTAAAATATGTCTGGAGGTATAAAATGAAGGGATTACATGGTTGATGAATTCAGTGTTTTTTGAGCTGTTTGGTAGCTCCAGTTCATTTTGGATGAGAATACTGATGCTCAGTCGACAAAGTGCTGTTAAATCAGACTTGCAACCCAACCATGGTTATTAAAGCAGGGTCTGACAGATATGTGTAAGGTCCTGTATAATTGAGAGGTCTGAAGACTTCAGTTGAAATACCAATCTATTAACTGTTTAGCCTCACCACAAGTTGAAATTCGTCCTTTACTAACCAGCCCAAGGCAATCCATCTTTGTTGTGCAGGAAACAAGGCAATAAGCAGGTATCTGCCTTTCCATCTGTAAACTTTACTAGGTTCCCCGCTTCAGATTACATTCTGGTTATCTGGATCTGTGGAACGTTAGTGTGGGTACTAGAAGCACTCAGTTGGTCAGGGAGAACCTATGTAAATTGAAACAGGGTTAATATTTCCGGTTTCTTACCCCCCCCCCCCCAAGAACCTCGCTACTTCCTTCAGGAAAGATGGCCTCAGGCATGAAACATGCACTCTCTTTCTCACTCCGCAGATCCTTCCGAGTGTTTCCAGCATTTTCTGTTTTTATCTCAGATTTTCATTTCCTGCAATCTAATTATCAATCATCACTGTACTCCAGATAATTCCTTTTCTTTAGTAATTTGCTCTACTCTCTCTATACCTATGACTGTATGGTTTAGCATAGCTCCACCACAATCCAGAAATTTACCAATGACACCACCACTGTTGGTAGAATCACAGGTGGTGTCAAGAAGGCGTGTGGGAGTGAGATCTGTCAGCTGGTTGAGTGGTGTCATAACAACTACCTTGCACTCAACATTGATATTGGTCTTTAGGAAGGGGAAGTCAAGTGTCAACAAGTCAGTCCTTATTGAAGGGTGAGTGACAACATCCCAGAAGTCTGTCCTGGGCCCAGAACATACTATAGATGCAATCAAGAAGAAGGTGCACCAGGGTCTCTAAAATTTCAGAAGATCATCGCTAAAGATGCAGCAATCTCTTCTCTCACTTCCTGTAGTAACCCAGGGTATATCCCATCTGGCCCTGGACACTTACTATCTGAATTCTCTTTCTTAATGCCAAATAATTCCCATCATATCAGCCTGTTCTGTGGTATCGTGAATGCATTAAGACCTTCATTTCCTCCTGCAACTCCAGGCACGATTCCTCTTTTATCCCTGATCCACCCTATCCCGAGCCTCATGCAATTTCTCCCTAAAGAACATCCACATTTCTGAAAACGGATCTGCAATGACCATAGGATTGACTTAGACAGCACAAAACTACTGTGCAATGCCAAAGTTTTCTGTTACCCCCCCATACAGGAAGTGATTAAAATAAAACTAGAGGAAAAGAATTATAAGACTGACTGAGGTCTCACTCTAAGTAAAAATTGGAATTCAATTGTAATCATGGTGGGAGAGTGGACAGGATGTGGCTAATGAATCCGGAGGAACGGAAGACGGGGGTATATGTACCACTGGATTAGACATGCCTAGGCATCATTGCTAATGAAGATGGCAGTGTTTGTCATCGAAACAGTGGTTAAAATCGATACCTGTACCCAGCTGGAAGCTCGAGAAAGAGATTATTTATCCACATTTCTGTTGTGCATTTTCCCTAAGTCCATCTGTTCCCAATTTACGCTCCCAAGATTCCTCCTAATAACATCATAATTCAATCTCTTCCAATCAACTACAGAATCTGAATCAGAATTCTGATTCTGTGTTCTGTATTTCCAAATCAGAATCAGGTTTAATATCACTGGCACATGTCAGGAATTTTATTGTTTTACAGCAACAAAACAGTGCAATACATAATTACAACACTTCAAATTACAGTAAGAAGTATATATATATATTTATTTATTGTAATTTATGTATATTTAAAATAAATTAAATAAGTAGTGCACAAAGGGAGGGGAAAATGGTGGGGTAGTGTATATGTTTTCATTGTCCGTGTTGGAATCAGATGGAGGAGGGGCAGAAGCTGTTCTGAAAATGCTGAATATGTGTCTTCATACTCTTCTACCTCCATCTTGATAGTAGCAATAGGAAGAGGGCATGTGCTGGGTGATGGGGGACCATAGTGATTGATGCCACCTTTTTGAGGCATCTTGTGTTGAAGATCTCCTCGATGCAGGGAGGCTAGTGCCCATGATGGAGCTGGGTTCTCTATGTCTGCCTATGATGATGAACTTGAGCAATAAATTTCAACTTGAACCTGCAAGGGGCAAAAGGCCGTCAATGTTTTGTGCTACCATGACAACTAAGATGCTCTTGGCTCTTTAGCCCATTGTAGCCATCAGATATCTATGTATATTAAACACATACAGTACCCCAGCGTTAGGTTTGGGAGCCTTCTATACTCTAGAGATTCAACTGTGTGGTCCTGAACTTAAGCCAGTAAGTCGTGGCAAACCAGTGTTGCTTCATAAATATTCTGCTCTTAGATTCTTTCCTCAGCTAACACTGAATGCCTTCTTAAGCACCTTAACTACTGGTACACTACCTCAAGAGTCCCTGGATATGTAGCACAGTCCCTCTGTCCTCAGTATATTGTAGGACCCTACCATCCATTATGTATATGCTAGCCTTACTGGCCTTCTGAAAATTCCATTTGCCATTACGCTGCCCACCTTACACACCCTATCAATATCATTCTGCAGCCAAAGTCCTCTCTTCCCACTTACAACAACACCACCAATTTTTATATCATTCCTGAACTTAAAAATAGCTTCTCTATACAGGCCTAGATTGTTAATGGGGATAGTAAGGTATCAGCTGTCTCAGTGCTACGACACAAGTCACAGGCTTCTGACTACAAAAACAACCCTTCAACACCACCCTCCGCTTCGTATAACAAACTGATTTTGGATCCACTTTGCCAAGGATCCTGTAGGTCCTAACTTTATGGACCAGTCTCTCAAGTGGCACCTTCTTAAAGGACTTAAGAAAATCGATATATACTACATCAGGACAAGCCAAGTCAAGTTTGTTGTCATTTAACTATATACATGTATATAATGTAAATAACCATTTAAAGTATATAGAAATGAGACATTTCTCTGAACCGGAGTGTAAAACACATAACGCACAATAACTTTGAAGGTAAGGATAAGATTTACAGATGAATCCCACATAAATAACAAACTAAAGTGCATTAACATTACATATTGTAAAGTACAGAAAAGATTAACCAGCGACACTTCAAATACAATGCAATAGCGAGTTCAGAATTCTAATGGCCTGAGGGAAGAAACTGTTTCTCATCCTGCCTGTCTTGTTTTTATGCATCGGAGTCTCCTGCCTGATGGTAGAGAGTCAAAGAGGTGGCTGGATGATGGGTGGCTTCCTTCACAATACTAAGCATATACAGCTCTCCTGATAAATGTATAATTGCCCCGATGGATTGTAGGGAGACCCCTAAGATACTCTCAGCTGCTCTCACAGTCCTTTGTAGGGACTTTAGGTCCGATGCCCGACTGCTCCTATACCAGATGGAAATGCAACTGGTCAGGATGATCTCAATGGTGCTCCGTTAAGATGGGTGGGGTGGGGTGTGGGGGAAGCCTTGCTTACCTCAACTGTATTTATCTTCATCGACATGCTTAGCTGGCTCCTCAAACAATTCAAGAAAGTTAATTAGGCAGCACCTTCCCTTAACAAAGCTCTGCAGGTTATTGTTAATTAACCTCTGTTTTTCCAAGTGTCAATTATTCCATTTCTTTTGAAGTTTTTCCAATATTTAGCCCCTTCCTTTGATGTTTGACTCTTCACTCTATAATTACCAAGTTTATCCCTACCTCTCTTTTTAAATAAAGGAACTATGTTCACTGTTTTCCAGTGAACAATATGTTCCCAGATGTCCTAACATTCATCTGCTACTTGCTGGCTGTCCATCTTGCTGATGCCATCTGCAAAGACAAATATTGGTGATGAAAATCACCACCACCTTCAGTGTGCAGCACGGCCTCTGGCCAAATGAGGCAAAAGTTGCTTCAAAATCAAGATATTCCACATGCTGTTTTTCCTTTTAACAATCTCTGTGTATTAGTATGAAATAACCTGCTTACATAAGGATAGCATGCAAACAATGTGATGATAATAATGAGCCCATTCCAATAATAATCTTTAGACTGGCTCAGAACTCTACTCAGCATTCCCACAAGTTGGAAGTTTGGTTGATTACTGAGCTTGGCAAAATGTTTGCAGACTTTTCGGC
Organism: Hypanus sabinus; assembly: GCF_030144855.1. Classification (NCBI taxonomy): domain Eukaryota; kingdom Metazoa; phylum Chordata; class Chondrichthyes; order Myliobatiformes; family Dasyatidae; genus Hypanus; species Hypanus sabinus. Next base: position 5,054,858 of record NC_082732.1, on the reverse strand, counting down.
TCCAATCGAGAAAGCATCATCAGTACGCAGTTGAGAGTGTTGTTTCCTCAGAATGCTAGCTTACATACTCCTCCGGGGTCCGAATAGATATTGATTAGACATCTTGCTTGGATTGGCTGGTTCAAAACACCGTGAATAGTTTAGCAGTAGAAGATTCTGATTGGCTAGTTTCAATAGAGGTCCATTGGAAATGCTTACTTCGCTGACCAGATCCCGAGATTACTGGCAACTCATTAATTGTTAATGCTGTTGTTTCTCTTTTCTCCGTAAGAGTTCATATACCAGATCTACGTTGATTTGTTTGTTGATGGATGCTTGTTGATGGATGATTTGTTTGTTGATTTGTTTGTTGATGGATGCTTCTGCAGAGAAACATGCTTTGAGAAATTCTCATTCATTTCTTGTTTTTGCTTGAGTCAAGACTCTGGCTGTCGTCCAGTTGAAAAGCTGTCCTTCTTCGTCTTCATGGGCTGATACTAGCGAGAGTGGGTCATGCCTTTTGCTCGCTAGCGGATGCTCATGTAGCCTCGTCAATAGGTTTGACCAACATAGTGCTTGTCCTAGTCACTTCATTGGATTTTGTATGTGGATAACACCTTCATGATTATCAAGGAAAGCGATGCACAAAGACCACATCAACTGCTAAATAATGTATTTAATAGCATTAAGTTCACAATGGAAATTGAAAAGGAAAGCCAGTTTGTATTCCTAGATGTTCTTATCAAACGAACTACTGCTGGTCAATTACAGATTTCAGTCTAAAGGAAAGCAACACACACCAATCAAATTCTGAACTTCAATAGCAATAACCTGAAGTGTCACAAACAAAGCTGCGTGAAGACCTTATTCAAGATGATTGAGTCCCTTTGCAACACTACAGACACAAAACTGGAAGAAGAAAACTGCCTCTTCAAGACCGTTCAACAAAATGGATATCCAAGAAGCTTTATCCAAAGGCACTTCAAGATCAAAAACCCAAATATGCAAACTACATGAACGATGAATAAACAAATTGTATTGCCCTACATAAAGAGCGTCCTGGAAGTGACAGCAAGACTACTTCAGCAGCGTAACAACACAATTGTTAACAAACTGACTGCAACCTTGAGGAGAAACCTATCACAACAAAATGTGACCAATAGAACAAAATCTACGAAATCCAGTGTACTGACTGCGACAAGTTCTACATTGGTCAAGCAGAAAAAAAATTATTGATGAGGCTACATGAGCATCAGCTAACGAACAGAAAACATGACCCAGTCTTGCTAGTATCAGCCCATGAAGATGAAGGGCACCTTTCCAACTGGATGATAACCAGAGTCTTTACTCAAACAAGAACAAGAAAAAAATGAGAATTTCTCAAAGCATGTTTCTCTACAGAAGCATCCATCAACAAACAAATCAATGTAGATCCGGTATATGAACTCTTACGGAGAAAAGAGAAACAACAATATCAACAATTAACGAATCGCCAGTAATCTCGGGATCTGGTCAGCGAAGTAAACACTTCCAATGGACTTCCCTCAAAGCTAACCAACTAGGATCTTCTACTGCTAAACTATTCACAGAGTTTTGAACCAGCCATTCCGATCACGATCTCTAATCAATATTTATTTGGACCCCAGAGGAGTACATAAGCAGCATTCTGAGGAGACAGCACCCTCAACCGCGTACTGATGATGGTTTCTCGACTGGAGGCTAAACATCTGCAAACATTTTGCCAAGTTCAGGAATCAACCAAACTTCCAAACAGAACTATCAATATTCTGCAACATTGCAAAGTCTCTCAAATTTCTGAGATTTGGATTATCTGGAGTTGGTATCCCGAGGCAATGGAGTGATATCACCAACATGAGAAAACCTGCAGATGCAGGAAATTCAAGGCAAAACACACAAAATGTTGGAGGATCTCAGCAGGTCAGGCAGCATCTATAGAAATGAATAAACAGCTGACATTTTGGGCCAAAACCCTTCATCAGGACTGGAAAGAGGACGAGAAGTTAGAGCAAGAAGGTTGGGGGAGGGAGGGGAAGTAGTATAAGGTGGCAGGTGATAGGTGAAATCACAGGGTGGGAGGGAGTGAAGTAAAGAGCTGAGAAGTTGATTGGTAAAGGAGATAAAGGGTTGGAAGAGGGGGAACCTGATAGATGACAGTAGAAGATCATGGAAAAAAGAGACAGAGGAGGAGCACCAGAGGGAGATAGAGGAGAGAGGAAACAGGAATGGGGAACAGTGAAGGAGAGTGGAGGAGCAATTACCAGAAGTCTGAGAAATCAATGTTCATGCCCCTCCAACCTGAGTGTGGCATCACAGCAGTAGAGGAGGCCATGGGCTGTCATGTCGGTATGGGAATGGCAAGTGGAATTGATATAGGTGGCTATCAAGAGATCCTGCTTTTTCTGGAACTTGGCAAAGTGGTGTGCCAATAATCTACTTCGGTCTCATCAATATACAGGAGGCCACATTGAGAGCACTGGATATAGTAAATGACCCCAACAGCCTCACGTGGAAGGACTGTTTAGGGCCCTGAATGGTAGTGACGGAGGAGATCTAGGGGCAAGTGTGACATTTGTTCCGCTTGTAAGGATAAGTGCCAGGAGGGAGATCAATGGGGAGAGACAAGTGGACAAGCAGGTCATGTAGTGAGTAATCCTGTGGAAAGCAGAAAGGCAGGAACAGATGTACTTGTTGGTGAGATCCTGTTGGAGTTAACGGAAGTTATGGAGAACAATGTTCTCAAAGCAGAAACTAGTGGAGTGAAGGTGAGGACAAGAGGAACCCTATCCCTGGTGTGGCGATGGAGAGATGGGGTGAGGGCAGATGTTCACGAAATGTAAGAGATGCGGGTGAGGACACCATTGATAGTGGATGAAGGAAAGCCCCTTTCTTTGGAGAAGGAGGACATCTCATTAGTTCTGGAATGAAAATCCTCATCCTGAGAGCAGATGAGGCAGAGACGGAGAAACTGAGAGAAAGGGATAGCATTTTTTACAAGTGACAGGGTGGGAAAAGGTATAGTCCAGGGAATCAGTGGGCTCCCCCTCTCCACGTAGCTGATGAATCCAAAGGAATGGCAGAGATTGATACAGTCTGGCACCAGTGGTATTGCAGGAGTTGCCAGTCAGCACTGAACTCAATGTAGGACCGCCTCAGGGATGCCAGCTCTGGATTTTTCTCCCTAAGCATTCCCCAGGAGTTGATATAGCTACAAGGCAATACAGCTTTGAGGTCAGTTTTCTCCTAGGTGAGCTGCCAAGCAGTGGGTTGACAAAGACTGTTTGAGAGGTGTGCCACTGCGAGTACTTAACAGGTAGTGGGAGCTTATTCCCATTAACACCCCCCCCCCCCCCACCCATCACCACCGCCGGTTAAGAAAACCTTAAGGAGTTATCAGTACAAAATTCTTTTAAATATATTAGATAATTGATAAGTCATTCCAGACTTTAGCTTGGAAGCTGAATTTTCCTGAGAATTGAAGGTACAAATCAGAAACAGTGAAACTCCCTTGACAGTATCTTATTGTATCTGATTATATTTGATTGCTGAATTATAGGAAAACTTTCAATAAATCTGCTTTATTATCACTGTGCTGCTTGTCAACAAAGCAACTCAGCAGAAATCTAAGAACACTAAGTGACACTTAATAAAACACGACACAATTAACTGTTCTGTGGGAACAGAACTTGCAAAAGACCTCTTAGCTTTGTATCCATCTCTGCAAAGCTCTGGTGTCAAGTTGTGCCAGATAGGCTTCACTGCTGTAGCCTGGAATGCCAATTGAGAAAGCATTCTGATCTTCCAACAGGAACATCTAGAGTTCCATAGATATTGTGATTTGACACTCATTAGTTTAACTTCACTGAGTTACTCCAACAGCAGGACTTTTTCATTTGCTCTTCCCCTTTGATCATCAAGTCTTTTGGTGAGATTGCCAGGCCAGCACAGGCAGGTAACTCCCAGTTTCCACCCAGCCAACAGGAGTCATTTGCCACTCCTTTCAAACTCATCACCTGCTGGTTACTTAAAACCAGCTCTCACCCAGGCAGCCGCAACCAGTTGCTCCTAGCCTTCAGTTACTTGTTGTCTGGTGTTGGTTAGTACCTGTCCTCTCTTGTTTTGTAGCCCCCCGAGGCATGTTATTTTGTTGTTTATTAGTAAAGTATTGTTTACTGCTATATTGCCTCCACTGCTCTGTGTCTGAGACAAGGCTCCTCTACAATTCCTGACAGGATGGGTGGAACAGCAATTGACCCAGCAGAGTTTGCTTATCTGAAGGAAGTCATCTGTTGACATGAGCACATGATCCAGAAGCAACTGGAAACTATTGATGTTGTGTATTTAATACATCAATAATATTTGAGTAATCTTGTATTTATATTAGTTGATCAAGCATTTCCTCTAGATTTAAATATTTAATTATTGGTTACATGTGAAAATACATTAATTGCATATGTTATCAAAGTAAACTCGACGTTACACCAGTATTTTCAGGCTCATCTTCATTTGAATTAGTTCAATGTTTGGAAGTTACAGAATTGATCATCTGCTTGCCATTCTCGAGCATGTCTCTGTCTCGACACAGAGCCACACTCCAGTCAACCTCTTCCCTCAGACAATGGATTTGATACCTCTAGTGCATCTAGACTCATGCACAGTACTGGATTACACAGTGGGATTCAGGACCCTTACAGCAGAGAGAGGCTGGAACGTAGAAACTCTGCTGGCTTGTTACCATCACAGCCTCTTGGAGCACTTGAAAGACAAGCTGTGTACCTGGGAGACACCCAGCAACCTTGAAAGCCTCATCACTCTAGCCAAACATACGGACAAGTGTCTAATGGAACGACCCTCCAGATCAATAGCCAGAAGCCCAGTTCCATTGCCAGAACTATTTCTGGCTGTCAGACCCTCACCAGCAACACCTCCAGAGCTCACGCAGTCAGGGAGAACTCCCTTAACCCTACCAAAGTGTGAGTGTTGATGGAGAAACAACTTTAGCACTTACTGCCGGGCAGCCGATCACCCAGGTATCAAATGGTAATGGTGTCTGAGAAACAGGACCATCAAGTAAGCACTCCCCAGCCCCTCATTTCACTATAACCCAACTCCACATCTCCCATTGCTCTTCGTGCACAGGAGGATCTGGTGGATTCTGGTGCAGCAGGCAACTTTCTGGACCGGACTCTGTGTGTGCATCTTAGACTCAACCCTGCCTGCCTCTCATTGCTTCTACATCACGCCATTGACAGATATCCCTTGCAGTCTGGGATGATCAGAGCACACACACAGCCGGTGCGCATGACCATCAGAGAACACCACTAGTTCATCCAGCTCCTGCTTATTGACTCATCTAACACTCCTCTCATCTTCGGTTACCCCTGGCCCGCCACTCAGGACCTTCACTTTGCTTGGTCATCTGGTTCATTGTTGATTTGGAGACCTACCTGCTGGATCACCTACCTGGATTTCACCCCATAAATACGAGGAGATGGAGGAAACCCTTGTCCTAACCGAATTCCCACAAGAATACCATGACTTAGCCATTGCCTTCAGTCAAAGGAAAGCCAGCACCCTGTCACCTCACAGACCACATGACTGTGCATTTGACCCTCTGTTCTCCCTCCATTGCTGGTGACCTACCATGACAGCAAATGTGTGTCAGTGCCTGCTCTCAATGTTCCTAGCCTATTTCTTTCAAACAGTGGCCTGTGGTCCCACATCACCATGGATTTTGTCATGAGTTTGTCACATTCCGATGGAGCCATGGTGAGCAGGATAGGGTGGAGTCATTCTCTAAGGCAGCCCACTTCCCAAACATCTGTCAGCCGCTGAGACAGCGGACTTGGTAGTCCAACATGTAATTTGTCTTCACAGTTTCCCTCAGGACATTGTATCAGAATGAAGCCCACAAATTCTCTCCCCCTTCTGGTAGGCTTTCTGGTCCCTGATCCACATCTCACTGAGTTTTTCCTCTGGCTATAACCTGCAGACCAATGATCAGTCAGAATTGCCAATCAGCAAGTGGAGAAATCTCCGTGATGCTTCACAGCCTCGAACCCATCAACACGGAAGAAGCATCAGCTCTGGGCTGAGCTGTTCCATGATCTACAGACCACTTCTGCTGTGGGTATGTCACCATTTGAAGTTCTTCATAGGCACTGGCCACCATTGTGCCCATGTTGGAGCCAACTGTGGAGATCCCAAATGCCAGGGCCCTGGTTTGCCACTACCAGAATGCATGGAACAGGGCACAGAAGGTTGTTCTAACTGATAACTGCACCTGCTGTCACCAGGCCAACTGCCAACAGTGTCCAGGCAGACCACTCCAGCCTGGGGACTATGTCTGGCCATCCACCCAAGATCTGCCTCTGGGCACCGACTCCCACAAGCTCTCACCTTGGTTCATTGGTCCCTTCAAGGTTACCCATTGCATCAATCTACTCACTTACTGTCTTCAGCTGCCACTGGATCACACCTATCTTTCACATGTCCTGCCTCAAGCCCATTGTCCATTAACCAGTCAACCCATCTGAGCCTTCTACTTCTGGAACCTAAACTGGTGGAAGATAGTCCAGTGTACATGGTCTCCAGGTTGATGGATTCACATTGTTGTGGATGAGGTGCACAGTACCTGGTCGACTGGGAAGGGTATGGCCCAGAGGAAAGGTGCTGTACTGTCCTGTTCCACCTTGGATCCATCACTCTTCGAGGTGTTCCACTGGACCCATCCAGATCACCCTGGTTCGTTGGGTGCTGGGCATTGGAAGTAGGGTTCTGTCAAGCCTGCACGGTCAGGCAACTCTCAGTTACCGGCCTGCAAACAGAAGTCACCTGCCATTCATTTCCAGCTCATCACCTAAGACCATAAGACCAGTAAACATACGAGCAGAATTAGGCCATTCAGCCCATCGAGTCTGCTGTGCCATTCCATCGTGGCTGATCCCAGATCCCACTCAACCCCATATACCTGCCTTCTCACCATATCCTTTGATGCCCTGACTGATCAGGAAACTATCAACTTCTCCTTTAAATATACCCACAGATTGGGCCTCCACCGCAGTCTGTGGCAAAGCATTCCACAGATTCACTACTCTCTAGCTAAAATAAGTTCTCCTTACCTCTGTTATTAAAGATCACCCCTCAATTTTGAGGCTGTTCCCTCTAGTTCTGGATAGGAAACTATCCTCTCCACATCCACCCTATCTAGTCCTTTCAGCCTGCAGCCTATTTAAACCCTTGATGGTCCTTGTTCACCATCAAACCAGATCCCCTTAGCTTTCAGTTACCTTGATGCTTGTGGTGGTTAGCATATGTTCTCTCCTGTTTTGTGGCCTTCCATGGCTTGTTAATTATCAGTGCATTAGTAAAGTATTATTTATTGCTGAAGTTTCTCTACTGCTCTGCATTTGAGCCAACCTTCTTCTACAAATCCTAACAAAGGTATTTGATGTCCATGTGTTGTGAAATCCTTTAAACACAATTTTAGACCATTAAAGATGACAGGGAAACCATTAAAAAGAACAAATCTCATTGTATGTGAGTTTCATTTGAGTCAATAAAATGAAATAAGGTTTAAACTGTATGAGTGGGCCAGTGCAGGCTTTGGAGGCACGGGTGAGTAGCAAGTAATAACAGATACATTTTTATAGTAGTTAACTAAAAATATACCTAATTACAACTAATTAACTAAAGTAGGATTGCAAGATCAAGTGATGTGTTGTACCAGCATGATGTGGGAGTTGATGGACCCCGTTGTGGTTCCTGATGCAAGTGCAGCAAGTGTTGATTGCTCACACAGTGCCGTTTTGCAGGCTGCACACAATACCTGTAGATATAACTTGCAGAAGGGAGACAAATCAGCTGGACCAGGTGGACTACACCCTGGGGTTCAGAAAGAGATAGCTGAAGAGATATTGTGGAGGCATGAGTCACCATCTTTCAAGAATCACTTGATTCTGAAATGGTTCCGCAGTACTGGAAAATTATAAATGTCATTCCACTCTTTAAGAAGGGATGGAGGAAAAAGACAGGATATTATAGGCCAGTAAGTCTACCTTCACTGGTTGGTAAGAGGTTAGATTGATTCCATTCATAAGGATGAGGCTTTCAGGTACTTGGGGGGAAAATAAGCTCCAGTCAGCAGGGTTTCCATGAGGTGAAATTTCTCATATCATATCTGTTGGAATTCTTTGAGGAAATACCAGGCAGTATAGACAAAGGAGATTTAGTGGGTGTTGTTTATTTGGGTTTTCAGAAGCCTTTTGACTAGGTGTTGCACACGAGGCTGCTAAACAAGATAGGATCCCATGGTATAACAGAGAAGATACTAGTGTGTATTGAAGAGTAGCTGTCCAGCAGAAGGTAAAGAATAGGAACAAAGGAGTGCTTTTCCTGTTGGCTGCCAGTGACAAGTGGTGTTCTGCAGGGGTCAGTGTTGGGTCTGCTACTTATATGTTAATGACCTGGATGATGGCTTTGTCCAAGTTGCAGATGATACAGAGACTGATGAAGGGGCAGGTAGGGTTGAGGAAGCAGGAATCTGCAGAAGGACTTGTTTAGACTAGGAAAATGGGCAAGGAAGTAGTAGATTGAATACAGTGTAAGGAAGTGTATGGCTATGCACTTTGCTAGAAGTGTTTTTAAAAAGAAACAAGTTCAGAAATTGGAGATGAAAAGGGACCAGGGAGCCAATGTGTAGCTGTATTCCATAAAGGTTAACTTGCAGGCTGAATCACTGGTGAGAAAGGTAAATGCAATTTTAGAATTCATTTTAAGAGGACTAGAAATTTTGAAGAAGTGCTGTAATGCTGATACTTTATAAGACATTGGTCAGAGCTCATTTGGAACATTGTGAGCAGTTTTGGGCCCCTTTTTTAAGAAAAGATGTGCTGATCACAGAAATGAAAGGGATAATATAAGTTTGTTCTGGGCCTGTACATGCTGAAAATTAAAAGAATGAGGGAGGATTTCATTGAGACCCATGAACTTAGATAGAGCGGGCTTGGGGAGGATGTTTCCAATAGTGGGAGAGTCTAGGATCAGAGAACACAGTCACATAATAGAAGGATATCACTTTAGAACAGAGATGCTGAGCAGCTTCTTTATCCAGAGGGTGGTAAATCTTATGAAATTCACTGCCACAGATAGCTGGGGAGGCCAAGCTGCCCTGTATATTTAAAGCAGAGGTTGATAGGTTCCTGATTAGTAAGGGTATCAAAGTTCATGGCAGGACAATGGGGTTCAGCCATGATGGACTGGTGGAGCAGTATCGATGGGCCAAATGGCATAATTCTGCTCCATGTCTTATGGTCTTCTAGTCTCAAGTTGATGATCTTGCCAGTTTTCGCATTGAATGAGATTCTGACCAAGGACATATGAAAAGTTGGAAATAGAAGAAAAATAATTCTTCCATTATGATATTGACTATAATTAATAATATTCCTTAGATAATGTGTTTGTATGTTTAGTTTTGGGATTTTGGTCCACTGTGACCTCTGCCATTAGGGTACACAGTACCTCGTCGGTCAATTGGGTGCGTTGCTGCATCTCAGGTTTCCTTTTCAGGGTTTTTTGCAAGGGTGTGAAACGCTTGACTGCCTGCTCTTTGTTGTTTGGCAAGTGCTGGTGTGGTTCTCTGAAAGGCAGTGGGGCGACCCCATTATTTGATTCATCTCTGAAGACCTTGGTGTCCTTTGTTTTTAAGGAAATGGCGTCTTGAGCTGATTGAGCAAGTTTATTATCATGCTCAGTTTGAGCGAAGACTGACTGACCCAACATCTCTTCAGTTACTTTACATTTGTTAAAGCCTTGTCATGCTTCCTTAATACACATGACACTTCTGCGGGGTTGAAAGATTGACTGGCAGCCACTCTCTAGCACATTAGTCTTGAATGTGTTAACCGTCCATTTGTGAACATTGCTAGGGCACATCTCTCCTATCACCACCCAGCCCAGATCCAGGCGTTGCACAAAGGGGGCGTCGTGTGGTCCATTGACCTGCTGCCTAACCTTGTGCACCCGAAGAACATCTCTTCCTAATAGCAAGAGTATTTCTGCTTTTGGATCCAGTTCTGGGATGTGTTTGGCGATGTGGTGGAGATGTGGCTGGTGTAGCACCGCACTTGGCGTCAGGATCTCAGTGCGGTTCTTCAAAATCTCATTGCACTATAAGAGTGAAGGGAGACAGATGACGACTTTACCATCCAGGGACTCGAGCTGGAAGCCTTCTGCCTTCCTTCCATAAGTTTCCACGTCGCCTGAGCAATTTCTAAGGTAGTATGGGAACTGCTTACTCTCAATGTTGAACAAGTCAAAGAACTCTGAACTGACTAGTGAGCGATTGCTCTGATCATCCAGAATTGCATAGGCTTTGATGGCCTTGTCTTTGGCTCCCTTAGGGTACACCTTAGTGAGGCAGATCTTTGAACAAGAACGGCTTGACTGAGCTTGACTGCAAACTTCTGTGCAGCTTGAGCTGACAACGGTTGTCCTGGAGTGAGCCTCTCCCTCTCCGCCGTCCTGTTGTGGGGGTGAAGGAGCTTTGTCGGTTTGCAGTAACGGGCCAGGATGCATGGCCCCATCATGGTTAGTGCTATTACATTCCGGGCACTTCACAGCGATCGTACACTCTCTAGCAAGGTGAGAGGTAGAGGAACAGCATTTAAAACATATTCTTTTCTCCTTGAGAAGGGCCAACCTCTCTTCAAGGGGTTTTCCCCTAAACGTTCTGCATTTTTTGAGGGGGTGGGGTTTGTTATGCAATGGACAATTCTTGCTAGGGTTGTTGCTAGTTGTAAAGGCTTCAGTCTTAAGCACTGAGACAGGTTTATTAATGTTGAAATTATTCAAAGAGGATTTATCTGGCTTGGTGTAAATTGTACTGCTTCCTGGACCCATGATGCTAGGGTTGTTTCACTTCTTCGCCTCCTTGCACACAAACCTAGTGAAATACTCGAAGGGAGGAAATCAACTATTGTTCTCTTCCTTGTACTCTGAGGCAACAGACATCCACCTTTCCTGCAGCCCAAATGGAAGTTTGTCCACAATTTGTCTAATCCCATATGGAGTATCTAGGTATACTAGACCAGTTGAGTAGCCATCTTCTTTGGTGCCTTGAATCTCCATGAGTAAATCTCCGAGCTCTCTTAACTTAGTGTGGTCCTCGGCTGACACCTTGGGAAAATTTTCCAGACGTCGGTATAGCACCGCTTCAATAATTTCGGGGGCCGCATAGCCCTCCAGAAGTCTCCCCCATGCTTTTCTTAAAGCTAGTTTGGGGTTGTTGATGTACACTGAACGTATGCGTCTCACCTGTTCGCATGATTCTTTTCCCAGCCATTTCGCCGTAAGATCATACTCTTGGGTTGCTCTGAGCTGGACTTCGTCGATAGCGTTGGTGAATGTGGAGAACCATGCACGGTAATTTTCAGGTTTATCGTCAAACTGGTATAGTCCTGAAGTGACAAGATCTTGTCGTGCTAAATACTGTGCTGTGGCGACCCATTTCCTAGCGTATCCGAACCGACTCACAATTAGATAGCCTATGGGGGTTTGCGAGCACAGAACTTTGGAGCCTCTGCGCCATGGGGGGCCGGAGGACAGAGGCTTAAAAGTGAGGCTGAAGTTTTCGAATAAAGTTTTTTCCTTCGACTGCAGTTACCGACTCCGTGTCGTAATTTTAGCGCTGCGTGTAGCACACCGCTACAATTGGTGACCCTGACGGTCCAAACGATTTTTGGACCAGAAATAACCGACGCCGCCTCTGTTCATGCGGTTTCGTTGAAACTGCCGGGTTTCTGGACACAGCGCCCGGACCTATGGTTCCAGCAAGCCAAAGCCCAATTCCACATTCGCCAGATCACCTCAGAAGACACCCGCTACTACTACGTGGTGAGCTCCCTCGACCAGGACACAGCAGCCCAGGTCGCGGAGTTCGTACAGTCGCCCCCGGCAGACGGCAAGTACACGGAATTCAAAGCTCTGCTCCTCAGGACTTTCGGACTCTCACGGCGTGAGCGGGCTGCCCGTTTACTGCACCTGGGTGGCTTGGGCGACAGACCTCCTTCGGCTTTAATGAATGAGATGTTGTCTCTAGCCGGAGGACACAAGCCCTCCCTCATGTTTGAGCAGGCATTCCTGGAGCAGCTGCCCGAGGACATACGCCTGCTGCTGTCCGACGCAGATTTCAGTGACCCCCGGAAGGTGGCAGCCCAGGCGGACTTGCTGTGGAACGCCAAAAAGGTGAGCGGGGCGTCCATCGCACAGATCACCAGGCCACGCTCCCGGCAGCAGACCAGACCAGGCCCGGCCGCAGAGCCCGCCAACCCCCGGCCCAATGAACACTGGTGCTTCTACCACCAGCGGTGGGGCGCAGAAGCCCGCCGTTGTCGCCCGCCCTGCAAGTTCCCGGGAAACGCCAGGGCCAGCCGTCGCTGATGGCTACGGCGGCTGGCCATCGGGATAGCCTCCTGTATGTGTGGGATAGAAGGTCGGGACGCCGGTTTTTAGTCGATACTGGGGCTGAGATCAGCGTTTTACCTCCGACGAGTTACGACACCCGCAGCAGGGCACCGGGCCCCCCCTGAGGGCCGTGAACGGCAGCACCGTAAGGACCTATGGCACCCGTCAGGTGCAACTACAGTTCAGCTCCAGCCAGTTCACGTGGGACTTCACACTGGCCGCCGTAGCCCAACCGCTTCTGGGTGCGGATTTTTTGCGGGCTCACAGCCTACTGGTCGACCTGCCCAGGAAGAGACTGGTACACGCCGAGACCTTTCAGATGTTCTCCCTGGGTGCAGCCCAGTTGCCAGCCCCTCACCTCGGCTCCATCACGCTGTCCGACAACGACTTCACCAGGGTCCTGGCGGAGTTCCCATCGGTTCTGGCACCGCAGTTCACAGCGGCGATGCCCAGGCACGGCGTACAGCACCACATCCCGACCCAGGGACCACCCCTCCATGCCCGTGCTCGGCAGCTTCCCCCGGACAAGCTCCGACTGGCGAAGGAGGAGTTCCAGAGGATGGAGGAATTGGGGATCATCCGGCAGTCCGACAGCCCATGGGCCTCCCCCCTGCACACGGTGCCCAAAGCGACGGGGAGCTGGAGACCGTGTGGCGACTACTGCAGGCTGAACGAGGCTACCACACCGGACCGCTACCCTGTGCCGCGCATTCAGGACTTTGCAGCAAACCTGCACGGCGCACGGATCTTCTCCAAGGTAGATCTCGTCCGGGGATACCATCAAATCCCGATGCATCCTGACGACGTCCCCAAAACGGCTCTCATCACCCCTTTCGGCCTTTTCGAGTTCCTCCGCATGCCGTTCGGCCTGAAGAATGCCGCACAGATGTTTCAGCGGTTAATGGACGCGGTGGGACGGGACCTGGACTTCGCGTTCATCTATTTGGATGACATCCTCATAGCCAGCAGCAGTCATCAGGAGCATCTGTCCCACCTCCGTCAACTTTGCGCCCGACTGAGTGAGTACGGTCTTACAATCAACCCCGCCAAATGCCAGTTCGGACTCGATACCATTGACTTCCTGGGCCACAGGATTACTAAAGACGGGGCAACCCCTCTGCCCGCTAAGGTAGATGCGGTCCGCCACTTCCCCCGACCCACCACGATCAAAGGCCTTCAGGAATTCGTAGGTATGGTCAATTTCTACCGCCGCTTCCTCCCTTCAGCTGCCCGGATCATGCGCCCCCTGTTCGCCCTGATGTCGGGTCTGAGCAAGGACATTACCTGGGACGAGGAGTCCGCCGCCGCTTTCGTTCAAATGAAGGAAGCTTTGGCGGACGCCGCAATGCTAGTACATCCCAGAATGGACACCCCTACCGCCCTCACAGTGGACGCATCAAACACGGCAGTCGGTGGGGTGCTGGAGCAACTCATCGCAGGTCGCTGGCAACCCCTGGCGTTTTTCAGCAAACACCTGCGACCACCTGAGCTCAAGTACAGTGCTTTCGACCGGGAACTGTTGGCGCTTTACCTGGCAATCCGGCATTTCAGGTACTTCCTAGAAGGTCGGCCCTTCACCGCGTTCACGGACCACAAACCGCTTACCTTTGCGTTTACGAAAGCGTCCGACCCCTGGTCGTCCCGCCAGCAACGCCACCTGTCCTACATCTCTGAATACACGACGGATGTCCGGCACGTCTCGGGTAAGGACAATGTCGTGGCAGATGCGCTCTCTCGCCCTACCATTCATGCCCTTACCCAAGGGGTAGACTTTGAGGCACTGGCAGAGGCGCAGCAGGCGGATGAGGAGATTCCGAGTTACAGAACCGCAGTCTCCGGTTTGCAGCTCCAGGACCTCCCCGTGGGCCCGGGTGAGAGGACCCTACTCTGTGACATCGCCACCGGCCAGCCCCGTCCAGTCGTCCCGACAGCATGGCGGCGCCGCGTTTTCGACTCCATTCATAACTTGGCGCATCCCTCCATCTGGACAACTGTTTGGCACGGACTCCGCAAACAGGTCAGTGAATGGGCCAGAACGTGCATGCACTGCCAGACGGCCAAGGTGCAGCGGCACACCAAAGCCCCACCGCTGCAGTTCCATCCCGCCCACCGGCGTTTCAACCACATTCATGTGGATATCGTGGGCCCCCTGCCAGTGTTGCGCGGAGCGCGGCACCTCCTGACTATCGTGGACCGGTTCACAAGATGGCCAGAGGCCAGAGCCGCTCACCGACACCACCTCCGAATCTTGCGCCCGAGCCCTGATCGCCACCTGGATATCTCGCTTTGGTGTACCAGCCCACATTACCTCCGACAGAGGCGCCCAGTTCACCTCCAGCCTGTGGTCAGCTATGGCCAGCCTTTTGGGGACTCAGCTGCACCACACAACTGCCTACCACCCACAGTCGAACGGGCTAGTGGAGCGTTTCCACCGTCACCTGAAGTCGGCCCTCTTGGCCCGCCTGCGAGGTGCCAACTGGGCGGACAAGCTTCCCTGGGTCCTACTCGGCATCCGCACAGCGCCCAAGGACGACCTGCACGCCTCGTCGGCTGAGTTGGTATACGGCGCGCCCCTGGTCGTCCCCGGGGAGTTCCTACCAGCCCCAAGGGGGCAAGAGGAAGAACCCGCAGCAGTCCTGGGCAGACTACGCGAGAAGCTCAGTAACCTGGCCCCCATACCCACTTCACAGCACGGGCGGCACCCGACCTGCGTACCCAAAGACCTACAGAACTGTAAGTTTGTGTTTGTACGAAGGGGCGGGCATCGGCCACCGCTGCAGCGGCCATACGAGGGGCCGTTTATGGTGCTCTGGAACAACGGGTCCACGTTCGTGCTGGACGTTGGGGGGAAAGAGGAGGTTTTCACGGTGGACCGCCTCAAACCGGCCCATGTGGACCTGGCGCAACCGGCCGAGTTTCCGGCGCCTCGGCGCAGAGGCCGACCTCCCAAGCAGGTTCTGGCCCAGACTGTGGACATTGGGGGGTGTATCGCCGGTTCTGGGGGGGGGGGTTATGTGGCGACCCATTTCCTAGCATATCCGAACCGACTCACAATTAGATAGCCTACGGGGGTTTGCGAGCACAGAGCTTTGGAGCCTCTGCGCCATGGGGGGCCGGTTGACAGAGGCTTAAAAGTGAGGCTGAAGTTTTCGAATAAAGTTTTTTCCTTCGACTGCAGTTACCGACTCCATGTCGTAATTTTAGCGCTGCGTGTAGCACACCGCTACAGTGCCATGAGTTTGACTGCAAGTGGCATGCGGGCTGAGGGAATATGTCAGCGGGTATATGACTGAGGGCATACATCTATTATGGGATTTGCTGTTCTGAATTCAGCCTTTGCCTCTCTTCTCGCCAAATCTGGTAAGTTTGGTGTGGGGAAGTATTTGTCATCTGCCCTTTCGTTCTTGAATTCATCGTGGAGTTGCAAGGGTAAATTGTCTTCCTCGGATGGATGTGATGCAATTGGGCCTCTCTGAGACTCCTCATGAAATGGAGCATTATCAAATAAGTATGGAGAGGAAGAACGAATCTTCCAGTCTGTTTGAGATCAGACATAGTCGCTTGTGCGTTCCAATCTGATCTTTTCTGAAGTAGATTTTACATCAACCAGATCATACATTTCTTCATCATCTTCTATTAACTCTGCTTCCACCCTGGCAGCTTCTGCTTCTCGTTGTAGTGTCAGCACTTCTAACTCTGACGCTATCCTTGCCCTTTCCAACTGGTTTTTGGCTTCTCTGGCAGCCGCTTCCTTCTGGTTTTCGACTACTCTGGCAGCTTTTTCCATTTGGTTTTTGGCTTCTCTGGCCGCCACTTCCTTTTCTCTGGCAGCCACTTCCTTTTCTCTGGCAGCCGCTTCCTTTTCTCTGGCAGCCACTTCCATTTCTCTGGCAGCCGCTTCCTTTTCTCTGGCAGCCGCTTCCTTTTCTCTGGCAGCCACTTCCATTTGGTTTTTGGCTTCTCTGGCAGCCACTTCCATTTTCAAATTTGCTTCTCGTTCGGCGTAGAACGCTCACACCTTGGCGGCTTCTGCCTTAGCTCTTGCTTGGGCAGCCTTACTTGATGTTGCCCTACTGCCCCTGTCGCTGAATGGCAATGACTTGATGCTGGATCGAGTTGTCATTGCAACACTTGAAACACCTGATAATGCCGCCTTTTCACTGTAGTGTTCTCGCCCAGGTGTAAGATAATGCTGAACTAAACACCAAGGTAAACCGTAGTCAATGAAAACAGGATCACAGTAAGATTAACCGTTTACTGTTCACTCTTCCACATTAACGTATGGTGAAAACTCTTGATAAAACAATACAAGATTTGTACTGTATTTGTTTCCTTCTTGATATCACATTTACTTTGTAAATACTTCCAAAAGTAAAACTACAACAACTACATTACATTAAAGTGCAGCATACAGTCAGAATCTACCTACGCCATTGACTGCTTTAAATACACTTCAACACAAACTATCCACAACTCTTTAACTAACGTAAACATAAACCTTATCAACCGTCATTACTTCTAACAGAATCAGCGTTAACATTTTAATTCAACATATTGATTATCTCATGAACTTATGGCGTTGCTTCACTATGTTTCTAGTGCGTAGAAAGAAAACTTTTCTTGCGCTGATCTCGCACATGCGAGCCCCCTCCTTCCCACTTCTCCAAACCGGTATTTTCCCACAAGATGCGGCAAAACCGGAGGTGACGTCATCGCATGCTGCGATATATCACAGACAACAAATTTACTTTAAACAATCCTAACTTTAACTAGAAAAATGCTAACAAATGACTTACTAAAGCAAAAATATTATAAACTAAACAAATGCCATAAAGGCAGCACAGTGACATAGTTAATTCAGAAACAATGATTCTGAACTTAAACACAGGTAACTTTGAAGGTATGAGATGGATAGACTGGCAAATGATACTTAAAGGGTTGACGGTGGACATGCAATGGCAAGCATTTAAAGATCGCATGGATGAACTACAACAATTGTTCATCCCAGTTTGGCAAAAGAATAAACCAGGGAAGGTAGTGCACCCGTGGCTGACAAGGGAAATTAGGGATAGTATCAAGTCCAAAGAAGAAACATAAAAATTAGCAAAAAAAAGCGGCACACCTGAGGACTGGGAGAAATTCAGAGACCAGCAGAGGAGGACAAAGGGCTTAATTAGGAAAGGGAAAAAGATTATGAGAGAAAGCTGGCAGGGAACATAAAAACTGTCTGTAAAAGCTTATATAGATACGTGAAAAGAAAAAGATTGGTCAAGACAAATGTAGGTCCTTTACAGTCAGAAACAGGTGAATTGATCATAGGGAACAAAGACATGGCAGACCAATTGAATAACTACTTTGGTTCTGTCTTCACTAAGCAGGACATAAATAATCTTCCAGAAATAGTAAGGGACTGAGGGTCTAGTGAGATGGAAGAACTGAGGGAAATACATGTTAGTAGGGAAGTGGTTTTAGGTAAATTGAAGGGATTAAAGGCAGATAAATCCCCAGGGCCAGATGGTCTGCATCCCAGAGTGCTTAAGGAAGTAGCCCAAGAAATAGTGGATGCATTAATGATAATTTTTCAAAACTCCTTAGATTCTGGATTAGTTCCTGAGGATTGGAGGGTGGCTAATGTAACCCCACTTTTTAAAAAAGGAGGGAGAGAGAAACCGGGGAATTATAGACCAGTTAGTCTGACATCGGTGGTGGGGAAAATGCTAGAGTTGGTTATCAAAGATGTGATAACAGCACATTTGGAAAGAGATGAAATTATCGGACAAAGTCAGCATGGATTTGTGAAAGGAAAATCATGTCTGACGAATCTTATAGAATTTTTTGAAGACGTAACTAGTAGAGTGGATAGGGGAGAGCCAGTGGATGTGGTATATTTAGATTTTCAAAAGGCTTTTGACAAGGTCCCACACAGGAGATTAGTGTGCAAATTCAAAGCACACAGTATTGGGGGTATGATATTGATGTGGATAGAGAATTGGTTGGCAGACAGGAAGCAAAGAGTGGGAGTAAACGGGACCTTTTCAGAATGGCAGGCAGTGACTAGTGGGGTTCCGCAAGGCTCAGTGCTGGGACCCCAGTTGTTTACAATATATATTAATGATTTAGACGAGGGAATTAAATGCAGCATCTCCAAGTTTGCAGATGACACGAAGCTGGGCGGCGGTGTTAGCTGTGAGGAGGATGCTAAGAGGATGCAGGGTGACTTGGATAGGTTAGGTGAGTGGGCAAATTCATGGCAGATGCAATTTAATGTGGATAAATGTGAGGTTATCCACTTTGGTTGCAAGAACAGGGAAACAGATTATTATCTGAATGATGGCCGATTAGGAAAAGGGGAGGTGCAACGAGACCTGGGTGTCATTGTACACCAGTCATTAAAGGTGGGCACGCAGGTACAGCAGGCGGTGAAAAAGGCAAATGGTATGTTGGCGTTCATAGCAAAAGGATTTGAGTACAGGAGCAGGGAGGTTCTACTGCAGTTGTACAAGGCCTTGGTGAGACCGCACCTAGAATATTGTGTGCAGTTTTGGTCCCCTAATCTGAGGAAAGACATTCTTGCCATAGAGGGAGTACAGAGTAGGTTCACCAGATTGATTCCTGGGATGGCAGGACTTTCATATGAAGAAAGACTGGATTGACTAGCTTATACTCACTGGAATTTAGAAGATTGAGGGGGGATCTTATTGAAATGTATAAATTCTAAAGGGATTGGACAGGCTAGATGCAGGAAGATTGTTTCCAATGTTGGGGAAGTCCAGAACGAGGGGTCACAGTTTAAGGATAAAGGGGAAGCCTTTTAGGACCGAGATGAGGAAGAACTTCTTCACACAGAGAGTAGTGAATCTGTGGGATTTTGTGCCACAAGAAACAGTTGAGGCCGGTTCATTTCCTATATTTAAGAGAAAGTTAGATATGGCCCTTGTGGCTAAAGGGATCAGGGGGTATGGAGAGAAAGCAGGTACAGGGTTCTGAGTTGGATGATCAGCCATGATCATACTGAATGGTGGTGCAGGCTCAAAGGGCCGAATGGCCTACTCCTGCACCTATTTTCTATGTTTCTATGTGAGTGGAAGGAGTTTTAATGAAACCAAGCAACACTCAAAAAGTGCTGGGTGTGGTATTCAGCAAATCAGACAGCAACGATGGATAAAAAATGAACAGTTGATGTTTTGGACTAAGATCCTTCATCAGCACTGGAAAGGAAGGGGGCAGAAGCCAGATTAGGAAGTTAGAGAGAGGAAAATGAGTACATGCTGATCAGGTGACAAGTATGATCAGGTGAGGGGTGGGTGAGGGAGAGGCAGATCATGTGAGAAGCTGAGAGGTGATAAGAGGAAGTGGTAAAGGGCTGAAAAAGAAGGACTCTGATCGGAGAGAGTAATGGACATTGACAATAGAATAAAAAGAAGATGGTAGGGTTCCAGAGGGAGATGATGGGCAGGCCAAGAGGGCAGGGGCAGAGAAGAGGTGAACGAGCCATCAACAGAAACATTGATAATTCTTTCCCCCCACAGTTGCTGCTCCACCAACAGAGTTTCTCTAACAGATTGTTCATTGTCCCACTCTTCCAATTTTCCTTCGTTAATGTCACAGACCTTTCAATATTCGCCTCCCACTCTATGCCTTCTTGTCAGTGTATTTTATTTATTCACGAAGATGCAACACAGAACAGCCCTTCCCGCCCTTCACACTGTGCTATCCAGCAACCCCTGACTTAACCCCAGCCTAGTCGTGTAACAATTTGTAATGACCAATTAACCTTCCAACCGGTCTTTGGACAGTTGGAGAAAACCCGCACAGTCATGGGGAGAACATACAAACTCCTTACAGACAGCAGCAGGATTTCAGAAAGGTTATGAAATCATATTTACTTCATTTGTTTCAAATGTTATGCATTCAGATACAGAGCTTTTTTCATCCTTTTATTACTTTTTGGCATTTGACTTCATCAAAGTTAATTGTAAATATATAGTTTATAAGGGTTTTTATAACTATGTTAAGAGACAGCGATTAAACCAAAGTTAAACTGAGGTCCTCAGTGACTGACACTGAAGAAACTGTGTTGGAGGATAAAGAAAAGGCAAAATGTTAAGCAAATACTTTGTGCTTGTTTGCATAGTGATAAACACAATGAGCACAAGGGAGACTGTAACCCAAATTAATTAAAATTAGTACAGTGAAAGTACTGGTAAAATTAATGGGACTGAAAACAAACAAATCCCCTGGTCTTTATGACCTACATCCTTTTTTAAAAGGATTCTAATAGATGTTAGAAATCTTAAAAATTCCCTAAATTGTACAACAGTCCCTACAGATTGGAAGATGACAAACATAACCCAGTTATTCAAGCAAAGAACTGTAACAGTGTTACGGTTACGGACAACTGCAGTGCAGGTAGACAAGTAGGTGCAGGGCCATGACAGGATAGATTGTGAAGTCAAGAGCCTAACCAGGGTATACAAGTCTCTGGATTCTAGTGAAGAATCTGCACGTTGTACCATAGGCTGAAGTATCTCTGTAGAAATAAAATGAAATAAAGACAATGTTCCAGCTTTATCTTCGATGAATTAAATTAAGACAGATGTGGTGATGTGTTACAACTGCAATTTGTGAAAGGTGATGGAAATCAGAGAGATTCATCATGAACACATCTGCTGAAATTGTATAATCACAAACAAGAGAAAATCTTCAGATGCTGGAAATCCAAGTAGTACACACAAAATGCTGGAAGAACTCAGCAGGCCAAGCAGCATCTAAGGAAAAGAGCAAGCACTCGATGTTTCAGGTCAAGACCCTTCATTAGGACTGGAAAAGAGAAATTAGAAGTTAGATAAGAAGGTGGTGAGGGAGGAGAAATACAAGATAGTAGATGATAGGTAAAACTGGAAGAGGAAGAGAGGTGAAGTAAAGAGCTAAGAAGTTGATTGGTGAAAGTGATAAAGGGCTGGAGAAGGGGGTATCTGATAGGAGAGTGTCGAAGGCTACGGAAGAAAAGGAAGGGGAGGAGCACCAGAGGAGGTGTTGGGCAGGTAAGGAGATAAGGTGAGAGAAGGTAATGGGAATGGGAATGGTGAAGCAGAAGTGGAGGGGGGTGGCAATTACTGGAAGTTAGAGAAATCGATGTTCATGCCAACATGTTGGAGACTATCCAGACAGAATATAAGGTGTTGTTCCTCCATTCTAAGTGTGGCCTCATCGCAGCAGTAGAGGAGACCATGGTCTGACATTTCGGAATGGGAATGGAAAGTGAAATTGAAATAGGTGGCCACGGGGAGATCCTGCTTTTTCTGGTGTACAGCAAATAAGTAATCAGGGAAGTGGGCTCCCAATTTACGTCAGGTCTCACTGATGTACAGGAGGCCACACCAGGTCCACCAGATACAATAGATGGCCCCAACACACTCACAGGTGAAGAGTCGCCTCACCACATCTGCTCTCTGGATGAGGCTTTTCATTCCAGAACTAAAGAGATGACTTCCTTCTTCAAAGAAAATGTCTTCTCTTCCTCCACCATCAATGCTGCCCTCAACTACATCTCTTCCATTTCATGCATGTCTGCTCTCACCCCATACTCCCACCCAGGGATAGGGTTCCTCTTGTCCTCATCTACAAACCCATCAACATCCACGTCCAGCATTTAATTCTCTATAACTTCCACCATCTCCAACAGGATTCCACCACCAAGTGCATCTTTCCCTCCTACCTCACTTTCCGTTTTTCACAGGGATCACTCCCTATGCGACTCTGTTGTCTATTCATCCTTCCCAACTGATCCCGCTCCTGGCGCTTATCCTTGCCAGCAGAATAAGTGCTACACATGCCCCTACACCTCCTCCCTCACTACCATTCATGGTTCCAAACAGTCCTTCCAGGCGAGGCAACACTTCATCTGTGAGTCTGTTGGAGCCCTGCGTCTAATGCTCCCAGTGTGGCCTCCTGTATTTCAGTGAGACCTGACGTAGATTGGGAACCTGTTTCGTCAAACACCTACACTTCATCCACCAGTAAAAGTGTGATCTCCCAGTGGCCACCCATTTCAACTCTACTTCCCATTCCCATTCCAACATGTCAGACCTTGGCCTCCTGTTGCAATGAGGCCACATTCAGGATGGAGGAGCAACACCATATTCAGTTTGGGTAGCCTCCAACCCGATAGCATGAACATCAATTTCTCGAATTTCCGGTAATGCCCCACATCCACTCCCCTTCACCATTCCCATTCCCATTTCCCTCTCTCATCTTATCTCCTTACCTGCCTATCACCTCCCTCTGGTGCTCCCCCCCACTTCCTTTCTTCCATGGCCTTCTGCCCTCAGACTCCCCCTTCAACCTTTACCTTTCTCACCATTCCACCTCTGTACTTCACCCCTCCCCTTCTTCCAGTTTCACCTATCATCTACTACATTCTATTTCTTTCTCCCCTCTCACCCACCTTCTTACTGTAACGTCTGACCTTTCTTTTCCAGTCCTATGAAGGGTCTCTGACCAAAACATTGACTGTTTGCTCTTTTCCGTAGATGCTGCCTGGCCTGCTGAGTTCCCCTAGCATGTTGTGTCTATTTCTGTAAGTGTCTGAAGCTTTAGACAATTGACAGTGTGAAAATAGAAGCCCATGGAGTGGAAGGCTTGGATAGATAGGAGGTGTAAATGAATACTCTGCTGGTTCGCAAGTTGTGCTGAGTGATCAGGTGGAGGATCAGTGGTGACCTTTTAACTTTTTCCAATTTGAATAAACAGCTTGGATAACATTGCCAAAATTAGTGATGGTGACAGTGAGATAGGCAGGAAAATAAATTGTGAGGAGATGAAAATGGGATTGAGATAGTAGGCAGCCATTGATCCCAGGGGATCATGGGTTTGTGCCTCTGGTGGACTGTGTTCTCTCCAGGGCGCAAGCCTGGGCGGGAAGATTTGAAGGACCGGTTGTTCCCCATGCAGCGGGTTCCCACTCTCCATATCACTGATGTAGTCCAAAGGAAGGGCAAGCACTGATACAGCTTGGCACCAGTGTCATTACAAGGGTTGCCAGAGAGAAGTTGTAAGCAGCATCAAACTGCTTTAGGGTCCTCAGCTCCGGATTTCTTCCACAGGGTTTAAGCCCGAAGCCTTTCCCATGGATGGGTATGGCCGCAAGGCAGCAGAGGTTTAAAATCAGAGTTTTCGTTTACCAGGGCGGGCAGCCATCCAAGGCTGAAGGCCACCACCTGCCTGGATAGAGATAATGAGCAGGAAAGTTCTGAGAATTGAAACTGGCACCATTGCTAGGAGAAAGGGGTAACTGCTCCACTGACACTGGGTATGACCAATGTTCAAGAAGCTTGTATAAATAGTGCTGTATATATCGCCTGTCTACTCTGTACTTTCTCTGTAACTGCAACATTTAATTTTTCATTCCATTGTACTACCTCAAAGTACTGATGCGATGAAATGACCTGCCTGGATGGCAAGCAAAAGAAAGATTTTCACTGTACTCAGTCCATAACACAATAATAAACCAATTATTTTTCCTTTAAGCACATTGCAGGGCAGCTTCTGTTGAAGAAAACCAGAAAAGTTAGCAGAGAGAGAGACAAGGCAATAGTGAAAGGTAGTAAAGTTGATAATGCTAGGGTTCTCTGAATGGGACAGGAGATAAAGACATACTGTGACAAGGTCGATGAGTCAATGGCACAAATCAAAATAAACTTGAGGATCGGGAGCAATTCAGAATTCAGCAAATTCAAGAAATTGACAAGGAAAGATTAAGCAGAATGTGAATATTTCAGTGAGAAACATAAAACATACTGTAAAATTCTTTTATTGCTCTGTAACAAGAGAAAGGATTTACAAGTGTTCTGGGTGTTGTATGGGAGGAATTCCATTGGGAATGAAGAAACTGCAGAATACCTGAACATATTTATGGCTGCTTTTGCAGAAGACACTTACTTTCAGAAATAGCCATGCTCTATGAGTCCAGGGTAAATGAAATCCAAAAGAAATTAAATAGTAAAGTAATTACATGATGAAATAACATAAAATAAAGCAAAATAGTATTGGAGAAATGAAAAGAAAGCAAATCAAGTCCTGACCTGTTTACAGCATCTGAGAGTTGTGAAAGGGATACTGAGAGACGGAAAGAATAATAGATCAGTTAGCCCATGATCGATATTAGGAAAAAATATTAAAATTTATTTAAAGGAAATTTCAGCATTTATTTAGAAATAATAAATGGACTGGACAGAGTCAACATTGACTAATATAAAGAAAATCATGCTTTGTCTGATCTTTTGAGAGATCTGAGATTATAACAAAATAGATCATGGGGAATAATTGTGCAATTAGTGGATGTTGTGCATTTGGACTCTCAGAATGCCTTGGATATGGTGACATGCTAGAGTTTAATAAGAAATATCAGAGCACATGGAAATGGGATAATATACTGGTGTGGACTGAAGATTGACTGAGACAGAAACTACAGGCAATTTTTATGTTGGAAGACTTCAAATCCTGGGGTGCCTTGGGGATTTTAAGGGTCTCAATTTATATAAACACTGAGGGAACCAAGTGTTACATATCCATATTTGCTAATGATGTTAAGCTGATTGCCAGGAGGATGCCAAGGGATTCTCAGCGATGTATATAGGCCGAGTGAAT
This sequence comes from Hypanus sabinus, assembly GCF_030144855.1. Classification (NCBI taxonomy): domain Eukaryota; kingdom Metazoa; phylum Chordata; class Chondrichthyes; order Myliobatiformes; family Dasyatidae; genus Hypanus; species Hypanus sabinus. The sequence continues at coordinate 5,029,751 of NC_082732.1, read as the reverse complement.
GGACAAGAAGATAATGTAAAAAATGCAGGGATATCCAGTTTGGTTATATAAAAATCAGAATACTTTTTTGGAATATTTAGTGATTCCAAGATTTTGGTTTTCAGATGGTTCCCCTGTACAGAAATCACACCAAAATATTAGCATTTTTTTTACAGAGCCCTAGTAGGACAGCCCTTATATGAATAGTCGAAAAATACTGGCAACTATTGTAAAGGACACTAAGAACAACTACTTAAATGGAAACTAATCCTCAAGAGACAGGTTTGAGTGTGAAAGATGAAATCACCAAGTTTACACTGTTGGCCAAAGTCACTTCGGATCGTGAATGCTCACATTGACTCTTGCTATGAATCTTGCCTATTTTTCTTGAAGTGTTTTATTCACAGGATATGCGAGACAATGCCAGCAATTATTGTCCATCACCAGTTATTGCTGATCAGAGGCAACGAAGAGTCAGTCATAATGATGAGCTTGGGATGACATATAAGCCTTTCCAGGTAAAGGCAGCATACTTCCTTTTCAGGTAGGATTAGTGAGTCAGAAGTGTTACTAGCATTGCCTAACAATGTTAACAATGTTATGACAACTGTAACTCGGCATTTTAACAGCAGATTTATTCATCTATTTGAATTACATTCCCCTGCATCCAAGGTGGGTTTGAACTCTTGCCTCTGGACGAGGAATCTGGCTACATGCCCAGTGACTTAACCACATCACGATTGCATGTATAACCCGTGGTTTCTCATAACCCTCATTTATTTTATAGATTTCATTGATAAATGTACAGAATTCTGTGGCTGCAGAACTACAGGGAAGAACTAAATGTGTAATATTTACTGTTGGTTCAACCACAAACACCTTTGTGTCATAACTGTAGAGATACTTTTTGGAAATGCAGAATGTACTGGAAGTTTTAGTGATCAGAAGGAAGAGAGTGGACTGAGGGAGCAAGATACTGGTTCACTTTGCCCCAGGCAGTGCACTCACTATTGGCCACAGAATCCTCACAACCCCATCCTGCTCAGTTCCTGCTAAGAATACGTCACACTTCTTCTGACACAGGGAGAGAAGATTAGCCTTTTTGACAGAACATCATTGCCCAAGTTTGCCAACTTAGAATGGTAGCCACATAACTTTTGCTCCCTATGTTAGGGTATGATGACTGCTTTGGACCACCAGGGGGAGGGAGACGGGACACTGTAGGAACTAGCCTGCTCGAGGCTAAAGCGAAGCAATGAAAGGTATGTGGCATGGGTGATAGTTGCAACGGGTGATGTTACTTAGCAACAACCTCAGTGGAGAACAAAAGGTTATTTTAAATATCAAACAAGAGAAAATCTGCAGATGCTGGAAATCCAAGCAATGCACACAAAATGCTGGAGGAACTCAGCAGGTGAGGCAGCATCAATGGAAAAGAGTACAATCAATGTTTCGGCCCAAGACCCTTCAGTAGGACTGGAGAATAAAAGATGAGGAGTCACAGTCAGAAGAGAGGGGAGGAAGAAATACCAGGGTGAAGTAAAGAGCTGGGAAGTTGATTGTTGAAAGAGATATAGGACTAGAGAAGGGGGAATAAGATGCCTCCTTCTCCAGCCTTGTGTATAAGATGATGAGAGGCATTGATCGTGTGTACAGTCAGAGGATATTTCCCAGGGCTGAAATGTTTAACATGAGAGGGCATAGTTTTAAGGTGCTTGGAAGAAGGTACAGAGATGTCAGGGGTAAGTTTTTACACAGAGAGTGGTGAATGCATGAAATGGGCTGCCGGCAACGGTGGTGGAAACGGATATGATAGGGTCAGTTAAGAGACTTCTGAATAGGTATACGGACCTTAGAAAAATAGAGGGGTTAAAAAAATAGGGTAACCCTAGGTAATTTCTAAGGTGAGGACATGTTCAGCATAGATTTGTGGGTGAAAGGACCTGTATTGTGCTGTAGGCTTTCTATATTTCTATAAATCTAATAGGAAAGGACAGAAGGTCATGAAAGAAAGAAAAAGGGGAGGGGCACCAGAGGGAGGTGATGGGCAGGGAAGGAGATGAGGTAAAAGAAGGAAAAAGGGATGGGGAATGGGGGGCATTATTTTAAATATGTCCGGTATCACCCAGTTTGCGGAACAGCTTGAACCAACATGGAGTGTGAAGACAAAGGCATTTATATTACAAGATAAAGAACTAACATTTAAAATTGAGTTGTGAAGAATTTTCTTCTGAGAGGATAGTAATTCACTGGAATTTTCTGCCCCTACAGCTGTTAGCAGATCATTGGACATATTTAAGGTGGAGATAAATATTTGAAAGAATGAGGATTTCAGAATAATGTGGAACTGGCATAGAAGAAGAAAGGAGGCCAAAAGAGATTCTTTTTCTTAGAAATATAGCACGGAACAGGTCCTTCTGGCCCACTGAGCATTTACTACAATTGTCACAGGACAATTTACTATGACCAATTAACCCACTAACTGGTACACTTTAGGATTGTGGAAGGAAAGCAATGCACAAACTTTCTTACAGAGAACATCGGAACTGAACTCCAAACTCCAACGCCCCAAGCAGCAAACTGCTACACTGTCATGGCACACCATAATCTGCAATGATTACTGAATGCTGGGGAGAATTTGAAAGGTTGAGTCAGTTTTGCTCTTCACTTTTGTACATGTTTTGAAAGGGAGAATAAAGCTACACCTATGTGAATCTCTGCAGCATCTGTTGACCCTGTGATTTCTGTCTTGGAGGCCAACATCAGAACATCTTTCAAGAGGGTGAAAACTTGCAAGGCATCAGGCCCTGATGGTGTACCTAGCAGGGTACTGAAGGTCTATGCCAACCAACTGACAGGAGTGTTCAAGGTCATCTTCATTCTCTCACTACTGCAGTCAGAAGATGTTCCAACCTGCTTCGAAAGGAGAATCATACCAGTGGCCTGTAAGAGCAAGGAGAGCTGCCTCGATAACTAACGTCCAGTTGCACTCACTTCTACTCTGATGAAGTGCTTTGAAAGGTTAGTCATGGCCAGAATCAACTCTAGCCTAAGCAAAGACCTGGACCTGGACCCACTGCAATTTGTCTATCACCACAGTAGGTCTACAACAGATGTAATCTCATTGGCTCTCCTTGGATCACCTAGACAATTAGCAAAGTAAGGCTGCTGCTTATTGATTACAGTAAGTATTCAACACTGTCGTACCCTCAGTACTAATCAACAGACTCCAAATTCTGGGCCTCTGTACCTCTCTCTGGAACTGGATCCTTGACTTCCTCATCGGAAAATCACAGACTGTGCAGAACAGAAGTAATGTCTCCTTTCTGACAATCAACACAAGCACATCTCTCTCAAGGATGTGTGATTAGCTCACTGCTCTACTCTGTCTACATCCATGATTGTTTGGCGAGGCACAGCTCAAATGCCATCTCTAAATTTGCTGATGTTGGCATCAACTATTGTTGGCAGAAGTTCAGCTGGCTGGGTGGTGTCACAACAATAACATTGCATTCAGACCAAGAAATTGATTGTGGGCCTCAGGAAGGAGAAGTGGAAGGAATGCATAGCAGTCCTCATCAAAGGATCAGCGTTGGAATGGGTGAGCAGTTTAAAGTTCCTGACAGTCAGCATCTCTGAAGATCTATTATTCCATGAAGGCACAACAGCATCTATATTTCTTTTAGAGCTTGAGGAGATTTGGTATGTCACCAAGGATACTCACAAATTTCTACAGATGTACTGTGGAGAGCATTCTACGTGTTGTATCACCATCCAGTAAGGGGAGAGAGGCCACTGCACAGGATCGGAAAAAGCTGCAGAAAGTTGCGAACACAGATGGCTCCATCATTGGCATCAGCCTCCCCAGCACAGAGGACATATTCAAAAATGATGCCTCAAAACAGGGTCCCCCATCACCCAGGACATGCCCTCTTCTCATTGCTACCATCAAGGAGGAGGTACAGAAGCCTGAAGACACACTTGATATTTTAGGAACAGCTTCTTTCCTTCCATGATCAGATTTCTAGTTTAGTTCTGTAATTTATAGTTTTTTTATTATTATGTATTGCAATGTACTACTGCTGCAAACAGCTAATTTCATGACATATGCCACTGATTAAGGTTTTTTGTGTTATTTCAAGAACTGAAAAGTTGATGGGAAGTAACTGCTCTCGAACCTGATGGTGTGGAACTTCAGGCTTCTGTACCTCCTGCCTGATGGTAACTGTGTGAAGATGGCATTGCTCAGATGGTGGGGTTTGTTGATGATACATGCCTCTCCATCACACTATCACTTAATTAGTTGCTGCTTTAGCTTTTCTCTCTCACTGATTCTCATTGAAATATATAGTGGATGGCTCCAACATTGTCTGACAAATTTTACTCTTTATCTTCTGCAGGTTCCTTAAAGTTAATGAATATAATAAACCTATTCCACATTAATAAGTTCTGCCATAGAGCTGGCACTCCTGTGGGATGCTTCAACATGACAAAACAAATTTTGTTTTTGTTGTTTCCACAGAAATACCATCATTTACAGCTTGAAGCACAGCCGGACCACAGTCTAACACTCCTAACCAACACCACTCACAATCCTGTGTGTTCACACTCTGACCCTCCTCCCAATTACATGCTGGGCATGCCCACTACCTACTCCTCCTCAGTTTTACCCTAACGTCCCTTGCTGAGCTGCCACTCTCTGCCCTTCCTATCCTGCTGTCTGTCTAGCCACTGCTCCACTAACCCTGCGGCTCTGAGCAACTTGCGAGGTATCACTCCTCCAAGCACTCCTCACTATTACCTCTGACCCCCTCTTTGTCCTCTCACTGCCCATCCTCATAAAGAAAGCAGAGCTGATGTTTTCCGCTTCTCCCCATAGAAAATTCCTGCTGAAAATCTAATTAGCATTGCTAAACTGTTTTGGATCATTTCCCACAATATGTTGTGGGATTTGGAAAAGTCCCACTCATATGTCATGGGAATAATCCTTTTGCTTGAAGTTGATTTTGTTTAAACTTCAAGCAAGATGATAATTTCTAGCACATATGATACAAATTTCTTCTTCCTGCTGCCTCTGTGCTCTCATTGACAGGATTCCTGCCCTTGTAGACATGATCTCTGCCCTCATAGACAGGGTCCTTGTTCTTATTTAAGGAAGATCTAAACACAGAGGATAATTAATTTTAACCACAAGTGTTCAGAAGAGGACCATTAAAGAGATGACCACATTAATGGGATTACTTCATGGATCACCCAATAGTCAGCAGGATCTGGAGGATCAAATTTATTGAGAGATCGGAGACAGTTTGTAAAAATAAAAGACAGCCAGAGGTGTGGTTGCGAACCCTCACCAATGTCATGGAAAGGAGTAATGATGAGGCTGTGCAAAGTGAATTCAGGGAGTTAGATGCTAAGTTAAAGAACAGGACCTCCAGAGTTATATTCTCAGGATAGCTAATCATGTCATACACTCGTGGAAGATAATAATTTAACACTTGGCTAAGGAGATGGTACAGGAGGGAGGCTTCAGCGTTTTGGATCATTGGGCTCTCTTCCAAGGAAGAATAACATGTACAGATAGAATAGTCTGCACCCAAGATGGAGGGGGATGAATATCCTTGCGGGAAACAGGATGGTGCCAGTGATCATCAGCGATGATCTGTGGGCTGAAGACAATTGTTCCAAACATTCTTTAAAATATACCCCCATCAAACTGCTCTCACTGTAATCTGCAGCATGTAACTTCCTTCTAAGCAATGGACTTGCAATCAACTTAATGCTCTTCAGATCTTACGATCGTCTGTAGGACTCAGCAGACAAGGCAGGCATGGAACCTTTAATAGGACAAAGGTTTATCTCGATGGCTGAAAGTGAGGCAGGAGGGGGAAACTCTGAGACAGGCTGAAACGCAGAGGGATGAGGCTCCCTTTACCCTGTATCTTGTTGGCAAATGTGCAGTTGCTCAAATACAAAATTGAGGACCTGAGGGCAAGACTGAGGTATCGGAGAGAACTGAGAACTGTATGCTTGATTGAAGTGTAACTTTCTCTGGACATGCCAGATATAGCAATCAAATCCAAAAGATTCTTGGTGTACAGAATGGACTGAACTGAAAGAGGCAAAAAAAGGAGGTGTGTGTTTTATGATGAACTTTCTTTGGTGCTCCAATGTGGCAACTTTGTCGAACTCATGCTCCCCCAACATGGAACACCTAATGGTCAAATGCTGTCATTCTACTTATCTGGGGAGATCTCCTCTGTAATCCTGACTGGAATTTTCATATCACCAGCAGCCAACTACAATCAAGTGCTCGCGATAGTACATGATGCCGTCGCGTAACAAGAAACAGTCCAACCTGAATTATTTCAAATCATAGTTAAAAACTTCAAACAGGCTTGTTTGAAGAAATCTCTGCCCAATTACTGTCAGCATATAGCCTGTTGCACCAGAGATCCCAGCATACTAGACCATGGTTAAACTAAGATAAAGAACGCCCACCTTTCCATGCACAGGCACACTTTGGTAAATCTGATCACTTGCCTGTCCTTCCCCTACCTGCATACAGGCAGAGGTGAAAGAGCAAAGCTCCAGATATTAGGACAACAAAGAGGTAGTCATGGGAGGCAGACGATTGCTTCAAGTCAGTGGACTGGGCTGGGTTAAAGTCCTCACCTAGGAATCTGAATAAAAACCCTATGGTGGTAACGGAATTTATTAAAACAGTTGTAGACGAGTGTGCCCCACTAAATCATTCAGAGTCTTCCCCAATCAGAAGACCTGGATGAACCATGAGATACAAAATGTGCTGAGGGCCAGATCAGTGGCATTTAAGTCTGGTGACCAAGAAAGCTACCGGGTGCGAGCACTGGAAACCCATTTCATGGGCGAAATGGAGATCCCAGGTGAACTTGAATCAATGAGGGATGATACTATCACCTCTTATAAAGTTAAATCAAGCGACATGGAAGACATCAGGGCTTCGCTTCCAAATGAGCTCAATGTCTTCTGTGTTTGCTTTGATTGTCAAAACATGGAGGAACCATCATGAACTTCCATGTTGCCAGATGATCCTTTGATTTCATTCTCTGAAGCCGAAATGCAAGCTGCCTTCAAGGCGTGAACCCACAAAAAAGCATCTGACCCAGACAGGTACCTGGCCACATAACAAAGACTTGTGCTGATCAACTGGTTGGTGTACTCACTGAGATCTTTAACCTCTCACTTTGGCAGTGTGTGGTACCTACCTGCTTCAAGTAGGCTTCAATATTTCCCAACGCCCAAGAAGAATGTGGTGAACTGCCTCAATGACGATTGGCCAGTAGCCCTTACAATCACAGTGATGAAGTGTTTTCAGATTGAGGTGATGAAACATAAAAACTCTTGCCTGAGAACTGGTTTAGATCCACTCCAATTTGCCAACCAGATCAACAGGTCCACAGCAGATGCCAATTCATTGGGTTTTTACTCAACCCTGGAACATCTGGACAGCAAAGGTACATATAACAGATGCTCTTTATCAGCTATAGCTCAGCACTTAATACTCTCATCCTCTCAAAATTAATCAATAAGCTCCAAGGCCTTGGTCTCAATGCCTCACACTGAAATTGAATCCCGTTTGATTGATTAATGTACTATTTTTTTTGCTGATATTTTAATAAGATATTGTTATCTTATTACTAATTCAACTTCAAGTCTAATGCACTTATAACCTATTCAATATTATGTTATGTTTTTTTTATATATGAAATTCAATAAAAAGATTGAAAAAGAAAGAAAAGAAAGAATCCCAGGTTTCCTCAGTTTGGATTGGCAACAACATGATCTCCATCAGCACAGATGAATCACAAGACTGTGTACTTAGTTCCCTTCTCAATTCACTTTACATTTATGACTGAATGGCTAAGAACAGCTCCAATGCTATACCCAAGTTTGCTGATGACTCCACTGTCATAGGCTAAATCAAAGGTGGTGGTGAATCAGCATGTAGGAAAAAGATTGAAAATATGGCTGTGTTGCCAACAGCAACCTCTCACTCAATGTGAGCAACACTAAAACGCTGATTATTGACTTTAGGAGAAGGAGACTAGAGTTTCATGATCTAGTCCTCATTGAAGGATCAGAGGTGAGAGGTGGAGAGGGTTAACAACTTTAAATTCCTTGGTGTTATTTTTTCAGAGGATTTGTCCTGGCCCAGCACATAAGTGCAATTACAAAGAAAGGACAGAGGCACTTCTACTTCCTTAGGAGTTTGCAGATATTCAGCATGACATCTAAAACTTTGACAAACTTCTATAGATATGTAGTGCAAAGTATATTGACTGGCTGCATCACAACCTGATATGGAAACACCAATTCCCTTGAATGGAAAATCTTACAAAAAGTAGTGGACACAGCGCAGTCCATCATGGGTAAAGTCCTCTCAACCATTTCGCAGGAAACCAGTATCCATCGTCAGGGATCCTTAACACCTAGGACACGCTCTTTTTTCGCTGCTGCCATCAGGAAGAAGGTACCAGAGCCTCAGGACTTGTACCACCAGACACAGAAACAGTTAATATCCCTCAACCATCAGACTCTTGAACCAAAGGGGATAACTTCACTCAACTTCATTTGCCTATCATTGAAATGTTCCCTCAAACAGTAGACTCACTTTCAAGGACTCTCCATCCTGTGTTCTCGATATTTATTGCTGATTTATTTGTATTATTGTTCATTCTTTTTGCATTTGTATGGTTTGTTGTCTTCTGCACTCTGGTTGAACACCCTAGTTGGGTGGTCTTTCATTGAATCTGTTATTCTATAGATTTGTTGAGATAACCCACAAGAAAATTAATATCAGGGTTGTATGTGGTTACGTGTGTAAATTGATAACATATTTACTTTGAACTTTGAGGTTTGCTAGTGCTTCACAGGGGATGGAGATTTAACCTGGAGCTGCAGGGAGATAGGAATCAGAGCACCAGAGCGGATCATAGAGTGGTTGTGGAGAAAGATGTTGTTAAGCCTACATACAAAGTCAGCAATTGAAAGATTGAGCATTGTGGGACTAATGATCTGAGTTGTGTGTATCTTAATGCTAGAAGAATTTTAAAAGGCAGATGAGGTTAGTGCATGGACTTTTACAAGGACTTTTCCTTTCGTAGTAAAGATCAGAGAGCAACATGTGTCTGTAATTGTCGACAAGTACCTCTATTGTCTCAATGGAAGAGCCCATAAATTTACAGAACTGGGTACCTGCGTGCACACCTACCAAGTTTCCCTGAACACCAATGTACAGTCAAAGATTAGAAAAGGTAATAGCCGGGAAAGCAGTCTATGTTGGTTATGTGTTCCTCGTGGTCCTGATCAAATCTTCATGTGCCTGTAGGGTACTCCACGTCTGTGATGGTTGGTACCTGGACAGTTGTTGCTGCTTTGCATTCAAAGCCACTGCTTTGATAGTCTTTCCTTACCAATTCAAATTTTACATTTCGGTGTCATTGGTTATGAGTCATCTGACTGACCTAACACACCTTCTTATTGGCTCTGATTCAAGCCAGCATGCATTTATTGCCCACAATCACAAATGACAACTGGCAATTTTATGGTTTTTTGTTCTACATCAAACCAGTAACCAGCTGGAATTACCCAGGACAGACACAGACTCCAGCACTTACAAACCTGCATGTTATATCTAACCAAAGAATGCATAACTAATAACTTCTTATTTGGAAATGATCTCTAGTCCAGCAGATTATCTGAAGCATCATTGTGTCTAATTTAAAACACTGATTCAACCAAGCAAAGTCAGTTCACAAAATGGAGGATACACAGCAACTTCCACTGTCCTTGATTCATTTGAGTTCACTGACTTGTAAGTTGGAGTTCATTCTGGCCAACAGATCAGTACACAGAATCATGATATTTTATATTTTATTTTACTTAGGATTACAGTGCAGAACAGGACCTTCTAGCCCTACAAGCCATACTGCCCAGCAACCCCTTATTTAACCCTAGCTTAATCACAGGAAAATTTACAATGACCAATTAACCTACTAACTAGTACATCTGTGGACTGTGGGAGTACAGCGGAGGACCTGGAGAAAATTCTACAGGGAGGATGTACAGACTCCTTACAGATCATGTTGGAATTGAACTTCAAACTCTGACACCCTGAGCTGAAAAGCATCATGGTACCATGGCACTAATATTGTAGCTATTAGTGATTTTGGTTGCAGGAGGGGGTGGGAGTGACAGCTCAATGTCCTGGGTTTCCATTGTTTTAGATGTGATAGTATTAGGTGGAAACTGTCACAGTAATCCTCAGACAGGTCAGGCTGGAACGCTCACTACTGAAGGTATATGGGTGGAACTGAGGAATAAGAAAGGGATGACCACATCAATGGGATTACAGTATAGACAACACAATAGTCAGTGGGATTTAGAGGAGATTTGTGGAGAGTTTGCAGAATGTTGCAAGAAACATAAGGTAATAAGTAGGTAATGTTAGTTTTCAATATTGACGGACTGTCATACTGTAAAAGGGCTGGATGGGATAGAGTTTGTCAGGTGTGTTCAATAAAGTTTTTTTTAGTCAATATGTAAGAGATCCCAAGTAGAGGGTGTGATACCTATGTCTTATTAAGGAATGAGACAGAACAGGTGACAGGGGTGTGTGCAGGGGAATACTTTGGATCTACAATGCCATTAGTTTCAAGATAATTACAGAGAAGGATAGGCATGGTTCTCAGGTTGAGATTCTGAATAGGAGAAAGGCCAATTTTGAAGGTATCAGAAAGGATCTGGCAAATGTGAATCGGGACAGGTTCTTTTTTCTGCCAAAGGTGTGCTTGGTAATTGCAAAGGAATGCAAGAAAACACTCAAGAAGGAAATCAGGAGGGCTAAAAGAAGGCACAATGTTGTTCTAGCAGGCAAGGTAAACAAGAATCGCAAGGGCTTCTACAGATATATTGAGAGCAAAAAGATAGCAAGGGCCAAAACTGGTGGTCTTAAATATCAGAGTATTCATCTGTGCGTGGAACTGAAAGAGATGGGGGAGATCTTAAATGGTTTGTTTGCATCTGTATTTTCTTGGGAGAAGGACACAGAGTCTGTAGAAGTGAGGCAACACAACAGTGAGGTCATGGATCACATACAATTACAAAGGAAGGGGTGTTTGCTGTCTTGAGGCAAATGAGAGTGGATAAATCACCAGGGCCTGACAAGCTGTCCCCTCGTACCTTGTGGGAGCCTGGTGTTATGTTCTTTCAGAGTTTTGCATCTACTGTCTGATGAGAGAGGAGAGAAGAGAGAATAGCTGGGGTGGGTGGGGACTGCTTTACTGAGCCAGTGAGAAGTATGAACAAAAACCATAGAGGATTTGCAAGCTCTGCCCACACTGGATTTCCCCAAGACATTCTGACAGCTTATAAAAAGTTGCCAGGAAACTTTAAGTCCCTAAAAAGGCAGAAAATTCTCTCAGTTTGGCACAGAAACTGGCTCTCAGAACAACGTTCACAAGTCCCTGGAAATTTATCAGAGAGTTTCTTGGAATACTTCAAAATAAAGAACTCTGAGGAATAAACAAGTCAACCTACCTGAGATTGGTCTGCTGCAGTCTACACTTATTATTGCTCCAGAGTGTGTGCCAACTTATTTCCTGCTGGTCCTGAAAGGTTTTAATACTACAAATGCTTAAGTAGTTGAGACTAGAAATTTATAAGTCTTTAAAATGGACCAAAATGGTTTTATATCCTGTGCTTCAGTTGAATTAATGTGATAGTGATGAGGGAATTGGTTGTAAGGGTGACAGACAAATTCATTCGATTAATTAGCCTGGTACTACATTGTGTGCTGAAAATCTAGTTCTCCCCCTCTCTCTTTCCTCTCCATTTGCTGCAGAGGCAGTAACTGCCTTGCCTTCTCCAATCTCCAGGACCACTCCATCCTCAACTCCTCCAAATGTGCAACCCTCCATTCTTGCCAACCCTCTCTGACTTGCTGGTGAGCTCATCTGTCCACAGCCCTCCATCCCTTGCTCCGGTACATTTACATGCCCTCACAGTAGATGTAACATATCCTTACACCTTTCTCACCTAGAGGGTCCTAAAATGACCATACAGGTGAGGCAAAGGTTCACGTGCATCTCCTCCCACCTGTCTACTGCATTTGGTGCTTCTGATGTGACTTCCCCTATATCAGCAAGACCAATCACAGACTCAGGCACGGTCTCACCAATCACCCGCACTTAGTCCACAGTGGCCATCCTGACCTCCTAGTTGCCAACTATTTCAACTCTGCTCCCCATTCCCGTGCATCCTTAAGCTGCTGTATTGCCAGGATGAAGCCCGAAGCAAACCAGAGGAGAAACACCTTGTATTTCGTCTGGGAAGTACAATGGCTGGTGGCACAGTGACATCAACGCCAGTCTCCAGAGCAAAGGTTCCCAAGTTCGAATCCAGTCGGGCTGCTTACAGACACGCTTTCCATCCATGCTGGGTTTAGTGTCGAGTTCACAATTCGGCCTCGTAAAAAAAAACTGTCATGTGAGAAGGACGTGGGGGACCACTCACAGAATCTTTCCTCCTAGGACAACCACTTGAAAAAAATGGCCGTTGAGGCTCTGGCAGAGTATGGCACACAAAAAAATACAATGGCATGAACATGAACAATTTCAGCATGGCAACAGGCCATCTCGGCCTTTCTAGTCCGTGCTGAATGCTTACTCTCACCCAGTCCCACCTACCTGCACTCAGCCCATAACCCTCCATTCCTTTCCTGTCTATATACTTATCCAATTTTTTTTAAATGACAAAATTGAAACTGCCTCTACCACTTCTACTGGAAGCTCGTTCCACACAGCTACCACTCTCTGAGTAAAGAAGTTCCCCCTTGTATTACCACTAAAATTTTGCCCCTTAACTCTCAACTTGTGTCCTCTTGTTTGAATCTGCCCTACTCTCAATGGAAAAAGCCTATCCACGTCAACTCTGTCTATCCCCTTCATAATTTTAAATACCTCTATCAAGTCCCCCATTAACCTTCTACGTTCCAAAGAATAAGGACCTAACTTGTTCAAACATTCTCAGTAACTTAGCTGCTGAAACCCAGGTAACATTTTAATAAATCTCCTTTGTACTCTCTCTATTTTGTTGGTATCTTTCCTATAATTCTGTGACCAGAACTGTACACAATACTCCAAATTTGGATTCCACCTTCAGGGAACTATGCATCATTATTCCTAGATCACTCCGTTCTACTGCATTCTTCAATGCCCTACCATTTACCATGTACCATTTACCATTTTGATTATTCCTACTAAAATGTAGCACCTCACACTTATCAGCATTAAACTCCATCTGCCATCTTTCAGCCCACTCTTCTAACTGGCCTAAATCTCTCTGCAAGCTTTGAAAACCTACTTCATTATCCACAACGCCATCTACCTTAGTATCATCTGCATACTTACTAATCCAATTTACCACCCCATCATCCAGATTGTTAATGTATATGACAAACAACATTTGACCCAGTACAGATCCCTGAGGCACACCACTAGTCTCCGGCCTCCAACCTGAGAAACAGTTATCCACCACTACTCACTGACATCTCCCATCCAGCCACTGTTGAATACATTTTACTACTTCAATATTAATAACTAACGATTGAACCTTCCTAACTAACTTTCCTTGTGGAACTTTGTCAAAGGCCTTACTGAAGTCCATATAGACAACATCCACTGCTTTACCCTTGTCAACATTCCTAGCAACCTCTTCAAAAAATTCAATAAGATTTCTCAAACATGACCTTCCACGCACAAATCCATGTTGACTGTTCCTAATCAGACCCTGTCTATCCACATAATTATATATACCATCTCTAAGAATGCTTTTCCTTAATTTACCCACCACTAATGTCAAACTGACAGGCCTATAATTGCTAGGTTTACTTTTAGAACCCTTTTTAAACAATAGAACCACATGAGGAATACGCCAATCCTCCGGCACCATCCCCATCTCTAATGCCTTTTGAAATATTTGTTTCAGAGCCCCTGCTATTTCTACACTAACTTCCCTCAAGGTCCTAGGGAACATCCTGTTAGGACCCAGAGCATTATCCACTTTTATATTCTTTAAAAGTGCCAGTACTTCCTATTCTTTAATCATCATAGTTTCCATAACTGCCCTACTTGTTTCCCTTACCTTACACAATTCAATATCCTTCTCCTTAGTAAATACTGAAGAAAAGAAATTGTTCAAAATCTCCCCCGTCTCTTTTGGCTCCGCACATAGCTGTCCACTTTGATTCTCTAAGGGACCAATTTTATCCCTCACTATCCTTTTGCTATTAATATAACTGTAGAAACCCTTTGGATTTATTTTCATCTTACTTGCCAAAGCAACCTCATATCTTCTTTTAGCTTTTCTAATTTCTTTTTTAAGTTTCTTTTTACATTCTTTATATTCCTCAAGCATCTCATTTACTCCATACTGCCTATATTTATTGTAGATCTCCCTCTTTTTCCGAACTAAGTTTCCAATATCCCTTGAAAACCATGGCTCTCTCAAACTTTCAACTTTTCCTTTCAACCTAACAGGAACATAAAGATTCTGTACCCTCAAAGTTTCACCTTTAAATTACTTCTATTTCTCTATTGCATCCTTCCCATAAGACAAATTGTCCCAATCCACTCCTTCTAAATCCTTTCGCATCTCCTCAAAGTTAGCCTTTCTCCAATCAAAAATCTTAATTCTGGGTTAAGATTTAATCTTAATCTTAATTTTAATCTTTTAAGATTTTAATCTTAATCTTAACCCAGTCCTTTCCTTCTCTATAATTAGATTGAAACTAATGGCATTGTGATCACTGGACCCAAAGTGCTCCGCAACACATACCTCTGTCACCTGACCTATCTCATTCCCTAACAGAAGATCCAACACTGCCCCTTCTCTAGTTGGTTCCTCTATGTATCGCTGCAAAAAACTATCCTGCACACATTTTACAAACTCCAAACCATCCATCCCAGTCTATGTATGGAAAATTAAAATCTTCCACAATCACAACCCTGTGCTTACTACAAATATCTGCTATCTCCTTGCAAATTTGCTCCTCTAATTCTCGCTCCCCATTAGGTGGTCTATAATACAAGTGTTACTACACCTTTCCCATTCCTCAATTTCACCCAAATAGACTCCCTAGACGAGCCATCTAATCTATCCTGCAAAAGCACCACTGTAATATTTTCTCTGACAAGCAATGCAACACCTCTCCCTCTTGTCCTTTCAATTCTATCACACCAGAAGCAACGAAATCCAGGCATGTTTAGTTGCCAATCACACCCCTCCTGCAACCATGTTTCACTAATAGCTACAACATCATATTTCCAGGTATCAATCCATGCTCTAAGCTCATCCACCTTTCTTACAATGCTCCTAGCATTAATATAGATGCATTTAAGAAACTCTCCACCCCATACTCTCTGTTTATCCCTAACAGTGCAAACAACTTTATTATATTTTTCTTCCTTCTCCCCTACATCTTCGGTCTGAGTGTCATCTGCCTATCCCCTCTCACACACTGTCTACTAGCTTTCTCTATTTGTGAACTAACCTCCTGTCTCCTAGTCTCTTCAATTTGATTCCCACCCCCCACCATTCTAGTTTAAAGTCTCCCCAATAGCCTTTGCAAATCTCCCCACCAGGATATTGGTCCCCCTAGGATTCAAGTGCAACTCGTCCATTTTGTACAGGTCATACCTGCCCCAAAAGAGGTCCCAATGATCCAGAAACTTGAATCTCTGCCCCCTGTTGCAATCCCTCAGCCACGCATTTATCCTCCACCTCATTCTATTCCTACTCTCACTGTTGCATGGCACAGGCAGTAATTCTATGATAACTACCTTTGCAGTCCTTCTTCTCAACTGCCTTCCTAACTCCCTATAATCTCCTTTCAGGACCTCTTCCCTTTTCCTACCTATGTCATTGGTACCTATATGTACCACGACCTCTGGCTCCTCACCCTCCCACTTCAAGATATCTTGGACGCGATCAGAAACGTCCCGGAGCCTGGCACCAGGGAGGCAAACTACCATCCGGGTTTCCTGACTGCATCCACAGAATCGCCTATCTGACCCCCTAACTATTGAGTCCCCTATTACTACTGCCTTCATCTTCCTTTCCCTACCCTTCTGAGCTACAGGGTCAGACTCTGTGTCGGAGGCTTCCCCCAGGTAGGCTGTCCCCCACAACAGTACTCAAACAGGAGTACTTATTGTCAAGGGGTTCAGCCACTGGGGTACTCTCTAGTACCTGACTCTTCCCTTTCCCCTCCTAACCATGACCCACCTGTCTGCCTCCCGTGGCCTCCGGAGTGACCTCCTGCCTGTAACTCCTCTCTATCAACTCCTCACTCTCCCTGCCCAGACAAAGGTCATCGAGCTGCAGCTCCAGTTCCCTAACACGGTCCCCTAGGAGCTGTAGCTCGGCACACCTGGCGCAGATGTGGACATCCAGGAGGCTAGGAGACTCCAGGACCTCCCACATCCAACACCAAGAACCACAAGCTGCCCTCACACTCATACTTCCCCTTTCCTCAAATAACAGGAAAAACTGAAACCTAAACCTACCTTGCCTTGCCCGTTTTCACCTAAGCCCGTTAAGCCAAAGCCCTTAAGCCTTCACTCTACTCCCGGCTCACTCTGCTGGCTGCAAACGACGCTGCCTGCTGTATAAGGCTGTGTTCCTTTTAAATCTTCTGCACTACACTGCCTGACGTCACACGTCTGCGCAGTCCCACCTGTCTTAACTCCAATGAGAAGAAGAAAAAATCAAAATGGCTCCTACTGCACTCCTGCTCCGATTCTCAGCCTTCCTTCTCCAAATTAAACCTGAAGCAGGATTTCTGACCTTTTAAATCTTCCGCGCTTCACTGCCCAACACACTCCTTTTCTTTTTTTTCCCTCTCTCCCCTCCACTTTGCCCTCTGCTCTTCTCCTTCTGATCAACCAGTCCTCCCATTTTAGTCCCACTTTCTACCCTTCCACTCATCCATCTTCATTCTCATCCCACTACTCCGCCTACCATCTTCACACACAAGCTTCCTTACCCCCTGCCCCATTTTCCATCTAGTTCCAATGGTTGTTCACCTCTCCCTTCTGCTGTAATGTTTCCTACTCTCACCTCCTTTACGGTCCTGATGAAGGGTATCGGACTGAAACGACTGTTTACTCTTTTCCATAGATGCTTCCTGGCCTGCTGAGTCCCTTCAGCATTTTGTGTGTGTTCTTGGATTTCCAGCATATACAGATCTTCTCTTGGCAGAACTCTCAAGATTACTTTCGGTGTGTACGGGAACAGGTGCTCAGATCACATGAATGAGGGAAAAGGTGCTTGGAGAAGGAGAAAGCCTGTACATAGAGAGTTACAACAATCTTTGGTACCTGGCTGAGAGGTGAGTCAACCAAGAATTCCAAAATTATGGATAATATTAGATCCAGGAAAGAGAAGAGTAAAATACCAAACCTGAAGATTGGGATTGCGCAGAATTCAGCAAAGAAGAAATAAAGGATTGATTGAAAATAGAGCAAGAGAGGAAGCTTGTAGAGAATATACATGAAGAGGAAAAAATTAGCAAAGACAGGTGTAGGTTCCATAGTCAGAAAACGAGGCAGAAGAAAAATGCAGACCAATTAAACTCCTCACGTCCAGGTTGTTCCAGATTTCAACACTGCAGTTTCTTAATTCTTTTCCTGCTTTGGTTCTGTGGAATCCAAAAAATGTTGGGGACCACACAGGCTTGTGAGAGGGAGGAACAGTATGAAATCTGGAATGGTAGGAAAATGACTTTAGGGAAACTGAAAGTACTGAAGATTGATAAATCCAGACTCAGTAACTAATGGGCTGTATTTCAAGAAGCTTCCCTCCAAATAGCAGACACATTGATGCAGATCATTCAACATCCTTTCAACTCTGAAACAGTTCCAACAAGTGAAAAGTAGATAATGTAATTGCTGTATTTAAAAAAAAAGGCAGAGAGAGAACAGCAAATTATAGAGTAGTTCCCCGACATTGGTGGTGGGGAGGATGTTGGATGCATGGAGTCAGAGCGGAGCACTTGGAGAAGAGTGACTGAATCAGGCAAAGTCAACATTGACAAGTGCGAGGGAAATGATGTTTGATAAATCAACTGGAATTTATTGAGGACGTAACCAGCAAACTATATGAAGCAGAGCCAGTGAATATGATATGTGGATCTTTCAGAGAGCACAAAAGATTAGCAAATAAAATTGAAGCAAATAGGATTAAGGATAATGTGTTGATGTAGACAAGGAACTGTTTGGCTGACAGAAAATAAAGTGCAAGAATAAAAGGCAGGCTGTAACTACCGACACATCACAAGGATTAGTATTGAGTCCCCAGTTATTCACAATGTGCGAATATATATATCATGTCTGCAGATGAGATAAAATTGAATTAGACAGCGTGCCTTGAAAAGAATGTATCAAAGATCTGGGTAATTATGGACTGGTTGAGGGAGATCTGATGCAATGTAATGTGGATAAAGATGAGGTTATCTACAAGGTGGCAATACAAAAAGATAGATTATTACCTAAATGGTGATAGGGGCATCTGAGACCTTTGTGCCCATGTGCACCAGTTGATGAAGGTAAGCATGCAGGTTCAAAGTTCAAAGTAAATTTATCATCAAAGTACTTATATATCATCATATACTGCACAACCCTGAGATTCATTTCCTTGTGGGAATTCACAGAAAATGCAAAAGAAACAATAAAGAAAAAAAACAGGCAAAATAATAATAACACAAATAAATAAGCAAAAAATATTGAGAGCATGATTTGTAGAGTCCTTGAAAGTGAGTCCACAGGTTGTGAGACCAGTTTGATGTTGGGGTGAGTGAAGTTGAGTGAAGTTGAGTGAAGTTATCCCCTCTGGTTCAAGAGATAGATGGTTGAGGGGTACAAACTATTCCTGAACATGGGGGTGTGGGTCCTGAGGCTCCAGTACCTTCTTCCTAATGGCTGCAGTGAGAAGAGAGCATGTGCTGGACAGTGGGGCTCTCTGATGCTGGATGCTGCTTTCCTGTGACAGCATTCCATGTAGATGTGCTCAGTGATGGGGAGGGCTTTACCTGTAATGGACCGGGCTGTATCCACCACTTTCTCTAGGCTTTTGATTCCTTGGTATTTCCATACCAAACTGTGATACAACCAGTCAAATATTCTCCACCACGCATCCATAGAAGTTTGTCAAAGTTTTGGATGACATGCCGATTCTTCACAAACTTGGAAGAAAGTAGATTTGTTGCCATACTTTCTTTGTAATGTCACTTATAATCTGGTCCCAGGACAGTTCATCTGGAATGATAACTCCAAGGAATTTCAGATTCAGATTATTGTCATTTAGAAACCACAAATGCAATGCAGTTAAAAAATGAGACAACGTTCTCTGGAATGAGATCACTAAAAAGCCACACGACAAAACAGACCACACAGGAAAAACCACAAACACGAGGAAATCTGCAGATGCTGGAAATTCAAACAACAACACACACAAAAAATGCTGGTGGAACACAGCAGGCCAGGCAGCATCCATAGGGAGATGCGCTGTCGACGTTTCGGGCTGACACCCTTCGTCAGGACTAACCGAAATGAAAGATAGTAAGAGATTTGAAAGTAGTGGGGGGAGGGGGAAATGCAAAATGATAGGAGAAGACCAGAGGGGCTGGGATGAAGCTAAGAGCTGGAAAGGTGATTGGCAAAAGTGATACAGAGCTGGAGAAGGGAAAGGATCATGGGACGGGAGGCCTCAGGAGAAAGAAAGGAGGTGGGGAGCACCAGAGGGAGATGGAGAACAGGCAAACAACTAAATATGTCAGGGATGGGGTAAGAAGGGGAAGAGGGGCATTAACGGATGTTAGTGAAGTCAATATTCATTAGGTAGAAGAACCACATAACGTTTGGTAATCCCCAATCCAGAGTCTGGAGAGGCTGCTGTGTATCAATATCGCGCTACCATCTTATCATGTTCCCCGGAAACGAACTACAAACCCATCAGATGAAACAAGACTACCCAGACACACCAAGTCAAGAGACCAGCACTACCACCCAACAAACCAAAAACCTACACAAAACCACATAGTTATAGTTAACATTTAGTTGCAACAGTGCAGACAATACCATAATTGATAAAAGACTAACTGATAAAAACCACATAATTTAACATATAGTTCCAACAGTGCAAAGCAATACCATAATCTGATAAAGAGCAGACCATGGCATGGTAAAAAAAAAGTCCCAAAGTCCCGACAGTCCATCATCTCATGCAGACGGTAGAAGGAAGAAAAACTCTTCCTGCCATGAACCTCCAGCGTCACAACCTTGCCGATATAGCCCCCTGGAAGCACCCAACAGCCAACTCTGAGTCCATCCAAAGACTTCGAGCCTCCGACCAGCCCTCTGACACCGAGCACCATCTCTGCCGTGTGATTCGACCCCGTCCCAGGCCGCCAAGCAACAGGCAAAGCTGAGGATTCGGGGCCTTCCTCCCAGAGATTTTCCGATCGCACAGTA
This sequence comes from Hypanus sabinus, assembly GCF_030144855.1. Classification (NCBI taxonomy): domain Eukaryota; kingdom Metazoa; phylum Chordata; class Chondrichthyes; order Myliobatiformes; family Dasyatidae; genus Hypanus; species Hypanus sabinus. The sequence continues at coordinate 5,009,205 of NC_082732.1, read as the reverse complement.
GCAGTGGCAGTGAAGCAGGCATTTCAAAAGTTTCACCAGATGTTCCTTCGTGCTTCACCCATCCGACTCCATCAAATCAGGATTGTACATGGCATCCTACTTGACAGATTAGAGATATTCATTCCGAAGTGGCCGCTGCGCACTGCTGCGTCGCGTCTTAAATCTTGTTGCTGATCCTCTCCATTTCTGATGCCCTGATGAGGACTGGCTCATGGAACTCCAGCTTCCCCCTCCTGAAGACAATAATCAGCTCCTTGGTCTTGAGACAGAGGTTGTTGTTGAGGCACCACTCTATCAGATCTTCAGTCTGCTTCCTATATGTTGATTCATCATAATCTTTGATTCGGCCAGTGTCAGTGGTGTCATCAGTAAACTTTAATATGGCATTGGAACTGTGCTTAGCTACAAGAACATAAGCATAAAGCAAGCAGAGCAGGGGCTAAGCACACAGCCTTGTGGTGCACCTGCACTGATGGAGATTGTGGAGAAGATGTTGGTGCCAATCCGTACTGACTGTAGTCTGTAACTGAGGAAATCAAGGAGGTATTGAGGCCAAGGTCTTGGAACTTATTGATTAATTTGGAGAGGATAAATAGTGTTGAGTGCCGAGTTGTAGTCAATGAACAGCATCCTCATGTATGCAAAACCTTGTTATCACATACATGTATGCATCTTTGTTGTCCAGATGTTCCAGGGTAGAGTGAAGAGCCAATGAGATGGCATCTGCTGTGGACCTGTTGCTCCAGTAGGCAAATTGGAGCAGATCCAAGTCACTGCTCAGCAGGGGTTGATATGTTTCAGCATTAACCTCTCAAAGCACTTCATCACAGTGGATGCAAGTTCTACTGGATGATAGTCATTGAGGCAGATTACCATATTCGTCTTGGGCACCAGAATGATTGAAATCCGCTGGAAGCAGGTGGGTACCTCAGATTGCCAAAATGAGAGGTTAAAGATTTCGGTAAACGCTTCAGCCAGTTGATCGTCACAGGTCTTCAGTACTCAGCCAGGCATCCCACTTGGACTGGATATTTTTTGTGGGTTCACTCTCTCTCACGTCAGCTTCAGAGACTGAAACCACAGGGTCGTCAGGGTCGTCACAAAGTTCACAAAGCAGTCTTTATGTCTTGATGGTCAAAGAGAGCAGAAGAGTCACTGAGCTCAGCTGGGAGCAAAATCTTGTTATCACATATGTATGTGGCTTGGTTTTACTTTGTAGGAGGTGATAGAGTTCAAGCCCTGCCACAACTCTCAAGCAACCGTCTGATTCCAGTTCTGTCCGGAATTGCCACTTCTCATGTGAGATGGCTCTCCAGAGTTCATGCCTGGACCTTTTGTATTTTATTGTCCAGAACTAAGGAGATTTCCTCATTCTTCAAAGAAAGCAGCTTCCCTTCTTCCACCATCAACACTGCCCTTAACTGCATCTCTTCCATTTTGCGCACGTCTGCTCTTGCTCACCCCTTCCTCCTGCCACCACGCCAGAGACAGTTCCCCTGTCCTCACCTACCACCCCATTAGCCCCTGCATTTAGCACATAATTCTCCATAACTTCCGCCGTCTCCACTGGGATCCCGCTACCAAGCACATCTTCTCTGACCCTCCACCATTTTTTGCTTTCCGCAGGGATCGCTCCCTATATGACTCCCTTGTCCATTTGTCACTTCCCACTGATCTCCCTCCTGGCACTAACCCTTGCAAGCAGAACAACTGCTACACCTGCCCCTACACCTCCTCCCTCACTACTGTTCAGAGCCCCAAACAGTCCTTCCAGGTGAGAAGACACTTCAACTTGGAGTCTGTTGGGGATATCTACTGTATCCAATGCTCCCAGTGTGGCGTTCTTCATATCACTGAGACCTGACATAGATTGGGAGCGGGCTCAGTCCACCAGAAAAAGTGGGATCTCCCAGTGGCCACCCATTTTAATTCCACTTCCCATTCCTATTCCGACATGTCAGTTCATGGCCTCCTCTGCTGTCACGATGAGGCCACACTCAGGTTGGAGGAGCAACATCTTATATTCTGTCTGGGTAGCTTCTAACCTGATGGCATGAACATTGATTTCTTGAACTTCCATTAATGTCCCCCACCTTCCCCCTTCACTATTCTCCATCCCCTTTTCCCTCTCGCAATTTTCTCCTTACCTGCCCATCACCTCCCTCTGGTGCTCCTCCATATTCTCTTTCTTCCATGACCTTCTATCCTCCTCTATCAGATTCCCCCTTTTCCAGCCCTGTAGCTCTTTCACAAATCATCTTCCCTGCTCTGTACTTCACCCCTCACGCTCCCCATTTCACCGATCACCTTGTATTTCTCCCTCCCAAACTCCACCTTCTTAATCTGACTCGTATTCTTTTTTCCCCAGTCTAGATGAACGGTTTCGGCCTGAAACATTGACTGTACTCTTTTCTGTAGATGCTGCCTGGCCTGCTGAGTTCCTCCAGCATTTTGTGTGTGTTGTTTGAGTTTCCAGCATCTGCAGATTTCCCCGTGTTTGCTTGTATTTTACTTGGTCACCATCCGAATGCCACTGATCAGGCTCTTGGCAAATTGCAGATCTCTTGTTTCATCCATGGTTTCTGGTTGGGGAAGAATCTGAATGATTTTGTGGTGATATGCTTATCTACAAGTGCTTTTTATAAAATCTGTGACAGCCCTGGCATTTTCATTCAGATGCTTTTATGAGTCCTTGAACAGTCCACTGACAAAGCAATCCCATAGCCTCTCCTCTGCCTCTTTGTCATTCCTACCTCTAGAGTCTTGCTCTTTAGCCTCTGCCTGTATGCAAATAAAAGAAGGGTAGCCAGATGGTCAGATTTCCCAAAATTAAGTCCCGGGGTGAATCAGTAGGCATTCCTTATCACAGGGTAACAGTGGTCGAGTGTGTTGGAATCCCTTGTGCTGCAGGTGCTATGTTGATGATAACTGAGGTGAGATTTCTTCATGCAAGCCTGATTGAAGTATTCAAAGATGATTTGAAATACACAATACAACACAGTGGGATGACTGTCTGACTGTCATGCTCTATGTTTTATGTTAAGAAGGAGTTGAGTATTTTTCTTGGAGCTGGGAAGATCAGAGGACAAGGAGGGGTGGTTGGAGATCTGAAGTGGGATACTGAATTTGATCATCAGTCGTGATTATATGAATGACAGAATAATCTGAAGGGCAAAATAGCCTACTCCTATTTCTATATTTTTTTAAATTCTCCATGTGTCTATTTCTGTTATCTATATCTGCTCACTGCAAATTAATGTCAGGTTTTTATTTAGTGAAGTCTATTCAAACTTGAAGTTGGGAATACAGGAATTCCCATTTAGTATATCCTCAAGCCACAATTGTAATAAATGGCAAAGCAGACTTTTGGGTGGAATAGCCTAACATGTATATTGACATATGAAGGAGTACTTTGAACAGTATGACTTGACATGCAACATGGGCCAGAGCTACACAGGTCACGTACAAGCCGACAGATAGATGGTGCTCATTTGGCAGTCCCAGTTTCAGAGTTTGAATGGAGAAGGACACACATCCTGCCTCCATGCAGTCAACAGGAATAGGAGGAGCATCTACTTCAGCTACAGTTGTAGACTGGCTAAGAATGGAAGTGGTGACAAAACTGGAGAGAGGTTCACCAAAAGGTTACCTGGGATGGACTTCAGTAATGAGGAGCAACTGAGCAGTCTGGGTTGGTTTGTCTTGGATCAGAGAACACTGAGCAAGATCAGCTAGATCTATTTATTTATTTATTGACATACAGCACAGAATAGGCCCTTCCGGTCCTTCGAGCCACACCACCCAGCAATACCTCGGTTTAATCCAAGCCTAATTACGGGACAATTTACAATGACCGATTAACTTAAAAGCTGGTCGGTGGTGTAGTGGCATCCGCACTGGCCTTCGAGGCGAGTGGTCCCGAGCTCGAATTCGGCCGTCTCCTTTCAAGCTTTCCATCAGTGCTGGGTTGAGCATCAAGCTAGCAACTCCAGCTCTTAAAAAACAGACAAGTGCTAAAGAAATGGCAAGGTTGCCACCTGATGCACCACAAGGTGCAGAGAAGAACTCAATACATTAACCTATAGGTACTACTTTGGATTGTGGGAGGAAACCAGAGCACCTGGAGAAAACACAGGCTTTCCAAGGGAAGGACACACAGAGACTCCTTCAGATGATATTGAAATTGAAGTCCAAACTCCAATCCCCTGAGCTGTAATTGCATCACACTAATAGCTACGCTACTCTGGTGTCAAGCAAGAAGCACTTTATCTACTGATACAGTCACTTCCAATTAAGTCCATGACAATTCAATCAAAATAAGAAAATGGAAGCTGAGCCCAACTCTTCCAATAGAGAAAATTAATCCTTTTATATCAAATCATGTTGAAAGAACTTTAAGCTGAGAAACTGAATTCCATTTTCAACAGTTTGTCACAAAAATAGATATTTGAAAAATAGCTTTGGATAGTAATTAAATGGAAGCAATCAGCCTCTCATTCAGAAGGTCCTGGGTTGAAGAATCACACTAGAGTATTGAGCATGTTTTCTGGAATAGGTCTCACATGCAGGATAGAACACACAGGAGCAGGAGTCGGATCAGGTGCCTGAAGCATGTCCCAACATTCAATATGGCTATGGCTGATCTATACTGGCCTCTACTCCTCTATGTGCCCATTCCCCAAAACCCTCAATTTCTCAGCCTTTTAAATATTTATCTCCACATCCAATGAATCAAACTCCAGCATCCCTGGGGGTAGGGGTGGGGAGAGAATTCCAGAATATCCAAAAATTCACTACCCTCTGAGAGAAGAAATTTCTATGGACCTCAGCTTTAAAAAAAAATGGTCCATTATGTTCTGGCCCTATCCCTTTGAGGCTCGTCCACTAGTGAAACGACCTGAATAGCTACCCTATCAAAACCCAGTTGTACCCAGTGGTCGGTGGTATACTGCCCTGTTCAAGTCACTCCTCATTCTTCAAAATTCCAAGGAATACAGACCCAAACAGTCCAGCTTCACTTGATACAACTCTCTCATCCACCAATGACCCTGACCAATCTCCTTTGGAATGCTTCGAATGCTACTATATCCTTTTTTTAATGTGAGGGGACCCAAATTGTGCTCTGTCCTCCAGGTGTGGCCTCACCAAAAGCCTGACCAACTGCAACAAAACATTCCTATTCTTAAATGTTTTCCACTCTCAAGGTCAAAATGTCATTTGTCTTTTTACTATGTGTTGGATCTACCTGCTGACATTTTGCCCTAGAACACTGAGATCCCTCTGAACTTCATCTATTTGCAGTCCCTCTCCATTGAGAATACCTATTACTGAAGTACATCCACACATTAAACTCTTTTGCTAGGTTTTCACACAATCATTCAATCCATCTATATCCTAATGGAATAACAGAATATCTCCATCACAAGCTGCCCCATCATCTATTTTGTTATCATCTGTTAAGTTGGAAACCTTGGTGGATCTTTGGGGTTCTAACATTTTTCCGTCATTCTTTGTTTTTTTCTGTTCTGTGGATGTCTGCAAAGAGTAAGGATACCATGTTGTATACTGTAAACATTCTCTGATATTAAATTGAACCAGTGAACAATGGTTCCTTCTTCTTGGCCACTAATGTAAATGGTAAACTATTGAAGGCCTAGAACCAATCTCTGGTGTAACTACTAGTTACATAAGACCAGCCTGAATGGGTCCAAGTTATTCCAACCCTTTGTTTTCTATATGACAGTCAGTTATCACTGTCATGGTCCTGACCCTTAATTCCTCTTATTCTCCTAATTCCCTTTTCCCCGTGTTCTCCTGGGCTCCTTGATTATGGCACCTGATTCCCATCTAAACCTGCAACACAAAAAACCCGGCTTTGTATCCACTCATTGCCAGATCATTGCTTCAGTCAGTGCGCTAATTCACGTTCCCAGCCGCTTAGAATGGTGTATTTTGAGTTTTGCTTTAGTACCGATGTTTATCTATGAAATTCCATCTCTCCGTGTCAAGAAAAGTATTGTCTCCTGTTTGCCTTTCCATGTAACGCTCCGTGTCAAGATAAGTGTTGCCTGCCGCCTGTCTCCTGTTTGCTGTTCAGCTCCAGCAACCCCCTGTGTCAAGAAAAGTTTTGCCTGTCTCTCTGTTCACCCGTGATGCTTGACTGTGTTAATTCTGTCTCTCGATTGCTTAGAATTGTGTATTCTAAGTTCTGTTCCCGCGCTGTTTGCCTGTGTTGACTCTGTCTCTCCATGTTAATAGGAGCATTGCATGCCGCCTTGTCTTCCTGTTCATCCTTCTGCCTGCTGTTCTCCTCAAGCCACGCTTGCACCCTGCTCTGCCTCATTCCACTGCCCACCTACACTCTCTGTTGGCTCGGTGGTTAATCACCACGTTCCCCCCGTAGCGACCGGGGTTCGATCCCTGGTCAAGCCTTCCTTGCTCCTCAGCTTTCCTCTGCCTAGTCCTTGCTATCTGACCTTCAATGTAACTGTTAATAAACACTTTAGATTACTCTACCCCTGTGTCTGTGTCCTGCGTTTGGGTTCGCCCCATTTCCTTGCAACAATCACTCCATGCTGTTATATACCCCTAGGGTTCATTTTCTTTTCTGTGGACTATCACTTTAAAATGCCAGGATAATTGACACTGTCTTTTGCTCTGTTGGATTTCTACTGACAATAGAATTGCTGGGTTGCCATGGTGAAAGAGAGGTGGAGTTATTTGATGGACAGTGGGTGTTAATACAAGTTCACAGCATGCTTATATTAAGCAAGGTCTGAGGACTCTCTCACAGATACACAGAGAGACATTGAGTCGGAGTCGAGAAGGTTTCGATCATGGGAAGACACCAGTGAGTGGGGTCGCTGTTTTAAACTTTCAATAGCTCACAAAGGGGTGAGTTGAGATCGATCCAGAGTATTGATAAATGATTCTCACAGTTGCTGCATCTAGAAGCAGCTGCAGAGAAGAGGGGAGAGAAAGGTTCGAAACAGTAGAAACCTAGTGACACAGAGATCACTATTTGGACTCTCTCCAAGTAGCCTGTAAGGGTGAATACCAAAGTGTGATTGTCATGTAGTTAATCCACAGCAGTGTGTTCTCTGGTGAGGGGAAAAGCTTTGTGAATACCACGTGTGTGTTAAATCTTGTCTGAGTGTGGTAGTTCACTGAAGAAGGCACCCCTGTGGCTATTACGGTGTGTAAAAGGGGTGACCCTGTGGAGGCTACCGATGTGTCTACCCTTGCCTGGGTGGTAGTCTTCCCTTGAAGTTGGTCTCCTTTGTGATAAGGTGATAATCCATACGTGGATTCGGTTTGAGTATCCTGTGGCCAGCACTTTGGGATGACCCACAGCTGAATTCAGGCATGGTATTGTGGTAATCACTTGTGAGGAAGGATATTCTGTTAAGATCACTGTCGGTGATACTTCGTGTGTGGATTCGGAGCTGACGACGGAAGACTACTTGTTTTTCTCCTATCGTGGATTTAGCTTTTGAATTACAAATATCTCTCTTGTACCAACTCCATGCATTGAACTGAACTTTGGTACATTACCATCATAAGACATTAAACCTTGCCACCTGAGTTTGAATGAGTTTGGGAATTATATTTACACACACATATATGCATAACACTGCTAACTTTTGGTTTACCTAGTTTAAGTTACTATATTAAGTAGTTAGTTAGTTAGTTAGTCAGTTAAATAAATAAATAAATAAATAAATAGATAGATAGATAGATAGATAGATAGATAGATAGATAAATGAATGAATGAACGAATGAATGAATAAATAGATAAGTAAATAAATAGATAGATAGATAGATAGATAGATAGATAGATAGATAGATAGATAGATAGATAGATAGATAGATAGATAGATAGATAGATAGATAGATAGATGAGTAAATAAATAAATAAATAGATGGGTAAATAAATAAATAGATAAATAGATAAATAAATAGTGGCTTTAACATTAAAACCAGACTCCAGGTTTATTCTATTGCTGCTGGTTCTTTAAAACCTTTGCGCGTACATAACAATGCTAACAAACTTCACCAGACTCTAAGCTGCACCTAATTTTTCCTCTTAGAAATCTAAATAAGCTACTTCTACAGGTATAGTACCTCTCTGTGTATCTTCAGATCAAACACTCTACAACAGCAGGTGCAATTTTTTTGATAGGTTATTAAGCCAAGAATCCAGCTGCTCTCTCAGGCAGACAGAATAATTAGAAAGACAACTTTTTAAAATACGAGAAAACTTCAAAGTAGTTTGTGGGGGCATCTTTCTCTCATTAATGCTGATGCTTCACTTGGTGTACTCACTCGGTGACTAATTCATTGCTCTGTGCAGGAACTTGCACACTCCAAATTGCTGCTTTATTCTGAATTTGTAAAGATGATCAAGGTTCACTAGAGTGTGTCAAAGCAATGAAATGCTTTGAGATGACCCCAGAATAGAAAAGATCCTTTTTTTTCATTCGGCACTTTCTGTAAATAAAAGGAGAAATGTGTTTTTGGTTTCTTGTGGACAATGTCAAAAGATAGTCAGTTACATTTATATAGTACTTACTTAATTTAGTATAAAAATACAAAAAAATTACATAATTGGGGTATTTTTGCCCACAGCCTCCCAAATAATAGAGTTTAAACTAAATAGTATGGGGTGGGTGAGATCAATTGTTCAGAAAAGTATGGATAAAGTAAAAAAGAAGGAGAGTGTAGGAGAGATTACAGAAGTCTCCAGTGTTATGTTTTCATGTATATTTTGACCTTTACATGTTGCTGTCAAACTGCTCTGTGTGTTACATACTGAATGTAATGTGAGAGGGCATTCCGGTAGGCAGCTTACAAGTCAAATAAACAGCAAATAAAATCAAATAAAATCTGTTCCTCACCTCGCCATTTCTCATGTGTGTTATTCACGGTCACTCCGCTTCCCAGTACCACAAACATAACAGCCATCCCATCCTCGTCGCCAGATGTTATGTTTGTTTGAATCATTCAGCAAGGCTGGATTGATATTGCTGAATATTGTTTTCTTCCATAAATGTCTTGAACTCTTCAGACAGTAATAAGGAGGAATATGAAGATAGTCTAGCCAATAATATAAAAGAGGGTAACATTTTATTTTGAGATATATAAAGAGAAAAAAGGGCAAGACTGGACATCAGACCACTGGAAAATTAAGCTGGAGAGGGAGTAATAGGGTCAAAGGAAGAGCGGACAAACAATAAGCACTTTGCTTCAGTCTTCACTGTGAAAGGTACCTGCAGTATGCTAGAAATCTGGGACCAGATGTGAAATTAGTCACTATTACTAAGGAGAAGGTGCTTGGAAAACTGAAAGGTCTGAAATTAGACCACACAGACTACACCCTGGGTTTCTAAATGTGGTAGCTGAAGAGATTGTAGAGGCATTAGTGGTGATTTGTCAAGGGTCACTAGATTCTGGAATGTTTCTGTACAAAAAGGATGGGTTGTACTTAAATCCCAGGGGGACCAATACCCTGGTGGAGAGGTTTGCTAAGGCTACTAGGGAGAGTTTAAACTAGAATTGTTGGGGGGTGGGAACCAAACTGGGGAAGAGGCAGTTGGCTCACAAATAGAGAAAGCTTGGAGACAGTGTGTGAGGGAGGATAGGGAGGTGATAGAGAAGGGACGCACTTAAACAGACGGACGCAAGGAGTGTTGTGAACAAAGTGGATGAGTTTAGAGTATGGATCAGTACTTGGAGATATGATGTGGTGGCCATTACAGAGACTTGGATGGCTCAGGGACAGGATTGGTTACTTCAAGTGCCGGGTTTTAGATGTTTCAGAAAGGACAGGGAGGGAGGCAAAAGAGGTGAGGGTGTGGCACTGTTGAACAGAGATAGTGTCACGGCTGCAGAAAAGGTGGACGTCATGGAAGGATTGTCTATGGAGTCTCTGTGGGTGGAGGTTAGGAACAGAAAGGGTCAGTAACTCTACTGAGTGTTTTTTATAGGCCGCCCAATAGTAACAGAGATATCGAGGAGCAGATAGGGAAACAGATTCTAGAAAGATGTAATATTAACAGAGTTGTCGTGGTGGGAGATTTTAATTTTCCAAATATAGATTGGCATCTCCCTACAGCAAGGGGTTTAGATGGAGTAGAGTTTGTTGGGTGAGTTCAGGAAGGTTTCTTTTCATGATATGTAGATAAGCTTACAAGAGGAGAGACTAACCTTGATCTGGTATTAGGAAATGAACCTGTCAGATCTCTCAGTGGGAGAGCATTTTGGAGATAGTGATCATAATTCTATCTCCTTTACAATAGCATTGGAGAGAGATAGGAACAGATATGTTAGAAAAGCATTTAATTGGAGTAAGGGGAATTATGAGATTATCAGGCAGGAACTTGGAAGCTGAAATTGGGAACAGATGTTCTCAGGGAAAGTTATGGGAGAAATGTGACAAATGTTCAGGGGATATTTGTGTGGAGTTCTGAATAGGTACGTTCCAAAGAGACAGGAAAGTTATGGTAGGGTACAGGAACTGTGGTGTACAAAGGCTGTTGTAAATCTAGACGTACAAAAAAGCTGGATGAACTCAGCAGGTCGGGCAGCATCCATTGAAAGAAGCAGTCAATGTTTCGGGTTGAGACCCTTCGTCAGGACTAAAGAAGGAGGGAGCAGGGGCCCTATAAAGAAGGTGGGGGAGAGGGTGGAAAACCAATCAGAGGAACGATAAAGGGGTGGGGCAGGGAAGCAGGGAGGGGATAGGCAGGAAAGGTGAAAAAGGAATGTAAGGGGAAAGCACTATAGGTAGTAGAAGAAGGCAGAGTCATGAGAGGTGATAGGCAGCTAAAAGAGGAGACAGAGTGAAGGTGGGATGGGGGAAGGGAGGGGGAGGGAAATACCGGAAGTTGGAGAATTCGATACCAAGGAGCTGGAGACTGCCCAGACGGTATATATGTTGTTCCCCCGACCGAAGTTTGGCCTCATCATGGCAGTAGAGGAGGCCATGTATGGACATATCCGAATGGGAATGAGAGGCAGAGTTGAAGTGAGTGGCAACCGGGAGATCCTGTCTGTTGAGGCGGACTGAGTGTAGGTGCTTGACGAAGCGGTCCCCCAATCTGCGTCGGGTCTCGCCGATGTAGAGGAGGCCGCACCGGGAGCACCGGATGCAATAGATTACCCCAATAGACTCACAAATGAAGTGTTGCCTCACCTGGAAGGACTGTTTGGGGCCCTGAATGGTGGTAAGAGAGGAGGTGTAGGGACAGGTGTAGCACTTACGCTTGCAGGGATAAGTGCCAGGTGGGAGATCTGTGGGGAGGGACATGTGGACCAGGCAGTCGCGGAGGGAACGATCCCTGCGAAAAGCAGAGGAGTAGAGAGGGAAAGATGTCCTTAGTGGTGGGGTCCTGTTGAAGGTGACGGAAGTTGCAGAGGATGATATGCTGGATCAGAGGCTGGTGGGGTGATAGGTGAGGACAAGGGGGACATGGTCCCTGTGATGGGAGGATGGGGTGAGGGCTGAAGCGTGGGAAATGGAGGAGATGCAGGTGAGGGCATCATTGATGATGGCAGAAGGGAAACCACGATTCTTAAAGAAAGAGGACATTTGGGATGTCCTGGAACGGAAAGCCTCATCCTTGGAGCAGATGCGTCGGAGAACTGGGAATAGGGAATATAATTTTTGCATTTGGCAGGGTGGGAAGAGGTATAATCAAGGTAGTTATGGGAGTCAGTGGGTTTATAGGAGATGTCAGTGGACAGTCTATCTCCAGAGACGGAGACCAAGAGGTCAAGAAAGGAGAGAGAATTGTCTGAGATGGACCAAGTGAATTTGAAGGCTTGGTGGAAGTTGGAGGCAAAGTCAATGAAATTGACGAGCTCAGCATGGGTGCAGGAAGCAGCACCAATGTAGTCGTCAATGTATCGAAGGAAAAGTTGGGGAGTAGTACCAGTATAGATTTAGAGCATAGACTGTTCCACATAACCCACGAAGAGGCAGGCATAGCTAGGGCCCATGTGAGTGCCCATAGCTACACCCTTGGTCTAAAGAAAGTGGGAAGAGCTGAAAAAGAAGTTATTAAGTGTGAGTACCAGTTCTGCCAACCGGAGGAGTGTGGTGGTGATGGGGAACTGGTGAGGTCTATTGTCCAGAAAGTAGCGGAGGATTTTGAGGCCTTCTTGATGGGGAATTGAAGTGTATAAGGATTGGACATCCATGGTGAAAATGAAGCGTTTGGGAGTGGGAAACTGGAAGTTATTGAAGAGGTGGAGGGCATGGGATATATCCAGGATGTAGTCAGGGAGGGACTGAACTATGGGTGACAAAATGGAGTCGAGATAGGCAGATACAAGTTCAGTGGGACAGGAGCAGGCTGAAACTATGGTTCTACAAGGACAGTCAGGCTTATGGATCTTGGGGAGGAGGTAAAAGCGAGCAGTGCGGGGTGTGGGAATTATGAGTTTTTTGGCTGAGAATGGAAGGTCTCCAGAGTTGCTAAGGGCAGTGATGGTACGGGAGACAATGGTTTGGTGTTTTTTGGTGGGGTCCTGTTCCAGGGGTAAGTAGGAGGAGGTGTCAGAGAGCTGCCGTTTGGCATCAGTGAGGTAGAGGTCAGTCCGCCAGACCACTACGGCACCACCTTTGTCTGCGGGTTTGGTGTTGAGGTTAGGATTAGTGTGGAAAGAGTAGAGGGCAGTGCGTTCAGAGGGAGTGAGGTTAGAACAGGAGAGAGGAGTGGTGAAGTTGAGACGGTTGATGTCTCGGCGACAGTTGGAGATGAAAAGATCAAGTGCAGGTAGAAGGTCCGGTGGGGGTCTCCAGGAGGAAGAGGAGGGTTGAAGACGGGCGAAGGGGTCATCAATAGGGGGAGGGGAATCCTTGTTAAAGTAGTAGGCTCAGAGACGTAAGTGACGGAAGAAGAGTTCAGTATCATCTAGTCAATCTAGTCAAGAAGAAAAGCTTACGAAATGTTCAGAGAGCTAGGTAATGTTAGAGATCTAGAAGATTATAAGGCTAACAGGAAGGAGCTTAAGAAGGAAATTAAGAGAGCCAGAATGGGCCATGAGAAGGACTTGATGGGCACGATTAAGGAAAACCCCAAGGCGTTCTACAAGTGCGTGTAGAGCAGGAGGATAAGACGTGAGAGAATAGGACCTATCAAGTGTGACAGTGGACAAGTATGTATGGAACTGGAGGAAATAGCAGAGGTACTTAATGAATACTTCAGTATTCATTATGGAAAAGGATCTTGGTGATTGTAGTGATGACTTGCATCAGACTGAAAAGCTTGAGCATGTAGATATTAAGAAAGAGGATGTGCTGGAACTTTTGGAATGCATCAAGTTGGATAAGTCGCTGGGACTGGATGAGTTATAGCCAGGACTGCTGTGGGAGGCAAGGGAGGAGATTGCTGAGCCTCAGGTGATGATCTTTGCATCATCAATGGGGACGGGAAAGGTTCTGGAGGATTGGAGGGTTGTGCATGTTGTTCCTTTATTCAGGAAAGGGGGTAGAGATAGCCCACAAAATTATAGAGCAGTGAGTTTTACTTCAGTGGTTGGTAAGTTGATGGAGAAGATCCTGAGAGGCAGGATTTGTGAACATTTGGAGAGCTATAATATGATTAGGAATAGTCAGCATGGCTTTGTCAAGGGCAGGTTGTGCCTTATAACCCAGATTGAATTTTTTGAGGATATGACTAAACACATTGATGAAGGAAGCTCAGTAGATGTAGTGTATATGGATTTCAGGAAGGCATTTGATAAGGTACCACATGCAAGGCTTATTGAGAAAGTAAGGAGGCATGGGATCCAAGGGGACATTGCTTTGTGGATGCAGAACTGGCTTGCCCACAGAAGGCAAAGAGTGGTTGTAGATGGGTCGTATTCTGACACAAAAGTTGGAGTGTTGTGGTTAGTTTGGAGGGCTGTCAGAGGTTACAGTGGGTCATTGATAGGATGCAAAACTGGGCTGAGAAGTGGCAGATAGAGTTCAACCCAGGTAAGTGTGAAGTGGTTCATTTTGGTAGGACAAATATGATGGCAGAATATAGTATTAATGGTAAGACTTGACAGTGTGGAGGATCAGAAGGATATTGGAGTCCAAGTCCAAAGGACACCCAAAGCAGCTGAGCAGGTTGACTCTGTGGTTAAGAAGGCATATGGGGTATTGATCTTCATCAATCGTGGGATTGAATTTAGGAGCCGAGAGGTAATGTTGTAGATCCTGGTCAGACCCCACTTGGAGTACTGTGCTCAGTTCTGGTCACCTCACTGTAGGAAGGATGCAGAAGAGATTTACAAGGATGTTGCCTGAATTGGGGGGCATTCCTTATGAAAACAGATTGAGTGAACTTGGCCTTTTCTCCTTGGAGTGACAGAGGATGAGAGATGACCTGATAAAGGTGTATAAGATGATTGGAGGCATTGATCGTGTGGATAGTCAGAGGCTTTTTCCCAGGGCTGAAATGGCTAACATGAGAGGGCACAGGTTTAAGGTGCTTGGGAGTAGGTACAGAGGATATGTCAGGGGTAAGTTTTTCACTCAGAGAGTGGTGAGTGCGTGGAATGGGCTGCCAGCAACGACGGTGGAGGGGGATATGATAGGGTCTTTTAAGAGACTTTTGGATAGGTACATGACGCTCAATAAAATAGAGAATTTTGGGTAAACCTAGTAATCTCTAAGGTAGGGAAATGTTTGGCACAACTTTGTGGGCAGAAGGGCCTGTATTGTGCTGTAGGTTTTCTATGATTAGACAATCATGTCATTCCACTCTTTAAGAAAGGAGGGAGTAACAGGCAGGCTAGAGAATAGGGAATCAGTGGGTTGGTGGTGGGGAATGAGGGGGAAGTCCAGGGATCTGCATTGCAGCTGGACGCAGGTCCAGCCAGCGTTGCTGGTGGCAAGGAATGGAGGTATTTTGCAGCTTGGGATGGGATCTGAAGGGCAGAGCACTTGTATATTTTCTGCTCCTTTTACGCTCACTGGATTCTCCAGAAACTTTATTTCTATTTTGTGACATGTTTACAAAGAGAAACAAAAGCGTGTTTGAGCATTAACAGCAGCAATGTCCAGCAGTCTTGGAAGTCTGTTAGACCACCATCAAAATCTCAAGCACGCTAGATTATCTGTTCTTAACCCTGTTTTAGAATTGTGATCTCCAATTTATGATACTGCTACTCATTCAGATTTCTCAGTATTCTATTTCACCAGCCATCTACCTATCCATTACACCACCTTGTGTAGATGGAACCCAAGTCCGTTACTGTCCTCCTTGTAGTTCATCTGCTGTTGTGCCATCTCCAGATCTGGAACTTGTTACCTCCACAACTCCAAATTTTTAAGCTACATGTTCCGCTGAAGGGTCTTTAGCTTGAAGCATTAACTGTTCCTTTGCTATAGATGTTGCCTAACCTGCTGGCTCTTCATAGTGACTTCTGTTTGTATATTATTCTGTTTCTGTTCCTATTCACTTGCTGTGCCGGCGTATAAATCTTTTGTAAATCACACAGCACACCCAGATATGTTTGCATCTTATAGATCTGTGATCTCTCCTCACTTAAATAACATGTCAACCATACAGCTCTACCAGCTGTGAATTAATCACTTCCAAATTTCTAAAATTACTGCCTCCTTGGTCAATGTACTGTGTTTTTAAAATTAACATGCAATTAGAAAGCGATTAAAATCAATGCAGTCAACATGTGCCCTTTTGTAAATTTTAATCAAGCAATCTACATCCTTTGTAGAGTCCCATTAATCTGAAATAAAAATAAATGTTGAATACATTCAGTGGGTTGAGTAACGTCTGTAGAAAGAGAAACAGAGATAATGTTTCAAGGCAAGGAGCAGTTCTGACAATGGGCCACATTTCCAATATTGCAGTTTTCATTTTCATTCCACGATAAGCTGAGATAGTTTTACAAATAAATACTTAAAGCAGGGAAGTCAGGTTAACAGCAATGGCGACACTATTAGTGATAAAGACCGTTTATGGAGGACACCACCAAGGTGGTTTCAGCCGGAGCCTCACAGCACATTTGCTCCTCATACTCCTGGATAACAGCATTAGGATTTATCACTGATAACCTGGAACTTGAACTTGAAAGTATTCCATCAACCCAAAAATTCACTTATTCCCAATCTGTTATGCCAATGTCGCATTACATTCAAACTTCCTGCAAATTACAGTACAATACACCTTAAGAAGTAACTCACATAAATCAGTGTAACTGTTAGGATTAAAGAAAGCATCAAACTCTCACTATATATTCCTTTGCTAAATATGATAATTAACATTTTTACTTCACCACAATGCAAATGTGTTGCACACAGCATGTTTCAGAATCTGTACTCTGGAAGATTTTTGGTTTTTAATGTGATTTATATGAATGCCATCAAAAATCTATTAAGGAAGAGCAAAAGTGTCAAGCAGTTCTCAGTAAGGTTATATTTCTACGAAAATACTCAGAAACCACAATGAATCACAGAGCAGTGACTTTGTTTCCTATTGTGCATGGAAATCTGGCTGGCAGTTGGAAGTGAGTTGTTGAGATGATTTCCAGCAAGATCTTCTGAGGGTGACAAGACTCATACAGCGTGGGATAGGCCCCCTGCCCACCAACCATCGCTAATCCTGTGGTAATCCCATTTTTATTCTCCAGTTGTCCCTCCAACTCTCCCTACATTCTGCCATTCACCTACAGATGGCAGTGGTCAATTATCCTACCTGCCTACACAAGAGTACGTGTGTGAAATTCACCTGATTACCAAGGGAGCATGCAGACTCCGCACAGACAGCACCAGAGGTCAGGATTGAACCCAATTTGCTGGAGCTATGTGGTAATGGCTCCACTCACTAAATCGCTCTGTCACCCTCGGAACATTAAAACATTTACCCAAGTGAGTTTAGTAGCTGATCGTAATGGATCAAGAAGATCAGGGAGCTCATTCTCTCTTCTTCCTTCTCCCACTGGGCAGAAGATACAAAAGCTCGAAAACCCAGCTACTATTCCACTGCCATGTATCTCTCATCCAATAAAAGTGAACTTGTGATTTCCCAATCTACCCCTGTACTTCATTGTCTAATTCCACTCTCCTTTCCTCTGTAGTTACAACACTATTTTCTGCATTCTTTTTTCCTACTTATTATCTCTATATATGTATGCTCTGTCTGAAAGGCACATATACATAATGCTTTTCATCATATCTCAATAGCAAAAACAATAAAACCAATAAAGGTTTGAAAGTTTTGTATTGAAATGTGCTACTGATTAACATTCAGAATTCGCTGATCTTTTGTTTGACGTTTCCTCTGGACAATAACTTCACATTTCAATGGACAGAGAACTCCCAGTTTGGGAAAGGGAGAAAGGAGACATCACTGGAAATATTCAGCTGTCAGTTCACTCTTCAAGCTTGAGAGTGACATAGTCTTTGCTGCCGCCCTGATCAAACAATCAGTCTCTGTTCGTGGCTGTGAATATAGCAAAAATATTTTTCCTTTTCTTTCATCCTGCGAGTCCTGCCCATAGTATTGGTAACACAGAGTAGAAAGCTGATCCTCAGCACTCCGAACATTACAGGAGGATTGGGAAGTCAAGGAAACAATCAACCACTTTGTTCCTGTAGTGGTATCACAGCTAAAAGCTTAATTGGCTGCCAGGAGACAATATCATGTCTGGGAGCTTAACCTACTTACCTTAACACTGTCATCTGAATTCAACTGTATACACTTTCACTCAGTAATCCAATATCACCTTTCTATTTAGGTCATTCAGTATTAATATTCAGTGCCAAGGTTCACCTTCGTGATGCCAATCTTCAGACCACAGACTGAACACTAATTTTCCAATGATTTGAAGATTGAAGACTCACACGCCTTCAGAGAACAATCTACTTCAAAGAGGATTCAAGTTAAAACCATTTTCCTTTTCAGAAACAGAAATAATCCAATCCATTCACACCATATCCACATTTATGCAAATCTAATGGAAGGATATTCTTGACAAAACCAAGGCTTTCATAAATTCTAATGGTACCTGGTGTAATCCATATTGGGATATAGCTCCATATCTGCATTCAGTAATCCCCTGATATCACACTTCACCTTCCTCCAGTCAAGAACAAAAGTTTGGTTCTATTTGATTTTTTTATGTCTCAGTACAGTGAACAAAGAAATCATCACAACGTCAATGAAATACTTTTGAATAGAGCTGTATAGATCCTTAACGCAGAAACCTTAACATCAGAAGTCATATAAATAGTCAAACCAAGACCAGAAGTTCCAAATTAATGACATTAGTCTTCAGGTTGATAGTTTAATCATGGTCTTTGTTTGTAGCTCAAATGTTTTAGCTATCTTAATATGAACCTTATAACCTGTTTTAGCTTCTGATATCAGTGTTTAGATGAAAGTCGGTACAGTATCATAGACAATGATTATGATAATGATAAATGGGGCAGCATGCTAATGTGGTGGTTAACACAGCACCTTACAGCATCAGCCATCACCAGTTGGGGTTCAATTCCTGCTGCCGTCTGTGAAGAATTTGCATGTTCTGCAAATGGCCGTGTATGTTTTCTCCAAGTGCACTGCTTTCCTCCCACATTCCAAACATGCACAGTTAGAGTTAGGGTAGTGAGATGAGGCTTTAGTGAAATGGTGCCAATAGCTCAGCAACACTTGCAGCTGGCCCCCAGTGTTATCCTCAGACTGTGTTGGTCGTTTGGCGCAATGAAATAGTTCTTTGTTTGCTTCGATGTTTCAGTGTACATGTGACAAATGAAGCTAATCTTAGTCTTATTTTAAATCTCAATCTTAATTTTCCAAAGGTCCAGAATGCAGGAATTATTTGATTAAGATTTGCAAGCCTGGGAGATGTGGATCCTGGATCTGTACATTAGTGTATAATAGACAAGGCAAATCAAAGGTAAACCTAAGATAGGCTCCAAATTGCTCATTTCTGATTTGAACAGTTGCAGAAGGTCTACAGTGCCTCTGGACGTGTCACCACTCCTATGGCTGTGCAATTCTTCAGGAACTGCACACATGTTTATCATTCATGATTCAGTCTAACATGAGGGACAGCTACAGCATTGTTGGACAGGGAAACAAGAGAATCATCTATAGTTGGGCAAAAGATACAGAGGATGTGAGGAGGAGCTACACTTACATTGCGGCTGGTGATAATATAGAACTTTTAGGGTGCGAAAAGTTAGTAACAACACCCTGTCCCAGCTCTCAGAAGCCATTGGATGATCTAAACTCAGCAGATGACCTGAGAAAAGCTCACCTGTAGGGTCACGTAATGTGCTTGGTAATGGGATTGTTGTACAAGAAGTTGGCTTTGACTCAATGGGTTGAGTATCCTCTTTCTGTGCTGTTTCTATAGGCTATCTCAAGTATGATTGAAGTTTCTTGAAGATTATTTCAATCATGATCCCTAAACATCCTGAGAAGCTGCCAGTAGATCAGCTGAACCTTAATTCCTTGGGAGTTAATGACATGGAATTTTGGAATCAGAGAAAAAGTTACTCCCATTACTATCGGCACTCCAATCCATGGAAATGGATATGTGTTGATTATTTCAATAAATGTTAATTTTCATCAGATTTTTTATTATTTCTTAGGTGAGGTAACGGGCCAACAGAGCCAAAGGAATGAACAGTGATAAAAGGGAACATTTTTACGTAATAAGTTATTCCATTCAAAGGAAGGCTGCCTAAGTAAATGAAAGAAAAACACTTCACAGTAACTTTCAGAAAAAATTGGATGAACAGAAAATAATGCCGCAGGTATAATGACAAGAAAAAGTTTTGAGATGGGATTAACTGGAAAGCTAACACAACAGAAGGGACTGAGTGGCTCCTTCTCAGCTGGAGCCATGATTAATACAAGAAATAGTACTTTAAACAATTTATATTCAGATGTCTTATTTTCAAACAGGACCTACTCTTCTGTGCAGGTTAAGAGACAGAGTTGGGTTTTACAGACCAAAGAAAGAAGACCAAAACACAAACAAGTCAGGTGACAATATTTTGTCCAAGGAGAAAGAATTGTGATTGTTACGTACTATTAGGATTAATACTTATTGGCCATCTTTAGCTGTCTTTCAGAAGGTGATGGTGATTCTTTATGGTGTGTATGGTGAAGGGACTTGCACAGTTCAGGATTTACACCAAGTGTCAACAAAAGAACATGGAAATAATTCTAAGAAGAAAGGATGTGATTTCTAAAGGTGATGAGGTTTGGTGAGGAAGGGATTAGGAATAACTCGTAGATACATTTTTCTACAGAATGCAGTAGCATTCATTGCTATCTTTGTCTCACCTTGGTGCTTCTTCAAAATGTTCAGAGAAATGTTAATGTGGCAACCAGAAAAGACATGCAATAAAAGCTCAGTTCCATGCAAGTTACTTTAATTATACCCCTGAGATGCTTTATCACATGATTAGATCCATATTCTCCAATGTAATCATTCAGACAGTTTGTAGAAGTAACTGATATGTATCTGAGGGAGTATCTCAGGCAGATTGAACCTTGTAACACCTAATTGTCTTAATGCTCAAACAGTGTAATTTTGATGCCATGGTGATGGACAAGCAGACACACCAAAGAATTCACACAATGGTTAATGCAGCACAGTAGGAGTCATTCAGTCATTTCATTTTCCTGAAACTTCACTAGTGACTGTAGTAACATCACTATCTCCTACTGTGTGAAAAAAAATCTCAGGTCTCTTCAGTTCTTTTAGAATTTATTCTGAATTCTCTGCTCTCATGTCCAAACACTTCCTTCCTAAAGAAAAGTATGCTATGTTTTTCAGATTCTTCTGAACAACAAGACTTCATTTATGTGAATCTAATTTTTCCTGTTGTTATATCCTTCTTAAAATATACACAGTATTCAAGCTATTTTAATTCCATCTATTTTAGAATTGGTTGCATAATAAACCAAATTTAGGTTTTATTATACCCTTATGCTGCCCTCAAAATATCTCTCCTATGTGGCCCACCGCGATAGCCAGTCTCAGTGATCTCAAATAACAGAAGGTATCAGAATGACTGCTTTTGCGCCGAATTTACCATTGTGTGAATTCTTTGGTGTGTCTCCTTGTCCGTCACCATGGCATCAAAATTACACTGTTTGAGCATTAGGACAATTAGATGTTACAAGGTTCAATCTGCCAGAGATATTCCTTCGGATACAATATCAGTTACTTCTACAAACCATCTGAATGATTACATTGGAGAATATGCCTTATTACATGGATCTGATCATGTGATAAAGCAACTCAGGGGTATAATTAAAGAAGCTTGCACGGAACTGAGCTTTCATTGCATGTCTTTCCCCGTTGCCACATGAACATTTCTCTGACCACTTTGAAGAAGCACCAAGGTGAGAAAAAGATAGAAATGAAATGTTGTGCTACTGCATTCTGTAGAAAAAATGAACAATAAAGTCATCTGTTTTCAAACAACAGGCTTAAAACTATAGGTTTTATTATAGGCTTTCCAAACCACATTGACTCACATTTAAGCTTTGTATTCGTTCCTTTAAAAACAGATTTAAACCTTAATTTCTCCTGATCAAATAAAATATAAAACCATAACATAACAATTTGATTTTTATTATTGCTTCAAGTAAGTCTGCAAGGTCAGAGATATTCTGGCCTTTAGAAAATCAGAAAAGCCGAAATATGTTTCCTCAAGGTATCTCAAGATTAAAAACAACCAATTCACATTTTTCACATTTTATTCTGTTCCTTCCTGGTGCTATCAAGCTATTGTTAATGTCAAATGCCTACTGCAATATCTGTTTACCCATTTCCATATAAAAAAATCCTTTGCAAGGCATTAACTGCTTTTCTCGCCTCATTGTTTTATTTGAGAATGCCTCCTAATTTAAGAGTCTTAATACTGTGTTTTGAATGCACATCATCATTTCCTTTGCAGTGCATAAATACAAGAGAATCTGCAGATGCTGGCAATCTTGAGCAACACACACAAAATGCTGGTGGAATTTGGAAAGGCAGGCAGGCATCTATGGAAAGGAATGTTTTGGGCTGGAAAGGAAGAGGGCAGAAGCCACAATAATAAAGGCAAGAAATTCTACAGAAACTGGTAATCCAAAGTAACATACAAAACGTGCTGGGGAAACTCAGCAGGTCAGGCAGCATCTATGAAAATGAATAAACAGTTGCTGTTTCAGACCAATATCCTTCATCAAGACTGGAAATGATGGGAGAAGACACCAGAATAAAAAGGTCGGGTGAGGGGAAGGAGGACAAGCTAGAAAGTAATAGGTGCAGCCAGGTGGATGAGAAAAGTAAAGGGCTGAAGAAAAAGGAATCTGCTAGGAGAGGAGAGTGGACCATGGGAGAAAGGGAAGAAAAAGGAGCACCAGGCAGAAGTGACAGGCAGACATGGAGAAAAGGCAAGAGAACCAGCGCGGGGAATAGAAAAAGAGGGAAGGAGGTGAGGAAAAGTAAAATAGAGAAATTATCAGAAGTAGAAATTGATGTTCATGCCATCAGGTTGGAGGCTAACTATTCTAATATGAGTTGTTGCTTCTCCACCATGAGATTGGCCTCTTTGTGGCAGAAGAGAAGACCATGGTCTGACATGTTGGAACAGGAATGGGGATTAGAATTACAATGATTGGCCACCCTGGGAAATTCTGCTTTTGGCAGATGGAGCAGAGGTGCTCAGCAAAGCGATTGCCAATTTACTTTAGGTCTCACCAATGTAGAAGGGGCTTCATTGGGAGCACCAGATACACTAGACAACCCCAGCAGATTCACAGCTGAAGTGCTGGCTCAACTGAATGGACTATCTGGGCCTGAAATGGAAGTAAATGGACAGCTGTAGCATTTCTGTCACTTGCAGGGATATGTGCCAGGAAGGAGATTAGTGGGGAGCGACGAGTGGGCAAGGTAATTATGTAGGCTGCAATCCCCGCAGAAAGCAGAGAGTGAAAGGGAGAAAAGGTGTGTTTAGTGGTAGGATCCCATTGAAGATGGTGGAAGTTGTGGAAAATGATATGTTGGATGTGGAGGCTCATGGAGTGGTAGGTGAGGACAAGAGGAACTCTACCCCTGTTAAGGTGGCAAGAAGATGGGGTGAGCGCAGAGGTCCAGGAAATGGAGGAGATTGTGGGTGAGGGCATCAGCAATGGTGGAAGAATGGAAACCCATTCTTTGAAGAAGGAGGACATCTCTGATTTCCTAAAAGCCTCATCCTGGGAACAGATGCGGTATGGACAAAGCAACTGAGAAAAGGGAATAACCTTCTTACAGGAGGCAGTATGGGAAGAGGTATAGTCAAGATAGCTGTGAGAATCGGTAGGTTTATAAATGACATTCATAAACAGTTTCCCCTCAGTGAGGCCCTCCATTGGTCAGGGTCAATGATAGATATTACTTCTAAGCTGTCTACATGATATGCAAGCCAGGGCAGTACAACACTGAGAGCAAGCTATTGCCCATGCAGTTGGCTCCACCTTGCCATGCAACTGTTAAACTCAAAGGAATGGCAGATACTGATATAGATTGGCACCAGTGGCATCTCAGGAGCTGCCAGTCTACATTGAACTCAATGTAGGACTGCCTTAGGTACTCTAGCTCTAGATTTTCCCTTGGAGTTTACTCTCAAAACCTTTCCCATGAGTGGGTTTAGCTGCAAGCAAAAGTTTAAGATCAGCTTTCCTTCTCCTAGATGAGCTGCCAACTAAAGCTGACAAGCTCCATCTGCCCAAAGCAACTGGCTTTAAGATGCCAGTAACCTGCCTTTTCCCCATCTGCTGTCAGTAGAAACAGTTCCACCAAGATGGAGTCAGAGAGATTGAGAAAGGGGAGAGAGATGACATAAATGGACCAAGTGAATTTAAGGGCAGAGTGGGAGTTGGAGGCAAAGTTGATGAAATTGATGAGCTCAGTAAGGGTGCAGGAAGCAGCACCAATACAGTTGTCATCATAGCGCAGAAAGAGTTGGGGAGCATTACCTGGGAAGGCTGGAAATGTGGACTGTTCCACATAGCCAACAAAAACGTAGACGTAACAGGAGCTCATATGGGTGCCCATGGCTACCCTTGGGTTTGGAGAAGGTGAGAGAAACCAAAGGAGAAATTGTTGATGGTGAGGAGCAGTTCAGCTAGATGGAGGAGGGAGGTCATGGAGAGGAACTAATTGGGTCTTTTGTTGAAAAAGAAGTGGAAAGTTTTTGGACATTCTTAATGGGGATAGAAGTGTACAGGGACTGGACATCCATGGTGAAAATGATGTGGTCAGGGCCGTGGAATTGGAAGTTGTTGAGAAGATCAAGAACATCTGAAATGTTGTGGATGCAGGTGGGAAAGGGGTTGAACCAAGCAAGTTAGATGTATGCAGGAGGAACACAAGTTTATTGGGACACGAACAGACAAGACAATGGGCCTACACAGGCAGTCAAGTTTGTGGATCTTGAGTAGGTGGTAGAAATGAGAAATGTGGTATAAAGGAACTATGAGTTTGATGGTGGTGGATGGGAGATCTGTAGTTTTAAAGAGGTTAATGATGGTACAAGAGACAGTGGTTGATCGTCCAGGGTGGGATCCTTTTGAAGTAAGATGAGGTGTCTGAGAGTTACCTGGTGATGGTGAGGGAGGAAGTGTCAGGGAAGTTGTAGCATATGACCCACTTGCAAAGATAAGTGCCAGGAAGGAGATTAGTGAAGTAGAAAAGTGGACAAGGGAGTCAAGTAGGTAGCAATCCCTACAGAAAGCAGAGAGGGAGGGGGTAGAAAGGGAAAGATGTACATAGAAGTAGGATCCCATTGTAGAGGGTGGATGTTACTCACTTGCCCATTTGTCAAGAACTTTCACTGTCTGCCACAAAAGGCAGGGTCTTCCAGTGGCTACCCATTTCAACTTGACTTCCTATTCTCATTCTAACATATCTATCCATGGCCTCCTCTACTGCTATGATGAAACCAAACTCAGCATGGAGAAGCATAACCTCATACTCCATCTGTGTAGCATCTAACCTGGTGGCATGAACGTTGATTTCTTGTCCTAATGTCAAGGCACCTCCTGCCCGATGGTAGGAGTCAAAGGAGATTATTGAATGTGTAGGAGGGATAATTGACAATGCTAAGGGCCCTGGGTATGTCTCACTCCTGGTCATTAATAAATGAATCTTAACTTAACTAAAGGGTTAGTAAAGAAAAGAAATTAAAAATACAAATAAGGCTGTTTATAATTAAACAGTCAAATATGTACAAGTTGAAGCTCAACTCTTCTCAAAATTCATATTCACCAATCCTCATTCAATCTCGGCACCTTGCTCCACCAAATCATGATCCCCTACCAAATCAAATCCTATGACCAGTTCTCTGCCTCATCTTTCCTCTTCATCTCCTGCCAAGCAAAGGACCCAGCTCACATCCCAAAGCACCCGTTATCTCTAACTAACACTGTTTCTACAGAAAGACCGTTACATTAACAGTGAAACCTTCCCCAGCTAATGGATGGGTGGGAGAGCTCCAATGATTTTCTCAGCAGTCTTCACCATCCTTCATTGAATATTGTGGTCAGATGCCTCACAATTCCCGTATTGGACAATGAAGCAGCTGCTCAGTACATTCTCAATAATAGGCATCCGTTAGTCTCGAGAGACCATGGACTTGCGCCTTGGAAAGTTTCCAGGGTGCAAACTTGGGCAAGCTTGTATGGGAGACCAGCTGTTGCCCATGCTGCAAGCCTCCACTCTCCAAGTCATCGATGTTGTCCAGGGGAAGGGCAAGGGCCAATACAGCTTGGCACAAGTGTGGTTAAGTGCCTTGCTCAAGGGTACAACATGCTACCGTAGCTGAGGCTCAAACCAGCGACCCTCAGATCACTAGACCAACGCCCTAACTACTTGGCCACACGCCAACACACTTTCAGTGGTGCTCTGGTATATAGCCTCCTTCTGAACAACATGCTGAAAGAATAAATACCATAGTACAGTGCTCAGGAATGCAAGTCATTGGGAAACCTCATCTTATTGTCAATGATTGCTACTCATTCACACACTGATTTGGCAGAATGTCAAAATGAAACACAACACAAAATAATGTTGTTCTCTAAGGTGAGGTTATACATTAAGCCACGTTGAATACCCTGCAAATGTCAGTGAATTCTGCTCCTCTTATATATAAAATAGCTACTAAATATTATATACGCCAGAAATAGATGGATACATGTCTTATTGCTCGTAGACATAAGAGACGACAGAGGTTTGAATCTGGAGCACAAGACAAACATGTGGAGGAACTCAGCAAATCAGGCAATCTTTGTGGGTGGAAATGGAACAGTTGATGTTTTGGTTTGAGACCCTTCATCTGGAACCTTACTTATTGCTTATTGAGCTATATGGAGTCTAGATTATTGGAATATTTGAAGAAAAAATAGGTAATCTTTTAAAGATCATGGAACTGAGGACAACTATGATCATATGGAATAGCAAGGCAAGACTGAGGGGCTGTGTAGTATCATCCTGCTTGTGTTCTCTTAAGTTCTAAAGGGATCAAAGGACGCAGACAGAAAGTGTTAGAGTACTTGATCAGCCGTGATTATGTTGGTAGAGCAGGTTTCAACGGCTAATTGTTCTGCTCCAGCTCCTATTTAAGGATGTCCGGTGATTGGATCTTTGATGTACTGTGCCTAAGTCATTATTGCTCAACAGACATGTACCTCCTTGGCTATCTCCTCTCCTTGTCATTTGGGATGGCCTGTGAACAAATCACATTCCTCCTTTTCAGCTGTCACTTCTAGCACAACCAATGGGAACACACAGAGCCCATCCTTCCCACATTCCACCATGTGTGTTCCAGCAGTGTTTGCTGCAACATTTACTCCCACCTCTTCAAAAACCATAAGGTGCAGTATCTTTGCCACCTCACACACAATTGCTTCTCTACACTCTGGCTACTCATACCACAGTTCAATTTATTGCAGAAAGTGCTGGTGGCTCTTGGATGATATAAATGACCAAATGAGATAGTTTGCATGCAGCTTGCAATGGTAAGTCAAATGGAGATATGTGGAGAAAATACTTAGGTACTTGGAACAGGCTGCTTGGGATAATGGTGGAACTAGAAACAATTGTGACATTTAAGAGGCCTAGCTAGATAGAAGGATATGTGGGGATTCGAGTATACTAGATCATATGCAGTCATTATGGTCTGAAGGGCCTGTTCCTGTGCTGTATTCTTTTATGTTGCAGAACCATCAATGTCCATTGAATGCTTCATCCAGTACTTTCCCAGCTAACCTCTGAGTGTAAGATCCATTTATCAACATCCCTAGGCCTTTCTGTCTCCATGAAATTCATTCCTTCAAATCCGTTACACGCTAATCTGTCTCCCTCTGCATTCTTCCCCTCTATCCCCTTATGTCTATGTTAATATTCCTCGTTGTCCAGGATTCTCTTTGTTTAAGGCCTTCATAGCACCAGTCACTATGGAGAAAGGCCATTCAACTCATCTTCAGTTTCATTCTTTCACTCTGTCAGTGAATTTTCCATTAAATCCTATTTCCCTAATTTTTCCCACTGGCCTCCAAATATTTCCTTTCCATTGTAATTTTCCACCCAGCTCCTGTTTAAATGCTTCTCCATCTTATCAAACTGCAAAAAATCAGTGTTTAAATCAGTCTTCCTTCTTTGTTCTTTTGAACTAGAACATTTCTCTGGATTTTGTCTATCTTGCCAGAAAAATCCACTTTAGTCACAAGCCTTCATTTACATGGCGTGCTTATTTGTATTACTGTTCAACATTTTAAAGCTTTCTATTTGCATCTTTCAGTTCAATCATCTTGGAATTGGATGGTCCACTGATACCAACAGCTTTGTGACCCCATTAAAATCAAACTTTCAGCACTTACAGAATGCTGCTGTTTCGTCCAGCTCAGGCAGACTTAGCCCACACGTGTGTGTGTGTGTGTGTGTGTGTGTGTGTGTGTGTATGTGTTTGAGTGTGTGTGTGTGTTTGTATGTGTGTGAATGTGTGTGCGCGGGCTTGTGTGAGTGTGTGTGCACGTGTGTGTGTGAATGTGTGTGCGTGTGTGTGTTTGTATGTATGTGAATGTGTGTGCATGCGCGTGTATTTGTACTGAGGACCAGTGCTGCAACCAGAGTGGAAAAGAAAACAAAAACAAATCTTGTGTGCAAACAATAATAGTTTTGATACCTTCCTACACAAATCACACGTTACAAAGTGGTCTTGAGAACAGCAGCTTCAAACATCCTGTACAGTATGCCCATATGGTCATCTTACAAATGTGCTTTGCTATCAACATTCAAACATTTTGTCTCTCACAAAGCTCAGTCAAAATCACAATTCTCTTTTCACTATCTATTTTTATTCCCCTGGATAAGAAGCTTATTTTTTTTCCTGCCTCTATTAGTCTACCGCTGGGTCAGATTTTCCTAATTCTTAACATGTTCACCAAAGTGAGGGAAGGATATATCTTTCTCAACTGTGCAGGAACCTGGGAAAAGAGAGTAGGAGCTTCAGGCCAAGTAGCCACCTGTCAATAGTAGGAAAAATACTACTAATTGTTATCCTTGCACCATGCTAAGTGAATCTTCCTTTATATCAGTTAGGAGATCACCTCCTCGAGGGCCTTTGCTCCATCCACTGTAAGAGCAAGGTTCTCCCAATGGCAAGCTATTCTAATTTTGTTTCCCATTCCCACACCAACATGTCCATCAGTGACCTCCCTTACTGCCAGTTTGGAGCTAGATACAGATTAGATGAACAACACTTCATCTTTTACCTTGGTAGTTTCCAATCTAGTGGCATGAGCATCAAATTCTCTAACTTCAGTTAATCATTCTCCTGTCCCCTTTTGTTTTCCCTTATCTCACAAGTGTAATCACCCCATCTCTTCCCTCCTCCACCCTTGATTTCCCACCACTCACACATTCTTCTCACTATTTACTCTTTTCAACTTTTTCACTTTATTCCATGGTCCACTCTCCTCTCCTTTCAGAATCCAATTTCTTTAACTCTTGGTCACTGTCACCTGTCATCTCCCAGCTTCTCACATCAATCCCTCTTTTCTCCTCTCCCACCTGCCTGTCATCCTCTCCCTGTCACCTGAATTCACCTATCACCTGCCAGCTCTCACTCCATCTCTTCCTTCCCTCCCACCTCTT
The DNA here is from genome assembly GCF_030144855.1 of Hypanus sabinus. NCBI lineage: Eukaryota > Metazoa > Chordata > Chondrichthyes > Myliobatiformes > Dasyatidae > Hypanus > Hypanus sabinus. The sequence continues at coordinate 4,980,042 of NC_082732.1, read as the reverse complement.
CATACAGGTTATTCCCCCTGTTTCTATCCAGTCCTGATGAAAGGTTTCATCCCAAAACATTGCAGTCCATTTTCCTCTGTAAGTGCTGCCGGACCTGCTGAGTTCCTGCTGCTTCTTTAAGTGTTGCTGGGAATTTTTATTCAGAGGTTCTTGGTAATTCTCATATCATGAGATGGAGACATACAGCTTTCAAGTAGAAGGGAGGTATAGTGCACAGAGTTTGTGCTTTAAGGTGCTTTAGGAGCAGTCAATACAGCTTTATGAGAGGGAAAATAGCATTTCAAAATGTGATGTATTACAAACCTAGGCTATTCTCACAGAACCTCACAGAAGTGTTCAACTTCTTCCGCCAAGAAAGATTAGAAGACACAAGGGAACACCATCTGCATGTTCTCCATGCTGTCATCCTGGCTTGGAAACATATCGCTGTTCCTTCATCAAATCCTGGAATACCCAACGTAAATCACTGCAGGGTAGGACTGCAGAAGTTCCAGGTGGTGGCTGACTGCCACTTCTCAAGGACAGTTAAAGATGGGCAAAATACATATGCCGGCCTCACCAGCAGCACCTGTTTACTGAAGCACACAAGAGGATGGGCTTTACACATCAAAAACTAAAGTCCTCTACCTACCTACCCCACTATACAACCCTGCCCTCCAAAACTAAAGGCTTATGGCAAGGCATGAATGACATGGATCACGTCCCCGTCACCAGAGCCTCTTCGCAGCAGTACCTCCAGAGCAAGAAAAGGCGTGTGAAGAGTTAGTCATAGACTGTTATAGTGTGATAACATTCCCTTCACCTCAGCTTGTCCATCAAACCATTTGTGTTGGACTCGTATTCCTCTAAACCTTTCCTGGCTAGGTACCAGTCCAAACTTGGCATGCACCTTCTCACCACCCTGCCTACCTTTGTTGTCACGTTCAGGGAACAATGTATTTATGCCCTGATGTCCCACTGTGTAAAAACACTCTCCATGACCTGAGCATTCTCTGTGTAAGCTCTCCCTTGGTTTAACTTCCCAACAGGTATCACTTTGGACTTGTCTGAATTAAATCTGCCACTTCTTTCCCACTTTCCCATTTGATCTAGATTCTGTTGTAATCTAAGCCAACTTTCTTCACTGTCCACTATGCCTCCAATGTTGGTATCAGCTGAGAAGTTATGAATCATTCCACATGCATTCTCATACTGTTCATTAATATACTGTAGGCCTCCGTTAGTCTCGATAGACCATGGATTTGCACCTTGGAAAGTTTCCAGGGCTCAAGCCTGGGCAAGGTTTTTTTATGGAAGACCAGCAGTTGCCCAAGCTGCAAGTCTCCCCTCTCCACACTACCGATGTTGTCCAAGGGAAGGGCATTAGAATATACTGTAGATGACAAACAACATAGGACCCAGCACTAATTCTTGTGCCACACCACAGGGCACAGACCACTCCTCTACCACGCGCTCTCTCTTCTTCCACAAGCAAATTACTAGTTTACCCTACCAGGGCCCCCACAATTTCCTCTCTTGCTTCCAATGGTATTGGTATTGGATTATTATTCTTACATGCACTGAAATACAATTCATACAGATCAAATAATTACACAATTACGCATTGAGGTAAACAAAGTAAGATAATTACAATGCAAAATAACTTGTAATAGCTACAGTGAAAGTGCGGTGCAAGTAAACAAGACTTTTCACAATAAGAAGGATTTGGAAGCGAAGAGTCCCTGTTATCACACAAGAGCTCTTGTATCGCCTACCTGCTGGGAGAGGAGAGAAGGGAGAATGTTTGAGGTCGGTGGAGTTTTTGACTATGCTGCTACTTTACTCAGGTAGCGAGAAGTATAGACAGAGTCCTCAGCAGGGAGGTTGGCTCCTGTGAAGTGCTGAGCTGCTCTGCTGTTTCTAGCATTCACATGCAGATCAGTTGCTATTCCAAGTCATTGTGCACAAAGATACGATGTTTTCTATAGTGCATCGATAAGATTTGATAAGGATTGGTTGGGACATGCTGACTTTCGTTAGCCTCCTGAGGAAGTAAAGACATTGGTGAGCTCTCTAGGCTGTGTCATCTATGCGATAAATTAAATTCCACATCCAATTTATCTTCCTTTAACCACTTCTGTAATGTTTCAGACCAACACTGTTCTTTTTCCTGAACTCCCTGCTTCCATGTCTTTTTTCACAGCAAATGCAGATGAAAAATATCCTTTTAAGATGCCACAGGATCATGGTCTCGTGGGCACTGTGAGCTCTGCCTGCACCTGATTCTTAAACTACCTTCTGAAAGCACTTCAAGGCACTACACATATACTATCAATGTATTCTTTACTAAATGCTCCAGCCCAACAGCAGTGTAACCAAAATCTTCTGATGCCAACATCTCTAATGCTGAGGTCTTGATAACATTCAGTCATCTCTGTTGTGAGGTCAATGTTCAAAGGGTCAAAAGTTCAAGGGTCAAAGGTTCATTTATTATCAAAGCATATATCAATATAAATTCATCTTCTGCAGATAGCCACAGAACAAAGAAAGGACATGAAAAACAGCGAAAGAGAGAAACGTCAAGCCTACCCACCTGCACAAAAAAGAACGGCATCCCGATAATCAACCCCCAAAACCCCTTCCTTCACCCAAAATTGGAACAACATCATCAACTCCACAACAATACCTCCCCCACACAAAAAAACCAATAGAACACAACAGAACATCAAGCCCCAAGCCTCTACCCCTTGCACAACAAAATGGAAAAGGAACAGGCAATAACAACATAGAATACAAAAACCATAAGTCAGAAAAAGTCCACGGTCAATAAACACAATAGTCCAAACCATAAACGCAGAACCACGATACCATCCTCCAATATCACTGACATTCATAGAAAGGGAAGGACACCACACAAGTGCAGAAGCCTACCTACCAGCCACAGCGAGACACAGTCACAGACTCCTTCTCCGGCAGCGATCAAAAGGACGGCAGTCAATGCTGAACTCTCACTCACCTTCCACATTCATCTCAATATCTCAAACTTCCTCAACACTTTAATCAACAAATTGGAGTCAATCTTTGGCTCATTAATCACATACCTGAAGTCAGACTCCCAAAGAAGTCTCTCCATTCCTAGTTCTGTCACAGGAAGACATGACCTGACTTTCAGAGTAAAAAAAATCAAGATGTACTTAAAGCCTCCTTGAAAAAAAATGTAGCATTCTCATGGACTCCTGGGAATCCCTGGCTCATCATCACTCAAACAGAAGGTGTATTGGGATGGCTTTGAGTTTGTGTAACAGGACCACACTGCTACCCAGAGTAAACAGTGGGAGGGAGAGAATTTCCTCAATATCTAACCATTCACCAAACACTTCCTACTGCACCTGTGGAAGATTCTTTAGTTCCCACATTGACCTCATCACCCATATGCAGTTGAGGGTGACATTGAAAACAAGTCATTCTCAATCCTGAGAGCTGCCTAGGAGGACTTGCATACTATAAATTTTTTTAAAAAACACCAGAACTCAAATTCCCTTTAGTCAATGTGTTCCACTAGGGCTCAATAAGGCAGTCAGCCGGTCTCCAGTACTCTGTGGCTTCCCAGAGATTTTGTCTGCCTCATATTCCATGTAAACAGGATTTCCAGCAATAAAAGTCTAGCAGGAATTCCCAGTTTGGGCTTCACAGACCCCTTGGTTAATGGTAAGGCTCCATGTCATTAAAAAAAAGTTTGGGAACTCCTGGAGACTGTAGAGGAACTTAATGGGTCAGATAACATCTACAGAGGGAAAATGGACAGTTAGCATTTCAGACCAAGACCCTTAATCTGGACCATTGATCTAACTTGTTGATTCTCTCCAGTGTTTTTTGTGTTGCTCCAGATTCCAGTATCTGCGGTCTCTTGTGTTTTTAGTAGGGATAATACAGGTTCCCTCTGAGTCTCCAGACAAATGACTACACATTGACGACAAAGGGATTGTGTTTCATTGCTTCAAGAAAGAACAGCAATAGCTGATAAGTGCAGAATTAAATCATTGGACACCAGGATCTCCACATGGAGACAAAATTTGTATCTGTATTGAAATTGTCGTTCGGAGTACGACCACATCCTATTGAATCATTGCACAGTTGCTGCTTATCTCAGTGCAAGGGCAACAGTTTTATTGTACTTTCTTTGCTGGACCTGTAATCCAAAGGCTCGTGTTTAAATCCCAGCTAGGGAATTAATCAGCTGATTCAGTAACCTAAAATAACGAGAACCTTATATAGTAAACCTGACAAGAGAAGTGCCAACAATCTTTGAAATCTGTAGAGTTCACAAACCTGCTTCAGAGAAGTGAATATGTTTTCCTTATCTGGTCTGGTGTTTCCGTGTGTTCAGAGTGATAGGGATAGAATAAAAACAGAAAATGCTGAAAGCACTCAGCAGAGCAACTGGGGAAAAAGAAACCATTTTATTTTCAGTTCAAACCTCCATCAAAACTGGGGAAAAAAAGAAAATAAGGTAGCAGAAAAGATGAGAGTGAAGGGACAACCTCTGATAGTGTGAGACTGCATGACCTCATGTGGCAGTGCAGGTCAGATCAATAAACACAAGAGATTCTGCACATGCTGGAAATCCAGAGTGAAACAACAAGCAGGATTTACCTCTCGCCTTCTGCATTGCATAATTCTCCCCCTCCCACCGATTTCTCTGGGTAGTAGTGTGTTCCAAATACATGAACACGAAGCTGTCCTCAACAAGCGGGGTTTCCCAGTGGACAACCATTTTAATTTCAATCCCCATACTCATTATTTCATGTCGGTCCATGGCATCCTCTATGCCACCAACAGGCCACTCTCAAGGTGGAGGAGCAACACTCATATTCCACCTGGTTGCCTCTAACCTGATGGCATGTACATCAATTTCTCTAATTTCTGGTAATTTCCCCCTCTCCATTCCCCTTTCTTCCATTCCCCATTCTGGCTCTCTTCTTACCTCTTCTTTTCTTCTCAGCTGCCTATCAACTCCCCTAGTTCCCCTCCTCCTTCCCTTTCTCCCATGGTCCACTCACCTCTTCTGTCAATTTCCTTCTTCTTCCACCTATCACCTTCTAGTTTGCAACACTTTCAGTCCTGATGAAGTATCTCGGCCCAAAACATCAACCACTTATCCCTTTCTATCGATGCTGCCTGAACCTGAGTGCCTCCAGCATTCCTCAGGTCAGATTAATCTAGTTTGTCTGTGTGCTGTGCTCCTGATGGTGAGGCTGTGAGACATGCTCAGGAAGTCAGCCTGCATCAAAAAAGAGAGAAGAAAATAAAACTAAACCACAATCAGGATAACAGGATTTCCAGTATTTGCAAGGTAAACACACGAGATTCTGCAGATGCTAGAAGTTCAGGGTAATACATAGGAATTGCTGGATGAACTCAGCAGGTCAGGCAGCATCTTTGCAAAGGAAGGTCCAAGACCCTTCAGCAGGATTCAGTTAGGGCTAGTGTTTTGGGCATTGGCCTTTAAATAGCTGTTTTAGAAAAATTAGGGTAATTTAAGTTCAGATGTACTAATAGTAAATAAAAACTCATTTCTCCAAGCCATAAGCTGAGAGTAGTGTATTTTTGACCATTGCATGATTATTGCCTCATTTCATGGTGCTTTGTGCCAGAAAAACACTAAAGGCATAAATGAAAATCCCAACAGAAAACTGAGTTTCGGAATTAGCTCAGTGGTTGAGGAAACATTTATAAATTGTCACAAATTGTTCTGATCTGAATTAAGCTGAATTTTAGTTCTGTATTTATCAGAGTTATGTTAAAAATTATCAGGCCAATTTGCCTTTAACAATTCTATGCTGTCTTTCAACTATTGAGCATTGCATTTTCCAGTTAACTTGCATATGCATCGTATTGGTCTGCAGACAATAACTGAACCTTTAGTGCTGTCACACTTTCTGATTTGTGCCATGAAGGATAGGAAATAACTAAAAGGATGCCCACTAAATGATAAATAATATATCCTTGTTGGTCACTCAATTGCTCTCAATTTTCCAGCATCTTAGAGAGTGAATCAGAGAGATACAGATACAGTGAACATTAATACTGTCTTAGATTATTATCTTCAAATGTTTCCTGTCCACTGGTTGTACATAATCACTGAGCTTCTCTCCAACCATTCCTGAAAGATTTGTAGCATCTTTTTCAAATCAGCAGCCCTCAATCACTACTCCAATGTCAAAAGAGGATTTTGAAAGAATCCTTGCAATTTCCACAAATGCTTCAACAACTGAAGCACAGACTGGGTGATTGTTTTGTATTTTGAATGTGGACAACTTATAGCATCCACTTTGACTGCTAATGGAATCAGTCTGTTCTTCCGTTAGGGCAGAGGCAAAATATTCATTTACTTTCTTTCTTTTTCAATCTTTTTATTGAATTTCATATATAAAAAACATATCATAATATTGAATAGGTTATGAGTGCATTAGACTTAAAGTTGAATTAGTAATAAGATAACAATATCTTATTAAAATATCAGCAAAAAAAAGTACATTGATCAATCTAACCTATATTAATTATACATGAAAAAGAATAAGAATAATCATCAAAAGAAAAAAATTTTTTAAAAATACAAGAAAAAAGAATATATAATGAAAAAAAAATACCACTTTCCGGCTTTCTAGCCTTTGGCTCTTTACGAGCTCATAGAGGGGTTTTTAAGATCCCTTTTATTATTATATATACCTTTTTATTTTATTATTTTATGTAATATTGTTTTATATAATATAAAAATAAAACTCTTATTGTTATATTAAAAATAATATGTTAAATAAAATCATAGACCATTCCTTTCCTTGCAACACACACAAGGTGCTAGAGGAACTCAGCAGGCCAGCCAGAAGGAGCTGTCGAAGGGCCTCGCCCCAAAACATCGACTGTATGCCTTTCCATTGCTGCTGCCTGGCCTGCTGAGTTGTGTGTGTTGCTTAGTTTTCCAGAACCTGCAGATTTTCTCATGTTTGTGATTCTATTCCTTCCCTTCTCTTTTTTTTTGTGAAAAAAAATCATGTGAAGGAACCCTCTATGCATTGGTTCATAGAGGCTTAAATTTTCTATTTCAGTTTAATCTTTATTAATCCAATATTCTAACTGTGGAAACTCTTCTTCTCCCCAAATAGGAATGTGACATCTTTCTTTTGATGGCCCCTCAACCATCCCTTCTTCTGCATATTTATTAGTTGAAGGTGATGTGCTCAATTATCCAATCAAAAACAGTCTATTGCTAGTTTGTTAGTGAATGCTACATCTCTTGGTCTGGAGTTACTGATCAAATCATTGTCATTGAGTCTAAATCCTTGAATCTCCCCTCTCGACAGGACAGTGGGAGCATCTTCACCAGAGCCCTGCTACTCACCACCACCTTTTCAAGGGCAATTAGAGACAGGTGACAGATGGTGGCCTTCCCAATGATGCTCAACCCAGATCACGAAAAAATGATGAGGCTTCCCTCTCAAGCTTTCAGTCGAGTTATTTAAGTAATGGAATAACAATCATCCAAGAAGCAGTCTGAGTCTGTCAGCAATTTAAGAGTTAAATCATTCAAAGCCTAATTGGTATACTTCCTTTAATCAGATTACAGTCTCCTCCCTCAGAATCAGACACAGACGCACAAGAACACAGGCAGCATCAGTGCCTTATTGTCAGTGTACAGATTTAATCAGCATCTCTAACCCTCAAGCAAGTCAGTGTTTTCAGTTTTGTTTAATTTGAGTGCCAGTGTGTAATCCCAAGTGTGCAACCCCGGATGCTGTGGCTGAGGTTAGAATCTCCAAAACATGAAAGTTTACAACAAGTTTCTTTGCATTTCCTCAGCACTCAGTCAGGTGTCTGTGAGAATGTAATCATGTTCCACCAGTTTATGGACTGCAGGAATTGCTACAGAGGGAAGGTTGTGCCTGCGGATATTTGAAGCAGAATATTGCTGAATAGAAATAGTTCATCCGTGATGGGTGGAGACTGGCAGTGAACACAGACATTTCTGAAAACACTCTGCAGATCAGGTAGCAGTTGTGGAAAGAGAACAACAAAGTTAACATTTCAGGCCTTTATCAGAACTGGGAGAGAAAAACAAATTAGACTTAAATTGCAGCAATAGTAGTGAAAGGGTAGGTAGAACTAAGGGAGTATCTGTGATAGGGTGAAACATAGAAACATAGAAAACCTACAACACAATACAGGCCCTTCGGCCCACAAAGCTGTGCCAAACATGTCCCTACCTTAGAAAATACTAGGGTTTCCCATAGCCCTCTATTTATTAAGCTCCATGTACCTATCCAAAATTCCCTTAAAAGACCCTATTGTATCCGACTCCACCACCTTTGCCGGCAGCCCGTTCCACGCACTCACCACTCTCTGCTTAAAGAACACAACCCTGACATCTCCTCTGTACCTAATCACCAGCACTTTAAACCTGTGCCCTCTTGTGGTAACCATTTCAGCCCTGAGAAAAAGCCTCTGACTACCCACACAAATGATGCCCCTCATCATCCTATACACCTCTATCAGGTCAACTCTCATCCTCCATCACTCCAAGGAGAAAAGGCTGAGTTCATTCAACCTGTTTTCATAAGGCATGCTCCCCAATCCAGGAAACATCCATGTAAATCTCCTCTGCATCCTTTCTATGGTTTCCACATCCTTCATGTAGTGAGGTGACCAAAACTGAGCACAGTACTCCAAGTGGGGCCTGAAATAGGGTCCTATATAGCTACAACATTACCTCTTGGCTCCTAAGTTCAATTCCACTTTCGATGAAGGCCAATACACCGCTTGCCATCTTAACCACAAAGTCGACCTACACAGAAGCTTTGAGCATCCATTCACTTGGAATCCAAGATCCCTCTGATCAACACTACCAAGAGTCTTACCATTAATACTATATTCTGCCATCATATTTGACCTACCAAAATGAACCACTTCACATTTATCTGGGTTGAACTTCACCTGCTAATTCTCAGCCCAGTTTTGCATCCTATCAATGTCCTGCTGTAACCTCTGACAGCCCTCCACACTATCCACAACACCCTCAACCTTTGTGTCATCAGCAAACTCACTAACCCATCCCTCCACTTCCTCATCCAGGTCATTTATAAAAATTACGGAGTAAGGGCCTCAGAACAGATCCCTGAGGCACCCCATTGGTCACCAACCTCCATGCAGAATATGACCCGTCTACAATCACTCTTTGCATTCTGTGGGCAAGCCAGTTCTGGATCCACAAAGCAATGTCCCCTTGGATCCCATGCCTCCTTACTTTCTCAATAAGCCTTGCATAGGGTACCTTATCAAATGCCTTCCTGAAATCCATATACACTACGCCTACTGCTCTTCCTTCATCAAGGTGTTTAGTCATATCTTCAAAAAATTCAGTCAGGCTCGTAAGGCATGACCTGCGCTTGACAAAGGCGTCCTGACTTTTCCTAATCATATTATACCTCTCCAAATGTTCATAAATCCTGCCTCTTAGGATCTTCTCCATCAACTTACCAACCAGTGAAGTAATTTCCTGGGCTATCTCTACATCCTTTCTTGAATAAAGGAACAACATCTACAACCCTCCAATCCTCTGGAGCCTCTCCTGTTCCCATTAATGATGCAAAGATCATCACCAGAGGCTCAGCAATCTCCTCCCTCGCCTCCCACAGTAGCCTGGAGTACATCTCATCCAGTCCCAGCAACTTATCCAACTTGATGCTTTCCAAAAGCTCCAGCACATCCTCTTTCTTAATACCTACGTGCTCAAGCTTTTCAGTCTGCTACAAATCATCACGACAATCACCAAAATCCTTATCCATAGTGAGTACTGAAGTAAAATATTCACTAAGTACCTCTGCTGTTTCCTCTGGTTCCATACACACTTTCCCAATGTCACACTTGTTAGGTCCTATTCTTTCACGTCTTATCCTCTTGCTCTTCACATACTTGTAGAATACCTTGGGGTTTTCCTTAATCCTGCCCACCAAGTCCTTCTCATGGCCCCTTTTGGCTCTCCTAATTTCCTTCTTAGGCTCCTTCCTATTAGCCTTATAGTCTTCTAGATCTCTAACATTACCTAGCTCTCTGAACCTTTTGTAAGCTTTTCTTTTCTTCTTGACTAGATTGATTACAGCCTTAGTACACCACAGTTCCTGTACCCTTCCCTGTCTTATTGGAATGTGCTTATGCAGAACTCCACACAAATACCCCCTGAACATTTGCCACATTTCTTCCATATGTTTCCCTGAGAACATCTATTTCCAATTTAAGCTTCCAAGTTCCTGCCTGACAGCCTCATAATTCCCCTTACTCCAATCAAATTCTTTTCTAACTTGTCTGTTCCTATTTCTCTCCAATGCTATTGGAAAGGAGATAGAATTATGATCACTATCTCCAAAAAGCTCTCCCACCGAGAAATCTGACACCTGACCAGGTTCATTTCCCAATACCAAATCAAGTACAGTCTCTCCTCTTGTAAGCTTATCTACATATTGTGTCAAGAAATCTTCCTGAACATGCCTAACAAACTCCACCCCATCTAAACCCCTTTGCACTAGGGAAAAGCCAATTGCTATTTGGGAAATTAATATCTCCCATCTTGACAATTCTGTTATTATTACACCTTTCCAGGATCTGTTTTCCTATCTGCTCCTCGATATCCCTGTTACTATTGGGCAGCCTATAAAAAACACCTAGTAGAGTTATTGACCCCTTCCTGTTCCTAACCTCGACCCACAGAGACTCTGTAGACAATCCCTCCATGGCATCCACCTTTTCTGCAGCCGTGACACTATCTCTGTTCAACAGTGCCACGTCCCCACCTCTTTTGCCTCCCACCCTGTCCTTTCCGAATCATGTAAAACCCGACACTTGAAGTAACCATGCCTGTCCCTGAGCCATCCAAGTCTCTGTAATGGCCACCACATCATAGCTCCAAGAACTGATCCACGCTCTAAGCTCATCCACTTTGTTCACAACACTCCTTGCATTAAAATAGACATATCTCAAACTGTCCATCTGAGCGCATCCCTTCTCTATCAGCTGCCTATTGTCCCTCACACACTGCCTCCAAGCTTTCTCTATCTGTGAGCCAACTGCCTCATCCCCAGTTTGGTTCCCACCCCCCAACAATTCTAGTTTAAACTCTCCTCAGTAGCCTTAGCAAACCTCTCCACCAGGGTATTGGTCCCCCTGGGATTCAAGTGCAACCCATCCTTTTTGTACAGGTCACACCTGCCCCAAAAGAGATCCCAATGATCCAGAAATCTGAATCCCTGCCCCCTGTTTTAATCCCTCAGTCATGCGTTTATCCTCCACCTCATTCTATTCCTATACTCACTGTCACGTGGCACAGGCAGTAATCCCGAAGTTATTACCTTTGAGGTCCTGCTTCTCAACTTCCTTCCTCACTCCCTGTAGTCTTTTTTCGGGACCTCTTCCCTTTTCCTACCTATGTCATTGGTACTAATATGTATCACGACCTCTGGCTATTCTCCCTCCCACAGGATAACTTGGACGTGATCTGAAACATCCCAGACCCTGGCACCTGGGAGGCAAACTACCATCTGAGTTTCTTTCCTGCATCCGCAGAATCACCTGTCTGACCCCCCAACTGTAGAGTCCCCCATTACTGCTGCCATCCTCTTTCTTTCCCTACCCTTCTGAGTTACAGGGCCAAACTCTGTACCAGAGGCACGGCCACTGTCGCTTCCCCCAGGTAGGCTGTCCCCCCCCAACAGTACTCAAACAGGAGTACTTATTGTCAAGGGGTACTCTCTAGAACCTGACTCTTCCCCTTCCACCTCCTGTGAGACACTTGTCCTTCTCCCGTGGCCCTGGTGTGACCACCTGCCTATAACTCCTCTCAGTCACCTCCTCACTCTCCCTAACCAGGTGAAGGTCATCGAGGTGCATCTCCAGTTCCCTAACTCGGTCCCTCAGGAGCTGTAGCTCTAGACACCTGGTACAGATATGGCCGTCTGGGAGACTCCAGGAACCCCCCACATCAGCACAGAGAACCAGCCTCACACACATATTTCCTTTCCACAATTAACACAGGTAAACTTACCACACCTCGCCTCGTCCTGTTGCCACCAAGCCCATTGAGCCAAAGCCCTCTCACTCTGCTGCCCTGCTCGATATGGCGGTCTTCTTTTTAAAATTTACCCGCTCTACTGGCTGACGCCTGTGCTGTCCTGCCCCTCTTTACCCTGAGTAGTAAAATGCTTTCGCTCCTGAAATCTTCAGCCGTTCCACTCATAGCCTTCTTGCTTTGAATCCCATGAATCCCATGGAGGCCATAGTTGCCATGGGGAAAGTTGCAGATAATCTCTGGTTTTACAGTTTAGTTGAGGCAGTCACTGGGTGACAATATGTTGCAGGTAGGAGGGCTGTGGGACATGAAAACCTTACAACCATATAACAATTACAGCATGCAAGCAGGCCATCTCGGCCCTTACGCTTACTCTCACCTAGTCCCACCAGCCTGCACTCAGCCCACAACTCTCCATTCCTTTCCTGTCCATATACCCTTCAGAGTTTTTTTTAAGTGACAATATTGAACCTGCCTCTACCACTTCTACTGGAATTACGTTCCACACAGCTACCGCTCTCTAAGTAGAGAAGTTCCTCCTTGTGTTACCCCTAAACTTTTGCCCCTTAACTCTCAACTCATGTCCTCTTGTTTGAACCTCCCCTACTCTCAATGGAAAAAGCCTATCCATGTCAACTCTATCCTCTTCATAATTTTAAATACCTCTATCAAGTTCCCCCTCAACCTTCTACGCTCCAAAGAATAAAGGCCTAACTTCACAATTTGTTCAATCTTTCCCTGTAACTTTGGTGCTGAAACCCAGGCAATGTTCTAGTAAATCTCCTCCATACTCTCTCTATTTTGTTGACATCTTTCTATAATTAGGTGACCAGAACTGTACGCAATACTCCAAATTTAGCCTTGTACAATTTTAACATTATATCCCAACTCCTATACTCAATGCTCTGATTTATAAATGCCAGCATACCAAAAGCTTTCTTAACTACCCTATCCACATGAGGTTCCACTTTCAGGGAACTATGCACCATTATCCCTAGATCGCTCTGTTCTACTGCATTCCTCAATGCCCTACCATTTACCATGTATGTCCTATTTTGATTTGTTCTACCAAAATGTAGCACCTCACACTTATCAGCATTAAACTCCATCTGCCATCTTTCAGCCCACTCTTCTAACTGGCCTAAATCTCTCTGCAAGCTTTGAAAACCTGCTTCATTATCCACAACGCCACCTACCTTAGTATCATCTGCATTCTTACTAATCCAATTTCCCACCCCATCATCCAGATCATTAATGTATATGACAAACAACATTGGACCCAGTACAGATCCCTGAGGCACACCACTAGTCACCGGCCTCAAACCTGACAAACAGTTATCCACCACTACTCTCTGGCATCTCACATCCAGCCACTGTTGAATCCATATTACTCCTTCAATATTAATACCTAACAATTGAACCTTCCTACCTAACCTTCTGTGTGAAACCTTGTCAAAGGCCTTACTGAAGTCCATATAGACAACATCCACAGCTTTACCCTCATCAACCTTCCTAGCAACCTCTTCAAAAAATTCAATAAGATTTCTCAAACATGATCTTCCACACACAAATCCATGTTGACTGTTCCTAATCAGACCCTGTCTATCCAGATAATTATATATACAATCTCTAAGAATACTTTCCAGTAATATACCCACCACTGACATCAAACTTACAGGCCGATAATTGCTAGGTTTATTCTTAGAACCCTTTTTAAACAATGGAACCACATGAGTAATATGTCAATCCTTTGGCACCATCCCCGTTTCTAATGACACTTAAAATATTTCTGTCAGAACCCCTTCTATCTCTACACTAACTTCCCTCAGGGTCTTAGGGAATATCCTGTCATGACCTGGAGACTTATCCACTTTTATATTCTTTAAAAGTGCCAGTACTTCCTCTTCTTTAATCAACATATTTCCATAACTACTCTACTTGTTTCCCTTACCTTATACAATTCAATATCCATCTCCTTAGTGAATACCGAAGAATAGAAATAGTTCAAAATCTCCCCCATCTCTTTTGGCTCCACACATAGCTGTTCACTCTGATTCTCTATGGGACCTATTTTATCCCTCACCATCCTTTTGCTATTAATGTAACTGTAGAAACCCTTTGGATTTATTTTCACCTTACTTGCCAAAGCAACCTCATATCTTATTTTAGCTTTTCTAATTTCTTTCTTAAAATTCTTTTTACCTTCATTATATTCCTCAAGCACCTTATTTTCTCCATGCTGTCTATATTTATTGTAAATCTCTCTCTTTTTCCAAACTATGTTTCCGATATCCCTTGAAAATCATGGCTCTCTCAAACTTTAAACCTTTCCTTTCAACCTAACAGGAACATATAGATTCTGTACCCTCAAAGTTTTACCTTTAAATGACAAAGTCCTGATGAAGGGTCTCAGCCTGAAACATCGACAGAGCTTCTCCCTATAGATGCTGCCTGGCCTGCTGCGTTCCACCAGCATTTTGTGTGTGTTAGCTTTAGATGACCTCCATTTCTCTATTACATCCTTCCCTAAAACAAATTGTCCCAATCCACTCCTTCTAAATCCTTTCGCATCTCCTCAAAGTTAGCCTTTCTCCAATCAAAAATCTCAGCCCTGGGTGTAGACCTATCCTTCTCCATAATTATTGTACAATGTCCTGTGTATGTTACTCAAAATGGCTTCTTTGGTTTGTTAAGAGTAGGAATGCTTCTTTGTCTGATAAGTGTTTCTCTCGCAGTTGTTTAGCTTTATACTTGCTGATATGGGGATCGTATTCATTTGTTAACCAATGGGGAATGTTATTTTGTCTTGTGAGGCTGGGAGCTTGGGGGGGGGGGGTGTTTTTGCAGGTTTTCAGGAGAGTCAGGAAGAAGACGCCGAGGAAGGTGGACGTGTGCTGCACTGCTTGGTTGGCCACCGGGGGTGGTCCCAGGTGCGAAGACGTGGAGGTCGGAGGCAAGCGACGAGGGGTCGAATGGTTCGATGGTTGAGCTCCAATGATGTGCACTAAACTGACTGAACTTTGATAAGTTGGCGCCTTTTGCTTTTTCTTTTCTTTCATATATATTGTATTGCCTAGTACTCTTTTAGTTTTTAGTAAACTCTTTAAAGTGTATTTCATAATGGTATCTGGTGTGAATTTGATGCTGTGTGCGTGCACGAGGCATAAACTTGATTTCCACAGCACCTGTGTTAATGGGAGGTGGGGGTGGTCTGTGGCTGGATCTCATTTTCCCCTAGACATATACCAGCCTGTGGGGTGAGTGTTACATTATATTGAAACTAATGGCATTGTGACCATTGGACCCAAACTGCTCCCCAGTACATACCTCCATCATCTGACCTATGTCATTCCCTAACAGGAGGTCCAACGTTGCTTCTTCTCTAGTTGGTACCTCTATGTATTGCTGCAATAAAGTATCCTGCACACATTTTACAAACTCCAAACCATCCAGCCCTTTTACAGAATGGGCTTCCCAGCCTATGTGTGGAAAATTAAAATCTCCCACAATCACAACCTTGAGCTTATTACAAATATCTGCTACCTCCTTACAAATTCGCTCCTACAATTCTCGATCCCCATTAGGTGGTCTATAATACACCCCTTTAAATGTTACTACACCTTTCCCATTCCTCAATTCCATCCAAATAGGCTCCCTAGACGAGCCCTCTAATCTATCCTGAAAAAGCACCATTGTAATATTTTCTCTGACAAGCAATGCAACACCTCCCCCTCTTGTTCCTCTGATTCTATCACACCTGAAGCAACGAAATCCAGGAATGTTTAGTTGCCAATCACAACCCTCCTGCAACCATGTTTCACTAATAGCTACAACATCATATTTCCAGGTATCAATCCATGCTCTAAGCTCATCCACCTCATTACAATGCTCCTAGCATTAAAATAAATGCATTTAAGAAATTCTCCACCTCTTACTCTCTGTTTATCCCTGATGGTGCAAACAACTTTACTATCTTCTTTTTCTATCTTCTACCCTACATCTTCGGTCTGAGTGCTCCCCTTCTCTATCACCTCCCTTACACACTGTCTACAAGCTTTCTCTATTTGTGAACTAACCTCCTGTCTCCTAGTCTCTTCAAATTGATTCCCACCCCCCCAAACCATTCTAGTTTAAAGTCTCCCCAGCAGCCTTAGCAAATCTCCCCACTAGGATATTGGTCTCCCGAGGATTCAAGTGCAACCCGTCCTTTTTGTACAAGTCACACCTGCCCCAAAAGAGGTCCCAAAGATCCAGAAACTTGAATCCCTGTGCCTTGCTGCAATCCCTCAGCCACACATTTATCCTCCATTCCTACTCTCACTGTCACGTGGCACAGGCAGGAATCCCGAGATTACTACCTTTGTGGTCCTTCTTCTCGACTCCCTTCATAACTGCCTGTATTCTCCTTTCAGGACCTCTTCCGTTTTCCTACCTATGTCATTGGTACTTATATGTACCACAACCTCTGGCTCTTCACCCTCCCACTTCAGGATATCTTGGATGCGATCAGAAACAGCACAGACCCTGGCACCAAGGAAGCAAACTACCATCCGGGTCTCCTGACTGCATCTACAGAATTGCCTATCTGACCCCCTAACTATCGAGTCCCCTATTACTACTGCCTTCCTCTTCCTTTCCCTACCCTTCTGAGCCACAGGGCCGGACTCTGTGCCGGAGGCACGGCTACTGTTGCTTCCCCCTGGTAGGCTGTCCCCTACAACAGTACTCAAACAGGAGTACTTATTGTCAAGGGGTTCAGCCACTGGGGTACTCTCTAGTACCTGACTCTTCCCCTTCCCTATCCTAACCGTGACCCACTTGTCTGTTTCTCCTGGCCCTGGTGTGACCACCTGTCTGTAACTCCTCTCTATCAACTCCTTACTCTCCTGTTAAGCAGGAGATTCAGTACCAATGGAGAGAGTGAAACTGAGCCAATACCACAGGAGAGTGAATTACAACTGAAATAGCCGGTTCAGAGAAAACATGTTACCCTGAGTTAGAGAATTCAACATTAAGTTTAGAAGGATGGAAAATGAGGTGCTATTTCATAAGTATTCATTGGATCTAGTTATGACAGTGCCATAGGCAGACAGGTCAAATTGGGAGCGGAATGGAGAATTAAAGTGAAGGGCCACTGGAAGCACAGATTTGTTGCTGTGACTAAACACTGTGTTCTTCAGAGCATTTGCAGATTCTGTGTTCTATTCTCCCAACGTAAAAGAGGATACACTCTGAACAGTAGTAGTGCATCAGATTGGAAGTGAATCACTATGTCACTTGGAATGACTGGACAATGGGAAAGGAAGTGGCAAAGTAGAAGGTGCTGCAGCTTTCCAATGGAAAACTGAGGAATGGTTGAAGGGGACAAAAGAGAAGAGCAGGGAGTCACAATGGGAACAGTGCCTTTGAAGTGCTGAAACAGAGAGGGGAGATACTGTCAGGTCTTCGTCACCAGACTGTGTGAGGATCTGGAGAGGATGAAGGGACAAAGGTCTGCCTCATGATGGACCCTGGTTGCAGCTGACATAAATTACAAAGGACGAACGTTGAAATGCAGAGCTGGCGGAGTGGAAGGTGAGGAGCCTGGCTTTGCTTTGTCCCACTGAGCAGTGGTGTGGCAAAAAGCTGAGATGTGGTCAAAGGTTCTGCCCACTACAGTAGAGGGGAAGCCACAGATCGCAGAGTAAGTCCTGTGTAGGGAAAAAGTTTTTAGCCGATAGGTGGAGAATGTCAAGTATTATGTGGGGGAAGGAAGCAATCCATCAGTTTTCCTGAGATACTGCCACTCTTCTACACACTGATATATAATTTACACTGGTGGATGTACCTGCAAACTCTGGAGCACTCAGAGGGATCACATGATCACAGGGAGAACTTGCAAACACCATACTGAGACTACTGGGTATCATCAATGAACCCAGACCTCTCCAGCTATGAACTAACAGCTCTACTTCAAACTTCCTCTGCCTTGCTTTCACATTTCAATTCATTCATCCTGCTTCTCATCTTCAGAATCAGAAGCAAGTTTATTCTCACTGACATAGGTCATGACGTTCATTATTTAGTGGCAGCAATACAGTCAAGGCGTAAAAGTTAGTAGACCTCACAAAAATAAATAAAAAATGCCAAGGATTCATGAGTAGTGTTCGTGGGTTTATTTGTCATTCAGAAATCTGATGGCACAAGGGAAAAAGTCTGCACTGAGGCTCAGGCTGTGGGCCCACTCTGGCTGCTTTGAGCTTCATGTCTGAGGACTCACTTTCATTTTAAATGCTACTTTTATTGTTTATACAATTTGTTATTTTCTCTCTCTCTCTCCCCCCCCCCATGGGTGTTTGTTGTTGTTTTTATGTGTTCTTTGGGGGTTCCTGTTATGGGGCTGTTTGTAAGGAGATGAATCTCAAGGTATACATGTATAACATATACATACTTTGAAGCTATTTTTCCTTACATTGAAATTGCAGAAATGTTGAGATTAATCTTTGTCTATTAAGTGAATTTTGTTTCTTTATTTACTATGTTTACTCTTCCATTTTGGGAACGGCTTCTTCTCCTCTGTCAACAGATTTCTGGACGATCCATAAACTCATGAACACCACCTCACCCTTCCTCTTTCGTACAATTTTTTCATTTTTCTATTGTAACTTACAGCAAATTGGAGACTTGCACTGGTACTGCTGTAACAAAACAACAAATTTCACAGACATATTAGTGATAATAAACCTGATTCTGATTCTGAATATCAAATTTCTTAATGGAGTGCTCAGCCAATAAGAAAAGTCCTTTGTTAATGACCGATGTAACATTGCTACCTGAAGCGTAGCTGAAATGCACCCCTAATCTTCAATGAAAGACTTTCAGTTCTACCTGACATAGAATACACTCTGCATTTGCCCAGGATAATCACAGACTGCTTTTAAGTGTAACAATGTAAACTGGAAAGCTGAAGTTCTCATATCTTATTTTAAACTTTGCAGCCAATCTCACACAGTTCCTTTTTGTTTTCCCTTCTGATCCAGGACTGGATTAGGTATCCTGTATCGCTTTGTAAAATTCAAATCCTTGCCGCACTGAAACAGCCTTCTGAAAGGAACACCTGAACCCATTTAACTCCTCTAAGTTGAACAGTAGACAAGGTGTCTGTGTGAATTAGTGAAGCCACTAAGAAGGCCTCACAGCCTAAAATGGTACTTCACTTGGTGATCCATCTAGTCAGACACCTTGTCTTTAAGTTCCTTCAGCACATTGTTGTGTTTTTGCAGGTGCCTGCTGAGTTGGTAAGGATATCTCCACTGAGTCATGGAGATTTGTGTTTAAAGCACACAGAAAACTGGTCAGTTAGTTTTCCTGATTCTCTGAAGAACAACTAAAGCAACTGCAGTTCATTAGTGTAGACTGACATGGTTCACCCCTCTTATCTGCAGTTAAAGATGCTGAACCCAATGTACACAATGGCTGCTTTCTTCCTCACCAGGTCAGCTCAGAAATATAGGCAATCTTAAAGAGGTTAAAATAGACATCATCTGCTACTCTGCTCTTATCTACCTTTTTGGTTAGTTCAAAAGTATTCATCGAGTGTGACTTCAACTGCACAAAGTACTGCTGACTCCTCCTAATCAGATTCTGTCTATCCCAGGGGTTCCCAACCTGGGTCCAAAGATCCCTTGCTTAATGGTATTGCCCCATAGCATAAAAATGGTTGGGAACCCCTTGTCTATCAAAATGCAGATAGATCCTGTCCCTCATAATTCCATTCCCCACCACTGATGTCAGGCTGATCAGTTGCTGTTCCTTCACCTGTCCTTGATGTTTTGATGTTTTTAAACATCAAAACATTAGCCACCATCCAGTCTTCAAAGCTTCACCAGTAGATAACGATGAAGCAACTATCTCAGCAAGGGTCTCTACAATTTCTTCACTGGCCTCCAATAAGTCTGAAAATTCACTTAGTGAGGCCTTGCATATTTTTCCACCTTAATGGCTACTAATACCTCCTCCCGGTTAACAGGAATGTCCTCCAAAACATCTCCACCTGTTTCCCTCATCTCCTGAGCAACTATGAATTTCTTCTCAATAAACACAAAATGGTCTTCATTTTTTCCCTTTGTCAGATACCCCTTTAGCCTCTTCTCTTCCAAGAAAAACAAACTCACAACTAAAACTAGTGTGACTAAAGTCTGAGCTTGGTATATTTCAATGCAAGAAGTACTGTAGGAAAGGTGGACGATTGTGCTGAAGATGAGATAGCTGGTTTACAAACGGCGGCAATATGTAGTGAGAAGAGGCTGTAGATAGGGCAAAATTGTAGTCAACAGGATGAGTTGAAATGTTTAAAAGGCAGGCAAAATCAAAAAGTGTGAATACAGGACTGAAGGTATTGTATTTGATTGTGCATAGTATATGGAATAAGGTAGGTGAACTTGCAGCACAGTTACACATTGGCATGTATGATGTTGTAGGCATCAGTGAATCATGGCAGAGGAAGCTTATAGCTGTGAGCTTAATGTCCAAGGATACACATTGTATTGAAAGGACAGACAGGAATGCAGAAGGGATAGCATTGTTCTGTTGATAAAAATTGGAAAGAGGTGACAGACATTCAGAAGGTGTTGAATCATTGTGGATAGAGCTAAGGAACTGCAAGGGTAAAAGGACCCTGATGAGAGTTGTATACAGACCCCCAAACAGTAGTAAGGATGTGGCCTACAAATTACAATGATAGAGATAGAAAGTGAATGCCAAAAAGAGTAATGTTACAATAGTCATGGGGGTTTCAATATGCAGGTAGATTGGGAAAATTGGGTTGGTGCTGCATTCCAGGAGGGGGAATTTCTAGAATGCCTATGAGATGACTTTTTACAGCAGCTCATGATTGAGCCCACAAGGGGATCAGCTATTCTGGATTGGGTGTTGTGCAATGAATCAGAATTGATTAGAGAACTTAAAGTAAATGAACCCTTATGGAAAATGATCATAATATGATCAAATTCACCCTGAAATTTGAGAATGAAAAGCTAAAGTCAGATGTATCAGTATTACAGTGGAGTAAAGAGTTCTGCCGCTGGCGTGGGATGGAGAGTCTGTCGGGAGCCTGGGGACTTGTGGAAACTATGTGGTGATTTCTTTTGAACTTATAGTCCTTTAACATCTTTGGACTATTTTTACTGTGCCCATGGTCTGTTTTTTTTTATCAATTATGCTATTGTTTGCACTGTTGTAATTACATGTTGTAACTATGTGGTTTTGTGCAGGTCTTGTAGCTTTAGTTTTTGGTCTTGTTTGTCTGGTGGATTTGGAGCTCCTTTCCAGGGAACGCGCTAAGATGGTAACGCAATATTAATACGCAGCAGCCTCTCCAGACTCTGGACTGGGGATTGCCAGACGTTATGTGGATGTTCTGTTTTGTCATATGCTTTTGTGATATCATTCTGGAGGAACGGTGTCTCATTTTTTATCTGCATTGCATTTGTGGTTTCTAAATGACAATAAACTGAATCTGAATGAGAGGGGAGTTGTCCAGAATTGATTGGAAAAGAACACCAGCAAGAATGACAGCAGAGCAATAATGGCTGGAAATTTTAGAAGTAATTTGGAAGGCAGAGGATATATACATCCCAAAGAGGAAGAAGTATTCTAAAGGAATGATGACACAATCGTGGCTAACCAGAGAGGCCAAAGCAAACATAAAAGCCGAAGAGAAAAGAACAAAAATTAGTGAGAAGTTAGAGGAATAAGAAGCTTATAAAAATGAACAGGTCAACCAAAAAGTCAATAGGAAGGTAGAGATGGAATATGAAAAGAAGCTAGCCAATAATATTAAAAAGGATACAAAATGTTTCTTCAGATACATAAAGTGAAAAAGAGAGATGAGAGTGGAAATCGGACCACTGCAAAATGATGCTGGAGATATAGTAAAGTGGAAGCAACAAAATGGCAGATGAATTGATAAGGTATTTTGCATCAGTCTTCACTGAGGAAGATACCAACAGTATGGTGTAAGTTCCAGGTTACAGGGATCATGAAGAGTGTGAAGCTAGAGAAGGTTCTTGTGAAGCAGGTTTGAAGGTCAATAAGTCACTTGGATCATATGGTCTACACCCCAGGATTCTGAAGGAGGTAGCTGAAGAGACTGTGGAGGCATTAGTAATGATCTTTCTAGAATCACTAGATTCTGGAATGGTTCTTGAAGACTAGAAAATTGAAAATGACACTCCACACTTCAAGAAAGCAGAGATGTAAAAGAAAGGAAACTATAGGCCAGTTAGTCTGACCTCAGTTGTTGGGAAGATGTTGGAGTCAATTGTTAAGGAGGAGGCCTCAAGGGAAAATCTTTCCTGATAGTCTGTTGGAATTCTTGGAAGAAGCAAGCAGGATAGACAAAGGAGAATCAGTTAATGTTGTGAACTTGGATTTTCAAAAGGCCTTTGACAAGGTGCCACAAGGTGCCACAAGATTTTCAAGGTGCCAGCTTAACAAGCTTAACAAGCCCAAGATAGATTCTAGCTTGGATAAAGCAGTGGCTAATCGGCAGTCGGTAAAGAATGGGAATAAATGGAGCCTTTTCTGGCTGGCTGCCGGTAACTAATGGTGTTCCACAGGGTCTGTGTTAAGACCAATTCTTTTTATGTTATACGTCACTGATTAGGATGATGGTATTGATGTTTTTGTTACAAAGTTTGCAGATAGTATGAGAATAGGTGGAGGGGCAGGTAGTTTTGAGGAAGCAAAGTGGCTTCAGAAGGACAGACAGTTTAAGGGAAGGAGCAAAGAAATGGCAGATGGAATACAGTGTTGGCAAGTGTATGGTCATGCACTTTGCTAGAAGAAATGAAAGTGTTTACTGTTTTCTAAACTAAGAGGAAATACAACAAACAAAGGTGCAAAGGAATTTGAGATTCCTTGTGTAGGATTCTCTAAAGATTCATTTGCAGATTGAATCAGTGGTGAGGAAGGCAAAAGTGATGTTAGCATTCATTTCAAGATGACCCGAATATAAAAGCAAGGATATAATGTTGAGACTTTATACAGCACTGATGAGGCCTCACAGAGAGTATTGTGAGGAGTTTTTAGCCCTTCATTGTAGAAAAGATGTGCTGAAAAAGGAGAAGGTTCATAGGAGGTTCATGAAAATGATTCCATGATTGAATGGCTTGTCATATGAAGAGCTCTCATTGAAACCTATCAAATGGTGAAAGGTTCTGATAGACTGAATGTGGAGAAAATGTTTCCTGTGCTGGGAAAGTCTAAGACCAGAGGACACAGCGTTAGGATAGAGGGACACCTTTTAGAATGGAGATGGAGAGGAATTCCTTCAGCTAGAGAGTGGTGAACCTGTGGAATTCATTGCCACAGGCAGCTGTGGAGGCCAATTCTT
The DNA here is from genome assembly GCF_030144855.1 of Hypanus sabinus. Lineage (NCBI taxonomy): Eukaryota > Metazoa > Chordata > Chondrichthyes > Myliobatiformes > Dasyatidae > Hypanus > Hypanus sabinus. The sequence goes on along the minus strand of NC_082732.1, from coordinate 4,956,577 downwards.
TATGTGTATTTAAGGCAGAGGTTGACAGATTCTAGATTATTCAGGATTTAAAGGATATGGGGGGGGGAGGTAGGAGATTGGGGCTGTGAGGAACATTGGATTAGTTGTGATGAAATGGTGGAACAGACTTGATGGGACAAATGGCCTAATTATGCTGCTATACTTATGGTCATGAAACCTTCAGTCCCATCTTGGTAAATACCCTCTAAGCTCTCTCTAGTACATCCATACTCTTCCTATAGGGTGGCACCCAGAATTGTTCTCATACTCCTGCTGTGACCCAACCAAAGTTCTATAAATTTGTACCATGGCCTCAATGGTCTTATTTTCATAGCCTTTACACCACCTGTCTGTGGCTGGGACTTTGAGGAATCTTATACACCAAATGTTCGTTAATACTCCACAGGGCCTGATATGGTTTATTTCCTATAATTACGAGCCCCCTGACAGTGTATCGTCTCATGATTATTGAAATGTTAATTCTAGTTGCTATTGCATGATCCAACATACAGCTGATCAATGTTGTTCTTTAAATTAAAAATATCCTCTCCACTATCAACATTATTCACCTCTCTAGTGTTATTTGCAGACTGACAAATCCTATATTTGTGTCCAAATCATTCCTGTACATGCCAAACAACAAGGATCCAGGGACTCTGCGCTCCCCAGCGTACACTCGGCAGAAGACAAGCACTGTTGTGGCCGACTGGCAGCTTTCAATGGACTCAGGGCCACAAGCCACAGTGCTGCCAGGAGAGGCAATGGAGTCAGTGCTCTCCATCAGGGAAACGTGGTGCAGCACTCACGATGGAATTGGTGTTGCCCCACCCAACCCCAGAGTTCCCTCGTCAGGACAATGGACTCCGGGTCTGGACTACAAATAGATATTTTGCCTGTTTGTATTTTCTGATATCCTATCTGTGTTTGCAATCTTGTAAAGGTGAGGCCTCAAGCCACAGTGTCACGTGTTTACAGCTGCCAGGAGAGAGCTGCTGCACTCCAGCAGGGGCGGTGTGGCAGGGTGCCCAGGCTGAAGTTGGTGCTGCCCCCTGTAGTGTCTGCTCGGCGGAAGATGAGCTGTGTCGTGGTCGTCTGCAGGTTTCTGCGGCATTGCATGGCTCAAGTTTGGACTCTACTGCGTGGTTATATCCTTCTATCTTATACGTGCTATCTGTGCTTTGTGCTGTGTGTGAATGTTGCTGTTGTGTTTTCCACTTTGGCCCCAGAGTAACGCTTTCTCATTTGGCTGTTTTCATGAATATTCATGTATGGATGAATGAAAATTAAACTTGAATTGAATTGAACTGAATTATCAGTATTTCTCAACTCTGTATATAGGCTTTCACTCTCAAAAGCAGCCCACCATTATTATCTTCTGCCTCCTATTACTAAGCCAACATCACCAACATCACTATGAGTTCATCCTTTTGAACTAAACTTCCATGTGGGATCTTGCCATGGATATTAATGAAGACCACTTAACCACTCTGTCCTCAACAAATTATACAGTAACCTCTCCAAAAACCCTTTTAAATGATTGAGAAAGGATCACCCACCAACAAACATGCTGATTATCCTGGTTTTCTGAATGCCCCTCAGGACATTCTCTAGTAACTTTCCTAATATTGACGTTGGAGGGAGATGACATTGAGAACACTGAACCATACATTGGAAGTGTACATGGTAAAAGGAGCCTCTGCTGCCCGACCATCTTGTACCGTGGTTGCGTGGTGTTCTGTTGAACAGTGTGGGCACGCTATGTTGCTGCTTGAATGTATGGTGACTTGTGCGGGCTGCTCCCAGCGCATCCTCAGATTGTACTGGCTGTTCACACATGATGCATTTCAATGCATGTTTTGATGTATGTGGGATTAATAAATAAATTGAAACTTATCTGTCAATGACCTTTTGCCCCATTTATGGAAGAGACTGCAATTTCCACAGTGACCTCAAAACCCATAGGTCCAAAGTGCTAATAAGTCAACCCCAATCCTGAGAAACTATCAAAAGAAGATTATGGATTTACAGAATTGCATTGCCTTAAATGAAATGCATGATGTTAATGGCTCAAAGTCTGTGGGAAGAATGAACAGTTTGGATTTAAAGCTGTCTCCAGCCTCTATGCTCCTTGGGTATCCTTCCCCCACATGCTCCTCGCTGTGTGTCTGTATCACAAGGATCCGTCCTTTCACAGCAGGGGGAAGTCATACTGATGCTCCAGCTGTTGGAAGGAAAGCAGAAGAGACTGCAGTGAACCTAGATGTGAGCTCAGACAAGCTCAGAGAAAGATGTGAAGGTAACAGAAAATGTGGCATTAACAGATCCCAGCCTTCTCCCAAATGAGTAAGGAAAGAAGCATATGCACTTCTGCAGCAGAGTAACAGCCCCAAGGCAATCCACACACTGTACGGTTTTCAAAGGGACATAAATCTGCTGTTAGATTCCAACATGTGTCCCAAAGTCCTTGAACAAGGCAGGAGACGATACAATTCAAACTAAAGTCTGTGTCAAAACAGATGTGAATTGAGACCACATAGAATAAATATAATTACTATCCTCTCCTCCTGCTGAATAGCTACATGCAGAGTTGACTGTGAGCCAGATCTCAATTTATCTTGGGGTAGGTGGGACTTGTAGAGCCAGACAGATTGCATCTCAATAGGGCTGGGCTGAATATCCTTGTGAAGAGGTTTGCTCATGATGTTTAAAACAGCTTTGCAGTGGGGTGGAAAACTGACAGCTGCTCCAGAAGGGAGGCGACATTAGAGTGTAATAAATGAGACTGGGAGGCAGAATAGCTGTGTTGTAAGAAACATAAGGTTGTGATAGGCGATTTTAATTTTCCACATATTGACTGGGACTCCCACACTATAAAGTGGCTGGATAGAAAAGAGTTTGTCAAACACGTTCAGGAAAGTTTCCTTAATCAGTACATAGAAGTTCCAACTAGAAAGAGTGCAATACTCTGATCTTCTAATAGGGATTAAAACAGGGTAGGTGACAGAAACTTGTGTAGGGAAACTATTTGGATCTAGAGATCACAATGCCATTAGTTTCAAGGTAATTATGGAAAAGGATCTGTCTGGTCTTTGGATTGAGATTCTAAATTGCAGAAAAGCCAGTCTTGATGGTATCAGAAAGGATCTGGCAAGTGTGGATGGGGACAGATTGTTTTCTAGTAAAGATGTATTTGGTAAGTGGGAGGTCTTCAAAAATGAAATTTTGTGAGTACAGAGTTTGTATGTTCTTGTCAGAATAAGAGGCAAGGATAAGAGGTTTAAGGAACCCTGGTTTTTGAGAGATATTGAGGCTCTGGTTAAGAAATAGAAGGAGGTGCATAGCAAGTATAGACAGCCGGGAGCAAATGAGGTACTATGGAGTATAAAAAATGCAAGAGACATTTAAGAAGGAAATCAGGAGGGCAAAAAGAAGGCATGGTGTTGCTCTCGCAGACAAGGTGAAGGAGAATCTTATGGGCTTTTACAGATTTATCTAAGAGCAGAAGAATAGCAAGGGACAAAATTGGTCCTGTGCAAGATCAGAGTGGTAATCTATGTGTGGAACCAAGAGCGGAGGGGGGGATCTGAAATAGATTTTATTGCATCTGTATTGACTCAGTAGACTGACACAGACTCTATAGAGGTGAGGCAAAGCAGCAGTGAAGTCACAGACCGTATACAGATTAGAGGGGAGAAGATGTTTGCTGTCTTGTGGTAAATTAGGGTGGGCAAATCCCAAGGCCTGACAAGGTGTTTCCTTGGACCCTGTAGGACGCTAGTACAGAAATTGCAAGGGCCCTAGCAGAGATATTTAAAACATCTGTAGCCATGGGGGAGGTGCCGGAGATTTGGTGTTAGGCTAATATTGTTCTGTTGTTTACAAATGGCTCTAAGAATAAACCAGGAAGTTAGAGGCAAGTGAGCCAGACATCAATAATGGGGAAGTTATTGGAAGGTACTGGATGTATAAATACTTGGAGAGACAGCGATTGTTTAGCAATTGTTGATACCTGTCTGGCACTTCCTTCTTTTTCTTTGTGTGCGTTGTCATTCTTAACAATCTAACAGAGATTTTTGAGGAAGTTACCAGGAAAATGGATGGCAGTGGATGTTGACTACATGGACTTTAGCAAGGTCTTTGACAAGATCCCGCATGGGAGGTTGGTCAAGAAGCATCAGTCACTCAGCATTCAAGATAAGTTAGTAAATTGGATTAGACATTGGCTTTGTGGGAGGAGCTGGAGAGTGGTACTAGATGGTTGCCTCTCTGACTGGAAGCCTGTAATTAGAGGTGTGCTGTTGGAACTGGTACTGGGTCTGTTGTTGTTTGTCACTTATATCAACAATCTGGATGATAATGTGCGACACCAAGATTGGGTTTGTAGTGGACAGTGAGGAAGGTTATCAAAACTTGCAGTGGGATGTGGACCAACTGGAAAAAGCAGGATGAAAAATGGCAGGTGGAATTTAATATAGACAAGTGCAAGGTGTTGCGCTTTGGGAGGACCAACCAGGGTAGGTCTTATAGGGCGAGTGATTGAGCACTGAGATGTGTGGTAGAACAGAGGGATCTGAGAATACAGATCCAAAATTCCTTGAAAGTAATGTCTCAGGGAGATAGGATTGTAAATAAAACTTTAGACACATTGGACTTCATAAATCAATGTATTGAGTATAGGAGTTAGGATGTTATGTTGAAATTGTATAAAATGTTGTTGAGGCCTAATTTGGAGTATTGTGTCCAGTTTTGGTCACTACCTACAGGAGAGATGTAAACAAGATTGAAAGAGTACAGAGTAAATCTACAAGGATATTGTTAGGACTTGAGGACCTGAGATATAGGGGATGTAGAAGATTGAGGGAAGATTTGATAGAGGTATACGAAAATATGAGGGATATAGATAGGGTAAATGCAAGCAGGCTTTTTCCACTGAGTTTAGGTGAGACTACAACTAGATGTCATGGGTTAAGGGTGAAAGGTTAAATGTTTAATGGAACATAAATTTCTTCACTCAGAGGATGGTGAGAGTTGGACAAGCTTCCAGCATGAGTGATGGATGTGGGGTCAATTTCAATATTTAAGAGTAGTTTGGATAGGTATATGGATGGGAGGAGTATGAAGGGTTTTTGTGTGGGTGCCAGTTGATGGGACTAGGCAGATCAATGGTTTGGCATGGACTAGATGGGTCAAAAGGCCTGTTTCTGTGCTGTAGTATTCTATCATAACAGGTGACAAATTTATCTTTAGAGAATGAGTTTGTAAGAAAAAAGGAATAACAAAGAAATGGAAAATTTTAACTGTTCATAGTTCTGTGTGGTTTAATGTTGATGCTTTGAAGATGAAGTTGATGAAGTGGGAGAACAGATGAGAGTGTGACATAGTGACCATTACTGAAGACAGGCTTAAAGACAAATGATAAATGAAAATAAATCAAATGCTAGAAATCCTCAATAAAAGCAGAAGGTACCTGAGGGAAAAAAAAACTAGCAGGTCAGAGTGTAGCTGTAGAAGGATCACAGGCTTGAAACATTGACCGCTTTTTCTTTCCACACTTATTCTCTGACTCATTGAGTTTTTCCAGCATTTTCTATCCCCATTGAAGTTGAGCTGGTGAGGCAGATCAGTAGCCCCGGTTTTAGAGATAATTCAGCTGAGCTTGCGAGGGGCATGGAAAGAGAAGTGATGTAGCAAAATTCTTTAAGGAAACAACTACAGCTGTGAGGAGAGGTCTCATTCTGAAACCCTAACCGTAACCCTTAAAATTAGTTGATGTGGGTGGAACCATAAAACAGGGAAGAAAATCACTTCTGCAGTAGTGTTCTAAAGCCTTCAAGCTGTCAGAGAGATGTAGAGGCACTAATGCATAGCCACGATTTTATAAGTGCAAAAATATTAGCAGAGCAATATCAGAAGATGTCAGCTAACCCAATGATATTAACTGGGGCAGTACCAAGCTAGCATATGTAGAAGGTGCTAAATTCTTGAAATTCACTTAAATTAATGCTTTTTTTAATCAGTCTTCAACAAACTCAACAAGTGCTAATTGTTTTATGAATGAAATGTCAATTAGAAAGTGTGACCCTAGGAGAGCACCAGGGAGGATGCAATCAATTTTTTTTAATAATTAGCCTTTAACTCTTAATTCTAACAGCATATTCAAATCATATGTACTTCTCTCCCCATTTAAAAGTGCCTAGTCCCATCTCTACGACTAATCACTGCTGTCTACAGTACCTTACTGCTTTTCCTAAACTTGCTCACAATTAACATAGAACATAGAAGACCACAGCAGAGGGACAGGTCAGTCAGCTCACTACGTTGTGCTGAACCAGTTAAAAAGCAAATCAAAAACACCCAAACATTAATTTCCCCCTATCTAAACCATGTCCATATCCCTCCATCTTCCTTAGATCCTTGTGCCTATCCAAATGTCTCTTAAAAGCCTCTGATGTATTTGCCTCTACCACCCTATCAAGCATTGTCATTCCAGACATTCACGATTCTTTCAGTAAAAAACTTACCCCTTCCATCCCCTTTGAGCCTAACCCCTATCACCTTCAATACATGTACATTACAATATGCAAACCAGACCTAGGACCATTGATCAACACAAATATCCATTCTGTATCCAGATCTGCTCCAATTAATTCATTCTTAACATCAGGTTCTCACAGGAAGGTTTTTTGGACATCAAGGATCTCTGAGTCATGATAACCTCTTTCTGAGAGCAAGGTAGTACAGCTGATCAGGTGATCAGCTGATCAGCTATCTCACGGCTCACAGGGTGAGTTTAATCCAGACCTTTGGTGCTGACTGCCTGGAGTTTGCACATTCTCCCTGTGACCATATGGGTTTCTTCCCATGTCCCAGAGACATGCTGCTTTTCCGTCAACTGGCCACTGTAAATTATCCCTGGAGCGTAGGTGAGTGGTAGAACGTAGGGTAGAGGAGGAGTTGAAGAATAAAAACTGAGATTAGTGATGTTTGATGGTCAGTACAGACTCAATGGGCCAAAGGGTCTATTTCTGTGCTATATCTCCCTTTGACTTTATCACGTATCTGTTGACATTAAAATTCTATGGACTTTCCTACAGAAGCTCTGCAGAAAGCAGATAAGTAAATTGTGTCTTTCAATTAATAATAATCAATGCATATACATAATCTCTTGCTGATTCTTCAGCTTATTGTCTGTTTCTTATGATTCCTCGTGGCATACTAAGACTGAGGTTTTGCTAATTTTAGTCAGTGCTGGCCTGATGTTGACTTAATGACATTCTTGCTCGGTTTTAGAATATATCAGCAACTGTTACCAACTCATCGGGGTAGAACTTAAATTGTATGGTGTATCTGTATGGTTTGAATGACTGGATTTGATATTGATGAAGAATACAAACTCAGCCCTTTCTTTAAGCTTTACCACTGACCTGGTGTCTTACCTTGATATCTTGCAGAATGGATATGGCCATGCAGATTTGAAATTTGCTATGGTTTGAGACATGCCTCTTTCAAAGACAGTTCCTCTTCCCCCCAGAGATGCCACTTGCCCCACTGAGTTCCTCCAGCATAGCTTGTTGCTTCAGATTCCTGCATCTGCAGTCTCTTGTGTCACGTTTTCTAAGTTATTGAATGTTTCCTGAGAATTTTCTACAGACAGAAAAGAGAAATGTTGCTGTGGGGAAATGGCTGCAATTCACCTGTTTGATTGATGTTCCCATGGTAGAAAAATCTATTGCTGGTCAAGATTGAGCACATACGATTCAGTCTGAAAAAGATTTTCTTCCATATAGTCTGAAATAATTCCTGGTTCTATAATTCAGCTGCTTAAAAACTCCAACTGCAGTTTACCACCTTAAGTACCATGATTAAAACTTATACAAGGATCACGTGAGTTTGGTCAGGTCAGAAGGGGCAACTTCTCAGCTCTGCTCTTTACAGATACAACACCTTTAAAGGGAAGCCTCTCCCAGTAACAATCTCCAAGGAGCTTCCCACTACAAGGGACAATGTAACCCTCCATGACATTTATTTTTATTTCATTTAGAGAATACAGACCCATAAGACCAGAAGGCATAAAAGCAGAATTAGCCCATTGGGCCCACTGAGTCTGCTCTGCCATTCTAACATGTCTAATTTATTATCCCTCTCAACTACTGTACATTCTCCTGCTTTTTCACCATAACCTTTGAACCCCTACTAATCAAGGACCTATAAACCTCGTCTTTAAATATACCCAATGGTTTGTCCTCCACAGCCGTCTGTGCCAATGAATTCCACTGACTCACCAAACACTGGAAATTCTTCCCCATCTCTGCTCTAAAGTCAAGTTCCTCTATTCTGCGACTGTGGCCTCTGGTCCTAAACTCCCCCACTATCAGAAACATCCTCTCCACATTCACTCTATCAAGACCCTTCAGTATGCGATAGGTATCAATGAGAACCCCCTCATTCTTCTAAACTCCATTGAGTACAGGCCCACAGCCATCAATCATTCCTCATATGTTAAACCTTTTAGTCCTAGAATCATTCTGGTGAAGCTCCTCTGGACCCTCTCTAATGCCAGCACATCTTTTCTGGATAAGGGATACAAACCTGCTCACAATACTCCAAATGCAGTCTGACGAGTGCCTTATAAAACCTTATCATTACATCCTTGTTTTTGTATTCCAGTGTACTCAAAATGAATGCTAATATTGTGTTTCTCGTCCTTATCACTGACACAACCTGCAAGTTAACCTTTAGACAATCCCACAAGAGGACTCCCAAGTCCCTTTGCTCCTCTGGTTTCTGAATTTTCTCTCCATTCACAGACAGAGATTTGCAACATTGACATGCATGAAGTAAAAACAGGATTTGATGCTGCCTGCTGAAATTCAGCTGCATTTTGGGAAAAAGGATTGCCGATTTACAGGGAAAGTGTAACTACAGTTGCACTCTTAAAAGGATTCCTTACGCACTGGAAACTTATTTGTGAAGTTTGTTACAAAATGGTCATCTGCTTCCAGCTCCTTCCGTTCAACCATTCAGTTCTTGAACCAACCGGTGTAATGTTAGTCACTGAAGCAATACTATGACCACTGTGATCACTTGGCACTAAAGTGAACCTACTGCTTTTTTGGTTCTGATTTGTTTCTTCTTACAAGAATACTGTATAATGTATGTTTTTCCTGTGAATGTTGCTTATACAAAGCTGCTGTATGTTTTTCATGCACCTGTGCATACATAAGACAATAAACTCAGTTTTGCCTTGAAACCTTCAATTCTGAATGAAGCTTACTCTCGTTTCTCCACCTCATCATACATTGCGCCTGGTGTTCTGACTGTGGTCCTGCTGGGTTTGGTGCATGTACTGGAACGTGGTATTTTGCACTTGGTGTTGTGCCCCTGACTGTGGTGCGTGTACTGGAACGTGGAGGTATTTTGCACTTGGTGTTGTGCCCCTGACTGTGGTGCGTGTACTGGAACGTGGAGGTATTTTGCACTTGGTGTTGTACCCCTGACTGTGGTGCGTGTACTGGAACGTGGTATTTTGCACTTGGTGTTGTGCCCCTGACTGTGGTGCGTGTACTGGAACGTGGAGGTATTTTGCACTTGGTGTTGTGCCCCTGACTGTGGTGCGTGTACTGGAACGTGGTATTTTGTACTTGGTATTGTGCCCCTGACTGTGGTGCGTGTACTGGAACGTGGAGGTATTTTGCACTTGGTGTTGTACCCCTGACTGTGGTGCGTGTACTGGAACGTGGTATTTTGCACTTGGTGTTGTGCCCCTGACTGTGGTGCGTGTACTGGAACGTGGAGGTATTTTGCACTTGGTGTTGTGCCCCTGACTGTGGTGCGTGTACTGGAACGTGGTATTTTGTACTTGGTGTTGTGCCCCTGACTGTGGTGCGTGTACTGGAACGTGGAGGTATTTTGCACTTGGTGTTGTGCCCCTGACTGTGGCGCGTGTACTGGAACGTGGAGGTATTTTGCACTTGGTGTTGTGCCCCCGACTGTGGTGCGTGTACTGGAACGTGGAGGTATTTTGCACTTGGTGTTGTGCCCCTGACTGTGGGGCATGTGCTGGAACGTGGAGGTATTTTGCACTTGGTGTTGTGCCCCTGACTGTGGCGCGTGTACTGGAACGTGGAGGTATTTTGCACTTGGTGTTGTGCCTCCGACTGTGGTGCGTGTACTGGAACGTGGAGGTATTTTGCACTTGGTGTTGTGCCCCCGACTGTGGTGCGTGTACTGGAACGTGGAGGTATTTTGCACTTGGTGTTGTGCCCCCGACTGTGGTGCGTGTACTGGAACGTGGAGGTATTTTGCACTTGGTGTTGTGCCCCCGACTGTGGTGCATGTACTGGAACGTGGAGGTATTTTGCACTTGGTGTTGTGCCCCCGACTGTGGTGCGTGTACTGGAACGTGGAGGTATTTTGCACTTGGTGTTGTGCCCCCGACTGTGGTGCGTGTACTGGAACGTGGAGGTATTTTGCACTTGGTGTTGTGCCCCCGACTGTGGTGCGTGTACTGGAACGTGGAGGTATTTTGCACTTGGTGTTGTGCCCCCGACTGTGGTGCGTGTACTGGAACGTGGAGGTATTTTGCACTTGGTGTTGTGCCCCCGACTGTGGTGCGTGTACTGGAACGTGGAGGTATTTTGTTTATTTACTTAGAGATACAGTGGGAACAGGCCCTTCTGGCCCTTTGAACCACTCCACCGTAGAAACATAGAAAACCTACAGCACAATACAGGTCATTCGGCCCACAATGCTGTGCTGAACATGTACTTACTTTAGAAATTACCTCAGGTTACCCATAGCCCTCCACCAGCAACCCACCTATTTGACCCAGCCTAATCACGAGACAGTTTGCAGTGACCAATTGACCTATTAACTATTGACCAATGTCCCTTTGGACATTGGGAGGAAACCAGAACCCACAGGCAAAGCCCGCACCTTCCACAGGGAGGACGTACAGATACTGTACTCCTTACAGATGACATCAGAATTGAATTCTGAACTCCGAGACCCCAAACTGTGATGGCGTTGTGCTAACTGCTACAATACCGCGGCACCCAGGTAGGGCAGGGATGTCTTGCCAGGAGGAGGGATGAAGGGTTTGTGTGTAGATAATATTCTGTCCCCACCCTCCCTCCTGGTTCAGATCTTGTCTCCTGATCTTTAACAGACAATAAAAACAAAGTAAAGTTTTTCTTTCAATCGTTGCTAAATTATTGCTAAGATTTGGAGCCTCATGAAGGCAAAACAAGAAATATATCAGTACATGTAAGGTGAAGATATTCCCAGCCTCTGGATCATACCGGATGGTGATCCATATAACACAGTTTGCTGTATGCCGCAGCAGTAGGGAAGTCACACAGGGCATGCATTGAAAGTGAGGGGGTATAGGTTCAAGGGGGATATAAGGGTTTTTTTTTACTCTGAGAGTGGTGGATGCCTGGAATGCACTGCTTGGTGTGGTGGTAGAGGCAAATACATGAGAGGCTCTTAAGAGATGTTTGGATAGGCCTATGGATGTAAGGAAAGGGGAGGGATATGGACATTGAGTAGATAAGAGGGATCAGTGTTTGAGTGTTTTTGTTTTGCTCTTTAGCTGGTTTGGCACAACATTGTGGGCCGAATGGCCTGTTCCTGTGCTGTACTCTTCTATTTTCTATGTTCTATTAAGAAAACAGTCTATGCCTTTATTCCTTTTGCCAAAGTGCATGACGGTGCACTTCTCCACAGTCTATTCCATCTAGCAATTATTTTCCTGTTCTCCTACTCTAAGTCCTTCTGCAGACTTCCTCAACACTACCTATCCTTCCACCCATCTTCATATCATCTGCAAACCTGGTGATCAATTCCATCATCCAAGTCATTGACATATAATGTGAAGAGGTCCCAACCCCACCCCCTTTATTCTCACACTTTGTTTCCTGTCCATCTTCCATCCATATTAGTATCTTTTCTGGCTCTTGCTTTGTTTAGTAGTCTCATTTGTGGCTCCTTGTCAAAGGCTATCTGAAAATCCAAGTAAGCAACATCCACTGACATTTCTTTATCTAACTTGACTGTTATTTCCTAAAAGAATTCCAACAGATTTGTCAGCCAGCATTTTGCATTAAGGAAACTGTATTGACTCCGGTCAATTTTATCAACTGCCTCCAAGTACGCCAAAACCTGATTCTTAATAATGGACTCCAACATCTTCTCAACTACTCAAGTCGGACTAATTGGCCTATAATTTCCTTTCTTCTGCCTCTCTCCCTTCTTAAACAGTGTAGTGACATCTGCAATTTTCCATTCCTCCAGAACCATTCCAGAATTTAGTAATTCTTGAAAAACCATTATTAGTGACTCCACAATTGCTTCAGCTACCTCTTTCAGAACCCTGGGTATAGTCCATCTGGTCCAGGTGACATATCAACCTTCAGATCTTCCAGCTTTCCAAGCACCTCCTCCCTACTAATAGCAAATACACTTACTTCTGACCCATGACACTCTCAGATTTCTGGCATACTGCTGTTGTCTTCCACAGTGAAAACTGATGCAAGTTTGTCTGCACTTTCTTTGCCCCTCATTACTTCTCCTCCAGTGTCATTTTCCAGTTGTCCAATATCTATTCCTACCTCTCTTTTACACTCTTTATACCTGTATCTGATAAAAAAAAATAACTTCTGGCATCTTCTTTTATATCATTACCTTCATATTTCACCTCTTCTCTCTAGATTGCTTTTTAATTGCCTTCTGTTGGTTTTTAAATCCTCTGACTTCCCACTGATGTTTGATATATACCGTCTCTTCTGCTTTTGTGCTCTGCCAGCCTTGGTTTCTTTCTTTGGAAAGCATCTATCCTGCATGTCCTGAGTTACTTCCATCTTATCCACTGTAATACTGATATATATTTGATTTTAGCTTCTCCTTCTCAAAATGCAGAGTGCATTCTATCATATATGATCACCACATCTATGGGTTCCTTTACCTTAAGTTCCCTCATCAAATCTGGTCATTGCACAACATCCAGAATAGCCTTCCACCTAGTAAGCTCAACCACAAGCTGCTCATAAAGTCATCTTGTAGGTATCCTACAAATCCTCACTTGGGATAAAGCACCAATCTGATTTTACCAATCTACCTGCATATTGAAATCTCCCATGACTACCATAACATTGCCCTTATTACACGTCTTTCATTTCTCCTACTGTAAGTTATATTCCACAGTCTGGCCATCTGTATATAACCATACAGATGTTCGACCATCTGTATATAACTCTCATCAGGGACTCTACCCACAAACATTTTACATCTTCTTATCCTTATCGCCTCCTTCTAAGGATCTGATTTCTAATGATATTTAACCGACAGAGCCAACCCAGCTCCTCTGCAAATCTGTCTGTCCTTTCCTTGTATCCTTGGATATTCCCAATTATGATTTTTCCAGCCCAATGAGCCCATGCCACCTGATCACATTCATTTAACCAATTAACAGGTATTTAGATTAAAATTTAATTTCCAATTTGAATACTGGCTCCTCTCACTTCCTCCAAACAAAGGTGCAGCCATGGGCAATTGCATGGGCCCCAGCTACACTTGCTTTTTTGTTGGCTATGTGGAATAACCTATGCTCCAAGTCTACCAGTAATGCTCCCCAAGTCTTTCTCTGTTGCGTTGATTACTGCATTGGTGCTGTTTATTGCATCCATTCCAATCTCATTAATTACATCTGCTTTGCCTCCAACTTCCACCCTTCACTCAAATTTACTTGGTCCATCTCTGACGCTTCTCTCTCCTTTCTCCATCACTCTGTCTCCATCTCCAGAGACAGCCTATCTACTGACACCTTTTGCAAACTAACTGCCTCTCATAGCTCCCTTGACTATACCTCTTCCCACCCTGATATTTGTAAAAATGTTATTCATAAGTCTTGGTAAATGGCCTCGGCCTAAAACACTCACTGTTTATTTCTCTCCATAGATTCTGCCTGACTTATGGAGTTCCTCCTACCTTTTGTATGTGTGCTGAAGATTTCTAGCACCTGTAGGATCTGTTGTATCTTGGATGGACAGTGGGATTAGCTTGGGATTCCTTTGGACATCAGTCAGATAACAGACTGACTTGTCTCTTCTTTCAGCTATGTTTTCAGTATCAAGTTTATTGTTACTTAACTATATACATGTATATAATATTTATAACCATATAGTACATACAGAAATGAGATAGTGTCTCTTCAAACCAGGGTGTAAAGCACAGTAATACACATAACAGACATAACACATGATAACTTATGAAGGTTAGGATAAAATCTACAGATGAATCTCACATTAATAACAAATTAAAGTACATTAATATCAAATATTGTACTGAAACATCCTAACCAGTGACACTTTAAATACAATGCAGCAGGGAGTTTAGATGTCTAATCAAGGCAGAGAAAAATTCAAAATTCCTTGCTGGACATTACTGAGTTCTCAAATGAAGAATCCTGCCATCTATGTCAAAATGTGTTGGCCACATCATGTTATGCCCAATATGTGATTAAAGTCGCTGCATAAGTAAATGAGATATACTCCGGTGTAAAAGAACGAAAGGAACAGTTCATCATCCTAATTCACTCTCACACTCAATTAAAAACTGCTTCAGGAAATTTATTGCAAAATGCATAGTGTGAATATTTAAAGGTCTACTACATCTGTTTGGTCTTGTTAGGTCTACATATGTGTATTTAACAAAACTGTTGAGTACACATTTTGTCTGTTCATATATTAGTGCATTTACTCATAATTAAGAGAGAACGAAATAGAGCTGAGTGGGCCATTATTCATTTTACTATAAACAAACTTGCCATTATATTCATAGACATTAAGTAACAACATGGGCTAATCAATTACTGCAGCACAGTAGAGACAGCAGAAGAAGTATGTTATGTGTGTAATGTGAGGTATAGGGATCATTGCTGTTGCAACAGCAACAGAAAAAACTTATATAAGAAAATTGAAAGCCCTTTACGGATTATTAAGTGCATTTGAAATGCTGTCATTACTGCAATATTAAGTTTTTTAAAGCAAACTCTACCAGCCCAGAAATACAGGTTCACAAAAGTGGGAAATTAGAACACATTTTGTGCACTAACAGCATTTGCTATCATTAAGGGATGTGGAAAATAACCTCCACAGTCTGCAGTCCATCAGCTGTACATCCAGCCAAATGTGACGGCTACAGAGAATACCAACCCTTACAGCAGAGGTGCTGAGGGCTAGTCAGTGTCACTTAAGGCATGGATGTTGCCAAGGGCATTCTACACAGGGATCACTTGCCCTGCTTCAGCACATTAGTAGGACAATGATTATTGTTGCTCTATTTATTTGAATGACTGACTAAATTGAAGGTTTGCCAGCTGCAGTAACATGAGTGAAACTGGGACTGATTGGTTTGAGTTCCTCATGTAACCTATAACTTGCCCAATAATTAATCGTAGCCCTGGTGCGCATGAGACCAGATGCAACAGAACCAACTATAGAATCGTAACTTAGCAGGTGAAGGCCAGTGTTGTAATTGGGGTTTTTAGATAGGCTGTTTTGGATGTGATGATCTGAAAGTCTGTTTCTATGCTGCATGATGTAATAACTAAGACTCTATTATTGTAACCTTTCAAAGTATGTTTATTATCAAAAAAAGTATAAATTATACAATCTTGAGGTTTCTTTGCTACAGGCAGCCACAAAGCGAGAAACTCGAAAGAACCCAATTAAAAAAAAATGAAGACTAACACCCAACGCTCAGAAAAAGAAAAACACATGCTAACAACAGAAGCGAGCAACGATGCTGCGAACCAAAATGAGTCCTTAGATCCGAGCCCCAGAGCAGCCAGGGCAGCTTCATAGCCTCCGTGCCATGGAGAGAGTCAAGAGTACGGGAGAGCGCGCAAAATCAGCTCTCACTTCCGATCGCGACACCTTGTCACCTTGGCCTCAAGAGACTTATGTGAGATCCAGCAGCAACAGTAAATCAAAATCAATTTATTTTCCCTGATATATTTTGTGAAATTTGTTGTTTCGCGGCAGCAGTACAGAACAAAACATAAAAATTATTCTAAGTAACAAAAATAAATAATTGTGTAAACTATGAATACCAAAATAGCTTTCATTCATTCATGGACCATTCAGAAATCTGGTGGCAGAGGAGAAACAACTGCTCTTAAGATGCTGAGCGTGAGTCTTCAGGTTCCTCTGCATCCTCCCTGGTGGTAGTAATAAGAGGAGAGCATGACCCAATGGTGAGGGTCTTTGAAGATGGATGCTACCTGCTTGAAGTACCACCTCTGGAACTCCAGAAGATGTCTCCATTGGCACCGGGTTCTACCTGTGATGGAACTGGCTGAATCTACAACACTCTCCAGCCTTTTGCAATCCTTTCCATTCTCATCCCATGACAGTGAGTGGAAGGGTTGGACAACCAAGTGCTCACTTTAACTTACACTTGCAAGTATGGAGTGGGTGCATATTGGATCTCATGATCTATATTCCATATTTTCTTACAGCATAGAAAAAGATTATTTGGCCCACCGAGCCAATTCCTACACACTGAGCATTCCTATTTCTCACTAACTTTCCTATTCTCTCAACATTCCCATGCCTATGACACTTCGGGAAACACAATGTGTGATCTATGAAAGCACATCTCCTAAGTGAAACCATCATTAGATTATTAATCAACATGAGCAGGTAGCTAGAATGGATTCTAGGAGGCCATGGTGACTTTCTTCAGCTTCATCTGATTACATCGCTGAGACTAATGAACCGCAAAGCAAACATGGAAGGAGGAATGATTCTTAGAAGGTCAACGATGCAAGTACGGCAATGGAAAGGCTCCTTGAATATGAGCATGATGGAAAGGAGCTTTAATCAAAATAACAAAGAGGTATTGGTAATGACTGTGTTCTCAGGTGATGAGCGATTCAATGCTCTGTGATTTCATTTTGTTGTTTTGGGTTTTTTATCAGATTTGAAAACCCAGTTATATTTTCTCTTGCAGCTTTTGTACTTTTGCTACCATTCCCATCAAATCCTTTCTGCTTCGTTCACTCCGCCCTGCCCCCCAGAATATTCTAACACTCACCTGTGTAGAGGGGCAATGTACTGTGGCCAATTCACCTCCCAATCTTTGGGATGTGGGAGGAATTCAGAGCAACCGGGGAAACCCATGGGATCACAGGAAAATGTGCAAACTCCACGCAGAAGTCAGGACTGAACCCATGTTCCTGGAGCAGTGATCCTGCACCACCCATTGTTTCACAAGTCTTTTCTGCCTCAACTGAGCAAAGGGTTTATTGTGACCACTGCTAAAAATAATTGTTTAGGTCCTTTGGCACATAACCCGTAAGGTAAACCAATAGGAGAATTAAATGAGGTGGAGATTCTTTAGAACCAACTGTTGTTGACTGTCGTGGTCTTTTTAGTACTTTGATTCCTTATAATAACAAGTATGCTCTGCTTTTATATACTAACTATATCCTGAATGACAAGCTGTCCCTAGCCAGGTGGACATCAAAGCTTCTGGATTCACTTTATAGTTAACACATGAGGTTTTTTTAATGTCCTGCAATGGAGAAAGATTTCAAGCCATTCACCAAAGCAAAGCAGTCATGAAGGAAGCAATGTCCCAGAAATAGTTTTTGCAATATTTGAAATCATTTTCAAACTTACCAATTTGCATTTCACTGCACCAAGACGTTTGCCTTTCATTGGATGGGTGTAAAATAACCAGTGTTATTGTTTTGGAGAGTGGGCTCATTACTGTGGGTCCAATCTGGGGTTTATTTAACCACCCACTCACATAATATGCTAGGAGTACACAAGAGGTAGAAATATCACAAACTGCAAAAACAAACTCTGATATTTATTTACCCTTCAAATGGCATGACTATTTCTGGTTATGTGTTCATTAGCAGACTGCTGAGTGAGGGATCTTGTTAAACACAAATGGGTTCACAGATCCCTACATTAAAAATACTTGGAGTTCATGATTATTTCCTTGGATATGTGGTTTCACCAGTTGTCCAGAACGTTGCTATACGAGATAAAGCTTCCTTAATATTTTCAGGGAGACATCATTCTATGGCTTCCAATAATGTTCTTTTACCTCACTGGGTCAAATCCTGGCATCTAAATGTCGACCCAGATAGACTAGAAGCCTGAGTGTTGGGTACGTAGGTGAGGGTCGGCTGATTTCGCTCGCCCTCTCACGAATGTTTATTCCTGTCCTTGCAGCGCAGAGGCTATGAACTGAGCCGGCTGCTGTACGTTTCTGCTATCACTTGGAGAACTGACAAGCATTTCCCGTGACAATCTACCTTGCAAAAGTGAATATTTTACTACAAGATTTTAAGTAATGTACCTTTAGATCCTAGCCACACCACGTCAGTGGACATCAGAGTAACAGGATACTGAATTGTATGTACACTAGCTACCTGTTCTCTGATCCAGTGAGCAGTGTCCTTTAACTTTCAGTGCTTAGGATCCAAGGCCCTTTGTCAGAGACTTCCTGGGAGGAATTAGCCAGATTCTGTTTGTTTGTTTGGTTATAGGTTTCAGATTTGAGGCATCAACTGTTTCTCTTCCCACAGACACTGTCTGATCTGCTAAGTGACTGCAGCATTTTGTTTCAGGTTTCCAGCGGCTGCAGTTTTTCTTTCAGATTCTATGCTAATGTAGCGGTTAGCGCAATGCTTTGTAGTGCACAGTTTTAAGATGGGGGTTCAGTTCCTGCCACTGTCTGTAAGGAGTTTGTATGGTATATCCTCCTCGTGACCCCAAGGGTTTCCACCGCTCCTCCAGCTTCCTCCCACATTGTAAAGATGCACCGTTAGGGTTAGTGAGCTGTGGGCAGATGCTATGTTGGTGTCAGAAGCATGATTTGATTTGATGCAAATGACATATTTCACTGTATGTTTCCATGTTTCAATCTACCTGTGACAAATAAAGCTAATCTTTTTTTTGATCATTTATTTTGAGCTGGTCACTTTGGGATGCCATTACACAACTCCAGTTGACAAGATTCACTGTAGGAATTTGTGTCCAGTTTGACAGAGGAACAATGAAGAGATTTCAGACCATGAGGCTGCACAGGTGATGCCCTGAAATGAGACAGCAGCGTCCACACAGTCAACAGCAGAACATCCCAGAATTTGTATAGGGTGAGGTCCTGCTACAGGCCTCCCAAACACCTGGACAGCTATTACACTGGCATCAGAAGAAGTGTATGACAGCCCCATGGACACTGACGCCCTCGGTGGCCCTGACCATCCAGTAGCCTCCAAAAGCTCTGGGTCAGAAGGAAAGGGATAGAAAACTCCAATAATCTGCCACCTGATAGTTTGGAAATTCCGGTCATCTGGCATTTGGCTGACTCATTAGCATGAGATGTGAGCCAGAGTGTAAGAGGTGTGTGTGATCAGAAGTGGGTCCGGTGTCTGATTAGAGTCTGAAAGACGAGAGCTTAGGAATGCGGGAGGGTTTCTAGCCAGTGTCAGGGTCAGGAGTGTTTGTATATCCCCTGCTTCCATTGAACTGAGATGGTTTTCTCAGAAACATGTTGCACCACAGTGTGACATGCTCAAAAAAAGTGAAATGGAAGTGCATTTGTATCTGAATCCACTAACATCCGATGGCCCAGAAGACATGCTCGTCTGGCACCACCAGACACTGAATGAACAGTGTTTCATTTTACAGCCAGAGCCAGTGGTGATTAGGCCTTACTCACCTCACACAGAACTCGATGGAGTATCAGTTCTGGTGTGTAAAAGGGGTATTATTCCCTAGTGTGACCTGTACTCTGAACCATGGCGGGTGGGAGACTAACTTGGTGCTGAATCCAAAGGTACAATGGGGAAGTTAGAACTTTGTTGTGTTCCTCCTGCAAATGGTGGGGAGATCAGGGAGACTTCCTGATAACCTGATAACCATGGTAACCAGTGCGGGAAGTGTGTCCAGCTGAAGCTCCTAGCTGACTGCGTTGCACAGTTGGAGTTGTGCATAGACTCACTGTGGAGAATCCACAAAGCTAAAGATATCACGGATGCTTACTGAGCTGGTTACACTACAAGCAACGAAAACAGAGCTGTATAAACAGTATGTGGTGATCACATTGCTGGGATTACACAGGAGACCTCCCAACAGTCAGCAAGAGATAGAGGACTAGAAATGTAGATGAATTACAGACAGGTGTACAAGGAACAGGGATACAGAAGCAAGGATTTTACCTTCCCCAACATTAGTAGGGATCACCTCAATGTGGAAGGATTAGATAGGGTAAATTTTTAAAGTATATACAGTCATACAGCCATATAGAGAAATAGGTCCTTTGGCCCATCATGCACATGCCAACCCAAGCTTTTTGCCCAAATTCACTACTTCATTTGCCTGCATTTGGACCATATCCATGAAATCTTTGGGTGTCAGGACGTAGATAGACTAGGGATGGGCCCGTGCTAGGACTAATCCTAAGGAATTAAGGCAAACAAGTGGATGAAGTGTCAGTGGTTGAGCACTTTGGGGATTGTAATCATAACATGGTAAGTTTCAAAGTGAAAGGAAGCCACTTTGGAAGTCCGGGGAATAAGGGGCAAAATTTGAATGTCATTACACAGTTCTGAACTAACTTGCCCTCCAAGGGGACCACTACCTTGTCTTAATTTGAAGGCTTGTGTGCCTCAATGACCCAGAGAGCTATGTTGCCTGGAGTCAGGGCTTTATGCTTTGGCTCTCGGTACAGTCACCCATGCCAAACAGATCAAAGGGTAGAGGACAGACAAAGAGTGGTCCACCAGAGGGTTCCAGGTTCGGGGGTTCAACGCAGGGCGAGCAACCCTGACTGGTAAAACAAAACTGTTAGCCCTGACTGGTAAAACAGAATTGTTGCAGAAACAGCAATGAAGAATCCTTCTACATAAGAGTACGACAATATTCCTGAGTCTCCACCTGGGACTGGCATGACCGACAGTGGTGAAAACTGAGAGGAAGTTACTGACACGATGAAAGAAGCCCTGAACACCTCCGGAGATGAAGGACCTTCATTGCTGCCCTAAAGGCCAGTAGCGTAACAGGAAATAAGTAAGTAAGAGTAACCTATAGTGGGAGCGGCTACTTTCAGGTAAAGCTCCATTCCGAAGATGGGAGTCCTTGAAAGAGTGAGTGTTCAGGGCCAACATACCTGTGAGGGTGAAGGAGAGAAGTTGGGATGTCAAAGAACAATGATATAGAAGGAATTATATGCTAGCTACAGACTAGTGCCACAGGGCAACTGGTGCGGCACCCATCTGTACAGTAGCCCAGGCGGGTTGCAGGATCTGTAACCGTATAGATTAGTGAAAATAAGAGACTCCTTTAAGGCAGAGAAAGGTTATCTTCAATTATCACATGTACACAGAGACAAACAGTGAAATACATCATTTTGCACTAAATCAAATCAGCAAAATTGTGCTGGGCAACCTGCAACAGTCTCTGCACTTCCAGCACCAACATAGCATGCCTGCAACTGACTGTACGCCTGTGGAATGGGGAGAAATCCGGAGCACCCAGAGAAAACGCACACAGTCATAGGGAGAACATGCGAATTCCTTACGGATATTGGCAGGAATTGAACCCCAGTCTTTCAAGTGGCTGCTGTAAAGCCTTATAACGACTATGCTACCATGCTGCCTTCAGAGTGTGTAAAGGAGCTTCAAAAAGAAATTAGGAGGGTAAGAAGGAACCACAAATAGCACTGTCAAATTAATTCCATATCAGGAAAGCCTCGAGGCGTTCCATGAATTCGTTAAGAGCAAGAGGGGAAGCAGGGAACGAATGGGAACAGTTAGGCATTAAAGGAACATTTTGTGCATGGATCCAGAAAATATGAGCATGGTCCTAAATGAATATTTTGTATCTGTATTTACTGAAGACATTACAGTTGGAGGTTTCAGATAGAGTGGTGAAATACTCGAGCATGTTGTGATTAAAAGTTGTGAGGTATTAGTTGGGCATGAGGGTTGGGAATAAAGCTGGATAGATCTCTGGAGCTCAATGAAGTATACCAAGAGAGGAGACTGATGAGGCTCTAACAGAAATATTTATATCTTCTCTGGCCACAGGTGAGGTGCCCGATGAACAGAAAAAAACATATGTGGAACATTTATTCTAAAATGGCAGCAAGTGTAAGTAACTGACGTCAGTGGAAAAAATAGAGAGACAGGCTTATCCTACCCTATCCAGCTTTATTCCCAACCAATACCTCACAGTTATTGTTCAGAGAGCATCACGAGTTTTGTAGTGGGAGATCCTGTCTGACTAAAGTGTAACTAAATATATTGATGAGAGTTGTGCAGTTGATGTGGTTTACCTGTACTTCAGATACACCTCTGACAAGGTCCAATGGAGTCTAAGGAAAATTGGCAAATTGCATCCATAATTGTTTGGTATTAGGAGCAAGAAGGTGGTGGTTTGCTTGGATGCCAGCAGTGTACCACAGGAAGCAAAGCTATAGCTATTTATGTCCTTATATGTCAATGACTCAGATGTGAAGGTAGGAGATATGTTTAATAAGTTTACAGATGACATGATGATTAATGGCTTTGCTGATTGCAACAAGAGTAGTCTTAGGGTACAAAGTGATGTTGATCAGCTGGCAAATTGGTCAGGGCAATATTTGAGCCAGGCTGGGGCAGTCAGATACAGATAGGACACATGTAGTTCCTAACCTGCTGAAGTAGAGAAATTGTTTCATTTTCACTTTCTGGTCATTTCTGCTATTTCCAAGCCTGAATGCTTGAAACCACAGTGAGAAAAAACATTTCTGAATTGATTTACTAACTTTCAGTGACAAAACCACTGCTTTTTGAACACAAACACACAAAACTATTAAAAAGTTTTTGCTCTAAGCATGGTTTTTGCTCTTAGACACAAGCTCTAAGCTTGTGTCTAATGTCCACACAAGTGCATGTGACTGACTCTGTTCAGCAACATTCTCCTTAAGCAGCAGACTGTCCCAAATAAACAAAGAGAATCCCATCTATTTTCTTGATTACTTTTTGCTCTTTATAAGTTGTCCCAAATAAGCAGTGGCCTGATTAACCAATGGCCCTATTAACTAGAAGCCACAGTATTTATAATGTATTTTATGTAGTGTTCTGTACTGCAAAACAACAAATTTCATGGCCTATGTTAGTGATAGTAAACCTGATTTGATTCTGATGAAGCAACTTGCTGTGAGTATCTTCTGCAGCGATATCCTGCAGCTGGGATAGTTGACATCCTACCAGCGCTACTATATTCTTGTGTACTGTGTACACCCCTTGTCGATGGAATTGTTTCCCTTTGATCTTCACTGTTATCATGGCTGTTTGATGTCAGACTTAGTTCAGACATTGAGACCTCACTGCTGAAATTCAACTCCTTGTTCCACGTTTGAAGAACTAATGACCTAATTATTGGAATTGGAGTTGGCTTATTATTGTCACATGTACCAAAAACTTGTCTTGTATACTGTTCATACAGTTCAAATCATTACACAGTGGATCGAGGTGGTGCAAGGTAAAAGCAATAACTGAATACAGAATAAAGTGTGACAGTTACAGAGAAGTGCAGTTCAGAAAGGCAGTAAGGTGCAAAATCATAAGAGGTAGGTTGTGAGGTCAAATGCCCATCTTGTAGTACTCTATTAGGAAACCATTCAATAGTGGTAGAAGCTGTCCTTCAGCCAGGTGGCATGTACCTTCAGGTTTTTCTATCTTCTGTCCAAACTATGTTGCAAAGACCTTAATAATTGAGGAAAAAGTGGCATTGAGGCAAGGAACTTTAAGAGGGAAATTTTAGTGGAATATTCCATTCAAGGTTGACATGTAGGCCTAATAGATGGAGGCCGGTGGTATTGATAAAGGCTTTGAGTTGATTTGAATATAAAACATAATTTTTAAATTGAGGTTATTTTGTAACTGAGGAGCAGCATCAATGATTAAATTGGACTTCGTCAGAGTTAAGACAGAGGCAGCTGAGGAGCTTGGATGCACTTGCAAAGAGTAGAATGGTTGACAATGTCAGGATTGAGTTGGAATAGGTTTGAAGGTCTCAATGGTTGTGTAGAGTGGGGCTATAAGGCATGCTGTTGACTAGAGCTTCAGGAAGTCACTTGGTTTGCTTGAAGCATTATGTTACTACAAACAACATATAAAATGACTATTGTCCAGAGTGCAAAGGAGAGAGATGTGCCATTCCTTGAAAGAAGTCTCCTTCCTAATTCTATTGGCTGTCTGCAGGCCCATGTGTGCAACTTTGGAAACATGATTAAGCATACCCTTAGACAAGCTCAGGCCATCTCAGAGTCTTCATTCTGTGAAATAATGCAATCTGCTCAGGTGTTGTCAATGCTTGTCATGAGATAATAATGGAGCTGCCTTGCTTGGGTCATCTGATACCAATCTTAGAGTACTAGAAATGTTCATGCCATTGGTGACAAATTGGAACAAGCCCAAGGCAAAGAAATTTGAAAAGTAACTTTAAAAATCAATTTAAAAAAAAAAGCAACAGGATAACATAAGATTTTAACTTAGTTTTATTTTTCTTTCCACTTATGTTACCTGACTTGCTGAGTGCTTCTAGCATTTGTTGTTGCTATGTAAGTTTCCTTCACAGTTACCAGACATGCTGTCCAGGTGGTGGACATTTCCTAGACAGAACATTTCACTGAGGTACAACACTGGATAACAGTCAATCAGGGTAAAGTCACCAGCTAAGTCTGCACCTGTCCAAAAATATCCCGGTGCAGGTTAACAAACAGGCTGCTCTCGATGGAGTTTAGAGACTTAAAAGAAAAATGCCAAAGCATTGCAGACAGACCAGTGATCCACCACAGAAACCAAGGCTGAGGAATTAATTCAGTTTCTTCTCTGTCTTTTCTACTCAACCCCAAATATCTTCTAACCTTTATTCTGTGTTTCTATCAGTAGGCATCATCAGTGGTATGCAATGTTTCTCTACATTATCAGGCCATCTGGAGTGTCTAATTAGGCCAATTTGGACCCTTCCCATTTTCCTTGATTGGGTCATAGTTTAACGAGGTCACCATGGACCCTTTGTTTCCCTTGATTAAGTCAAAAGAGTGAGCAAAGAATACTAGTTTGAAGATTAACTTATTGGACAACAACCACCTTGAACCTTAAACAATTTCTATTACAGTGCTAAAAAGCTGAGGTTAGCAATAGGTCCTTTTGCTGCTTGGAAGTTGACTACCCATCACACTCCCTACATTCCCCTCAACTACCCCCAGATTATAGCACAAATCTATCCACTAGGGACAAGCTACAGTGACCAATTAATCAAAAGTCTCTGGGACATGGGTAGAAATCAGAGCACTTGGAGGAAACCCATGTGGTCACAGGGAGATCCAGCAAACTCTGCACTGACAGGATTGAAATCTGTAACTATGAGGCAGCAGTACTACTAATTCCTCTTTTGCCCAAAGTAAGTGTTTCTCTGCTTCTCTGCAGTGGATCCAAGATGTGAAGGATCAGTGAGAAAGCCTTCCACTTTCGTCCAAGGTAAGATCTTCTCTGCAGTGGATCTGTCAGAATCAAGGATGACTTGCTCCCACTCCTGGTTTGTGGCTTCTGAAGCGTCTGGGGAGGCCAATGTGGGAAGAATTGATCTTCCACAGATGGGGCATGTGGCATGAAACATCCTTTATGCTGGGCTCAGAACATGATCACAATGCGTGAACCCAAGTTTCTCAAAGCCATTGTAAATGCTTCTTTTCCACATTAATCAGCTGTGGGCTGGAGCTTCATGCAGTCAGTGAGGATATCGCTCTTTATCCAGTTACTGGCTGCTTTTACTGCTTAGAGTATTATACAGGAACTCCGTGCTGGGCACCTTCACCGTCATAACTTGTTCCTTGATAGTTGACACCACTGGCAGCTTGATTAGAGCTAATGTTTTATAAATCATGCTAACCACTTTAGTTTCCAGTTTTATTAGTTTCTCTACTGACACCAGTAAATTATCTACCTACAGGAATGTAAAATTACAGAAACTCAACTAAACCTCTGGGCATGCAGAGTGTGCATGGCTAAAAGTGGTTTCAATTTGTTGCAGAGTATTATGAATCCATTTGATGTTAGTAAATGTACAGATGTACATAACTCTTTCTTGTACATTCACTGTAAATAACAACTCATCTAATTGTCAGTCGTTGCTACTAAGTTCTGGACTAATCATCCCACTGTCACCTTCCTGTCCCTTCTGGCATAAAATTTCATTTTCATTTTTGAGAAAGACCTGGGAAACCTTAGCATCCTTATGAGAAATTATCCCTTAAACACTATAAGATAAAATGATTTTAAGTTTAGCTGTATCTGTCACATATACATTAAAACACTGAAGGGAACAAGGGAAGATCCTGGGAATTATAGAGTGGTGAGTCTCACATCAGTGGTAGGGAAACTGCTGGAGAGAATTCTTAGGAGTAGGATATATGAGTATTTGAAAACCATGGCCTAATTAGGGAAAGCCAGCATGGCTTTGAGCATAGCAATTCTTGCTTTACCAGCTTGACTGAGTTTTTTGCCCAGATGATGAGAGAAGTTGATGAGGGTAGGGCAGCAGATAGTGTCTAAATGGGTTTTAGTAAGGCATTTGACAAAGTTCCTCATGGGAGGCTAATAAAGAAGGTTAAGATGCATGGGATCCATTGCAAATTGGCTGTTTGGATTCAGAACTGGCTCGTATATAGATGACCGAGGGTAGTGGACGAAGGGACTTGTTCAAGATGGAGGTCTGTAATTAGTGGAGTTCCACAGGGATCTGTGCTAGGACCTCTGCTGTTTGTGATGTACTATACGTAAATGACCTGGATGAAAATGTAAATGGGTGGATTGGTAAATTTGTGATGACATGAGGATCAATGGAGTAGGGGATAGTGTAGAAGACTGGCCAAGAAAACTGTGATTTTTAAGTAGTGCAGATATGAGCTGGGAAATGGCAGATAGAGTTTAACCCAGATAAATCTGAGGTGTTACACCTTGGTAGGGCAAATGCAAGGAGACAGTACACTCTTAAGGGCAAGATCTTTAACTGTGTTGCTGAGCAGCGAGATCTTGGGATCGAAGTTTTTAGCTCCTTGAAAGTGGCTATACTGGTCAATAAGGTGGTTGAGAAGGCTTATGGAATGCTTGATTTTTTTTAGTCGAGGCATTGAGTTCAGAAGTCAGAAGCTTATATTGGAACTTTGTAAAGTCTCGTTAAACCATATCTGTATTGTGTAGTTCTGGTCACCCCACAATCGGAAGGACTTGAAGGCTTTGGAGAGGGTGCAAAAGAGTTTCACCAGGATGCTGCCTGGTTTAGAAGACATGCATTATGAAAGGCCAGATAAACTTAAGTTGTTTTGTCTGAAGCGTCAGAGGCTGAGGGAAGATCTGATAGCGATTTATAAGGCTATGAGAGGAATAGGTAGAGTGGACAAAGAGTGTTGTTTCCCACTTGAAATGTCTAATACCAGAGGGCATGCATTGAAGGTGAGGGGGGTAGGTTCAAGGGGGATGTGAGGGGTAAGTTTTTTTACTCTGAGAGTGGTGGATGCCTGGAATGCACTGTCTGGTGTGGTGGTAGAGGCAAATACATTAGAGGCTTTTAAGAGACATTTGGGTATGCACGTGAATATAAAGAGGATGGAAGGACATGAACATGGTGTACGAGGCATTAGTGTTTGGGAATTTTTGATTTGCTT
This sequence comes from Hypanus sabinus, assembly GCF_030144855.1. Taxonomy (NCBI): domain Eukaryota; kingdom Metazoa; phylum Chordata; class Chondrichthyes; order Myliobatiformes; family Dasyatidae; genus Hypanus; species Hypanus sabinus. The sequence goes on along the minus strand of NC_082732.1, from coordinate 4,928,842 downwards.
TATCTGATTCTGCACAACTTTGTGGGCTAAATGGCTTGTACCTGTGCTGTACTATTCTATGTTCTGTACAGTGAAGTGCGAAATTTCATGTTCTTAGTATTTATTGTGTATTTATTTGTTATTATTATTATTGTTTCTGTTTGTATTTGCAAAGTTTGTTCTGCTTTGCACATGAAAAACAGTCAATTCAAAAGTGGGGTGGCATGGTAGTGTAGTGGTTAGCACAACATATTACAGTACAGGCAACCCAGGTTCAATTCCTGTCGCTTCCTGTAAGGAGTTTGCATGTCCTCCCTGTGTTTCCTCTGGGTGCTCAGGTTTCCTCCTACAGTCCAAAGACATACTGGTTAGTAGGTTAATTGGTCATTATAAATCGGCCTGCGTTTAGGATAAGATTCAATTGGGGATTGTTGGGCCAATAGAGTTTATTCTGCGCTGTATCTCAAATAAATAAATAACTATGGACTTCTTAGAGAGCTTAAGATCGCAGTTACTTGATCACTTGGATTGTATGACAAGGGCCAATGCAAAGAGGTTAGGTTTGAGCAGAATGGTCATTGTGTGAGCAGACATAATGGGAGAGGCATTACGGGAGCAGCCATTGTAGGAGAAGTCATTGTGAGAATGGGACAAAATTAAAGTGAGGGACTAAGGCTTTGGCTCATGAGGCTTTGTGGTTTCTGTGAAAATTTCTCTTTCATTATTAATGCCCAGCTAAAAGGTAACAAGAATGGATCCCAGGTTTGTGATGTGCTCCTTATGCAATGAAAGGACAGGAAAATGCTGGGGAATTTCAATGAACTGGAGTTGAAATGGATGAACTCCAGCTCATACAGAAGAATGAGGACATGACAGATACTGTAGATGTTACAGGAAGGTAGTCATACCTAAGCTGCAGGAGACAGGTAGCTATGTGCCTATCAGGAGAGAAAGGAAATAGAAAGATAGTGTACAGTACCCCATGGCCATTCACTTCAACAACAGGATATGAGTTTGGGTACTGTTCAGGGAGGATCCTGTCAGGGGAAAGCCACACTGACCAGGTCTCTGGCACTGAGTCTGGCTCCATGGCTTAGAAAGGAAGTGGGAGGAAGAGGAATGCAGTAGTGATAGGGGGTTCAATAGTTAGGGAACAGAAAGGAGAGTTTGGTGATGTGAAAGAGTCACCTGGATAGTACGTTGCCTCCTAGTTGCCAGGAGTCAGGAATGTCTCAGGCTCCACTGCATTTTAAGGGTGGGTGAGCATCCAGATGTTATGGTACATATTGGTGCCAATGACAGAGATCAGAAAAGGGAAGGTGTCCTGAAGAGAGAATATAAGGAGCAAGGTAGGAAGCTGGAAAGCAGGTCCTGCAGGGTAGTAATCTCTGGATTGCTGCCTGTCACTCACCAGTGAGGCTAAGAGTAGGATGATTTGGCAGATGAATGTGTGGTTGAGGAATTGACGGAGGTGACAGGGTTTCAGAGGTGAGAGAATGGGGCCGCTTGTGGAGAGGTTGTGAGAAAGGACAGGCAGTGGACAGCGCAAAATTGCAGTCAATTGGATTGCAACAGGATATTGACAGAGTGCACAGTTGGGCTGAGAGGTGGTAGATGGAGTTCAACCTGGGAAAGTGTAAAGTGATGTACTTTGGAAGGTTGAATTTGAAGACAGTGTTGAGGGTTAATGGCAGGATTCTCAGCAGTATGAAGGAACTGAGGGATCATTTGTTCCACCTCCATAAATCCTACAAGTTCACAGGGTTGTTAGGAAGGCATATGGTGTGTGGGCTTTCATTACTCAGGAGGTTCCATTCAAGAGCCACAAGGTAATGTTGCAGCTCTATAAAACTCCGGTTAGACTATACTTGGAGCATTGTGTACAGTTCTCATTCCCTCATTATTGACATGTGGAAGCCTTCGAGGCATGTAGAGGATATTTACCAGGATGTTGCCTTTCCTTTGAGGATAGTTAAAGTGAGCTAGGGCTTTTCTCTTTGGAGCAAAGGAAGATGAGAGATGACTCGATAGAGGTGTGCAAGATGATCAGGGGCATAAATAGAATGGACAGTCAGAGATCTTTACCAGGACATAGACTAATATGAGGCAGCATAATTTTAGGATGATTATGGGAATGTCAGAGGCAGGCCTTTTACACAGAAGGGTAGGAGTGTGGAAGACGCTGCCGGAGTGGTGATAGAGGTGGACACATAGGGATTTTTAAGAGGCTCTTAGATAGGCACGTGGTTGAAAGAAAAATGAAGAACCATGTTGGTGAGAAGGGCTAGATTGATCAGAGTAGGTTAAAGTGTTGCTACAACATCATGGCAAAAAGGGTCTGTACTGTTCTATGTACTATGCAAACACTAAGTTAAGTACACGCTACAGTTATAACAAATCGATGTTGCAGTGTTCGCTGAGCTTGGCAATTAGCTTACAAACGTTTCATCTCCAGTCAAGGTGACAGCATCAGTGTGCAGTTGTTGATATTTCTCTCCAGGAGTGCTCATGTTTATATAGGCCCCAACCACTCACCTCAGTCATGATTGGCTACTTCTTCAGTTGACCTTTGAATTCTACTGGTTCGTCATTTTTTTTGTGGCTCTTATGGGTCTATTTCGATATGTTTGGTTATGGAGTTATCAGAAGAGAGCCATGCTTCTAAAATTTTCATGCCTGCTTCATGTTTGCCTGTACTGGACCTCCTACAGTGTCTCAGTTAAAGTCTTCATATAGAGATCAGTGACAGTGGATCATGTCTCTACACCACCAGTTTGTGTTACCATACATCCTGTCCCTCCGATGTGGTTCTTGTTGCAGAGGTACTCTGTCCATGCCTTCGGAAGCAGTTACAGTGAAGACAGAATCAGTGGGAGGCTGCATGAATATGCTGAAATTATTGAAATATTAACAAAATTGCAGAGGTAATATGGATGCAAAAAACAGCAATAAAAGGCAATTTGCACCTGATGGGTCCTAGAAATATTCCTGAAACCATGTCTTAGTCATTGATTGATTATAAATGTCAAACTGCTCAATGTTAACATGAAAAATTGTTGGAAAAAATGAGAAGTGATTTATTTTTTATTTTAAAAATAGACTTTATTCATGATAAAGAAAAGACTACAGTATATATGTACCAAAGGAAGTAGCAGTGCAAATTACCTTTACATTCTTGATCATTATGGAGCATAAGTGTTGCAGAGAGAAAATTACACAAAGAAACATGGCATTATTGCCACTCATGTGACCTCCTCCCCCCCCCCCCCCACAGAGGTGATACCCCACCCGATTGTGTGCAGTGGCGGAAAGAGGCTATACTGCAGCCCTGATGTGGGGCAACCTGAATTACTGTTATTGCCTGGGATGGTGGCAAACAAGGCAAGCAATGTGAAGGGGAGGAAAGCTTAATAGCATATTACACTGTAGATCAGTCACCCAGAAGATGGTGCATGAATTAACTGAGAGAGCCAACGAAAGCAAAGTCAGGGCAAGGACACGAATGCAAGTTAAAGGAGCTGTGAAAGACCATTGAGATTAAGAGGAGCTGCATAACTGTGCATATTAAATTATCATCTTTCAAATAAACGCTTCATACTTCACCTCATCTTAACAAGTCATTCAATCACTTTCATAAAGTTTGGAGAAATTCGCAGAACAGCGCTTATGAAGTGCATAATTTACTGTTTAAATTACAAAGAGTTTCTAATGTTTCAATCCCTGGTTATGGTCACAGACAAAATTCATGAATGCAAGATATTGAGACTCAGGATATCCTCAACAGAATATCTGAGGCAGAACATGGAATTTGTAACAAGCTGATGGTGGCTCCTCTTTTGCTGAAGCCACTATAAGCTGTACCCAAAATTACATTTGATTTGAGGATGCATTTTGTCTCAAATTTCCAGCAAAGTGCAGTTGCTTAACAACAAATATAATATCTACCAGAAGCTAACACGATTAAAAATTTTATTTTGTTTTAAAAGAATATATCTTGATATACTTTTGTATGAGAACTGCAAATAGGTTTATTACAGAAACTTATAAAGTGAAAATGATAAGAAACCCTACAGAAAACATTTTCTGATTTTATTAAAATACATTTGCATGGTAAATTAAAATTACATTATATTTAAAAGTTATTAAAACTTGTTTAATAATGCCTTTGTAAAAAAGTTTTACTTTTTTAGGTGTCTCCAAGAAGATCCACCACAACCACATTTAGCAGAATGGAAATTAATTCTATCCTGGGCATGTGCGTTTTTATGGAAAGGGTCAAATGAACATTTGTTAATCTAGCAAAACCGTTTGCATAACTTTGATAGAAACTGAATTCAAGTAGCATTGAAATTCCTCAGTATCTTGCTGTCCTTTCAATAGGTTGGCGTCTGTTTGTCTCAAAGGACACGAATGATGATGATCATCATCACAAGCCTAAGCGAGAAGGTATGGAGATCCTAAGGTCCCCAGTCATCAAGATTCCCCTCTCGGCCTCACCAGTGTAGTCCAAAGGAAAGAATATGAAGCATCACATTTGGCACCAGCTGGCTATAGGAGCTGTTGGAGGGATGTTCAATGAGATCCACTCTGGATTTGTTGTCTGGGTTTGCACCTGTAGCCTTCATTTCTCCTGAGGCTGCCCACAAGGTAGTATGGCTGGAGATCTGGTTCATGAACACCAGGGTGTGTGCCCTGTGTGCTACGTGTGCAGGGGCCAGAGCTTCTCCCTTTCCTCTGTAGTTCATCCTGAATCCGAACAGAGTTCAGTTTCCTAGTATCACCAGCAAGGAGGCACTACATGGGGCTTGCTGTTAGAGAGGCTACGTACTGGCAGGGAGAGACTTACACATTCAGCTCTCCTTTTCACAAGATTACTAGCCAGCAGTGGAAGCTGAAAGTAAGAGCCACAAGCACTACCCACTACACTACCAGACTAGATGCATCACAACCACCATTTTGACACTGACTTTCAATAACTGAGCTGACAAAAGGAGTGAAATTTGTGGGGCTGTGTGTCAGTCGATCATGTACTGGGCTAATATAAATGTCACTGCATTTGCATTTGGTCAAGTTGTAAGTGGCCATCCTAACACTAATTACTGCATCACAGGTGGGATAATAATGTCAATGGTTGTTCACCTGGCATTGGTGGATTGAGTTCTACTTTGTATTCAAGCTGATTTCTGCAGACAAAAGGTTAATGGTTTTATCTTAGAGGTTTTTAATAATGAACTGATGGGAGAAGGTGACACAATGCAACATTAATTTGTGTAAAATAAATGATTTTTTTCTCTCTAACTCCATTTCAAATTTAATCTAAAAGATTCTAATTTGGAGGTTTAAAATTCCCAAAGGTTTGCAGGATCCAGGTGCCTTAATTACTTAGTGAGGGCAGTGATGGAATTGTTAATATTGCTGATTGGAGATATTCAGGACGGGCTTCACAAGGGAATCAATTCCCTAATTATTTTAATATAATTTTTTATTAAAGTATTAAAGGAAATATACTCTCTCGGGGAACAAGGTACATCAAATTTACATTTATAAGATTGGCAGTATTGCAACTCCTTTGAAACCTCTTATAGGCTGTGTGCACCATCTTGTTAAATTGAGGATCAAGAAGAAACAAAAAGAGTGACACACTTCACACTTAATCACCCATTCTATCTGTGAGCTGCCAGTTACAGTATGAGAGTAATATTCAGTATTGCTGTGATACAGTTTTCCAATGCAAACAACTTTTCAAATTGTTGTTCCTGTAAAGATATTGGATTTCCAGTGTTTTACTGTCCTAAGTAGGTACAGAGTTTCTGTGTGCCTGGTCCATGAACAGTGCTCACTGGGCTATATGATGACTTCTAACCGCAAGCAACATTCATTTGGACAAAACTGTACCTCAACAGTTGGTCTCAATCCAGAGTGAGTTGCTGAGACACAGTTTTGGCTTTGGTTGAAGGGCTGGCTGCAGGGAACCTGAGGTAACTACCTCCTTCTGGTTAGATCTCTTCTTCAAACATTCATTATTATGATAGCTGCAACCATGCTGATTTCCCAGCTATCTTTTGCACTCCACCAATTATTTACCCTAACTTCCTGTAATTTCCTAGGTGCCCATCAAAAAGCATGATCATCCCTACTGTCTGAGCTAGTCCCCTCTCCCACCAGCCCACAATCATTTCCAAAGCCATGTTTCTCCCACTGTCCTGCACTCTTTGGTGCACTTTATGCAGTCCTGGGTAGGTCTGTAGTCTAGTGTAGTTGTTTTGTGTTTATTTTTCTGTTTTTTTTTACATAGTTCAGTCTAGTTTTTGTACTGTGTCATGTAACACCATGATCCTGAAAAACGTTATCTCATTTTTACTATGTACTGTACCAGCAGTTCTGGTCGAAATGACAATTAAATGACTTGACTTGACTTGACTTGACTTGCATCACCAATGAGAGATATCTCTCCCCCTTCTCTGCCCAACCATTGTACCCCCTGTTTGTTCACTGACTCCACTGAGGTCATGCTCAACCCCAGTCCCCATCCCCAGATCTTCCCTCCCTGACCTCCTCCAACTGCTAAGGCAGGAGGTAGATGAGGGAAACTCTTTGTGGTTAGGATTTAAGTGAAAGACTGAGGATCAGAGTTCTTGTGACATTGACTGACGATGGTAGTACAGCATCCTTCACTTTCTTAAATGAACGATATTTTCCAAGAGTATAGGCACTAATTACTTTCGGGTTCACAAATGTCTCAGCGGAATCTGAAGAGGTCATTAGACTCGTCATCCACAGACAGAAACGTAGGAAGATCTGCTTCTTGTTTATCCTTCCCTAACATAGCCGTTCAACATTTCTGCATCAGAAGTGATTTGGTGCCTGCTACTCTGAAACTTTTGGAAGATAGGTAGCACCTTGAAAAATTGGTGCTATGGACCTCAATTAACTCACACAATGTTTAGTTTGAGACACCTTCTGCTCATTCAGGTGGATAGGAAATATTCCGCGGGTTATGGGAACATAACAGGTGTTAAATAGAACATATAACATCAAACTTACAGCATTGGAACAGGCCTAATGGCCCGCACTGTCTGTGCCGACCATGAGACCAATTTAAGCTGCCTGCACATAATCCACATTCTCCTTTCCCTGCAATATTTATGTGTCTTTCTAAAAGTGTCTTGACCTCCTCAATTGTATCTACTTCCACTGGCATCCATAGCCTGCTGTATCAATAGTAATTGTCTTTTCTCCTGACAAATGAAGAAGCAATTTCTTTTCCTTTTTCCTCCACATCTGCCATTCAGAATCCCGTTTCATTTGTGTTGATGGGCACACTTCACTGCTGGCAGGCAGCTGTTGGCAGAAACTTACACAGTGCCAGCAACTTGATGGGCAGTGGACAGACCAACAAGCATTCCATGACTGTCCACCACCACAGGTACTGGCATTGGGAATGCTGGAGTACTCCCAATTTACCACAGCGACACGTAACCTGCTACTGTGGGTACATAGGTAGGTTAAGTCTTCCAAAGGACACCACCCCCTATCAGGGAGCTGTCTCTATGGAATTAGATTCTTATTGTCATATGTACAGTACCAAGATACAGAAGGATGTGATGGGCAGGTGAGGGGAAGAGGATGGTTGAGAGTGTAACCAGAATGGTAACTCTCCTCCTTCCCTTTCTTTCATGGTCAATTTTCCTCTCCTATTAAATTCTTTCTTCTTTAGTCATTTACTTCTTCCACGTATACTCTCCCGGCTTCTTATTTCACCCTCCCCCCCCCACCCACCTTCCTCATCCACCCCTGCCCCCTCACCTAGCTTGACCTACAAGGTTGTACTCATTCCCCTCTCCCCCAGTCCCAGTGAAGAGTCTCGGCCCAAAACTTCAACTGTTTATTTCCCTTCATAGGTGCTGTCTTACTTGCTGAGATCCTTTGGCATTTTATGAGTGTTGCTCAAGATTTACAGCATCTGCAGAATTTCTTGTGCAATCAGAGAGGAGAAGTGTACAAAGTTTGACAAAGCAGTGGACTTGTCAAATACTCTGAGCCCTTAGGGTCCCAACCCAGCTCACAAGTTTGTCAGCATACATTTCTCTCCAGATCTTTACCACAGCCACTGTCCTTGGACCTATCATTGAAAAAGGTCACATTGAATACACCACAAGCACCCAACACACACCAGCACCCAACCCAGCACACACCAGCTCCCAACCCGGCACACACCAGCACCCAACGCGGCACACACCCGCACCCAACGCGGCACACACCCGCACCCAACGCGGCACACACCCGCACCCAACGCGGCACACACCCGCACCCAACGCGGCACACACCAGCACCCAACGCGGCACACACCAGCACCCAACGCGGCACACACAAGCACCCAACGCGGCACACACCCGCACCCAACGCGGCACACACCCGCACCCAACGCGGCACACACCAGCACCCAACGCGGCACACACCCGCACCCAACGCGGCACACACCCGCACCCAACGCGGCACACACCCGCACCCAACGCGGCACACACCAGCACCCAACGCGGCACACACCAGCACCCAACCCGGCACACACCAGCACCCACTCCAGCACACACCCGCACCCACCCCAGCACACACCAGCACCCACTCCAGCACCCACCAGTACCCAACCCAGCACACACCAGCACCCACCCCAGCACCCCAACACACAAGAGCAGCACCTCATTCCTGTTCAGCATTCCAGCACACAATAATAACTGATACACCTGTGATGCGGTAGTTAATGTTGGGATAGCCACCTTCAGTTTAACCAAATGCAAGTATACCAGTGTTTGTTTTAACCCTGTACATTATCAATTGACACACAGGTCTGTAAACTTCACTGTTTTTGTCAGCTCAGTTGTTGAAAGGACTGCAAAATGTTGGGGAATTTCAGTGCTATTTGAATCCAACTTTCAGCAAACTCTTTTGCTAGATTAAAAAAATGTTCATCTGATCTTTTTCCTTTTGATAAAAATGCCTATACCCCAGGATAGAATTAATTACCATTGTTTACTTTCTATTACGTGTGTTTCTGGTGGGCCTTCTTAAAATACAGCAGAATTGAAGCAAAATATTTCTGAAAAATGCTATCCCATAATCTGTGGATTTCCACTGGATTCTACCTTTCCAAATACAGCATGATTATCTTACCCCACTGCTACTGGTGTAAAAACTTCCTTCATTTCTGATGATATTCTTGCAGTACCTGACATCATCCATCCTGAACCGTTGTTAACGGGAGTAAATGGACATTGTAAATTATGTGCTGATTTCCTGTATAGCCTTGATGACAAATGGAAAAAATGTTCCAATTTCCCTGCTATTTCACACTTGACAAGTTCCACCCCAAAACAAGGTTACTTGTCTCTTCATTCACTTCTCTTTTATTAGTGATACAAATGTCATATCCTAGCAGCTTTTAACTGAAAGTTCACATATTACTGCACTGTGAAATACAAATTACGAACCAATGTCAAGCATTTTGTGCAATGAATATTACTTTAGAAAACAAAATAACCATGCACTGGATTATGTTTTGCTTATAAATGCTTCAGATTTTTTTTCAGAGTTCTGGAGGTGTATGAATTTAAGAATGAAACACTGCATTGTTGAGATTGTCAGAAAGCCAAGTATCTTTGAGATTGTTCTGAAGAGGCAGAGGAAAACCTGAAACAGCTGAGTAGACATTTTCCAGAAACACTTCACAAACTCACATGCCACCTACAACAGTCTGGTGATTAGAAAAAAACTGAAGAGCCATTAACCAGAATCTCGAATCAAGTGGCATCTTTTATACTTTCTGCGATTCTTTGGGCTTCCCCTACCCAGTAGCAATCTCAGCTCTGTTGTAGACAGAACACTTCCCAGCATTTCAACTTGCCATCAGGATTCACACCTGAGGTAAGGTACTGACGTTGTGAATCAGAATCACTGTTGTATACTCAGTGGCCACATTGTACATCTGCTCATTAATAAGACCATAAGATATAGGAGCAGAAGTGGACCATTCAGCCCATCGAGTCTGCTCCACCATTCAATCATGGGCTGATCCAATTCTTCCAGTCATCCCCACTTCCCTGCCTTCCATACCCTGGCTAATCAAGAACCTATCTATCTCTGCCTTAAATGCACCAAATGGCTTGGCCTCCACAGCCATTCGTGGCAACAAATTCCACAGATTTACAACCCTCTGACTGAAGTAATTTATCCGCATCGCTGTTCTAAATGGATGTCCTTCAATCCTGAAGTAGTGCCCTCATGTCCTAGACTCCCCTACCATGGGAAATAACTTTCCCATATCTAATCTGTTCAAGCCTTTTAACATTTGGAATGTTTCTATGAGATCCCCCCCTCATTCTCCTGAACTCCAGGGAATACAGCTCAAGAGCTGCCAGACGTTCCTCGTATGGTAACCCTTCCATTCCTGGAAATGTCTAATCAGCCAATCTTATGGCAACAACTCAAAGAATAAAAGCATGCAGATATGGTCAAGAGGTTCAGTTCAGTTGTTGTTCAGACCAAACATAATAAAGGGGAATAAATGTGATCTAAATGATTGACCATATTTGGTGCTAGACGGGGTGGTTTGAGTATCTCAGAAACTGCTGATCTCCTGGAATCTTCATGTACAACAATCTCTAGAGTTCACAGAGAATAGTGCCAAAAACCCCCCAAAAAAAAACAAAAAAAAATCCAGTGATTTGCAGTGCTGTGAATGCAAACACCTTGTTAATGAGAGAGTTTGGGGAGAATGACCAGAGTGGGTCAAGCTGACAGGAAGGTGACAGTAACTCAAATAACCACACGTTACAACAGTGGTGTGCAGAAGAGCATCTCTGAAAACACAACATGTCAAACCTAGAAGTGGATGGACTAGAGCAGCAGAAGGTCATGAACATACACCCAGTGGCCACTTTCTGAGGTGCCTAATAAAGTGGCCACTGACTGTATATTGCCTTTCAAGGCAGTGGAAAAAGTCCAGGTTTGTCCAATCTTTCTTTATAGTAATCTGGAACATCCTGGACACTCTTCTGTGTCTTGACACAGCATTCTTCCTATAATGTAGTGACCAGAAGTGCATTCAATATCCTAGATATGGCATGACCAAACTTTATTGCAAAATGCACCACTTATGAAACATAAATATTGCTGGCAACATATTAGTGAAGTTAATCAAGTTGTTGTCTCATAGCTCAGCAACCCAGACTTCTTTTGCTGCCTGTGTGGCTGTAACGTTCTCCTTCGCGTGTAACGAACGCCGAATTAAACGTCGAGATAAACCACAGTCAATAAGAACCAGATCGCAGTAAGATTAACCATTTACTGTTCACTCTTCACATTAACATATGGTGAAAACTGTTGATAAAACAATACAAGATTGATACAGTATTTGTTCCTTCCTTAATATCACATTTCAATTGTAAATACTTGCAAAGGTGACTATAACTACATTACACTAAGGTGCAGTATACAGGCAGAGTTTACCTGCTCCATTGACTACTTTAAATACACTTCCATGCAAACTATCCGCAACTCTTTAACTAACGAAAGCATAAACATTATCGACCGTCGTTACTTCTAACAGGATCGGCATTAACATCTTAGTTCAATATATCGATTATCTATTAACTTACAGCATTGCTCTCACTGTGATTTCTCATGCCTGCAAAACAACTTCTGCTCAGGTGTGCCTCGTGGTGAGCCCCCACCCTTGCGCTAATTTCAAACCGGTACTTTCCCACAAGACGCGGCGAAACCGGATGTGACGTCATCACATGCCGATATATTTTACATGCAATGAATATACTTTAAACACTTCTAATTCTAACTAAAAAATACTATCGAATGAATTACTAAGCAGAAATATTATAAACTAAATAACTGTCGTAAAGGCAGCACAGTGGCATTTGTCTGTTCTCTACGTGAATCATGGGCTTCATACAAGTGCTCTACATTCACATCCAAAGGTTCTGCAGGTTGATTGGCCATCTCTAGTGGTGTATTGGTGAATGGTGCAATGAGGAAGAGGTTTTGGAAATGTAGGGGGAATGAAATGGATCAATGTAGTATTCATGTAAGTGAATGCTTGATGATTCATGCTGACTTTGTGGACTTTGCGCGTTTCCACACTGTATGACTCTATAACCCAATGCTTCCTCCTTCCTGTTTGTCAAGGTTGTGTTTGGAATTCTTCAGATCATTTCACTTATCCTTTTGTGTCCATCAACATGTTAGGAACTTTGAATTCATTGTGAGAGGTTTACGTTCAAGATTCAGCAGTCCAAGCAAATGGAAAGCAAAGCCAAATACCATAGAACTCATGAAGATCCATTAAGGGAACTAGTGAAGAACATGGAACTCGTGAAGATCCATTAAGGGGTAAAGCTAGTACCACTTCCTCACCTTGTATCTCTTTATCTCAACAAGAAAGGGGTCTCATCATTCTGCTGGTGTATTCTTCTTTACTATTCTATCTGTTAATAATTCTGGCTGTTGAAACATTCAAGGTAGTGATCTCTGGATTACTCCCAGTGCTAGTCAGGGCAGGAATAGTGTGATGGAGCAGATAAATGAGTGGCTGAGGATCTGGAGCAGGAGCAGGGTTTTAGATTTCTGGATCATTAAGATCTGCATGACCTATACAAAAAGTACGGGTTACAACGGAACACAAGGGAAACCAATATCCTTGCATGCAGGTTTGCTAGAACTGTTTGGGAGGGTTTAAGTTGGCAGGTGGGCGGGAACAGGATTAATAAGGCTGCGGATGGGGCAGTCAATACATTGTATAGTGAAACTATGAGGATGGATGGGCAGATGATAGGGCAAAATTGCAGTCACTGGGACAAGGTGAAGTGTAACATGGGAGCAAAATCAGAAAGGCTGATAAATACGGGAATGAAGATGTTATTCTCAAATGCACATGGTATATGGAATAAGGTAAATAATCTTGTAGCGCAGTTAGAGATTGGTATCACTGAGATGTGGCTGCAAGAATTTCATAGTTGGGAGCTTAACATCCAAGGATATAACTTATATCAAAAGGGCAGGCAGGTAGATGAGGGAGGGGAGGGTGGGGGTGGCTCTGTTTGTGAAAAAAAATAATTCAAATCCTTAGAAAGAGGTAAAGAGGTGACATAGGATCGAAGATGTAGAATACTTGTGGGTACAGTTAAAAAACTACAAGGCTAAAAAGACATGTACAGGGGCAAGGATGTGGAGTGTAAATTTCAAAGGGAAATTGAAAAGGCATTTAATAAGGACAACATTACAATAGTTATGGGGCAATTTCAATATTCATACAGATTGAGAATATCAGGTTGGTGCTGGATCCCCAGAGAAAGAATTTGTAGAATACATACGAGATGGCTTTTTAGAGCAGTTTGTGGTTGAGCTCACTAGAAAAAAGGCAATTCTTGATTGGGTGATGTGTATTGAAACAGATTTGATTAAGGAACTTCAGTAAAGAAATCCTTGGGAGGCAGTGATCATAATATAATAGAATTCAACCTGCAATTTAAGAGAAAGAAGCTGAAGTATTACAGTGGAACAAAGGGAATTACAGAGGCATGAGAGAGGTGTTGATTGGAAGCGCCGATGACAGCAGAACAGCAATAACCGGAATTTCTGAGGTAATTCGGTAGGCACATGATAGGTACATCCTAAAGATGACGAAGTATTCTAAAGGGAAGATGAGGAAACCTGTGGCTGAAAGAAGAAGACAAAGATGGCATAAAAGCAACATAGAGGGCATAATACAACAAAAATTAGTGGGAAGTTAGAGGATAGGGAATCTTTCAAAAAACCAATAGAAGGCAACTAAAAAAAAAAGCATAAGGAGATAAAAGATGAAATATGAAAGAGGATTGCCATGTTTTTTCAAATATATAAAGATTAAGACAGAAGCAAGAGTGGATATTGGCCCATTGGAAAACTACACTGGAGAGAAATAGAATGAGGACAAAGAAATGGCAGGTGAGCTTAACAGTATTTGTGTCAGCGTTGGTGCATGGCCAAGTGGTTAAGGCGTTCTTCCAGTGATCTGAAGGTCGTTAGTTTGAGCCTTGGCTGAGGTTGCATGTGTGTCCTCGAGCAAGGCACTTAACCATATATTGCTCTGCGACGACACTAGTGCCAAGCTATATGGATCCGAATGCCCTTCCCTTGGACAACATTGGTGGCGTGGAGGAGGGAGACTTGCAGCTTGGACAACTGCTGGTCTTCTATATAAAAAAAAACATTGCCCAGGGAAACCTTGTCCATTTTTATGCCCAGGGAAATGTTAGCTAACAAATCTGTTGGAATTCTTTGAGGAAGTAAGAGGAAGGATAGGCAAAGGAGAGTCACTGGATTTGTTTACTTGGATCTTCAGAAGGCCTTTAACAAGGTGCCGCACATGAGGCACCTCATTGCTAAGCACATGAGGCTGCTTAGCAAGATAAGAGCCCAAGGTATTATGGGAAAAAGATTAGCACGGATAGACGATTGTCTGATCGGCAGGAGGCAAAAAGTTGGATTAAAGAGGGCCATTTGTGGTTGTCTAGTGGTGACAAGTGGTGTTCCGCAGGGTTCAATATTGAGACCACTTCTTTTCACGTTATATATCAATGATTTGGATGAGGGATTTGATGGCTTTGTGGCCAAATTTGCTGACCATAAAAAGGTAATGGAGGGGCACGTAGTGTTGAGGAAGCAGGAAGTCTACAGAAGGACTTGGACAGATAGGGAGAATGGCAATGAAGAAGCAGATGGAATATAGTGTAAACCAGCCATGATGAAATGCTGGAACAGAATCAATGAGTCAAATAGTCTAATTTGGCTCCAGTATCTTACTGTCTTATACAACAGGGTATAACTTATCTTATAATCTGCATAAATGGTGGAAATACAGATAAGGTTGAATAAAATCCACTTGAGATTGTGTATCATTGATAACATACTCTGATTATTATGACACATTGTGAAAGAAAGTGCATCTATGCACTCAGTGGCCATTCTATTAGGTACCTCCTGTAGCTAATAAAATGGCCACTAAATGTATGTTCATGGTCTTCAGCAGCTGTAGCCTATCTACTTCAAGGTTCAATGTCTTGTGCTTTCAGAGATGCTCTTCAGCACACCACTGTTATAACATGTGGTTACTTGAGTTACTGTCACCTTCCTGTCGGCTTGAACTAGTCTGGTCATTCTTCTCTAGCTTGTCTCATTAACAAGGCAATTTCACCTATATAACTGCCACCTCCCTGGATGTCCTTTGTTTTTTGCACCATTCTCTGTAAACTCCAATGATAGTTGTGCGTGAAAACCACAAAAGTCAGTAGTTTCTAAGATACTCTAACCAACAGGCAAGATTTCCCTTAAGGAAAGCATGCTGACTTTAGTAGCCCATTTTATCATGTGCCTCCAAGTACCTCAAAGCCCACAGTCCATGTTTAATAATGGATTCCAACATCTTCCTAACTACTGAAGTCAGGCTAACTGGCCTATAATTTATTTTCTGTTGTCTCCCACTCTTCTTAAAGAGTGGAGTGAAATTTGTAATTTTCTAGTACCTGGAACTATTCCAGAATCTAGTGATTCTTGAAAAATCATTACTAATGCCTTCACAATCCCTTCAGCTACCTCTTTCAGAATCCAGAGTGTAGTCCATCTGGTCCAGGTGACTTATCTACCTTTAGACCTTTCAGTTTGATCCATATCAAATTGTGCACACACAATACAGAGAGTGTTGGGGTGAGTTTCTAAGTAAACATAATTTCCTCTCATAGTTGTTTGAATTGTCAAGAATTGCAAATTGTACCGCTGCCTATTTTAACACATTGAAGCAATAGGACTGATCTTTAGCATTTACTTGATTTTGATACAGTGTAAAAATTCCCAGTTGGTGAGATATACTCTATTTTATCAGCCCTTATATTGTACAAATGTTGCATAATTTGCAATGATAATCTCAAACACTACCCTCCCCCTCCTACCTCACCTTGACCAGGATGGAAGCTTCAGTGTTGTGACAACACCCAACTGTATCCAGTAAAAGTAAGCTCCTTAAAAACCTAAAAGTGGAATGACAAAATTACTCCCATCACATTAATCATGTCTAATTATACCAATATTGCAGGAGAATTAATTGCTTTATCTGAAGAAATTAGATTCCTGAAGAATATTCTAACCTTTCCTTGGAGCAAAACAGGATGTCTCATTATGTCTCCTTGTCACTAGTATAAGTATCAATCATTCCACTAACTTTTATTTATGAGTTAATTTACTAATAGAACAAGATTAAGGCAATGACACAGCATTTCCCATTACTTAAACTTCCCATTGTTCCTCTGTTAAGCAGAAGTTCTTTTGTCTCAACACCAGTACGTTAGTGTCTCTCCTGATTCCAGAAGTTCTTTTTTTTTAACATTATAGTTTAAACTTTTGTTTTATTATGGGTTAAAAATTGAGCAAAACCATTTCCTTGTCTAAGCCCCCTGATGTTTAGCAGTGTCACTCTGTGAATTAATGTGTCTAACACAAACTGAGATTTAATTTTATGAAATTGAAAAAAGCTCTCAAAATGATGTGCTTCTAATTATCTTCCTTGACATCAAAGTGTTGAGGCACTGAAGGACAATATAGATGCAGGGTTTCATTAATGTTAAACTTTTGTGCTTCAGACACACATAATGCGGGTCATAAAATGTTGGATAAGGACCAAGCCATCCTCTCCCTGCCGAGTTACTGAAGAGATGAGAACATTAGTGTTTATAAACTCAGTCAGAGTTCAGGGCTTGCTAAAGACTATTTCATTACTTTCTGAACTCACACAACTTTTGAGAGAATATTTTAATGAAAAACGTGTCGAAGAAGGTTTCTTTTTGATAGAGTCATATAGAAGTAGAGCACAGAAACATGCCCTTTGGCCCATTTAGTCCATGCTGAAACCATTAAAACTGACTACTCCCATCAACCTGCACTGGGACCATAGCCTTCCAAATCCCTACTATCCAAAACTTCTCTTAAACGTTGAAATCGAGGTCACATGGACCACTTTTACTAATAGCTCACTCCACACTCTTATGACCCTCTGCGTGAAGAAGTTTCCCTCAAGTCCCCCTTAAACTTCTCACCTTTCACCCTTAAGCCATGACCTCTAGTTGTGGTCCCACCCAACCTTGGTGGAAGAAGTGCATTTACCCTATGTTTACACCCCAGAATTTTGTATACCTTTATCAAATCTAATTCTTCTATGTCCTAAAGAATACAATCCTAAACTATCCAATCTTTCCTTATAACTCAAGTCCTTCAGACCCAGTAACATCCTTGTAAATATTCTCTGCAGTCTTTCAACTTTCTTTTACCACTTTCTGCAGGTAGGCCAAAGGTGCACATAATACTCCAAATTAGGCATCATCAACATCTTACACAACTTCAACATAGCGTCCCATCTCCTGAACTCAATACTTTGATTTATTAAGGCCAATGTACCAAAAACTTACGTTATGACCTGATCTACCTGTGAGAACTCTTTCAATGAATTATGTGCCTATATTCCCAGATCCCTTTGTTCTACCACACTCCTCAGTGCCCTACCATTCACTGTTTAAAACCTACCCTGGTTCATCCTACTGAAGTGCAAAACCTCAAACTTGTCTGCATTAAATTCCATCCCCCATTTTTCAGCCCATTTTTCCAGCTGATGTCAATTCCTCTGCAAGCCATGATAGCCTCCTTGACTGTCCACTACACCCCAAATCTTGGTGTTATCTACAAATTCACTGATCCAGTTAATCACATTGTCATCCAGATCATTGATGTTGATGACAAATAACAATGGACCCAGCACCGATCCCTGTAACACATCACCAGTCACAGGTCTCACTGCTCTCTGGCTTCTCCCACAATGTCTAATCAAATTTACTACCTTATCCTGAATGCCAAGCGACTGAACCTTCTTGACCAGCCTCCCATGTGGGATCTTGTCAAGTGCCTTACTAGAGTCAATGTAGAGAACATCCACCGCATTGTCTTCATCCCCTTTCCTTCTAACTTCCTGGAAAAACTGTCTATAAAATTGGTTACACATGACCTACCATGAACAAAGCCATGCTGACTATAAATACTTATACATCCAGTCCCTTAGAATACTTTCCAATAACTTTCCCACAACTGATGTCAGACACTGGCCTTTAAGTTCCTGGTTTCTGTTTAGAGCCTTTTTAAATAGCAGAACAACATTGGCTATCCTCTGAGACCTCTCCTGTCACTAAGGATGTTTAAAATATCTTTCCTAGCACCCCAGCAATTTCTGCACTTACCTCCCATAAGGTCCAAGGGAACACCTTGTCAGGCTCTGGGGATTTATTCACCCTGATTTGCTTCAGGGTAGCAAACACCACCTCCTCTGTAATCTGTACACTTTGCCTCACTTCTGTAGTAAAGTAAATATAGATACAAAGAATGCATTTAAGGTTTCCCACATCTGTTCTGGCTCCACATGTGGATTACCATTCTGGTCTTCCAGAGGATAAATTTTGTCCCTTGCAATCCATTTGCTCTCAACGTACCTATAGAATCCATTGGAATTCTCCTTCACCTTGTCTGCTAGAGCATGTTCTTTTCATCTTCCTGATTTTTTTCTTAGGTGTCCTCTTGAGTTCCTTGTACTCCATAAGCACCTCATTTGTTCCTACCCACCTATACCTGCTATGAGCCTCTTTTTTTTTCTCTTAACCAGGGCTTCACTATCTGTTGAAAACCAAGGTTCCCTGCACTTGTTATCTTTACCTTTTATTCAGACAGGCATATACAAGCTTTGTACTCTCAAAACATTGATTTGAAGACATCCAAGTACACCTTTGCCCGATCCACACTTGCCAGAGAATTTCTACCATCAAAATTTGCCTTTCTCCAATTTAGAATCTCAACCTGTGGACCAAACCTATCTCTTTGCATATTTACTTTGAAACTAATGGCATTGTGGTCACAAGATGCAAGATGTTCCCCTAAACATACTTCTGTCACCTGCCCTGTCTTATTCCCTAATAGCAGATGTAGTACCACATGCTCCCTCATTGGGACTTCCAGTCCTAATAAAGGAAACTTTCTTTAACACATTTGACTAACTCTATCCCATCTAGTCCCTTTACAGTACGGGATTCCCAGACAATAGATGGAAAGTTAAAATCACCTACTATAGCAGCCTTGTGTTTCTTGCAACAGTCTGCAATCTCTTTACAAATTTGTTCCTCCAAATCCCAAGGATTGATGGGTTGTCTGTAATGTAACCCCATTACCGTGGCCATACCTTTCTTATTTCTCAGTTCCACCCATAAAGCCACACTAGGTGAGTTCTCCAGTCTGCCCTGACATTTTCCCTGACTAGTAATGCCACACCTCCTCCTTCATTCACTCCCGCTCTGTCGTGCCTAAAACAACAACCCCAGAATACTGAGCTGTCAGTCCTGCCCCTCCTGCAATCAAGTTTCAATATCATAATTTCAGATAGCCCTTTAGGGATACTAGAGGTCTCCCTGTCTTCCTACATCCTGCAAGAGGAGCATTCCAGAATCCTGCCTGGCATCTCTACTGAGTTGAGCAGATATAAAGAAGGGAAGGGAAAAAATTAACCTAGAACTTTGCTTTCTCTAACTGAAGCCTTGAAGAGTTAAAGTTTCAAGATCACTGCACTGACTCTGCCCACTCAGACAACGGTTGCTGCACTTGCCCCTGCCTTCCTTTAGTTTGCTCTTGCTGATCAATTTCAACGCGGATTGGTCGCTAGTTAAAGCTCTATTACACTGATGCAACCCGCTGTTCCCTTTTTCTATTTGGGCAGTGGACCTGACTGAAATCCTCTCCTCTCAACCTTCCGATGTCTGGATTGGTCACTGGTCACTGGTCAATAGTACAATGTCATTCCCAAGTGGCTTCAGGTTTTTGAATGGGTTATGCAAATATGCTTCACATTTTCTAATGACCGCTAATCTAAATAAGATCTTTTAAACTAGAACACATTTCATTTCTGATTTCAACAACGTTATTGGAAGTGGTACACATTTTTCATTTTTTGGGGGTATGGCTATTATTGTCAAGCTTAATTATTTTGAGAATGATAGTGAATTATCTTCTTAAATTAATGCAGCCTGGTTGTTCTGATATAAACATGAATTTTAGGAATTTCACCATAGACTGGTTGGCTAGATTCCACTCTAACTCCATCTACAAGTTTGTAGATGACATTATAGGCCAAATCTTAATAACAATGGGTTAACAGAACAGAAAAGAGATGGAAAACCCAGTGACATAGTGTCATGACAACAGCCTTTCCCCTGATCCCAGTAAAACATAAGGGCTGGCCATTAACTTCACCAAGAGGGGCAGTGCATATGCTCCTGTCTAGATCATTACTGATGAGGTCCAAGGAGTTGAGAGCTTTAACCTTCTTCCAGGAAGGTTAACATTAGCAATAGCCGGGCATGGTCCAAGCGCAGAGACTCTATAGCAAATAAAGTTAACCAGTGCCTCTACTTCCTCAGAAAGCTAAAAAGATTTGGCATGCACCCTTTGACCTTTAAATTTTTTTCATAAATGCACTATAGAAAGTGTTATGGCTTGATTTGGCAACTGTTCATTCTGGAACCACAAGAAACTGGAGAAAGCTATGGACACATCTCAGTATCTCATGGAAGCCAGCCTCCTCTCCATATACTCCATCTGATCATGCTGCTTCCCTCAGTGATGCAGTCAGTACGATCAAAGATCCCACCCATCCCAATCATCCTCTCTTCTCCATCTCCCATAAGGCAGGAGACACAAAAGCCTGAAAGCACGTGCCACCAGGTTCAAGTACATCAGGCCAGGCAGCATCTAAACCGTCAATAGTTTGGGCCAAAACCCTACATCAGGACTGCAAAGGACCCCCTTCATTTCCAGTACTGAAGAAGGGACTTGGCCCAAAACAACAACTGTACTCTTTTCCATGGAAGCTGCCTGGCCTGCTGAGTTCCTCCAGCATTTTGTGTGTGTTGCTTTGGATCTGCAGATTTTCTTGTAATTGTGATTCCATAATCAGTAGACTCACTTTCAAGGACTCACCATCTTAGTATGTATGCATGCATGTATTTATTTATTTATTTATTTATTATTAATTATGGTGCATAATTGGCCTTTTTTGCACATTGGCATTTGATATTTATAGTTTTTCATAACTTCTGTTGTCTGTCTTTATTTTCTGCAAATAATGCCTGCAAGGAAATGAATCTTATGGTGACATATACGGTATTTAGATAATAAATTTACTTTGAACTGTGAACTTGAATGGTATGACTGGGAGAGAGACATGCAGCTATGTAACTTGGTCCGGTGTCTGGGAGAAAACTTTACTGAGCTGTATTCATTTAATGGTAAATGGAGGGACTGAATCTTCTTTTGTGATCAACTATGGAATTCTGAATTTAGGAGCCACATCTGACGTTAGCAGACTCTGTCTTCTCTGAAGCGGCAGTTTTATGGACTACATCTTTCAGTTAAGTACACAGGGCTGTTGGAGATGTTTATTTTATGAAACAATCCCTTGATTTTCCCTGCAAAAGCAGAAAATGCTGGAAGCACTCAGTAGGTCAGTTAGCATCGATGAAGGGAGAAATAGTCAGTATTTCAGGTCAGTGACTCTTC
The DNA here is from genome assembly GCF_030144855.1 of Hypanus sabinus. Lineage (NCBI taxonomy): Eukaryota > Metazoa > Chordata > Chondrichthyes > Myliobatiformes > Dasyatidae > Hypanus > Hypanus sabinus. The sequence continues at coordinate 4,907,188 of NC_082732.1, read as the reverse complement.
ATAAAACTGGAACAAAAGGAAAGCAAGTATAATTTAGGATACAGAGAGGGCAGATGGAAACAGTTTGTGACAGGTGGAGATCAAAGTAAGAGCATATCATAGACACAAGAAAGTCTGCAGATGCTGGAAATCTAATCAAAGCAGAGAAAATACTGGAGGAACTCAGCAGGTCAAGCAAAATCTATGGAAAGAAATGAACAGTCAATATTTCAAACCAAGACCCTTCCTCAGGACTGAAAAGGAAGGGGGAAGAAGCCAGAATAAAAAGGTGGTGGCAGAGTACAAGCAAGAAGGTAATAGGTGAGGCCTGTTGGGTGGGAAAGGACAAGGCCGAGAGAAGAAAAACCTAATAGAAGAGGAGAGTGTACCATAAGAGAAAGAGAAGGAGCGGACCCAGGGGAGGTGATAGACAGGAGGCCAGAGAGGGTAATAGAAGAGGGGAGAAGGTGGGAATTTTGTTTACTGGAAGGAGAAATCAATATTCATGCCATCAGGTTGGAGGCTAAGCTGAGAGAATATAAGGTATTGCTCCTCTGTCCTGAAGGTGGCACAAGAGAAGGCCAAGGACTGACATGTTGAAACAGGAATGAGAATGGGAACTAACATGTTTGGCTGTCAGGAATTTCCACTTCTGGCAGATGGAACAAAGGTGCTTGACGAAGCAGTGTCTCCCAATTAATGATGGGTCTCACCAATGTAGATGAGGTTGCATTGGGACTGCCAAACACAATAGATGACTCCCAGCAGATTCACAGGTGAGGTTTTGCCTCACCTAAAAGGACTGGTTGGGGCCCTGAATGGACCTCAGGGAGGAACCAAATGGGCAAGGGCAGCACTTGAGCCATTTGCAGGGGTAAGTGCCGGGAGAGAGATTCATGGGGAAGGATAAATGAATGAATGAGGGACATGGGGAAGGAGCAATCCCTGCAGGAAGCAGAGAGAGAGGGAGGAAGTAAAGATACACTTGGTGGTAAAATCCCTTTGGAGCTGGCAGAAGTTACAGAGGATGATGTGTTGGATGCGAAGGCTCATGGCATGGTAGGTAAGGGTAAGAGAAACCCTATTACTGGGATAGGGTGACAGGAAACTGAGGTGAGCATGGATGTTCAGGAAATGGAGGGGATGCGGGTGAGGGCAACATCAATAGTGGAGAAAGGTAAACAAACTCCATTCTTTGAAGAAGGAGGACATCTCTGATGACCCAGGAAGGAAAGCCACATCTGGGAACAGATGTGGTGAAGGCGAAGGAACTGAGAAAATGGAATAGCATTTTTACAGGAGATGGGTGGAAAGACGCACAGTCAAGATAACTTGGGAATCAGTAGGTTAACAAAAGTTGTCATACTGAATTCAACAGCTTCAGGTAACCAGCTCTTTTTATCCTCTTCACAGATGTTGCTTGGTATTTCCATTTCAATTCATTCACTTCTATCTCTGGCTGATAATGTTTAAAGTGATGACTACATATGACTACCTTAAATTTTTTGATCTGCACCAGATTACAAACGTCCCCTCTAATGTCTCCACCACTCATCAAGCAGCTTGGAACATGTTTGCCTATAGATTTGGGAAACAAATAAAATTGCCGATACTGGAATCTGAAAACAAGAATGGAAATGCTGAAATGCTGACAGGCAACATCTGGAGAATGAAAAACCAGTTAATGTTTCAGGTCAGTTTCCTGATGATGGATCAGCAACCTGAAATACTGACTGGTGTCACTTGCCACAGCTGCTGCCTGATCTTCTAGTATTTCTGTTCCTGTCTGTTTTCATTTTCTCTACCTCTGCCTTTGTGCTGGATATATTATACATGATGCCCTCATCTAAATCATTGATGCAGATTCTGACCAGATGTGGCCCCAGCACTGATACCTCCAATAGTTCACTAGTTAAACCAAAACTGACCCAATCCTTTCCACATTCTGTTTTCTGTCCATTATTAAACTCTGTCCATGTCAGTATAATAACCCCAATCGCATGCACTCAAATAATCTTGATGTTTCACCTTATCAAAAGTCCTCTGAATGCCTAATGCATGATATCCGCTGCCACATCCTGATCTATCCTGCTAATTACAACCTCAAAAACCTCTCGTAGTTTTGCCAGGCTTAGTTTTCCTTTTATAAATCCCAATTGACTCAGTCCAATCCTTTTACTCATTTCAAAGTGACCTGAAACTACCTCCGTAATGAAGGATATTTGCATTTACCTCAGTGTTAACACATCAGGGTATCTGTCCTAGCACCAATATGTAAGCGTCATCACAAAGAAGGCATGACAGAACCTCTGCTTTCTTAGAAGTTTGCGTAAATTCATCAAAAACCTCTGCAAGCCTTTATAGATAGATGAACTAAGGAGAATATCCTAACTGGTTGTGTCGTAGCATGGAAACCCCTTTCCCTAGGAACTGAGAAAACTACAGAAAGTGGTGGATACAGACCAGTCCATCACAGACAAAGCCCTGTCCTCTTCACACTACTATCATCAGGCCGGACATACAGGAGCTTTAGATCCCACACCATCAGTTTCATGAACAGTTATTACCCTAAAACATCAGGCTCCTGGATCAACATGGATAACTTCAATCACCACTACTCTGTGAGCTACAGATTCACTTTCAAGGACTCTTTACAACTCATGTTCTCAGTATTACTCTTTTTATTTGTATAGGTTATCTTTTGCTCATTGGTTGTCAGTCTTTGTCTGTTTATGCATAGTTTTTCATAATTTCTATTCATTTTTCCTGTAATTTAAGACAAGAAAGGGTAGTATTTGGTGATGCATACATACTTTAATAATAATACATTTTCTACTTTTTCTTACTATTTTTGTGTTTGCTTCACAGCCGTGGGACTGTTCATAAATTACTGAAAGTCACACTGGACAATTCCTGGGTCTTCTGTTCAAGCCCAGAACCACACAAAAAGGACAATATTGGCAAACAGGAGGAAATCTGCAGATGCTGGAAATTCAAGCAACACACACAAAATGCTGGTGGAACTGTCGAAGTTTCGGGCCGAGACCCTTCGTCAGGACTAACTGAAAGGGAAGATAGTAAGAGATTTGAAAGTAGGAGGGGGAGGGGGAAATGCAAAATAATAGGGAAAGACCAGAGTGGGTGGGGTGATGCTAAGAGCTGGAAAGGTGATTGGCAAAAGGGATACAGAGCTGGAGAAGGGAAAGGATCATGGGACGGGAGGCCTAGGGAGAAAGAAAGGAGGAGGGGAGCACCAGGGGGAGATGGAGAACAGGCAGAGTGATGGGCAGAGAGAGAGAAAAAGGGGAGGGGGAAAAACTAAATATATCAGGGATGGGGTAAGAAGGGGAGAGGGGCATTAATGGAAGTTAGAGAAGTCAACATTGGCATATGCCCTTACCGGGAAGGAGGTCAGATAAAGAACAAAGTCACAAACAAAAATGAAAACCCCCTTTCTGTAGATGGCTCCTCATCTATATAGGATAGTCAACAGAAAAGCAACTGTGGGATATATGTGAATGTATAAGAATGCAGTGCCATAAAGCTGCAAGCTTACTCTAAATCATCTGACGGGAGCATAGGAAGGCTGACAAGTTAGTAAAACAATGTGCTGCAAATGCACAGGGCAGCTGCAGATTAGGGAAATTGGAAGGTGCAACATGTTAAGGTTATGGGTTTAACAGAGGAGAAAAAGAAAAACAAAGAATTACAATAACTGATAGAAAGAGCAAGGTCAGAAATAAACAAAGAGTATGAGGTGATTCATATTAAAGACTAGTGTTATGTGAAATTTGTGGTTCCGGAGGGGAAATGAAACCAAATCATCCAGTGGTACCATGATCTATGTGGATACCAGGGAACTGTAAGTGCCCTGAAAAGGTTAAAGGAAACAGCAACAACATTTAAAACCCAATATTTTCTTCAATCCAAGGGAATAATGTATCTTGTTTTAATATAATTAATTGTGATTGAGGTTGTGGTCACACTTGCTTGAAAACCATTACAGCTGACCAATGCACTAGCAGTGGTGTTGACACTTGAATACTCTGTGATCAAAACAACTTTTCTCCACCGATCCAGGTGATGGGGGCTAATGAAGGCGAGATAGAGGACTCAAATTTGTATTAAGACCATAAGACATAGGAGCAGAAGTAGGCCATTCAGCCCATCAAGTCTGCTCTACCATTCCATCATGGCTGATCCCAGTTCCCACTTAACCCCATACACCTGCCTTCTTGCCATAACTTCTGATGCCCTGACCAATCAAGAAATAATCAACTTCTTCCTTGAACATACCCACAGACTTGGCTTCCACCGCAATCTGTGGCAGGGCGTTCCACAGATTCACTACTATTTGGCTAATAAATTGCCTCCTTACCTCTGTTCTGAAGGGTCACTCCTCAATTTTGAAGCTGTTCCCTTTAGTTCTGAATACCACGACCATAGGAAACATCCTCTTCACATCCACCCTGTCTAGTCCTTTTAAAATTTGGTAGGTTTCAATGAGATTCCTTTACATTCTTCTAAATAACTGTGAATACAGGCCCAAAGCTGCCAAGTGGGCCTCATTTTTTTTAACCCTTTCATTCCTGGAATCATCTCCAGTATTGTGTCAGAGTGGATGGTTTGACATGCATGGTCAAATCCTTGTATCCTTGGATACCCCAGAGGGTACAAGGTAGAGTTGTATGCAATGAAATTCTAAATGTAACATTATCAAGTATTCCAGAGGGAATGATCATTAGTCAACTTTTTTTAGCCCCATTATTGAGCAGCATCAGGTAGTAATTGCTACATTAACATTACCGCTTTGTGAGATCACACTTGTGAATATTGAGTGGAGCAGTGACTCCTACAAGATATATATATAATGGTGAGGTTACAACCAAGCATTTTTTTGAAGATTGCTTCATCATTATTACTTATGTATACAGGAGGACATAATACAGGGGCCAAGTAGAGTGAAAGGAGCATTGAAGGACATGAGCAAGAGTTTCTATCAGGGCCCAGGACTTTTCAAAATGTTCAAAACTATAGAAAACTTACTAATTTACTTACTTTCTGATTGAAACATATAAGATTATTAAGGGATTGGACAAGCTAGAGGCAGGAAACATGTTCCCGATGTTGGGGGAGTCCAGAATCAGAGACCACAGTTTAAGAATAAGGGGTAGGCCATTTAGAAGAGAGTTGAGGAAAAAGTTTTTCACCCAGACAGTTGTGGATCTATGGAATGCTCTGCCTCAGAAGGCAGTGGAGGCCAATTCTCTGGATGCTCTCAAGAAAGAGTTAGAGCTCTTAAAGATAGTGGAATCAAGGGTTATGGGGAGAAGGCAGGAACGGGTTGCTGATTGTGGATGATCAGCCATGATCACATTGAATGGCGGTGCTTGCTTGAAGGGCCAAATGGCCTACTCCTGCACCTATTGTCTATTGTCTAACCCACACCATCAGATACACCAGGGTCTAAGTGTAGTAGGACTCAGCACAATACAAGGGGGTTGGAATTAGTGTTAGAATTTATCACATTGATCCCAGGTTATCAGCATGTGCAGTTACTGTAGTTTTTAATCTAAATGAAATACTGGTGCTCACCTAGAGTGGAAGACTTATTCACTCATTTTCTTGGGAGACAACTAAGTAGGAGTGAGCTTACACCAGGTAAAAATAGAAGGAAAAGAAAACTATTGTAATTAATGGGAGCAGTTTATGCATCGGGGGTAGCAATGGCAATGGTATAGCTGAATTAGAACAAGAGGGAGTCACTGGGCTCGCCCAAAGAAAATAACAAGATAGAAATTTACAAATTGTGGTTTAAGTACATTGTTCATTGTTTAGTTTGCCTGTGAATAAGCAGCATTCTTGCAAATGCACTGTTGTGAAGACATGTTATTCAGCAGCAGTCATAGATTATACCAAGAGATGGAAACAGTGTCCTTTGGAAGGTCACAAAGTAGCCAAGAAGTCACAATTGAATCAAGAGGAATGTCTGGCCAGGGTAGATACCTTTTCCTGGGGATTAGTTTTTCCATTCTTTGACTGTTCATGGAGGTCAGGTGCACTCATGTTTTATAAACTCACATGGCTTGTTTACTAAAATATTTATCTCTGATCTCTCTGATCATTATTATTGAGGATTGATACCTGTAACAAAAAGAATTTAAAAGCCAGGAAAGGTCGCAAGAAGCTTTGGCAAGCAGGACTAAAGCGAATCCCAATGCATTCCATGCATATATTAAGAGGATAACTAGGGTGCAAGTAGGACCACTCAAGGAGAAAGGAGGGAATATTTGCTTGGAGATGGAGGATGTGGGCGGGTCCTAAATGAATACTTCGCATCAGCATTTACAAAGTAGAAGGAGGTGGTAGATAGGCAGATCAATGTGGATCGTGTTCATTCATTAGGCTATTTCAAGATAAAAAAGGCGGTAATCTCTTAAAGAACATTAAATTAGATAAGTCTCTAGAGCTTGTTTGGATATACTCCAGATTACTGAAAGAGGCAAGAGAAGAAATTGCTGGGGCTTTGCCCAATAACTTTGAGTCCTCTAGCCACAGGTGAAATCTCTGAGGACTGGCAAGTACCTAATGCTGTTCGATTATTGAAGAAACGAATGAGTGATGATCCTGGATACTATGGACCAGTGATTCTCACATCAGTGAGAAGTTACTAGAGAGGATGCTTAGTGACAGCATTTATGAACATTTGGAAAAGTATAGCCTAATTATGAACAGACAGCATGGCTTTGTATGGGACAGGTCATGTCTTACTAACTTGATATGGTGTTTTTCAAGCAGGGGTCATAACTGATTCATAAAGGTAGACCTGTGTTGTCTACATGGATTTTAGTAAGGTGCTGATGACATTCCTCATGGGAGGCTCATCCAGAAAATTAAGATGCATGGGATCCATGGTGAATTTTCGATTCAGAATTGGCTTATTCATAGAATACAGTGTTATGGTTGATGGGAAGTATCCTAATAGAAGGTATGTGATTAGTGGGGTTACACAGGTATCCATACTGGGGCACGTGCTCTGAGTGATATGTTTATATAGTAAATGCAGATCAGTGTGTTAAGGAGCTTGCAGTTGGCACAGATATTGGTGGTGATGTGGATAGCATAAAAGACTGCCAAAAGATACATCAGGATATAGATCAGTTGCAGATATGGGTGGAGAAATGGCAGATGCAGTTTAACCCAGCTTAAAGTGAAGTGTTGTACTTTGGAAGATCCAAGTGTAAAGATGCAATACACTGTTTAATGGCAAGACCATTGATGCACAGAAGTACTTTGTCGTCCAAGTCCATAGCTCCCTGAAAGTGGCTATGCAAGTGATAGGGTGATAAAGAAAGCATACGGCATGCTTGTCTTTATTAGTCAAAGAACTGAGATCAAGAGCTAGGAAGTTATGTTACAGCTTTATAAGACACTAGTTAGGCTGCATTTGGAGTGTTGCATTCAATTCTAGCTGCCCATCAGGAATGATGTGGAGGCTTTGGAAAGGGTGCAGAAGGGGTTTCCCTGGATGATTCAAGATTCAAGTTTATGTTTCATGTGTACGTTGAAATGCATCGCCACACATACAAAATGCTAGAGGAACTCAGCAGACTAGGCAGCATCTGATGAAGGGTCTCAGCCTGAAACGTCGACTGTTTACTCTTTTCCATTGATGCTGTCTGGCCTGCTGAGTTCCTTCAGCATTTCCAGTGTATTGCTACGGATTTCCAGCATCTGCAGATTTTCTCATTTTAGTGAAATGCGCTGTTTGCGTTAACAAACAACACACCTGAGGGTATGCTGGGGGCAACCCGCAGGTGTCAAACATTCCAATATCAACATTGCATGCCCACAATGTTTGGCAGAGAAACACAGAGTGCAAAAAGCAACAACAGCAAAAACAAGCCCCGTTCCACTCTCCCACCCACAAACCTACAGTAGAGTAGGGCTGCAGACACCAGGTTTTGACCTCCCTAGCAAACTCACTGAGATTCGCAGATTTGGCTTCAGCCAATGGGTCGTAAGTTCCAAACATCTATTCAACCCTTGAGCTTCGATCCTCAGCATCGATCCCAGGGACACCGATCACTGGACATCAGGCCTCCCGCTCCAGACTCACCGATGACAGGACTTAAACACTTGGTTTTGAAGTCCATTCTCACCAACTCGTGACCACAGGGGCCACCAGAGCCCATCTGTCCTGCCTGGAGAAAAGTCAGAATCCAGAATCAGCTAACAACTCGCTGACTGGGGGGAACCTCCTCCACTCCCTTGTTTAACAAAATTAAACAATTATAAATCCGAGCTGCGAATCAACAGAGGTTCACAGCTCAGCGCCATTTGCATTGCATTAGAGGGTATGTACTATAAAGAGAGGCTGGACAGACTTGGGTTGATTTCTTTGGAGCAGTGGAGGCTGAGGAGAGATCTGATAGAGCTGAGAGACTATGAGAGGCATGGACAGGGTAGACAGACGATATCTGGAAATAGTCCAGAAAATATGCAGCTTGGGAGGTCGATGGTTGGCTTGAGTTGATTCGTTCTCTCTTCGGGAACCGGATACTGCATAAATGACAAAGAACAAAGAGACCTTGCGGAGCATGTACATAAATCACTTAATTCCTGCACAGGATTACAAAAGGATATTACGTGACTGAGGATCCGCTGGAGACTGAGGGAATTTCCACTTAATTGTGGTGAGAAGTAAGCCACTCCCGCCCGGAAGTGACACAGATTGCAACATCCTTCCAGAATGGTGCTCTGGACACGATATAGAATTAAACCACATCTCTTGTGCCTGCACAGGATCTATATTCCGCCATCCCCTGTATACTCATGTGTCTATCTGATATCCTCCTAAACGTAACTATTGTATCTGCTTCCACCACTAGCCCATTCCAGCCACCCGACACTCACTGTGTAAAAATAAAATTGCCCCACACATCTCCTTTAAACTTTCCCTTTCTTATCTTAAATGCATGTCCTCTAATATTTGACATTTCTGTCCTGAGTAAACTATTTTCTATCTACCCTGTCTATGGCTTTCATGCTTATGCACCTCTCTCAGGTCTCTCCTCATCCTTCGCTATACCAGAAAGAACAACAGATGTGTGTCCAGCCCACACTCATAGCACATGCCCTCTAATCCTGACAGCATCTTGGTAAGCCTCTTCTGCACCAACTCTAAAGCCTCCGCACATTTCCTGTTATGGGGGTGACAAGAATTCCGCAAAATGGATGGAGGCAAATGGGTTAAGGTAAGTAGATTTTAAAATGCTTTGATGAATACTACTGTTTTAATTAACTAAATGAAGTTAATAATGTTAGATTCTTTTAAAAAAAAGTATTATTTTTTATAATTTAACTGTTTTAAGCAAGACTGATCATCTGAGACATTTAGAAACAGGTGAAAAGGGTTTTCAATGCAGTCTTATATTACGCCTTCTGAGGCTTCGTCCTGACTGTGGGAGGCAGGCGTTCTGCTATAACAAAGGCTGCAGAAGGTGAATGTACCTGTGGGAATCAAGGAAGGGTGAAGACTATAAGAACTTTTCTCCAATGTCCATCAATGACTCAGTTCACAAACTCAGCACCGTCTGCTTCAACCTGCCATGGTTTCAGCTTGCTCTCTGAGCCAAGAGAATGCTGGGATTGTTTTATAAGTCAGTCTGATGAAAGTCCAGGCCGGTGACACGGAATTGTTCTTCAGCCCAAATTACAGATACACATGGTGCATGGTGTCAGTTTCAGATTGATGTAATTTAGTCTCAGGTAAGAAACTACCAAACCAGTGAATGGAGGAGGTGATCAGTAGGATGTCAGGTGAGCATGCTTTGTGTGTAACTATAGAAACAGAAGGAAGGTTCGATCCTCTGTCTGCTGCCTGGCTGTAGTCCCCCTCCTTCAGTCTCCCTGCACCACCCCATCCCCAAAGCCCTTTCATCTCCCATCCTACCATCCTCCTCCCTACCCCTCACTCCACTCCTCACTCGACTTCTCCTCCACCTCTCCCCTTGACTCCCATTCTCTCCTACAATCATCTCCTCCCTGCTCTCAATATCATCCCCCCTTCTCCACTCCCAGTCTTCCCTTTCTAAGCAAAGCTCCATTCCCAATCTCTCACACTCTCCACACTTTCATTTCCTTTAAATCAGCTTTACACTCCTGTTCTTATCTTCCCTTCTCTTTCACTGTAACCTCTGACCATCAACCCCATCCCCAGCTCCCCCTTCCACCTGACCTCCTCCAACTTCCCAATATCCCCTTCAGTTATAGTCAAATAGCCCAGCTGCAGGCCTCTCTGCCCATCTGGTCCGTGCTGACCAAAATGTCCAGCTTAGCCAGTGCCATTTGTCACCCTATCCTACTAAACTTTCCTGTGCATGTACTGGTCGATTTTACTGAACTCCACTGCCAGTTCATTTCATGAAAAGGACAGGACAGATTGGGGAGGGGTTAGGGGTGCACGAGGGGATATGGTGGCATTGTGATTAATTTATTAGCTCAATATAGGACTCTGTGGTGATGATTCAGGAATGTGGTTTTAACTCCCAGCAAAGCCGCAGAGAAAAAATAAATTTGCTTGTTTAACCAATTTCAAAGGGGTATGAAACCTTTGGATTAATATATAAAAAAAAGAGCTGGAGAATGAAAACAACAGAAAACAATTCAAATCTTAGCTCCATGATCGACTTCAGATGCAGTCAAAGATCAGATTGGATCAGTGCCCATGAGAGAAACCTGGAAAGCCCTGTTACTACATATGCAGACAGAAAGAGACACACATCAAGAGAAACACAGACAATCTCACACACACACTCAGTAGTGTGGGAAGTGCAGACCATTCCACAAAGGGAACTGGGAGATTGCTTGTGAGGTACAATGCTCCATACAGAGCTTCTCTTTTCACCTGACACATGGATTCAAAGTTTTCAATACTGTCCTAATGCTTCCTCTCTTTTAATAGCACCCATGGACCAGAGCTCCGCAGGAGCCCGTGGAGCTGTGGTTCTTCTTCAAAGAAGCCCAGAGAACATCCTTCAATCTTTTATTCTGTCTGCCAGGTGATCTCTCACAAGAGATCCTGGGAGAGAGGAACTGCTTCCGGAGTTGGGTATCAGCTATGTGAAAGACATTGCCTGATCAAAGTAGCTAACAGAGTGGAACTAGGTGCTCGTGTCAACCTGGGACACAATGCTGACATTAGCTTGCTTATCCTCCCAATGCATCTGGAGGAATTTCATCTTTCCGGTATACACACACACACACACACACACACACACACACACACGTTTACACACACACACACACACACACACACACACACACACGTTTACAGGAGCACACATGTACATATGGACATAGGCACACTTACCCATGTACATATTTACACACTCCCTTACACATACACCTACACTAAGGCCATCCAAAGACAACAATTCAAATCAGTAAGAGATACTGAGATAGCAACAGAGAGTTGAGGTGGTTGAGTTATGATCCTAATTTTCATTTCAATAGTGAGTGGTTATGGCCCTTGGTTCGTGTCTGTTGAAATGCAGGAAAACAGTTCTAGCTGCCTTGCCATCTGATGAGGTAAGCTGACTTCTCTGTGAACAAATGCAGTTCAGAGCTTCCACTGGGAGCTGGTTCTATGAAGGGTTAAACCCTACTCTCCTGTAAAATAAACGGAAGTCAGCAGGTTAACCAGCATGAGGAAACCTTGTTAATTTATATCCATTCGTATTGCTCTGTTGACCCTTCACACTTGCACCGTAACCTATTTGCAGAATGACTGGAAGAATTACTGAAGCTGATGAAATAAGAGAGTAAATGAGGTTGCATGGTCAATTGAAAATATCAAAGCACTCTAGAATAATTTAGAGATTTTACACCCATTTTTCACTTTGTCAAGGTCAGAATTGTTCTGGAATATTTCCTCAGAGGGACTTGTGAAAATCTTATGCAACAATGATTCCAATTCTTGCTGCACCTGATCACTGTTTAGTAAAACATCGGTGATGTTATTTCTTCATTCACCCTCCATCCATCTGAATAGAATAAAAATAAAGAAGAAAACTAGTAAAATCATTCTGACCACACTGAGTATCTATCTTATAACTTCCTTATATTGCCAACAGTTCACAGTCATGAAATAAAACTAACAGTTACAATGTGGGAATCTAATCAAAAGTAACATCAGTGTTGAAAATCTGTCCACCAGTGTTTCTCTCCATAACTTCCTCAGATAAGATCAAGAGTGTGGTCAAGATGGAATGCTCCTCCTATCAGCCGTGGGATGTGACTACATCGGCTGGAAGTAGACCCAAATTCAGCATCTGACTGACCGGGTCAAGGAACTGGAACTGGGGTTGGATGTACTCAGGAGGCTGAAGATATTACAGATGAGACTTTTGAAGAGGTTGGTCACACCTAGAGTACTGGCTTCAGACTGTAGGTGGGTGACCATCAAGAGAGGTAAGGGGATTAAGAAGTCTATTCAGAGTTCCTCTGTGGTCATTCACTTCAACAACAAGTTGGATACTGCTGGGAGGGATGACCCATCAGCTCACGGCAGCAGCTGCCAGGCTGGTAGCACTGTGGTCAGCTCTGAGGGTCAACAGAGAAGGGTAAAGTTAGGGAGTGTGGTAGTTATATGGGACTGAATAGTTAAGGGGATAAAAAGGAGATCTTCCGGTCACAACAGAGTCACCAGGATTGTGTGTTGCTTCCCGGGTGCTAGGGTCCATGACATTTCAGAGCGGCTGCAGGATATTTTCAAGGGGGAGGGAGGACAGCCAGAGGTCGTGTTGCATATTGCCACCAATGACATAAGCAAAAAAAGAGAAGAGGTCCTATACTTTGAGTATATAGAGTTAGTTAAGAAGCTGAAGAGAAGGACCTTCAAGGTTGTAATCTCCGGATCACTCCTGTGCAGGTAGGAACAGGGGAACAGCATGGAAGAGTGAGTGGTTGCAGAGATGGTGCAGGGGACAGGGTTTCAAGTTCTTGGATCATTGAGACAGTTTCTGGGGACAGAGTGAGCTACACAAGAGGGATAGGTTGCACCTGAACTGGAGGGGAACCACCACAAAATTCTGGAGGAACTCAGCAGGCCAGGCAGCATTTATGGAAAATAAAGCAGTCAACATTTTGGGCTGAGACCAGAGGGCGTGCCTTGAAGGTGAGAGGAAGTGGGTTCAAGGAGGATGTGTGGGGTAAGTTTTATACCATGAGTTGTGAATTTCCTGGAATGTGCTGCCTGGTATGGTGGTAGAGACAAATACATTAGAGACTTTTAAGGGACATTTGTATAGGCACAAGGATGTAAGGATGGTGGAGGGATATGGACATGGTTTATGGAGGAGGGATTCGTGTTTGGGCGTTTTTGATTTACTTTTTAGCTGGTTTGACACAACATTGTGAGACAAATGTCCTGTTCCTGTCCTGTACTCTTCTATGTTCTATGCATGCTGAACTTCCAAGTGGGGTGTCCACAAGATCTCTTACATCTGTAACAACATATACCGGAATTTATTTTTGTGAACTTCACTATAATCTCTGAAATCTCCCCCTGCAATTTCTGAAAGTTCTCTCATGGAGAAATCCGTTGAATCTAAAGCATAGACCAATGTTACAAAATCAGATGTTACAATTGAACTTGCATTCACCACTTCCACAGGCAACTCATTCCACACTCACACCATCCTCTGAGTGAAGAAGTTTTACCCTTCGCCCTAAATCTATTATCTCTAGTTCTAGTATACCCAACCTGAGGTGAAAAAACACTGCATGCATTCATTCTATGTGTACCCCTCCAGATTTTATATATACCTGCTTTGTTATATGGTTCCAAATGCATTGCATTGCTGGAAATGCGTCTGAATTGCACCTCACTCTTCTCTCACCCTGCAAGATTTGGCTGAAGTAAGTTCAATTTATAAAAAGCAAGAAGTTTGTTGAGCACTTTATTTAGTAAATACCATAAGACATAGAAGCCGATATAGTTCATTTGCCCCATGGAATCCGCTGCACCATTCTATTGTGCTGATTTATTATCCCTCTCAAACCTATTCTCCTGCTTTCTCCCCAAAGCCTTTACACCCTTACTAATCAAGAACCTATAAATCTCTGCCTTAAATATGCCCTGTTACTTGGGCTCCACAGACACTTGTGGCAATGAATTCCTCAGAATCACCACTATCTGACTAAAGAAATTCCTCCTCATCCCTGTTTGAAAGGGATGCCCTCGCATTTTGAAGCTGTGCCTTCTTGTCCTAGACGAGGCCACTTATGGAAACATCCTGTCAGCTTCCACTCTGTCTAAGCCTTTCAAAATGTGATAAGTTTCAGTCAGATCCTATTACTCTTCGAAGCTACAGTAAGTACAGGCCCAGAGCCATCAAACACTCCTCAATCTTTTATTCCCAGGATTGTTCTTGTGAACCGCCTCAGAACCTCTCCAATGGCAGAACATCCCTTCTTAGAAAAGGGGCCCAGCAATGCTCGCTATACTCCAAATGTTAAACTTAAACATCCTTAAAATCTGTGTTTCAGTGCTTCTTCAACATCTCTCACTGATCTTTCAGCTGAAGAAGGGTCGTGGTCCGAAACATCGAATGTTTATCAATTTCCATAGATGCTGCCTGATCTGCTCAGTACCTCCAGGAGCTTGTGTGCATTGCTTTGGATTTCCAGCATCTGCAGAATTTCTCATGTTTATGACATGTAAATCTATTACCATGAGGTCAATGCCAAGACCCGTGCTATTCAGATTCCACATCAGTGATCTCAACCAGAGGACCACATGTCAGGCAGGGTGTCATGTGGAGTTTGAGAAGAAGACAGGGAAAATGTTCAGAATAATAGGTAGAAGCAAAGGAAAGTCTGACGAATAGTAATATGAAAAAGTGTGATGTCACCCATTTGGTAGGAGATTATAAAATCATTGGAGAGTGTCAGTGTTCAATGTCCTTGTACATGATTCACTGGAAGCTTTTGTACAGATATAGCAAGTAATTGTGGTGGCAAAGAGCACGCTGTCAACTGCAAGAGGATTGGACTGCACGAATAAAGATATCTGAATGGAGCTATGCAGGTCCTGATGAGACCATAATGGGATATTGTGTAATGGTCTGGTGTCTCTACCCGAGAATTGGTATTCTTCTGGTAGAGGGATGCAACATAGATTCAGCAGATTGATTACAGGAATGGTGAGCTTGCCGTGTAAAAAGAAATAAATTAGATTGAATTATATTCCTCTGTTTAGAGGAATGAGAGCAAATCTTATACAAAACTCAGATGAATTTTGAAGGGCTTGATCAACATGTGTAGGGAGAATGTTTCCCTGTCTGACTCTTGGTGGAACTGCACAACTGTGCCAGCTGGCAGTGGTGAACCTTTGGAATTCTCTGCTCCGGATGACAATAGAAGCTCAGTTATTGTATTCATGTAACACGATGACTGAGCCTGGGTGTTAAGGGAATCGTTAAAGCTCAAGAAAACAGCACCAATGTGGAAGGTTAATGAGGATTGTAACGAATAATGGGCACAGGCTTGAAGGGTTACAGAGCCTATATTGGTCCCACTCTTCTGTTCTTATAAACAGAATTAACAGTTTGGGTTGATGACCTGTGACCTGAGTGAATAACAGTGAGAGAGAACAGGGATGTTGCTGGGACTTGAGGACCTGAGTTATAGGAAAAAGTTGAATTAGTTAGAAGTTTGTTCCATGGAGTGTAGAAGAATGAGGGGAGGTTTGACAGGAGTATAGAAAACTAAGGGGTTATCTATAGGGTAAATGTAAACAGGTTTTTTTCCACTGAGGTTGAATGAAATCAGAACTAGAGGTCATATGTAGGTTAAGGGTGAAAGGTGAAATATTTAAGGGGAACTTGAATGGGTACTTTTTCATTCAAAGGATGGCGCAAGTGTGGAATGAGCTGCCAGCGAGTGTAGTGGATATGGGTTTGATTACACCATTGAAGACAAGTTTCAGATATGTGCATGGATGGGAGGAGATTGGAGGGCTACGGTCAAGGTGCAGGTTGATGGGATAGGCAGAATAACACTTCCACGTGGACTAGATGGGTTGAGGGTCCTGCTTTTCTGCTGTAGCGCTCTATGATTCTATGACTCTGTAACCTGAACAGGTTTGCTCTGCTTCTCTCTCCCAAGACACTGCCTGATCTGCGGAGTGTTTCTAGCTCCTGAGGTTCTTGCTTTTCAGTTAGAAGAACAGAGATCTTGTGTTCCTCATTAACCAGATGCTGATTAGTCACCGTGTTCCTTGCTGTCAAGATGTTCCCTTGTAATCAGCATATGACTGAGTGTTGACAGGCATTTTGTCCTATCCCCACTCTAACCACAACAGTTCCCACTGCAAGATTTTATACTCCAACGTTGCTATTTCTTCTGTGCAGATAATCACACCATTGTTTCGTTCAGCACTGTGGACTCAAACCAATCCTTGTGCAGGGTCAAAGCTAAAACTAATGGCCATGGGCTCCCCGAATCTTTAATTGACCTTTTCATTCATGCTCATCAATCAGTTTGAACCCTTTCTTTTGGTTTTATTGATCACTTGGGCGTTGCAGGCCTGTGTTGTATCTGATTAAGAGTATGTGAAGAAGCACATGGAGATGTGGAGAGTTGCAAGATTCCAGACCCAAACACACCTGGTATGTTTGCATACTTCTGGTACATAGCCTCCTCACACATGTGCACACACAGCACTCCTCAGTGGGATCCTTTGCCACTGTAAGATTGCACCAACTTTGTCTTTGCCGGTAAAGTGTGTCTCTCAGAAAGATGAAAAGTCCATGAATGGGGCTCTTGTGTTGACCAAAGGAACTCCTGAAAACTCAAACCCACTCCGGCCCTCTGCAGGGGGCGGAATGGGGTAACTCGATATTTCCCCACTCTCAATAGGGCAGTTACTGTTTTTGGATATTGTTATAGTGTATTAGTGCGCTGGTATGTAGTGCAATAACAATACTTTTATTGTTGCTCCTCATCCATAAAGGATGCTAACATTACATGGAGAGACAAAAATAAATAAACATGCACTAAAATTGTAATTATCCAGAATCCTTGAGACTTTGTTAGTGATGGAAGAGGAGATGTTTTTGGACTATTGGAGGCTATTCCTGTTAGCAGCAGCACATGTTTACGTAAAATATAGAATCAGGCCTTCATAATCAATTTAACTCTTCCTTCCTTCACAGGGCATAACCCACCATTTTTCTTACATCTACATGCCTATCCAAGAATTTTTTAATTGCCTCTATTGGACCAGCCTCTAACATTACACCCACTGCGTGTCCCAGGCCCTTACCACTCTCTGTGCAAAAAACCTACCTCTGTCATCTCACATAAACTTTCCTCTACTCACCTTAAATGGATGTCCTCTGGTACATTTAACCCACCTGTTCTTCAACATTAGACAGAATAATAAACTTTCCAGTGAACCCAGTGGGTTTAAAAGGAATGCAGGAGTGAGACTGGGACCCAAAAATCCAGACGCCAAACATCAGGATTCCCAAATAATGAGAAGTCAGATCATTGAGTCAGATTGTACTCTGTAAAAAGTAAATAGAGTTTTTTAAAAGAATTTCGGCTTCCCTTTTGCCTCCTAATCCACATGATGATGATCCCTGTGGACATTAAGAGGGTTGCAGATACTAATTTTTAATACAATTTTTTGAAATTTGAAGCCTGTATTTATTGCTTCAGGCAGAAAAATGTTAGTGTAAGCCCTGTGTCCGTGTCCATTTAACTGGATACCTCGGTTGCCTCCTGCTTCAGACCCCTAATAATCAACATCAACACAAAGCCTCCATCCCCTTCTGGAAGGCTGATCATTTCAAAACTGCCCTCAAGTCTTTCTGTGAAGATTGCGCTTCTGTGCCATTTGCACATCAGATTTAAATTTCCTTACAAAAATGCAGCTCATTCAAATTCAGAAGTGTGAAGACATATATTATTTTTTTATCATAGTTATATTGTGTTATAATTATTTCAATCATACCTTATAAATCCTGAAAATGAAGCACATCAAAGTGATGGAACATTACAACGTGACCTCACCTGAAGGGAAATTTTGCTCTAAATTTTCCAGCTGTTTTAAAAGTCATCTGTGTCACAATACTGCCACCTACTGATAAGAACAAATCCTTGAATCCACCTTGAATCCTCACATCCAACGGTCTGAATTATCTCAACAGAATTCTTCCCTTCTCAGGCAGGCATTGGGGATACAGGGTGATGTGCTTGACACCACAGTGTGGGGCAAAGGTGGACAATGAGGCCAATGTGAGAGCACTTATGCACCACACGGTTGCACCCATAGCTGCTGACTCTGCTCCCTGTACGTTCATGACTGTGTGGTCAGACTCTCAAACTCAAACTCCATCTACAAGTTTGCAAATGATACTGTCCAGGAGCCACATCTCAAATGATGTTCATTTGAAGTATATGAAGGAGAAAGAGAGCTTAGTAATGGGTGTCATGACAACAACCTTTCCCTCAATGTAAACAAAACAAGAGAACACAGGACCACAAGACCCCATAAGAGAATCAAGTCATTTGGCCCATCAATTCTGCTCCACCATTCCATCATGGCTGATTTATTATCTCTCTCAAGCCTATTCTCCTATCTTTTCTCCTCAACCTTTGATGTCCTTACTAATTAATAACAATAACCTCCGTATTGAATATCATCAGTGGTCTGTGGCAATGAGTTCCACAGATTTGCCACCCTTTGGCTAAAGTAATTCCTCCTCATCTCTGTTCCAAAGAGATATCTTTCTATTCTGAGTCTCCTAGACACTTCAATGTAGGAAATATCATCCCCATGTCCACTTTATCTAGGCCTTCCAATATTCCAAAGGATTCAAAGAGATACCCCCAATCCTTCTAAAGTCCAATGAACACAGCCCCAGGATTATTTTCGTAAGTTCACCTGGACCCTCTCCAATTCCAGCACATCTTTTCTGAGATAGCGTTCCTAAAAATTGCTCACAATACTCCAAGTGCAGTCTGTTGAATGTCTTATAAAGCCTCAGCATTACATGCTTGCTTTTATAGAGGTGTAGAAACATAGAAAACCTACAGCACACTACAGGCCCTTCGGCCCTCAAAGTTGTGCCGAATGCATCCCTACCTTTGAAATTACTAGACTCCCCCATAGCCCTCTATTTTTCTAAGCTCCATGTACCTATCTAAAAGTTTCTTAAAAGACCCTGGTCTTCTTGGTCCTCTTGAAATGAATTCTAACATTGCATTTGCATTCCTTATCCTGCAAGTTAACCTTTAGAGAATCCTGCAGGAAGACTCTCAAGCCCCTTTGCATCTCTGATTTCAGGATTTTCTCTCCATTTAGAATATAGACTACGCTTTTAGTTCTTCTACCAAAATGCATAACCATACACTTCCCAACACTGTATTCCACTGTACTCTGTATTCCAAGAATGGCCACTTCCTTGCCCATTCTCCAAACCTGTCTAAATCTTTCTGCAGACTCCCTGTTTCCTTAAAACTACCTGCCCTTCCACCTATCTTTGTACTGTCCACAAACCTGGCCACAAAACCATCAATTCCATCATCTAAATTATTGACATATAACGTGAAAAGAAGTGGTCCCAACAGGAACTCCTCCGAAACTCCACAAGTTACCAACAGCCAACCAGAAAAGGGCCCTTTTATCCCCAATCTTTGTCTCCTGCCAGTCAGCCAATCTTCTATTCATTCTCGTATCCATGGGTTCTAATGTTGCCTCGTATGCAGCACCTTGTCATCCAAGTAAACTTCATCCACTGACTAGATAAACAACCTACCATACACAATTAAAAACACCCACCTGCTCAGCCTTCTTGGTTAGATTGTCATTTTATGGGTATACCATCAGCTAAGCTCAATGTTGTGGTTGAAGAGCCACTCAGCATCTGGAGTCATGGGTGTGAAAGGACTTCATTCAATCAAGTACAAGTACAAGTTGTGATGGTATTGGGTGTGCTGACTGCGAAGTTCTAAATTCAAAACAAGAATTTAAGCCCTATTGGATATAAATAGCCATAAATACTAAAGGAAGATTATACTGTGACTACCCAATCTTCAAAAGCTAGTTCTGCCTGTTTATTCTCCATGGCAAGTTTAACTGGCATACCCACTATTTGAGAGGTGGGTCGCCTCTCCCCTCCAAGGAGAAGATACTTTCAGCTGATAAAATAGTTTAATACACAGTTAATTTATTTTTAGTTGAACATGCTTAACTCCAAAACAACACTCTTAAAACACATTTAAAACACACAGATGATTTCTATCTTAAACAGTTCCAAATTACAACTATTTCTAAAACAAACTATTTCCTAAACATAAATCACAAAGGTACAAAACACGGATACAATTCCTATAAACTAAAAAGACATACGAAAATGCAGAAGAGCAAGTTATCCATCGCAGAAACCAATGGATTCTGGTTATCTTCTTGTTTCTTCTTGATATTCTCCGGGCACAGAGGCAGTCCTTTCACTCTCTGGCAGTCCAAGAGGGCAAATCCAACCTGTGATTGGTGAATAGGAGTTGGCGTTGTGAGTACACTGGACACAGTAGCTTTTGAAGATCTGAGCTCTGGCTTGTGCACATTTGACAGTCTTAATTATGATGGGCCCTTTCATTTTTTTTGTTCCTTCTCTAATAACGGTTAAGTTAACATTTATAAATATATTTTCTTTATAAGTGTATGCTGTGTACAATCTGTTATTTCTTGCCAACGGGCAACTGTATGGGTGCAGTAGTTACACAGTATTCACACAGATCAGGGTTTGGATGGGAGAGACATCCCAACCTCCCAGTTTTGGTGGGACCCAAGTCATATTGATCTTAGACATTTGAAGTCTGATGAAAGGTAGTTTTCTCACCACTGTCCAGTGGCTGTTAGCAAGGGGCAAATGAGCTGCATCTAAAGAAGGGGTTTCATATAGAACAATTTAATAAGCCTGTAGTGCCCATAAAACATTTTATTCTAGAAATCTTTTGAAGCATCTTTAAGAGCCAACCATTCAGAAATCACTTATCTAAAAATCCAAATTGAATTTTCCCTCATTTCTGTGGCATAAAATAGCCACATCTTAACCTTAGCTTTCCCTCCACCTAGTAAACCTCTGTCACTGTCTGTCCATCTTTCATCTTTTCTATCATATCTTAATTTAAACGATCATAAAGCAACAGGTTTTGTGTCTCTTTCTTGACTTCTAAATGAACCCTGGATTAAAACATCAGAGTTCAACACGGAGTCTGCCTCTACCACATCCTCTGGCAGCTCATCCACTTTTTGAAAAACCTCCCTCTCTGATCTCCTTTAAATCATTCCCCTTTCCCCTCCAGTTCCAGTCTCCCGTTCCTTGGGAAAAGACACTGACTCACTGTGCTATCTATCCCCTCTTAATTTTGTAAACTTCTCTAAGATCACCTTACATTCCAGAGAATGAACCCACCCTCTCTAATCTCTCCTTATAACTACAGCTCTCCGTTCTAGGCCACTGCCTCCTGAATCTTTTTTTGCAGTCTCTCACCCTCCTGTAGCATGGCATTAGAACTGTGCGCAATACTCCAAGAAACATGATGCCTCAACTTTTATACCCGATACCCCTGGCCTATGAAGGCAAACATTCCAAATACCTTCTTCACTATGCCCTCCAACTGTGTTGCCACTCTCAGGGAGCTTGCATTCCAGGATCCCTGTGCATCAAAACTCCTAGGGTTTCTGAAATATACTCCATATGTCCTACTAGAGTGGACTTTCTAAGACACTTCTCTGGCTTAAATTCCAACTGCCACTGCTCTATTATGTTTCCAGCTGATCTATATCCTGATGTATCCTCAGCCCAGTTCCTTCACTGTCTACAACTCCATGAGGTTTTGTGTTGTCTGTTCTGAGATTCTATTAAAACACATTCTGGACTGACACTCCCATGTGGTGGCAAATGCTTTTTGAATTATAATAAATCCTAAACTGTCTTCTTGAGTAGATGTGAAAGATACCCTGGTGGTACTTACAGATAGAAATTCTCCATGAATGCTGGCCAGCAATAATCTCCTGATTAAAACCACTGAAACAGATGATACATTTATTATCTCATTAGTCCCCCACACCCCCCACCATTGCATCCTGCTTTGTTCAAATAAGCTGCTGAGCTATGCAGTGTTAGCTGAATGTCAAAAGATTTGTGGATGTGGATGTGAAAGGTGCTACATTAGCGCAAACTTTTTCAGGGACTGATCAAGGTACATCACTACGGATTATGTTGTTAACTGGAAGAGCACACTGTATATAACCTCAATAACACATTCCTGAGACAGTAAGACATAGATAAGCACTTCATAAAAAATGAAATTGATGAATTAGAGCAAACTTCATTAAAAATATCACTGTAAAACTAATTTTAAAATATCCATCTCTCTGTGTTGCCCTGAACATTATGTACGACTTCAATTATTCTAATGTGAATGGATAAGTTCATAAATATTAGGATCATGGGTGACAAAGGAACCACATAATTCAAAGGGAAGGAATTCACTCTGATCTGAATGGATTGAGGATTAGATGGGTTTGATGCTATTGTCACCTGTATGTTGATGAAAATAGCTCAAGCCATTGCAATACATTGTATACTGTAAGAGACTGTGCAGTTTACTAGTTTGAGGCATTAAAATAAAAGCAGTTTAATTCACTCTGACCATTATGTCCATTCAATCAATGTTAACATTTCCGATTGGTGCAGTTACTGCACTGTGAAGTGAATGAGGTGAGAATGAAGATGAGAAGAGGCAGCATATCAATGCAAGTCTTACTTTCCTTGTTTCAAACCTCTTTCATCAACCTGCATTTAGAATAGCTGGTTGGTTAAGACTAGTTAGCTTAACATTTGTCATAGGAAATCTACTGGAACCTTGTATTAATGAAGTCAGAACAGGGCACTTAACAGTAGAAAACTTAAAGTAATCAGGCAAGTCAACCTGGTTTAGAAAATCGTTTTTGGTAAAATCATTCTCTTGATAATAGGAGAGAGAGAGTAAGTGTGATGGTGATGTTTTTGTGATTGCAAGGCTATGACCAGCAGTGTTCCACCGGGATCCATGGTGGAATGCTCTCTGTGTGTCATACAGTACCTGTAAAAAGTATTCAACCCCCTTGGAAGTTTTCATGTTTTATAGTTTTACAACATTGAATCATAGTGGATTTAATTTAGGTCTTTTTGACACTGATCAACAGAAAAAGACTCTTCCCTGTCAAACTGAAAACATCTTTACTAAGTGATCTAAACCAATTACAAATATAAAACACAAAATAATTGATTGCATAAGTATTCACACTCTTTAATATGACACACCAAATCACCACTTGGGTAGTCAACTGGTTTTAGAAGTCCAATAATTAGTTAAAAGGGGATCTGTTTTTGGAGACCTGTGTGCAGTCAAAGTGTTTCAATTGGTAGTAGTAAAAATACAGGAATATCTGGAAGGTCCAACTGCAGGCAAGTCAGTACCAGAATCAGAATCAGGTTTATTATCACCGGCATGTGACATGAAATTTGTTAACTTAGCAGCAGCAGTTCAATGCAATACGTAACCTAGTAGAGAGAAAAAATAATAATCATAAAATAAAACATAATAATAAATAAACAAGTAAATCAATTACGTCTATGGAATAGATTTTTTTTTAAACGTATGAAAAACAGAAATACTGTATATTTAAAGAAAAATGGGGTAGTATCCAAAGCCTCAATATCCATTTAGGAACCAGATGGCGGAGGGGAAGAAGCTGTTCCTGAATCACTGAGTGTGTGCCTCCATCATGACCTTTAGCCTTGCGAGGGTTCACTCTCTTTAAAGACAGTCTAACATCGGCCTCTAAGATCACAAGGTCATCAGGTGCAGCAGGGATCTTCACAGCTGTAGTTGTGTTCTCCCTTTCAAAGTGGGCATAGAAGACGTTGAGTTCATCTGGTAGTGAAGCATCGCTCCATTCACACTATTGGGTTTCGCTTTGTAGGAAGTAGTGTTTTGCAGTCCCTGCCAGAGTTGCCGTGCACCTGATATCACCTCCAACCTTGTTCAAAGTTGTCTCTTCACCCTTGGAATAGCCCTCAGCAAATCATACCTGGTTTTCTAGTTCAGACTGGGTTGCCAGACTTAAATGCCACAGATCCAGCCTTCAGCAGACGATGTACCTCCTGGTTCATCAATGTTTTGGGAATGTACTGTAAGTACACTCTCATCCACACAGGTTTTAATGAAGTAGGTAACAACTGTAGCATACTCATCCAGGTTCGAAGATGAATCCCCGAATACAGTCCAGTCCACCGATTCAAAGCAGTCCTGTAGGTGCTCCTGTGCTTCCCTTGTCCGTACCTTCTTGGTCCTCACTGCTGGTGCTGCAGTCTTCAGTCTCTGCCTATACTCAAGGAGTAGAAGTACAGCCAGGTGATCAGACTTCCCAAAGTGAGGGTGTGGAATAGTATGGTAGGCATTCTTGATGGTGGTGTAGCAATGGTCCAGTGTGTTGTTTCCTCTGGTATTGCAAGTGATCTGTTGATGGTAAGTGCTTAGTGATTTTTTTCAGACTGGCTTTGTTAAAATCTCCCAAAACGATGGTGAAGGTGTTAGGATGCGCTGTTTTGTGCATGTTGCTCCCACTGCCCGGATCAACTAAAGCCTAATTGACATTGCCCTGAGGTGGACTGTAAACTGCTACCAGAATGATCCCAGATAACTCCCATGGTAAGTAAAATGGACGACACTTTACTGCTAGATATTCCAGGTCTGGTGAGCAGAATTGGGAGGCACTGATATATTTGTGCACCAAGAGGAGTCGATCATGAGGCATACTCCTCCACATCTGCTTCTGAGAAACTCTATTGATCTCTCCTGATGGTGTATAGTAAAACTGTCGATCTGAATTGATACATCAGATACAGAAGGGGTTGAGCAGGATTCCATGAAACAAAGGACACATGTGGTCCTAATGTCCCTCTGATTCAGCACATAGGCTCTGAGGTTTTATTCGCCAGAGACTGCATGTTCGCCAGCAAGATCGTCGGTATAGGGAGTTTAAAACCCTGTTTCCTTAAACACACTTGTAATCCTGATCTTCGCCCACACTTCCTCCGAAGTTCTCTCCATGGGCACTTCCGACCACAGACTGTGTTGTTTCCGTCGGGTTTAAGCAGTGATAGTTTATTTAAATGCATTGAGACATCTTTGTTGACTGTACTGACCTTGGAAACAGTTGTGCTTTCTCGCTGTAACAGGCTGAAACAGGAATATTTAATCGTATCCATTGAGAGTACTGCTGCTACTTGAGTCTATCAAAAACTACACCATGGAGACAAAAGAACACTCCAAGCAACTCCACAAAAAGGTTATTGAAAAGCATGAGTCTGGAGATGAATACAAGAAAATTTCCAAGTCACTGAATATCCATTGGAGAACAGTTAAGTCAATCACCAAGAAATAGAAAAAATATGGCACAGATGTAAATCTGCCTAGAGCAGGCTGTCTTCAAAATCTGAGTGACCGGGCAAGAAGAGGATTAGTGAGGAAGGGAAGCCACCAAGAGACTTATGACAACTCTGGAGGAGTTACAAGCTTCAGTGGCTGAGATGGGAGAGACTGTGTGTACTACAACTGTTTCCCAGGCGCTTCACCAGTCTCAGCTTTATGGAAGAGAGGCAAAGAAAAAGCAACTGTTGAAAATATCTCACATGAAATCATACTAGAGCTTGCCAGAAGGCATGTGGGAGACTCTGAAGTCATCTGGAAAAAGGCTCTATGGTCTGATGAAACCAAAATTGAGCTTTTTTGCCATCAGACTAAACACTATGTTTGGCATAAATCCAGCATAGCACATCACCAAAAACACACCATTCCTACAATGAAATACGGTGGTGGCTGTCGGGATGCTTCACTGCAGCAGGCCCTGGAAGGCTTGTGAAGGTAGAGGGTAAAATGAATGCAGCAAAATGCAGAGAAATCCTGGAGGAAAACCTGACACAGTCTGCAAGCGAACTGTGACTTGGCAGATTTGTTTTCCATCAAAACAATGACCGCAAGCATAAAGTCAAAGCTGTCCAGGAAAGGCTTAAAAACAACAAAGTTAATGTTCTGGAGTGACCAAATCAGAGTCCAGACCTCAATTCAATTGAGAATCTGTGGCTGGGCTTGAATAGGGCTGTTCACTCATGATCCCCATACTTGAGTTTGAGCAGTTTTGTAAAGAAGAATGGGGAAAAATTATAGTGTTCAGATGAGCAAAGCTGATAGAGACCTATCCACACAGACTCAAGGCTGTAATTGCTGCCGAACGTGTATCTACTAAATACTGACTTGAAGGGGGTGTGTAATTATGTAACCAATTATTTTGTGTTATAATATTTTGTGCTTGAAATAAATTTAGACCAGTTTGTAGAAATTTGTTTTCACTTTGACATGAAGGAGTCTTTTCTGTTGTTAATTGTCAAAAAAACCAAATTAAAACCATTGTGATTCAATGCTGTAAAATAATAAAACATGAAAACTTCCTGGGGTAGGGTGAATACTTTTTATAGCCACGGTATACATGAACAATACAGTAATTGGTAATTGGTCCATCATTGTCTCATGTACGAGGTACAGTGAAAAGCTTTGTCTGCATGCCATCCGGATAAGTCATTCCATGCATTAGTATTTTGAGGTAATACAAAAGAAAAAAAAAGCAACAGAATGCAGAAGATAGACCTACACCTATAGAGAAAGTGCAGTTCAGGTAGGCAAATAAAGTGTAAGGGCCATGATGGGATAGATTAAGAGCTCAACAGTTCATCTTGACCATATAAGGATCAGCAGGAAGTGTAGACAGAGCCAAAGGAGGGTAGACTGGTTTTTGCGACAGACTGTGCTACATTCACAACTCTGCAATTCCATGTGGTCTAGATGTGAATGTTGAAGGTATAAGCTATGAAAATTGGTGGGGTGTTTGATAACAGGGAAGATGGCTTTTGGCTCCAGAATGATATTGATCAGCTGGTAAGTAAGGCAGGGAAATTTTGGGAAGGCTAATAAGAGTAGGACATATACTATGAATGGTAGGGCCCTAGAAAATACAGAGGAACAACAAATCCAAAGATTCCCAAAAGTGGTAGAAGGTGGAGTACGGTTGCTGGCCTTCATTAGCCAGGGCACAGAGTACAAGAGCATGCAGATCTCGATACAGATTAATAAACATCAGTTAGATCACAGGTAAAGTACTGTATGCATTTCTAGTCACCATGCAACAGAAGTGGGGTGATTGCACTGGAGAGGCTGCAGAGGAGTTTCACCAGGGTGTTGCCTGAGATGGAACGTTTCATTGAGACTGGACAGACTGGGTTTGTTTTGCTTGGGACAAAGAAGGCTGAGGGAGGACTTCATTGAGGAATACAAAGTTATGACAGTGAGAGGTAGGGTAAGGTGGATGGTTAGAAACTTTCCCCATGCCCAAGATGCCCAAGACCAAATGCCACTGATGTTCAAAGTTCAAAGTACATATATGTTACCAAATACAGCCCTGAGATTAATTTTCTTGTGGGCATAATGATCAAGTTCTCTGCACTCTTTCAACTTTATTAATATCCTTTCTGTAATTCGGTGACCAAAACTGCACACAATACTCCAAATTCGGCCTCACAACCTTATACAACTTCACCATAACATTCCAACTCTTATACTCAATACTTTGATTAATAAAGGCCAATGTACCAAAAGCTCTCTCTATGAGCCTATCTACCTGTGACGCCACTTTTAGATAATTTTGTATCTGTATTCCTAGATCCCTCTGTTCTACTGCACTCTTCGGTGCCCTACCACTTACCTTGTATGTTCTACCTTGGTTTTTCCTTCCAAAGTGTAATACCTCACACTTGTCTCTATTAAACTCCATCTGCCATTTTTCAGCCCATTTTTCCAGCTGGTCCAGATCCCTCTGCAAGCATTGAAAACCTTCCTCACTGTCCACTACACCTCCAATCTTTGTATTATCAGCAAATTTGCTGATCCAATTTACCACATTATCATCCAGATATAGATGATATTGATATTGATATTGATGACAAGATATTGATATAGATGACAAATAACAATGGACCCAGCACTGATCCCTGTGGCACACCACTAGTCACAGGCCTCCACTCAGAGAAGCAATCCTCCACTACCACTCTTAGGCTTCTCCCATTGAGCCACTGCCTAATCCAATTTACTACCTCACCATGTATACCTAGCAACTGAATCTTCCTAACTAACCTCCCATGCAGGACCTTGTCAAAGGCCTTACTTATCCACTGCCTTCCCTTCATCCACTTTCCTTGGAACCTCCTCAAAGAACTCTAATAGATTTGTTAAACATGACCAACCACACACATGTAGTATTGATGTGACTCAGACACTGCTGTAGATTGAACAACCACGTTTATTCAACAGACTTCCATTTTTCCTACCTACGTCCTGACATCATACGCACTCTGACCTATGAATACTCAGACAATACATTACATCCCCCTTCTCAAGATTTTTTTACAACATTGTGAATTACCAAAGCAATGCCTCTAGTTATGCCTTTCTTACATTGCAACAGCCTTAACTTCTTATGCTGTATTCTACATTGTATCTTACAATACTAATAGCAGTGTATTTTCTTTTACTAACATAGAAAAATAAATCTTTTAATTCACATCTTGGAACTTATAACATGTGTGAATTTGCATCAAACTGTGTGAGACTGTAGGTAGATCTAGTCTCTATCTAGCTGGAAGTTTGACTTGTCTCCAGACCGTGTGTAACACAACTGTGACTGTACTTGTCCTTCATCAGTGTCAGTCTCTCGAGTGACCTCTGTGTCTTTGCAGTCTGCATCACACTTGTCGTTTGTTTCCATGTCTGTATCTGTGGAAATGTCCTGTGTATCTGTACGTGGAAACTCCCTCTCGCCTGTCTTCAGCAGATGCTTCCTGTTCCTCCTGTAGACTCTTCCATCCGGCGTGCGAACTATGAAGGATCTTGGTTGCTGATGTCTGTTCACAACCACAGCCGGCTGCCAAGAGTCTCCTCTCTGTATTCTGACATATTCACCTGTATGCAATCTGGTAACTGTCATGAATGTCTGTCATAGTAGCTCTTTTGCTTTATTTGCTTGTACTTTTGCTTGTCATGTACTTGAGCATTACCTTCAGGAGTCAGTAGAGTTGTGGATGTTGGCAGTTTGGACTTCAGACGACATCCCATCAACAGCTGTGCAGGAGAGAACCCCACACCCTCAATCGGTGTGTTGTGGTATTCAAGCAGAGCAATGTCAGGGTCACCATTGCTGCTGTGTGCTTTCTTGAGCATGTTCTGGACAGTTTGTACAGTTCTCTCTGCTTGTCCATTAGACTGAGCGTGCCCTGGACTGGAAGTAATATGTTGAAATTCCCAGCTTTCTGCAAACCCTCTGAACTCACCACCGGCATATTGTGGACCATTGTCACTGACGACAGTATCTGGAATACCATGTCTTGCGAATATTGACCTCATTGTGGTAATGACACCTTGACTGGGCGTGTCACTTTACTTGGTGATCTCCGGATATTTTGAATAGTAGTCCACACAAAGCAGATATTCTGCACCATTGTAGTGAAAGAGACCTGTGCCAATCTTCTCCCATGGTCTTCCTGGCAGTGAATGGGGAAGCAGAGACTCTCTTGGATTGTTGTTTTTGTTTTCATTACAGACAGCACACCAAGACACAATGTCCTCTATCTGAGTTGACATGCCTAGCCAATAGAGAATGTCCCTTGCTCATTCTTTACGTTTCACTATCCCCAGGTGTGACTCATGAATTCTGTTGAGCATTTCCTGTTTTATTTGGTTTGGTACGATGAGTTTCACCATTTTGAACATTAGTCCTGATGCATAGCTGATTTGCTCTTTAAATGTCCTGCATTTCCTTTGACATTTTCTTTCTGTTGGTCATCCATTCATTGTATTGTCTCTTAGCACTTGCATTTCAGGATCATCTGCAGTCGCTTTCCTGAACATGTTCAACTTCTCCTCAGAGATGGGTAGCTGAGGTGTAACCCAGTTGACCTCCAGCTCTCTTCCTAGCAACTCTTCCTTTTGCTCTTTGAGGTAAGCACGGCTCAAAGCATCAGTGATGTGCAGTTCTTTTCCTGGCTTATAGGTGACTGTGAGAGTGTACCTCTGTAGCCCGAGAAGCATCCTTTGCAGCCTCATAGGAGCTTGATGAAGTGGCTTTTTGAAGATGCTCTCAAGCGGTTTGTGATCATTCTCAACCTGGATTTCTTTGCCATATACATACTGGTGGAACTTCTCACACCCATAAACTATGGCAAGTAATTCCTTCTCGATTTGAGCATATCGGCATTGACAGTCTGTAAGTGCTCGTGATCCATACACCACAGGCCTCCCATCCTGCAGTATAACAGCTCCTATTCCCTCCGAACTGGCATCCACAGACATTGTCACCGGTTTATTGACATCATAGAACTTGAGTGCTGGTGCATTGGTAACTAACTGCTTCAATGTGTCAAAACTTTTCTTCTGCTCATCTTCCCAATGCCATTCAGTGTTGCTCTCTACTAGTTTTTGAAGTGGAGCACTGACGTCCGATAAGTTGGGAATGAACTTGGCAAGATACTGTGTCATGCCCATGAACCTCAAAAGTCCTTGCTTGTCTTCAGGTGGTGGTAGTTGTACCACAGCCCTGACCTTTTCATTATCTGGTTTTAGCCCATCAGTGCTGAGTACATGACCTATGTATTTGATCTCTGTAGTTCTGATCTTACATTTGCTTTTGTTCAGTTTTAGATTGTACTCACGTGCTCTCTCCAGGAGCTTCCTCGGTCTCTGATCATGTTCCTCAATTGTGTCACCCCATACCAGTAAATCATCAATGACGTTGACCACCCCATCCAGGCCTTCAATCATTTGTGCCACTGACCTCTGGAATAACTCTGATGCAAAAGAAATCCCAAAGGGTAGACGCAGGAAACGATATCTCCCTATGGGCGTGTTGAAAGTGCATAATTTGGAACTTTACTCATCCAGCTTGATCTGCCAGAAATCTTGATTTGCATCTAAAACTGAAAAGTGTTTCATATTAGGCATGCGGGAGATAATCTCTTCAACCGTGAGCAGCGGATAGTGCTCTCTTTTGATGGCTCGGTTGAGATCTTGTGGATCTATGCAAATCCTTATCTTTTTTCTGTGACCACTGTCACCATACTTTTCACCCAGTCGGTCAGTTCTATTTGTCTCATTATGACTCCCATCTGTTCCATTCTGTGTAGCTCCTCCACTACTCGATCCCTGAGAGCTACTGGAATCTTTCTCGGGGCATGCACGACTGGTGCAATAGTTGGATCAATCTGGATATGGTGTTTCCCTGGTAAACATCCTCATCCAGAAAACAAGTCAGCAAAGTCTTTGAGAATGTCATTTTCTTTCTCAACACCATAGATTCGCTTCAATAGGCCTAGCTTTGTGCATGCTGCTTTGCCCAGTATTGCTGGAACATATTGCTGTACTATCTCAAACTCTATCTTGTGCTTTTGTCCTTTGTGCACACGAGTGTTTTCTTTCCCAATGGCGTCATCTTGTGGCCGAAATATGCAACAAGCTTGCAGGTGGATTTTCTCAGTCTTCCTCTGATGTCCAGTGAGTTGAATGTTTCTGCTGACATTACATTGCACTTTGCCCCAGCGTCAAGCTTAAATGTCACATTCCTCTTGTTTATTATCAGATCTTGAGTCCAATCATCTTCATCCTCCATCTCTACATTGTCAATATTGTTGATGCATACTTCCTGTTCCAATTCAACTGTGCCAATGAACATGTCACTGTTGACCTCATTCTGTTCCACAGCATGCATTTTCCTTGCATGCTCCTGCGATTTGCACACCTTTGCAAAGTGATTCTTTTTTCTGCATAACTTGCATGTCTGACCAAAGGCTGGACATATTCTGTATCCCTGTTTATAACCACATCTGTTGCAGTTATCTTTCTTTTGATCATCCTGTGGAGCTGGCTTTGTCCTACTCTTGTCAGTTTTCACAGTTTTTATTTTGTGCACTTCAATCTCTTCATTGAGCACTTTAACCTGACTTGACGTGATCTCGCTGGCATGGCAAACATCAATCACCTTTTCTAATGTAAGATCCGCCTCTCTCAATAGCCTCCCTCTCACTTTATCATCTCGTATGCCGCATACAATCCTGTCACGTATTAAAGAATCATGCAGTTGTCCGAACTCACAGTCTTTTGCCTTGTTCTTCAAATCTGTTACATAGGCATCTATGGTCTTTGTTGGTCCTTGAGCCCTCATGAAAAATATGTGTCAGATGTACGGTAGGTTTTTCTTGGTTTGCAGTAATCTTGAAACTTTTTCTTCAACACTTCAATTTTATCTTGCTCATCATCTTGGAAGACAAACGTGTTACAAACCTTTATTGCCTCTTCCCCCGCCACATGCAGAAACATAGCACATTGCACTTGCTCTGTCTTTTCAGCTATGCCGCTAGCGGTGCAAAACAGCTCAAACTGCTGGATCCATATTTTCCAGTTCTCAGCAAGATTACCTCGTAGGCTTAAACTTGATGGTAGCTGTAACTGTGACATCTTTTACATGTCTTCTCTTCCTTTTTTTTGCGATTTCTTCTGACGCCATGTAGTATTGATGTGACTCGGGTAGATTGAACAGCCACGTTTATTTAACAGACTTCCATTTTTCCTACCTATGTCCTGACATCATACACACTCTGACCTAGGAATACTCACACAATACATTACAGCACAAAGCCGTGTTGACTCTCCCTAATAAGTCCCTGTTTATCTAAATACTTGTAGATCCTATCTCTTAGTACTCCTTCCAATAATTTACTTACTACCGACATCAAATTTACCAGCCTATAATTTCCTGGATTACTTTTAGAGCCTTTTTTAAACAACGGAACAACATGAGCTATCCTCCAATCCTCTGGCACCTCACCAGTAGGTACCAACATTTGAAATATATCTGGTTGAGATGGTATCTGCTGTAGACCTGCTGCTCCGGTAGGCAAAATGAAGTAGATCTAAGATACTTCTCAGCCAGGCATATATATGTTTTGTCCCCAATATCTCAAAACACTTTATCGCTGTGAAATTGTAGATGCAAATGCTACTGGGCGATAGTATTTGAAGCAGATTACACCACTCTTCCAGGACACCTGTATAACTGAAGCCTCCTTGAATCAGGTGAGGACCACACACTGCTGAAGCAAGTGTTAAAGATGTCAGTGAACACACTTGCCAGTTGATCAGCACAGGTCTTTAGTACTTGGCCAGATACCCCATCAAGGCCAGAAGCTTTTTGTTGGTTTACCTTCCTGAAGGCTGCTCATACATTGGCTTCAAAGACTGAAATCATCGAGGGATGTGAGAGTTCATGATGGTTCATCCATGCTTCGATGGTCAAAGCAAGCATACAAGGCATTGAGCTCATTTGGAAACAAAGCCCTGCTGTCTCCCGTATCAATTGATTAAACTTTTTAACTATTGAAGTCCTGCCACAACTGTCCAGCATCCTTTGTTGATTCAAGTTTGGTCCAGAACTGCCATTTCTCCCATGAAATGACTTTCTGGAGTTCGTACCTAGACCTCTTGAATCTTTCTTGGTCAGTAGACTTGAATGCCTCTGATCTGGCTCTGAGCAGATTTCAGATCTCATGATTTATCCAGGGCTTCTGGTTGGGGAAGACTCTGAATGATTTTGTAGGGACACACTTGTCTATAACTGTCTTAATAAAGTTTGTTACAACTATGGTGTATCCATTCAGATTCATAGATGAGTCCTTGAACAC
Organism: Hypanus sabinus; assembly: GCF_030144855.1. Classification (NCBI taxonomy): domain Eukaryota; kingdom Metazoa; phylum Chordata; class Chondrichthyes; order Myliobatiformes; family Dasyatidae; genus Hypanus; species Hypanus sabinus. Next base: position 4,873,307 of record NC_082732.1, on the reverse strand, counting down.
ATCCTGGTTGACTGACTCAAAGCAATCCTCAAGTGGCTTTGTCCTCCCACAGCCATCTCACTATTGGTCTAATCTCCGGAGCTTTGCTCTTCAGCCTCTGTCTGTATGCAGGCAGGAGAAGGACAGCCAGGTGTTCAGAGTTCCCGAAATGTGGTCTGGGCAATGGGAGGCAATTCTCATCTTAGTATAACAGTGGCCGAATATGTTAACACCTCTGGTGCTACAGGTTATATGCTGATGGTAATTGGGCAGGGTTTTCTTCAAACAAGCCTGGCTGAAGTCTCAGACTATAATTTGTCTGTTTCTTGTTTGGAGACAGCTTTGTGGAGTATTGCAAGCACTTGATTGTAGTTGGCCACTGGTGGTACGTAAACTGCGGTCAGGATCATGGGTGAGAACTCCCTGGGTAATAGAATGGATGGCATTTGATCATTAGCTGTTTGAGGTCAAGGGAACACAAGTTCAATAAAACCATCACATTGGAGCACCACTGAGATTCTATCCTAAGATCATAAGGTATAGGAGCAGAAGTAGGCCATTCAGCCCATCGATTCTGCTCCACCATTCAATCAAGGGCTGATCTAATTCTTCCAGTAACTCCCACTCTCCCCATACTCTTTGATGCTCTAGGTAATCAAGAACCTATCTATCTCTGCCTTAAATGCACCCAGTGACTTGGCCTCCACAGCTGCTCATGGCAACAGATTCCACAGATTTACCACCCTCTGACTGAAGTAATTTCTCTGCATCTCTGTTCTAAATGGACGTCCTTCAATCCTGAAGTCATGCCTTCTTGTCCTAGACTCCCTTACCATGGGAAATAACTTTGCCATATCTAATCTGTTCAGGCCTTTTAACATTTGGAATGTTTCTATGAGATCCCCCATCATTCTCCTGAACTCCAGAGAATACCGCCCAAGAGCTGCCAGACATTTCTCATACGGTAACCTTTTCATTCATGAAACATGCACCTCCACCTTTTGCCTTCTGCGAATCAGCAGTCTGGTTCATTCGGTAAATCAAGAAGCTTTCGGGTCTGATCATTATGTCTGGCATACTGGGGGACAGCCATATTTAAGTTCAAGCTTTAAATAGAACAGGCTCTCATTTCTCTCCAAATCAGCAATCTTGCCCTCAGGTCCTCAATTTTGTTCTCCAGGGTCTGCACATTTGCCAACAAGTTCAGCACAGACCTGAAGGTCCAAGTTGGCCTATTTCTGTGTTGTAATTGTTATATGGTTATAAGATACTGGGTAGGGGAGGCCTCATCCCTCAGCATTTCAGCCTGGCTTGTAGTCCCCACTTTTCTGCCTCGTGTTAGGCCATGTCGATGAACCTCCATCCTCTTAAAGGTGCCACACCGGCTGGTCCGCCAAATCCTTCAGATGGTCGCGAGATCTGAAGAGCATTAGGCTCACTTAAAAATCCATTGCTAGAGGGAAGTTACATGCTGCAGATTACAGTGAGAGCAATTCGAGAAAGGTATACTTTAGAGTATTTGGAACTATTGAATGCTGCTGATGATCACTGGTGCCAGCTTGTATGTAATACAAGTGGAGGAGTAAAAGCTCGAAGGAAAATTTGCTTCACCCAGTTGAGGGTTGAAATCCAGAATACACTGTCTTAGAGAGTGGTGGAGGCAAAACTTTCACAATATGTAAGAACCATCCGAACCAGCAGTTGAATTGACAAGGCAGAGTAGGCTACAGTTCAAGTAGTAAATGGGATTAGTATTGGCAGGTTGGCATGGACATCGTGGTGTAAACTGTTTGCTTCGGTCTGATTTGACTCCATGAAGAAGTTATATTAGACAATAGACAATAGACAATAGGTGCAGAAGTAGACCATTCGGCCCCTCGAGTCTGCACCGCCATTCTGAGATCATGGCTGGGTAAAGGGGAACAGGTGGATGTTTAGATTCTCAGAAGGTATTTGGTAAGGTTGTTATGGAAAATAAAAGTTCATTTTGTAAGAGATAACATCTTGGTGTGGATCGAGGACTGAAGAGCAGAGTGTGGGCATAAATGGTTCTTTTCCTGGTGTGCCACCAGGGGTCAGTATTACCACCCAGCATCCAGGCCGTGCTCTCTTCCTGCTGCCACCACAAGGAAAGAGCTTGAGGAGCCTCAAGTCCCACACCACCAGGTTTAACACAGCACAGCTATTATCCCTCAACCATCAGGCTCCTGAACCAGAGGAGACAAATTCACTCACCCCAACACTGTGCTAATTGCACAACCTATGTCAGCCTCAGTGACTCCACAGCTTTAAACCACTACTATGAAGTTGGGGGAAGCTTAAAACAGAGCATCAAATGACAGGAAACTGCAAAGATGAAAAGGCAGCTGGACAGGAGAATTGAACTAGCACATATGCAAAACAGCAGTCCCAGCATCTCTGGATAATCCGGTGAAAAAACGCATCTTGAAGAATTGCTTGTTATCAGGTGACCTGTTTCTCAAGAAGCCAGAAAGCTAAGCAGTCTATCACCCACCTATAGAACCATAGAACATTACAGCACAAAAACAAACCTCTTAGCCCTTCTTGGCTGTGCCGAACCATTTTTCTGCCTAGTCCCACTGACCTGGCCCATATCCCTCCGTACACCTCTCATCCATGTACCTGTCCAAGTTTTTCTTAAATGTTAAAAGTGAGCCCACATTTACCACTTCATCTGGCAGCTCATTCCACACTCCCACCACTCTCTGTGTGAAGAAGCCCACCTCTTAATGTTCCTTTTAAACTTTTCCCCCTTCACCCTTAACCCATGTCCTCTGGTTTCTTTTTCCCCTAGCCTCAGTGGAAAAAGCCTGATTGCATTCACTCTACCTATACCCATCATAATTTTATATACCTCTAACAGGTCTCCCCTCATTCTTCTAAGCTCATGAACTTACATAACACACAGATCATCCAGGCTTTTCCTGGGAAGGGTGAGGCAGGCTCTCAGCCCCAGTGTGAATGCATTGACAGAACCAGATCTGCCAATCAAGCAGGTATGCACATTAACTAGAAACCAAGTAATGTATTTTACTGAAATAACACAGCTGCCTTTCACAAAAGAAACTCATCAAAATGTGTATTTTACAGAGAGCAATTACTCCATTCTGTACAACAGGTGCTTATTGGCTTCACTTAGGGCAGGTGATCTGACAACTTCCACAGCAGAAGCAGCAGGAACACCGAGATAATTCATCAGCACTTGAGACAAGCTCCCAATTATAGTATTACAGCATTAACATGATTAGCCACTGCAGTGCAACATCAGTTGTCATACACAAGGAAGAGGAGCAACTTGCCACTAAAGGTCCTATTGATCAACATAATAGAGAAAAATGTTATTAATCACTTGATGATAATTGCTGTAGTCACTTCACACCCAATGAGTATTGCTGAAAGAGATTGACTGGCAATCTCAGAGCACTTTGAAAGAGCCAGTGTTTTATCAATGCAATTAGGGGTTGGCTGTGACTTCAGACATTAATGTGGTGAAATATGTGACTAGCATGGTGTAATTTACACGAGACATAAGGTTCACTAGTGATGTTTCATAAATAGAATTATAAAATGAAACTGCAAACTGCAAAGGCTGCAATTACCCTAATGACCTACCCATTGGCTCCCTCTGGTTCCCGTCTTCCTTCCCTTTATTCCATGCCTACTGCTGTCTCCTGTTAGATTCCTTCTTCTTCAGCCCTTTACCTCTTCCACCCATCCCTCCTCAGCTTCCTAAATCATCAACCACCCCCACCCACTCACCTTCTCCCTCACCCATCACCTGTCAATTTAGTGTCAATTTGTACTCCTTCCCCTGCCCTTCCAAACATTTTCATTCTGATTTCTGCCTCATTAATTTCCCATCCTGATGAGTGGTCCTGGCACAAAATGTCCACTGTTTATTGCCCTCCACAGATGCTATCTGACTTACTGAGTTCCTTCAGAATTTTGTGCGTGTGACAATTGCACAGGCATTGGATTTGATCTGCCAACTCCCCCACAGCAAACACACATTCTGGTCCCTATGAAACATCTACCGACAGCCAAAAGCTGTTTGAGGTACAATGAAGGTGGTTCACACTTTTGCTGACTCCAATGTCCACAGCTTCCAGTGGTCTGCTTTAGACCAATCACAGTAAGGCACCATCATTTAAAGGGATATTCCCAGAAAGACAGCAACAACACACACAAAACAGCGGCCATACAGCACTGTGTATGGAAAGCTCCATACTTAATTCAGATAGTTACAGAGGTCTTATTATACATGCCAGGGAGGAGCTCCTGTGCCCAAGGCAAGGAGATGAACACTGCCAGGCTGCTGGTCTGACTCCTGGAAGAGTCTTCTATTAAATCTACAGTACAGGAAGCAACTGCAGTAGTTTCTACCAGGTGTCAGAAACTGCTTACAATGGAGCAATGTCCTCTTTTATACTAACACTTACACACTATTTCCACAGTCCCTTAAGTGACATGTTTCCACTTGGGTTCTGTGGATCCTGGGCTGACTGATGAGGCTAATGTAAGAAGCATAGACAGCCAAAGGTGAGGCAGGAAGTGCCGGATGGTGGGTCGATGATGAAGCGATCTGCTCCTTCTGCCATTGATGTGGGGCTTTTCGCACCTTTCAGCATATAGACTCGAGATTCCCAATTATGGATGCCACAGTGATTAGCTACAGAGCAGTAGGTACAATTCTGACCTCAGGTGCTATTCATGTAGAGTTTAAATGGTGTCTCTGTGACTGTGTGGGCTTTCTCCAAGTGTTCCCGTTTCCTCCTTCATTCCAACGATGCATAAATTGGTAGGTTAACTAGTTACAGTCAATTACCTCAGATTTTTAACAAGGGCAGAAAGGATAGGCGTGGAAATTATAGATCGATCAGCCTCATATCTGTGGTAAGTAGGTAGCTGGAAAGCATTCTGATACATTTACACCTGCAAAGACAGGGATTAATTAGGAGTCGCCTAGCTTGGGAGATCCTGTCTTATGAATTTTATTAAGTTTTTGGCAAAATGATGAAGAAGGGTGATGAGAGGTGGATGGTAGATAGAGTATATATGGATTTCAAGTAAGGCTTTTGATAAGGATCTGCATGGTAGGCTGCTCTGGAAGGCTTCATTGCATGGCATCAAGGGAGAGCTAACAAACCAGACACAACATTTTCTGGATGGTTGGAAATAGCGGTGATGATGAACGGATGTTTCCCAGACTCCAGGTCTGTGACGAATGATGCGCCCCAGACGTCAGTGCTGCACCCACTGATACTTGTTATCTATATTAACCATTTGAATAAGAATGTAAAAGGAATATCTTGTAAGTCTGCAGGTGATGTCACTGACAGTGGAGTACTGAGAATTGCAGTGGGTTGTTGATCAACTGCATAGGTGGGCTGAGGAAAGGAATAGAAGTTAATTCAGATAAGTGTGAACAGTATTTCAGAAGGACAAATCAAGGTAGGACGATGACTGGAAGGACCCTATGTACAGTTGTAGAACAGAGATCGTGGAGTGTATAATTCCCTTAAAATGAATCACAAGTAGAAAGGGCAGTGAAGAAGGGTTTTGGCCTCATCAGTCATGGCATTGGATATAAAGCTGGAAGGTTTTGTTGGAATTGTGCACAACATTGGTGAGGCCACACTTCGATCTGTTCAGTTTCAGGATGTGATTAAATTGGAAAGAGCACAAGTATGTTGCCAGGCCTCAAGGGCTTGAGTTCTAGGGAGAGATTTGACAGGCTGCCCTGGAGCTATGAATATCGAGGGGTGATTGCATACAAGTATACAAATCCCGAGGATGATTTCACCTAGGTTGGGGAATCTGGGATGTTTTAGGGTTAGAGAGAGATCACCTCCCAGCTTCTCACTTCACCCCCGCCCCTACCTACCTTCCCACTCGCGTGGCTTCACCTATCACCTTCTAGCTTGTCTCAGCCCGAAAAGTCGACTCTTTATTCCTTTCCATAGATGATGCCTGACCTACTGAGTTCCACCAGTATTTTGTGTGTGTTAGTCTGGATTTCAGCAACTGCTGAATCCCTTCTGTTTAACAAAAATACTGTACGTTTTGATAAATAGAAGAGGAATAATGTTCTTTGGCTATTCATAAATCTGATGGATGTGTAGAAGAAGCTAGTTGTAAACATTGGCTGGGTGTCTACAGGCCTCCCTGATGGCGGCAATGAGAAAAGGGCATACTGTACTCCAGATGGTTGGGGTCCTTAAATATGGAGCATCAGAGCATCTAAAACTCCATAAGGCTGCAAATTAGGAAAGGCACACTTAATCAAATTCAGACCAAAAGTGATTTTCTAATTCTCTATCATCTGAACACACTAGCACTGCTGCCTACAACAAATCATATCCCTGAGTAGAGAAGAGTAATGCCCGTACTGATAGAGTACTGGTGTCAGCAGTTACATTTTGGAGGAACACTACCTGCAAACTACAGCCTGTTTTGTAGACTTTGGAGGACTTCCAAACATTCTGCAGTGACTCTTCTATGGACTAGGAAACAGGAACTGTATTGGTAATAAAGAAATGACAGAAAAGCACAATATTTTCAATCTGTCTTCACAGAAAACACAAAAAAACCTCCTGGAAATTGTGGAGAACAGATCTGGAGAGAGCGAGAGGCTGAAAGCAAGTAGCAATAGCAAAAGATATGGAGACCTAATGTTCTGCATCCCAGTGTTCTGAGGAAACTTGCAATGGAAATCATGGGCACACTGATTGCCATCTTCCAAATTTCCAAACTCTAAAACAGCTTTCACAGATTCGAAAGCAGAAAGTATGATCCACTTATTGTAGGAAGGTGGGAAAGACGGAATGAAGAACTACAGGCCAGTTAGCCACATTAAAATTGACAAGATTTCTGTTTTGCACCTGTACCTTGCAAAATGGAGAAGGGGAACCAATGGAATGAGTGCACCTGGACTTTAAGAAGGCATGCAACAGGTGCCAGACAAGTTATTAGACCAAAACTGTGGAGTTAGGGAGCGGGTATAGTATTGGCATGGATTGAATATCAGTTAATAATCAGAAAACAAAGATCAAGAACCAATCAGGTCAGGTTAGATGGTTGTGATTAATGGTTGGTGCCAGAATTGATGTCGGGCTACAGCTATTCAATGATTTGAGTGAGGAGACCAAATGTAACATGTCTAAGTTTGTTAATGATACTGCATAATGAGAGGGACATTTCCTTGATGAAGTTCCACTTGTTGGAATGTCCAGAACCATGGGTTATAATCTCCCCTTAAGAGGCTATACATTAAGGACTGAAATAAGAAAATATTACTGCATCCAGATATCTTTGAGTCTTTGGAATTCTGTTCTAAAAGAGCTGTACAGGATTGGTCAATGGGTACATTCAAGGAAGAGATTGATAGATCTCTAGATATTAAGGGAATGTAGGGATAGAATCAGAATCAGGTTTATTATCACCAACATGTGACATGAAATTGGTTAACTTAGCAGCAGTAGTTAATACAATACATAATCTGGCACAGAGAGAAAAAAATAATCAATAAATAAAATAAAACATAATAATTAATAAACAAATAACTCAATTCTGTATATTGAATAGATTTTTTAAAATGTGCGAAAACAGAAATACTGTGGATTAAAAAAAAGTGAAGTAGTGTCCAAAACTTCAATGTCCATTTAAGAATTGGATGACAGAGGGGAAGAAGCTGTTCCTGAATCACTGAGTGTGTGCCTTCAGGATTCTGTACCTCCCATCTGATGGTAACAGTGAGAAAAGGACATGCCCTGGGTGCTGGAGGTCCTTAATAATGGACGCTGCTTTTCTGAGACAACACTCCCTAAAGATGTCCTGGGTACTTTGTAGACTAGTACCCAAGATGAAGCTGACTAGACTTACAACCTTCTGCAGCTTCTTTCGGTCCTGTGCAGTAGCCCCTCCATACCAGACAGTGATGCAACCTGTCAGAATGCCCTGCATGGAACAACTATAGAAGTTTTTGAGTGTATTTGTTGACATACCAAATCTCTTCAAACTCCTAATAAAGTATAGCTGCTGTCTTGCCTTCTTTATGACTATACCAATATGTGGGACCAGGTTAGATCCTCAGAGATCTTGACACCCAGGAACTTGAAGCTGCTCACTCTCTCCACTTCTAATCCCTCTAAAGGATTGGTATGTGTTCCTTCATCTTACCCTGCCTGAAGTGCACAATCAGCTCTTTCATCTTACTGACGTTGAGCGCCAGGTTGTTGCTGCAACACCACTCCACTAGTTGGCATATCTCACTCCTGTACGCCCTCTCGTCACCACCTGAGATTCTACCAACAATGATTGTATCATCAGCAAATTTATAAATGGTATTTGAGCCATGCCTAGCCACACAGTCATCTGTATACAGAGAGTAGAGCAGTGGGCTAAGCACACACCCCTGAGGTGCACCAGTGTTGATCACCAGCGAGGAGGATATGTTATCACCAATCCGCACAGATTGTGGTCTTCCAGATAGGAAGCTAAGGATCCAGTTGCAGAGGGAGGTACAGAGGCTCAGGTTCTGCAACTTCTCAATCAGGATTGTGGGAATGATGGTATTAAGTGCTGAGCTATAATCGACGAACATCATCCTGACGTAGGTGTTTGTGTTGTCTGAGTGGTCTAAAGCCATGTGGAGAGCCATTGAGATTGCGTCTACTGTTGACCTATTGTGGCAATAGGCAAATTGCAATGGGTCCAGGTCCTTGCCGAGGCAGGAATTCAGTCTAGTCATGACCAACCTCTCAAAGCATTTCATCACTGTCGATGTAAGTGCTACTGGGTGATAGTCATTAAGGCAGCTCACATTATTCTTCTTTGGCACTGGTATAACTGTTGCCTTTTTGAAGCAAGTGGGAACTTCTGCCTGTAGCAGTGAGAGGTTGAAAATATCCTTGAGTAGTCCCGCTAGTTGGTTGGCAAAGGTCTTAAGAGCTTAACCAGGAATTCCACCAGGACCTTCTGCCTTGCAAGGGTTCACTCTCTTCAAAGACAGTCTAACATTGGCCTCTGAGATGGAGATCACAGGGTCACCAGGTGCAGCAAGGATCTTCACAGCAGTAGTTGTGTTCTCCCTTTCAAAGTGTGCACAGAAGATGTTGAGTTCATCTGGTAGTGAAGCATCGCTCCATTCACACTATTGGGTTTCGCTTTATAGGAAGTAATGCCTCGCAGACCCTGCCAGAGTTGTCATGCATTTGATATTGTCTCCAATCTTGTTTGAAATTGTCTCTTATCCTTGAAATAGCCCTTAGCAAATCATACCTGGTTTTCTGGTACAGGCCTGGGTTGCCAGACTTGAATGCCACAGATCTAGCCTTCAGCAGATGACGTACCTCCTGATTTATCCAGGGCTTTTGGTTTGGGGATGTACAGTAAGTCTTTGTAGGCACACACTCATCCACACAGGTTTTAATGAAGTCAGTAACAACTGCAGCATACTCATCCAGATTCAAAGATGAATCCCTGAATACAGTCCAGTCCACCGAATCAAAGCAGTCCTGTAGGTGCTCCTGTGCTTCCCTTGTCCAAACCCTCTTGGTCCTCACTGCTGGTGCTGCAGTCTTTAGTCTCTGCCTGTACTCAGGGAGTAGAAGTACAGCCAGGTGATCAGACTTCCTGAAGTGAGGGTGTGGAATAGCACGGTAGGGCATACTTGATGGCGGTGTAGCAATGGTCCAGTATGTTGTTTCCTCTGGTATTGCAACTGATCTGTTGATGGTAATTGTTCAGTGATTTTTTTCAGTCTGGCCTGGTTAAAATCTCCCAAAACAATGGTGAAGGCTTTAGGGTGCGCTCTTTCATGCATTTTGATCCCATTGCTCAGATCATCTAAACCCTGCTTGACATTGACCTGAGGTGGAATGTAAACTCCTAACAGAATAACCCCAGAGAACTCCCGTGGTAGGTAAAATGGACGACACTTTACTGCTAGATATTCCAGGTCTGGTGAGCAGAATTGGGACTGGACTGATATATTGGTGCACCAAGAAAAATTGATCATGAGGCATACTCCTCCACCTCTGCTTTTGAAAGATTCTATAGATCTCTCCTGATGGTGTATAGTAAACCTGTCGATCCAAATCGCTGTACTGTCAAAGCAATTTGACATTGAGGTAGAAAGACAGCTGTAATCTCATTAAATGGCAGAGCAAGTGTGAAGGGATGAATGGTTCCTCCCACTTCCTCTGTCATTTAATGCTTCCTACTTGGGACCTTAGTGCAAAACTGAAAAGCATGCATCTTTATTGTTGACATTGGCTTCTGGATAAAATTTTATATTATGTTGCTAGCTCTGGCAGATGGACAAGATGGTGTCATTGTCAGGAAGCAGGACATTTCCTTCATTGAGATTGAGAGGGGATCTGATTGAAACGTTTAAGATAATTAAAGGATTTGATAGGATTGAGGCAGGAAATATGTTCCAGATGTTGGGAGAGTCCAGTACCAGAGGGCATGGATTGAGAATAAGAGGTCAGTTACTTAAAACAGAGTTGAGGAAAAACTTCTTCTCCCAGAGAGTTGTGGAGGTGTGGAATGCACTGCCTCGGAAGACGGTGGAGGCCAATTCTCTGGATGCTTTCAAGAAGGAGCTAGATAGATATCTGATGGATAGGGATATGGGGACAAGGCAGGGACTGGGATAGTGAATGATCAGCCATGATCTCAGAATGGCGGTGCAGACTCGAGGGGCCGAATGGTCTACTTCTGCACCTATTGTCTATTGTCTATTGTCTATAACACTAGAACATTTTTTTCCTCAAATAATTACACTGAAAGCAAATTCTCTGGTCTGCGTCAGAGAATTCACGTCACATGCATGGGAACTTGCTGTGCACACACTGGCTGTTTCAGTTCTCATTTAAAGGGAACTTGTTGGCTTCAGAGCACTTTGAGGTAAATGTAAATTATATTTTTCTTGAACAAAGAAGTGAAGATGTTGCAAAGTTATAGTGCTGGAAAACACCAGTGCCACCAAAACAAAGACAACATATACTGGATTACTCACAATCTTTACACATTTTTTTTACTAACCACTTACTCTCACTACCTCTCTCTGTCATGCAAGGATCTTTGTGTGTAGACCTCAGAAGATATTACAAGACAGGCTGGGGAATATGTTTCAAGACATAATGTGGTGGACAGGAAATTTACATATGCTTCTGCAGTGCCAAAAGAGGTGTCAATCAAGAAGATACACAGAATCCCAACAAAAGGTACTTGAATTTTAACAGCTTGATGCTACTGCCAGACACCTAGCCGAACTCCTCGTCAGTATTTTAGGGCAAATGCATAAGAAGCATGACATTTTCTGTGAGGAAATGTGTTCTCTAATCCTATATGTCAAGTAGCAGAAAAGAGAGAGACAATTCCACATTACATTGGGGGAACACTCTGAATGTGATGCCTGACAAGTTTTGCTATTGTGAAATTCATCTATTTATTTCACTGGAATTAATTCAGGTGGATTCTACAACAGTAAAGTGATTCACTCTGCTGGATGAAATCTGCTTGACTACAGCCACAACGTTTATTGAAGTTTTATTTATGCTTAAGATTGGGTAACAAAAATGCCCAAGGAGTAAAAAGGCTTTATAAATACCATTAGGAATTATCTAGATCAATATTGTGTAACTAATCACAAACAAGAGAAAAATTGTGAATACTGGAAAGCCAAGCAACACACTCAAAATGCTGGAGAGACTCAGGAGGCAAGGCAGCATCTATGGAGAAAAGTACAGTTGACATTTTGGCCCAACACCTTCTGGCAGGACTGGAGAAAAAAAATGAGGAATAGATTTAAAAGGTAGGGAAGGGGAGAGAGAAAAACAGGGTGATAGGTGAAACTGGGAGGGGAAGGAATGAAGTAAAGAACTGGGAAGTTGATTGGTGAAAGAGATACAGACCTGGAGAAGGGGAGTCCGATAGGAGAGAACAGAAGGCCATGGAAGAAAGAAAAGGGGGAAGGAGCACCAGAGGGAGGTGATGAGCAAGCAAAGAGATAAGGTGAGAGGGAAAAGGGGATGGGGAACAATGAAGGAGAGGGGAGGAGGAGCATTACCAGAAGTTCAAGAAATCGATGATCATGCTATCAGGTTGGAGGCTTGTGTAAGGAATAGTAGATTTTTCTGATCTTCACTCATTTTATGTCCTATGTTTTTTAGGTTGTAGGGGAGGCAAACAGTCAGAACTGTACACAGAGGGGCAGACACACTGGCCCACTCTGCCTATCTGTACTAATCAGTGACAAAGTCATAAAGCCAAATGACATCAATACAAAACAACATAAAAGGAACCAAATGCAAAATAGTTTAAAATGTTTTAGGCAGATAATTGTACCTCTGGATTGAGATAAATAACGTCAACATGACTTATTTTTCAATGATGTCACAACTGTAATTTTCATCAATTGATTTTTGCGCCTTTTAATTGAGCAAGGTCATTTTATTTGAAGGCCGCAGCTTCTAAAAACTCTGTTAATTCTGATTGAATTTAGACATTGTATATGGATCTGCAACATTCCCAGCAATTAATACATATTCCATTTGAACTGTTACACCGATAATATCTTTTTCTCAAATTTTCAATTACAACATTTTAAATCATTTAATTTTGAAAAAAGTAGTGAGTCAATTTCAAAGCTTTATTCTAGTGCGTTGGGGTTGGGTGAGAAGAGAGGTAGATGAAGGACAAGAGTGTTATCTCACTCAACTATTAATTAAATCACATCAAAAGGCACAAACAAAACTGCAGATGGCATAAATCTGTAACAGATACAGAAATTGACCAGGGCAGGCAGCATCTGTGGATCATGTTTTGCTAAAACTGGGAATAGTTAGGAAACTGCCATTTTTTGTGTTGTGGGAGAGAGACAAACATTCAGATCTGTACATGCAGAAGCAGACACTCTGGTCCACTATGCCTATCTGTGCTAATCAGAATAAGGTTTAATATCACTGGCATACAGTAGGTCATTAAATTTGTTGTTTTGCAGCTGTAGTATATTGCAATACATAATAATAAAAACTGTAAATTTTATTAAGTATATACGGAGCCCTCTGTTGGGTGGGTCAACCATGGATGCTGCATCCCAGCTGTCTACATGATATGTAAGCAACCAAGGGCAGTATGATATGGAGCGGAAGCTGTTGTTCATGTAGAAAGGTCCCCCTCTCTAGGAAGCTGATGAATCAGAATGAACTCAGAGACCGATACAGTTTGGCAGCAGCAATCATGAGAGTTGCCTATCTATATTGAACTCAGTGTAGGACTGCATAGGGACCTGAACTCCTAATGTTTCCTTTGGGTCTACACCCGAAGCCCTCCCAGTAAGTGGATATAGCCACAAGGCAGCGGAGGCTTGAGATTAGAGTTTTCCTTCTCCTAGAGAAGCTGCCAACCACAACTGCCTGAAGCCTATCTGCCTGAAGCTTTTAAAGTGCCAGTAACCTGCTTTTGCCCCTTCTCCTGTCAGTAGAAACAGTTCCACCAGGCTTAGCCACATGTGAAGGCTAGGAGCTGGACTTTGTTGTCAGAAAGCATCTGAGAGGCATGAAATTGGAAACATTTAATACGTAGTGGGAACTTACCCCACTTCCACCACCAGCTATAACAACCTCAAAACTAAAATAAATAAGTACGTATTGCAAAAAGGGTGGAAAATATACTGAAGTGGTGTTCACGGGTTCATTGTCCATTCAGAAATCTGATGGCAGAGGGGAAGATGCTGTTCCTGAAAAATAAAGAGTGCATCTTCAAGCTCCTGTGTCTCCTTCTTAATGGCAGCAATGAAAAGAGGGTATGACCTGAGTGATGGGAGTCCTTAATGATGGATGCCTCCTTTTGAGGCATCTTTTTTTGAAGGTGTTCTCGGTGCTGGGGAGGCTCATGCCCATGATGGAGCTGACTGAGTTTACAACTTTCTGCAGCTCTTGCCAGTCGTTTGCAGTGGCCCCTCCATATGCAGTCAATGAGAATGCTCCCCACTGTCCATCTAGAAATTTGTGAAACAGTACAGCACAGTGACAGGCCACAACGTTGTCCTGAACCAGCTACAAAGTAAATCAAAAGAATCTCAGAAACAAATCCCGCCTACCTATACAATGTCCATATCCCTCCTCAAATTCATGTGCCTATCTAAATGTCTCTACCACAATAGGCAGTGCATCCACCACTCTGAGTAAAGAACTTATCCCCCCCACCCCCACATACCCTTTGAACCTACCTCCTCTCACTTTCAATGCATGCCCACTGGTATTAGACATTCCTACTCAGAAAAAAATACACCCTGTCTATCTTTGCCTCTATCTTATAAACTTCCATGAGATATCCCATCAGCCTCTGCCACTCCAAAAAAAAGCATTTCAAATTTGCCCAGCCTCTTACATGCCCTCTAAACCAGACAGCATCCTGGTAAGCCTCTACTAATGATTTCTACAACATCCACAACTCCACCAACCTTTGTATCATCTGCAAGATTACAAACCCACCCATCTACATTTTCATCCAGGTCATTTATAAACATCACGGACAGCTGAGGCCTCAGCACAGATCACTAATTACAGACCTCCTACTCGGATAAGATCCCTGATTACAGACCTCCCTTTGACTACTACCCTCTGTCTTGTGCACAAGCCAGTCCTGAGTCCAAACAGCCGATTTGTCACATTATGCATCATAGTCATCTGGAGTGGCCTCCAATGAGGAACATTGTCAAATGCCTCACTAAAATACACATAGAATGCTCTGCCTTCACCAATCTTTCTCATTATCATCAAAAAACTCAGTCAAGTTAGTAAGGCATGACCTGCCATGCACAAAGCAATGCTGGCATTCCCTAATTAGGCCATCTGTTTTCAAATGCACATATGTAAATATTCCTAAGAATTTTCTCCAGTAGTTTCTATGAGACTCGTCAGTCTATAGTTTCCATGATTTTCCCTTGTTTTCTTCTTACAATATTAGGCACTTACCTGTCTTCCAGGGCCTCAGCTTTGCCTAGAGAGGACACAGAGATACTGATCAAGGCTCCCAGCTTGTCTCTTGCCTCTCTCAGTAACCCGAGGTAAACCCTTGGGACTTATCCTCCTTATTACTCATGAAGAGACACAGCACTTCCTTCATTAAATGCCCTAACATATTTATGCACTCAGCACAGTTCTCATGTCCGTTTCCTTAGTAAATACTGAAGCAAAGTACTTATTAAAGACTTCACGCACATTCTCTGCATCCAAGCAAATGCTCCCCTCTTTATCTTGAGTGATCCTACCCCTCCCTAGTTATCCTCTTTCTCTTGATGTATATATAGAGTGCCTTGGGATTCACCTTAACCCTACCTGCCAAGGACTTTTCATGGCGCCTCCTGGTTTTTCTAATTCTCTTCTTTAGTTCTTTCCTGGCTTCTTTATAATTCTCATGTGGTCCATTTGATCGTAACTTCTGAAGCTTTACATACTTCTCCTTTTTCTTCTTGACTAAACTCATTACCACTCTGGACATCCAAGGTCCATCTGCTAAGTGTATCTGGGAGGGTTTATTAAATTAATATGTAGACAGATCAATGAGAAGAGAGATTCTTCTGGACCTAGTGTTGGGTAATGTGCCTGGACATCTTACTGACCTTTCAGTGGGTGAGTGGTTAGGGAGGAGTGACCACAACGCCTTAAGTTATAGATAAGGATAATAACCAGTCAAGGGTAAAAATACCCTGATGGGAGTAATATTTCAATGGGAAATAGAAAGGGCATGCAATCAGGGCAATGCTCTAATCATCATGGGGAATTTCAATATGCAGGTAGATCGGAAAAATCAGGTTGGTGCTAATTTTGGATTCCAAGAGAAAGAATTTGCGGAGTGCCCACCAGATGGCATTTTAGAACAGCTTGTGGTTGACCCCACAACAGGAAATGCTATCCTGGATTAGGGGTTGTGAAACAAACCAGGTTTGATTAGTGAGCTTGTGGTAAAAGAATCCTTGGGAGACAGTGATCACAATATGATAGAATTCACCTTGCAGCAGGGGGAAGATAAAGTCAGATATATCAGTATTACAGTGGATTAAAGGGAATTACAAAAGCATGAGAAAGGAGCTGGCCAAAGTTGATTGGAAGGTGACACTAGCAGGGATGATGGCAAAACAGCAGGACAGGAACGGCTGAAGTTCCTGGGAGCAATTTGGAAGCAACAGGATAGATACATCCCAAAGATGAAGAAGGGAGTAAGAGGCAACTGTGGCTGACAAGGGGAGTCAAAGATAGAATAAAAGCAAGAGAGAACATATAAAATAGGAAAAATTAGTGGGAAGTTAGATTGGGAAGCTTTTAAAAACCAATGAAATGCAATTAAATAAAACATAAGGAGAGAAAAGGTAAAATATGCAGATAAGCTAGCCAATAGTATCAAGGAAATAAGTTTTTCCAGATATACAAAGAGTAAAGAAGAGAGAGTGAATATTGGACTGCTGGAAAATGACACTGGAGAGGTAGGGCAAAGAAATGGTGGACAAACCATTTTGTGTTTGTATTTTGTATTTTGTGTTTGTTTTCACTGTGGGAAAACACTCGCAGTATACCAGAAATTAAGGAGTGTTTAGGGCAGAAGGGAGCTTAGTTGCTGTTACTAATGAAAAGATGCTTGGGAAGCTGAAAGGTCTGAAGGTAGATGCATAGAAATACAGAGACGTAGAAAACCTACAGCATAACACAGGTCCTTCGGCCCATAAAGTTGTGCCAAACATATCCCTACCTTAGAAATTACTAGGCTTACCTATAGCCCTCTATTTAACTAAGCTCCATGTACCTATCTAAAAGTCTCTTAAAAGACCCTATCGTATCCGCCTCCACCACCATTGCCTGTAGCCCATTCCACACACTCACCACTCTCTGAGTAAAAAACTTACTCCTGACATCTCCTCTGTACCTACTCCCCAGCACCTTAAACCTGCATCCTCTTATGGCAACCATTTCAGCCCTGGGAAAAAGCCTCTGACTATCCACACGATCAATGCCTCTCATTATCTTATACACCTCTATCAGGTCACCTCTCATCCTACGTTGCTCAAAGGAGAAAAGGCCGAGTTTACTCAACCTATTCTCATAAGGCATGCTCCCCAATCCAGGCAACATCACCTTCTCTTTAAGGGGAAACCTTCTCTGACAAATCTGTTGGAATTCTTTGAAGAAATAACAGGCAGGATAGACAAAGGAGAGTCAGTGGATATTGTTTACTTGGATTTTCAGAAGGCCTTTGACAAGGTGCTGCACATGAGGCTGCTGAACAGGAAAGATGGCTGGAAGATTAGCTGAATAGCAGGAGGCAAAGAATGGAAATAAGAGTGGCCTATTCTTGTTGGTTGCAGATGACTAGTGGTGTTGCCCAGGAGTCGGTATTGGGACACTTCTTTTCACATTGTGTGTCAGATTCAGATTACAGAATTGATGGCTTTATGGCCCAGTTTGCAGACAATACAAAGATAGGTGGAGGGGCAGGTAGTGTTGAGGAAGCAGAGAGTCTGCACAAGTACTTTGATTGTAAGAATTATAAAATAGAATATAGTGCAGGGAATTATGTTGTCATACACTTTGTTAGAAGGAATAAAAGTTCAGACTATCTTCTAAACATCACATCTGCAAAGGGACTTGGGAATTCTTGTGCAGGTTTCCCTAAAGGTTAATTTGTAGGTTGAGACGATGGTGAGAGGACTAGAATATAAGTGCAAGGGTGTGATGCTGACTCTTTATAAGGCATTGGTCAGAATGCACTTGGAGTATTGTGAGCAATTTTGGGCCCCTTATCTAAGGAAAGATGTGCTGGCATTGGACAGGGTCCAGAGGAATTCACAAGAATGATTCCAGGAAGGTAAATTTTAACATCTGAGGAGCATTTGATGTCTGTGGGCTGGAGTTTAGAAGAATGAAGAGGTATCTCATTGAAACCCATCAAATATTGAATGGCCTAGAGAGAATAGGTAAGGATAGGATGGGCGAGTCTACGACTAGGGCTCCGTACATCTCTCTCTGGATGCCACCTCATCTGTTGACGGCTTCCCAAAATTTTAGTTATAGTTTAGATTTCTAATAACTGCAGTTTCTTTTACTGCTCATATTCTGGTTAGTTCTGGTGTATCCTAGTTGTTCTCTCTCCACAGATACTGCATGGCCTCCTCACCTATCTCAACTCTTCCCTTTATCTCATTTCCAATGCATGCAGTGCTCTGCACCTCAGAGACCTAGCAGATGATTTTCGCTGTTTCTTGCCTGTCTTCTCCAGGCAGATTACACGTACCCATCTCCTCTTAGTTTTCACCAACATGTGCCATTCGGTTTCACTTGCATCTCCAGACTTCCACACTCGCTCCCTTTGTTCCCCCCCCCCCCCCCATCCAACCACCCTATGAAACTTAAAAGCATGGCTGCTTTGCAAATGTTCTCAGTATTTACAAAAAGACACCAACCTGCACGAGGCATCAGAGTGGAACAGCTGACAGAGCTGCTCCCGCAAACTCCAGCGACCAGGGTCCAATCCTGGCCGTAGATGCCCTCTGTGTCGAGTTTGTGTGTAAGCACATCAGTTTTCCCTTGATGAATATAAAAGCTCAAGACGAGGCTTAAGAGGGAAGTCCAGGAGGGCAAAAAGAGGGCATGACATGGATTTGGCAAGCAGGATTAAAAATAATCCCAAGCGTTTCTTCTACTATATTAATGACAAAAGTGTGACTCAGGAATCTTTTAAAGATTAGCAGAGCAAGCTATGTATGGACCTGCAAGAGATGGTCGAGATTTTTGATGTCTATTTCTCTTCATGTTTATTAAGGAGAATATCACGGATGCCAAAGAAATGAGAGTAATAAGTAATGAGATCATGGATCATGCACAAATTATGAGGAAGGGGGTATTTGCGGTGTTAAATTGGGCAGATCCTGAGGGCCAACTGCACCCCTGGACCTTATGGAAGGCCAGAGAGGAAACCACAGAGACCCTTGTACAGATATTTGCTTAGTGTTAGCCACTGGCTACGTCCCAGAAGACTGGAGGGTGGCTTGTGTTGTTCCATTTTCCAGAAGGTTGCTAAGTAGACCAGGGAACTACAGGTACCGAAGGGAAGGCTGAGGGACAAGATCTATCATCACTTGGATAGTCAAGGCTGGATCAGCAATAGTCAGCATGGTTATCTGCATGGGAGGTCATGGTTGGCAAATCATTTGGAGTATTTTGAAGAGGTAACTAAGGGAATAGATAAAGGTAGTGCAGTGGATGTTGACAATGTGGATTTCTGAAAGACTTTTTCACAAGGTTTCGCAAGGCAGGCTGATCTGGAAGGTTAAGTCAGATGGAATTTGGAGAGCTAATGATGTGGATTCAGAGTTGGCTCAATATTAAACAGCAGATGGTGATGTTTGAAAGTTGATTCACCAACTAAAAACCTGTGACCTTCAGGGTGCCATGGGGTCAGAGTTTGGACCTCTGGAAATCGGATGCATACTTAAGTATAGATCGTTGGAAGAATGAAATTTCCAGCTGTATTCCACTTGAAAAAATTACTTATAATTTAAGAGATAAATATGAAACATTTTTGAAAATTTGGTGCCCTTATTTACAAAAGACAGGATTAAATATATAGGTGCTCCAAAGATAAACTAATTGGTTATTTGGGGAAAGAAATAAATATATATACTAAAGTTATTACGAACTCCATGGAGCATGTGGGGATCTTACAATATCCAGGCACTCTTTCTTTTTTTCTTTCTTTCTTTCTTTCTTTAGGGATATTAGGGGGGAGGGGCTAAGGGGAGGGGGAAGGGGGAAGGGTATATTTTTTTTACATATTTTCTTTTTCTTTCTGTAATCATTTGAAAACTCAATAAAAAAAGTTTAAAAAAGTGTTGGGACCTCTGTTATTCAATATTTATGTAAATAACTTGAACATGAATGTGCAGGGTATGATTATCAAGTTTGCTGATTACACTAAATGAAAGGGTCTTGTTGATAGTGAACCAGTTTACAATAAACTGCAGAGATCTTGATCAGATAGGGAGACAAGCTGAGGAATGGCAAAGGGATTTCAACTTAGGTAAGTGTGAAGTGATACATTTTTGAAAGTCAGCTCAGGATAGGATCTATATGCTGGCAGGGCACTGATGAGAGTTGGGGAACAAAGGGACCTGAGAGTACAAGTGACAGTTTGCTGAAAGCAGCCACCCAAGTGGGGATTTTAGCAGGCTGACTTTTATCAGTCAGGGCATCGAGCTTAGCAGTTAAATGTTCCAGTTTAAATCGCAGGTGAGGCCTCACTTGAAGTATTGTGCACGCAATTTTGGTCAACCTTCTTGCATCATCAGGAAGGAGGTACAGAAGCCTGAAGGCACACACACAACGATTTAGGGACAGCTTCTTACCCTCTGAATGGACATTGAACCCATGAACACCTTTCATAAATCATATATGTTTAGGATTGGTATGATTTAGAGTTCAGTCAAACAAGAACATCATGATATTCCAATTAAAGAAACCAGGATTTGAGTGAATGCTGTATAAATACTGCCAATACACAACTGTCGGTCAGCAAGAAATAACAGATCTTGTTCTGCATAACATTATAAAAAAGTATATTTACAAATTTCAGCTTTATCTAACAGTTAGTAGGAAAGGAAAAAGAAAAAAATAAACAAAAGGGCCCATTACAGTTAAACCAGTCCAAATGGGCCCATAAACATTGGAGCTTATCCTTAAGTTGTCATTTTTCTCATGCAGTGGAGCCACGTGAAAGCACACACCACACTCCGAACTCTGCTCGAAATCCATCTCAAACAAACAGGCTCTCTCTTAGTGGTATTGGCCCTTCCTCCTTGCAGCCATTTATCTGCACAAAGCACTTTGTGCAAGGCAGATGCTCTTTCCAATGCCATTCTCAGCCATCTTCCCTTCCATTCTCTCCACAGCTGTCACCCACAAACAACATTGTCTGCCACCAACACTCTTTCTGCCCTGCTCTTTCGGGAAGATTCCCTCAATTCCACCATCCTGATTGGCTGACACAGCATTCCTAAGCGGAACAGCAGGGCTCTTTTCGTTGGCTGAAACCAAACCATTCTACCAGCATGACGCACTGCTTTTGCAGAAAAATGCAGAAATTAAATACCTGCAGCATAGCAATATAAGTCTTAATCAGGGCATTACAACTCTGCCCCCTCCTCTCCCCACCAAAAATAGTCATATCATATCCTCATGACTTTGTAACTTATTACTAACACAGTATTCGAATTAATTTCATGACTTCAGGAGTCCCAATCCATCTGTAAATGGAAGTAGGTCATCTCACCATGAGAATGAACAGGTGCATTCTCCGCCTGCCCAGCTAGCGGTTTCCTGACACTCTGAGACCATATCTCATCTTCAGCTTCTCCAGCTTCAAGCACCTTCCCCCTGTACGTTCTGGTGGCTCAGGCTGAACTTGGCTTTCTTCAGTTTTAGCAGGTGCTGTCGAACATCTTTAACCTGTGCTGCTGCTAATTGGCAAGACCTCTCTCCAAAAGGGTGGCCTCAGTTACTCTAATAATGTGGCAGCTACACTTGGAACAACCAATGTCAGACTCATCAGTAGAAAAGAAATCTTTGGGTTCAAACATCTCCATTTCCATTTCTCGGGTATCAGTGAGTCACTAAAGTTGTCTGATTTCAATGTCGACATCCTCAATCCAGGAGACTGTTTTCCTTCCATTTCCTCTGGAAAACCAGACACTACCTCACAGGAAAAAGAGAGGCAATTGGCAATCCATGTCATCTCTTCCTGAGATGTTCCAGCTAACCACAGTCATCCTGTTTGTGTAGACAGCCAAAGATTACGGCAGTTCAGGTCTCACCAGTGCTCCTACAGGTAAGTGTTATTTTTCTTCCTGATCATCAGGAGCATCCACCTGGCTGGCTGGGATGTTGGGCATTCCAGCAAATTTGAGGGTTCCCATCACTCTGGCTTCTCCTCCAGGATGTAACATGACAGGTTTAGACTGGGTGCACCACATAGTTCCTTGTTTCTGCCCATCATCCTGGTTAGGAGAAACTTGCATCTTCTCAAAAGCAACTCTGAACACAGGGTGAATGGACAAGGTTTTCAAAAAGTTCTCTCCATTCCTCTCCTTGCATGCTCCCGCAAACCTTCTCACAATGGCAGTATTCATTCCCACTGTAATGGAAGCTCCACCCTTTGTGACTGGATCTGGGCAGAGCAAACCTGGTGTGTCAGTAGTCTCAGGTACTCCAACATCAGCTTCCAAAAACTCCAGTTTTGATGACAAGTAACCATTGTTATGGGTATACATCAGTACTAAGGCCCTAAATCTCAAGGGAACTAAGTTGGTCAACTATCAGTGGCAAAAGGATCTGCAGAGTAAAGTAACTTGAGAGTCTGTGTCAATTAGGGCTCTAGCAAATATACCTTCAATCCATATGGATACATCAGAGCTTAGTTCCACTAAACCTTCAGGAATAGTGTTCTGCACTTTAGCATTTGCCTTGATACTTATTGGAATGTGTCGTCTCCAAGACACCAGCTAGTCCCTTTAATGGGTCCCTCTGTAGTTTTGCCTCTTGGATAAACTACTGATATACTCTTCGAACATTTTCCTGACCCTCAGTCTCTCTTGAAACGTCCATCTTCTCCACAGTTGTAATAAAAAATACCGGTCACTTCTCCAGAAAAGAGACCCTGTTCAGCAGCAATCTGCTGTGTTGCAAGTCCTCCAGGTGGGTTAGATTTCCCAATGGACATATCACGTCCATTGAATCAGATCAGCTTGGAGGTTTTCCACTCATTCTTTAAAAACTCAGTCTGTAGCAACCGGGGTCTCTTTAGCAACAGAGGCTACCACTGAAGACACTATACGGCTTTTGGAAATGTCCCACTTCTCAGTCATGTTTTCCTCCTTTCTAACTTCTCTGAATAACTCGGTAAAAGATGGAGGAGGGTGCATTTTGTGGGTCATATGAATACGCAGAGCAATCACATCGTGTGACAGCACGCCCTTCGCAATTTGACCCTATAAGTTCTGTACCAGCCTTTTTTATCCATATTATCTGAGCACTGCCATTCATCCAAGTAACTGAAATGTCTGCTCAGCCCAGGCTTCATATTTTTCTTCCCTGTTGGGTGTGGGCTAGAATCCATGAGAAGACTCCCAGCCTATGATAACATTGGCTTTCTGTAGGTACACTTTATCATTTATCAGCCAATGCTGTAATAGCCAAAACCGGCTCAGAATTTTAAAGAATTTTAAGAATTTTCAAGGTCTCCCAACCTATTGGGCAGCGTAACTTCAGACACGTCACTGCTAATCTGGATTAACACGACATCCTTACCAGCTGATTGGTCAAAATGTCATTCAATCACCATCACTCTCCCCAAAGCTTTACAGAACTCGGCACTCTGAGTAACCCTTCATGGGGAATTCAGACATCCACCCCGCTCAAAACACAAGCATTATTAATCTCTTTGACTTGTATCAGACCTTAATCCCTGCAGCGTCCATAATAAAATACCTTAATCACATCCCCCTCGTCACTAGTTTAAACACAGACTGCTTAATCAACTCTAAAACAGCAGTTACACAGCATCCAAGAATCCCTGGATGATATAAACCCCATAGTGGGCTGATATGCAAGCTTGGCTTGTTAGCCAGCTCACTAACATTCACGGAGCTCAGAGGTGAGAAGGCCACCTTTCATAAACAATCTGTTTCTAGAGTTGGCATGATTTGGGATTCAACCAAATAGAAACAGCATGCTATTCCGATAATAGAAACCTCGATTTGAGTGAATCCTGTGTAAATACTGCCCATACACAATTGTCAGTCGGAAAGAAATAACAAATCTTACACCACACAAAATTATATTAAAAAAGTATATTTACAGATTTCAACTGTACCTAACAGTTAGTGGGAAAGAGAAAAGAAGAGAAAATTAAAAGGGCCCATTACAGTTAAAATTATGACATAAAGTTGGAGCTCATCCTGGAGTTGTCTTTACTCACATGCTGAACCCACAGTCTGCGTGGAAGTACACACCACATTCTAAACTTCAAACGCAATCCATCTCGAACAAACGGGCTCTCTCTGAGTGATACTGGCCCTTCCTCCTTGGAGCCAGTCATCTGCACAAAACACTTTGTGCAAAGGGGACGTTCCTTCCCAGGGCACTCTTCCCTCCTGCCCTCTCTGCAGCTCCCACCAAAAAAACGACCCATGAACTACACTGTCCATCACCAAAACTACCTCCGCCCTGCTCTCTCAAGCACTTTCTCCTGGTACCTCCTGATCGGCTGACACAAAATTCCTAAGCGGAACAGCAGGGCTCTTATCTCTAGCCGAAAGCAAAACATTCCACCAACAGGACGCACTGCCTGTGCAGAAAACTGCTGAGTTGAAATATCTGCAATATAAACTTTAGCCAGGGCATTACATAATTTAGAAATACTTACTGTAATTCAGTTTTATACTATGTATTGTATTGTACTGCTGCTGCAAAAACAACAGTTTACATGACATTCCAGAATGAGTTGCAACTTAAAAGGCGGACAAAATCGAAAAGGGTGAGTACGGGACTGAAGGTGTTATATTCAAATGCACGCGGCTTAGGGAAAAAGGTAGATGATCTTGTAGCACATTTACAGATAAGCATGTATGATGTTGTAGGCATCTTTGAATGATGGCTGAAAGAAGATGATAGCTGCGAGCTTAATGTCCAAGGATACACATTGCATCGAAAGGGCAGGCAGGAAGGCAGAAAGGGTGACGTTCTTTTGGTAGAAAATGAAATCAAATCATTGGAAAGCAGTGACATAGGGTCATAAGGTGTTGAATCATTGTGAATAGAGCTAAGGAACTGCAAGGGCAAAAAATACCCATGTGGGAGTTATTTACAGACCCCCAAACCATGACAAAGGAAGTGGTCTGCAAATTACAAAGAAAATGCATGCCAAGGGGGGCAATGTTACATTAGTAATAGGGGATTTCAATATGCAGGTAGATTGGGAAAATCAGGTTGGTGCTTAATTCCAAGAGGGGGAATTTCTAGGATGTCCACAGGATAGGCTTTTAGAGCTGCTCGTGGTGGAACCCACCAAAGGATCAACTTTTCTGCAGTGGGTGCTGTACAATGATGAAGAATTGATTAGAGCTTGAGGTAAAAGAACCCTTAGAGGCAAGTGATCATAATATGACTGAATTCAACCTGAATTTTGAGAAGAGAGGAGTTTGCCAGAATTGATTGGAAAAGAACACTAGCAAGGACTACAACAGAACAATAATAGCTGGAATTTCTGGGAGCAATTCAGTAGGCAGAGGATATATTCATCCCAAAGAGGAAGAAGTATTCTAAAGGCAAGATGACACAACCGTGGCTAACAAGAGAAGTCAAAGCCAACATAAAACCCAAAGAGAGGGCATATATTAGAAAAAAAAATAGTGGGATTGGGAAGATTTCAAATACCATTAGAAGGCAACTAAAAAGTCATGCAGAAGGTAAAGAAGGAAAGTAAGCTTGCCAATAATGTTTAAATAGGATGCCAAAGGTTTCTTCAGATACATACAGTGTGAAGGAGAGACAAGAACTGATATTAGACTGCTGGAAAACAATGTTTTTCAGATTGTTTTTCAGGAAGAGATTGTAATGGGGGAAAAAGGAAATAATGGGCAAACTGAATACATATTTTGCATCAGTCTTCACTGTTGAAGACTGATGTAAATGGACTTGAAGTGTGTGAAGTTGCCATCACTAGAGAGAAGGCTCTTGGGAAACTGAAAGGTGTGATGGTAGATAAATCACGTGGACCAGATGGTGTACCCACCACGGTTCGGAATGAGGTGGCTGAAGAGATTGTGGAGTAATCTTTCAAGGATCAATTGATTCTGGAATGGTTCTGGAAGACTGGAAAATTGAAAATGACACTCCACTCTTCAATCAAATTGACTTTATTACTTATATCCTTCATATACATGAGGAGTAAGAAATCTTTACGTTACGTTACCATCTAAATGCGCAATTTATAGTAATTTTTAATACATAGTGTGTACAACAGGACAGTCAATATAGCTTAGAAATACAATTGTATCAGCATGAATTTATCAGTCTGATGGTCTGGTGGAAAATCTTGTCCCAGAACCTGTTCGTCCTGGCTTTTTTGCTGTGGTACCGTTTCCCAGATGGTGGTAGCTGGAACAGTTTGTGGTTGGGGTGACTTGGGTCCCCAATGATCCTTTGTGCCATTTTACACACCTGTCTGTAAATGCCCCGAATAGTGCGAAGTTCACATCTACAGATGCGCTGGGCTATCCACACCATTCTCTGCAGAGTCCTGTGATTAAGGGAGGTACAGCTCCCATACCAGGCAGTGATGCAGCTAGTTAGGCTGCTCTGCTCTCAATTGTGCCTCTGTAGAAAGTCCTTCAGATTTGGTGGCCCATTCTTCAACCGTCTGAGGAGAAAAAGGCGCTGTTGTGCTTTTCTCAACTCACAGCCGGTATGCACAAACCACGTGAGATCCTTGGTGATGCGCATGCTGAGGAACTTACAGCTGTTCACCCTCGCAACCCCAGATCCATTGATGTCAATAGGGGTTAGCCAGTCTCCATTCTTCCTGTAATCCACAACCAGCTCCTTTATTTTTGCAACATTGAGGGACAGTTTGTTTTCTTGACTCCACTGTGTCAGAGAGACGACTTCTTCTCTGTAGGCTGCCTTGTTATTTGAGGTTAGGCCAATCAATGTAGTATAGTCATTGAATTTAATTAGCAGATTGGAGCTGTGGGCGGCAACACAGTGATGGGAACACAGAGAGTAAAGAAGTGGGCTTAGGACACAGTCCTGAGGGAAAGAGGCAGTAGAAAGGAAATTATAGACCAGTTAGTCTCACCTTAGTGGTTGGGAAGAAGTTAGAGTCAATTGTTATAGTTGTGGTTTCAGGATAGTTGGAGGCACATAGTAAAATAGGCCATGATCAGCATAGTTTCCTCAAGTGCCTGCCAAATCTGTTGGAATTCTTTGAAGGACTAACAAGCCGGACAGACAAAGGAGAATTGGTTGATGTTGTGTATTTGGATTTTTAGAAGGTCTTTGACAAGGTGCCACACATGAGGCTGCTTAACAAGTTAGGAGCCCATAACATTACAGGGGAGTCTCTAGCTTGCATAAAACACTGGCTGACTTGCCAGGAGATAAAGAGTGGAAGTAAAGGAAGCCTTGTCTGGTTGGCTGCCAGTGGCTAGCGGTGTTCCATAGTGGTCTGTGTTGGAACCAATTCTTTTTATGTTTTGGATGATAAAATTGATGGTTTTGTTAAAAAGTTTGCAGACAATACAAAGATAGGTGGAGGGGCAAAAATAGAAAGGTTACATGCAGATAGATTAGGAGAATGAGCAAAGAGGTGGCAGATGGAATACAGTGTTGGGTAGTGTATGGTCATGCACTTAGGTAGAAGAAAATAAAGGGTTGACTCTAGAAGGAGAGAAAATACAAAAAACTGAGGTGCACGGGGACTAGGGAGTCCTTGTGCAGGAATCGCTAAAGGGAAGTTTGCAGGTTGAGTTTGCGATGAGTAAAACAAATGTGATCACTGAAAAGCAAGGATGTATTGTGAGCAGTTTATGACCCTTATTTTAGAAAGGATGTGCTGAAACTGGAGAGAGCTCAAAGGAGGTGCATGACAGTGGTTCCAGTTTGAATGGCTTGTCATATGAAGAGTGTTTGATGGCTCTGTGCCTGTATTCACTAGAATTGAGAAGAATGGGGCTGGTGACCTAATTAAAACCTAGCAAATCATGAAAGGCCTCGATAAGTGGATTTGGAGAGGATTCCTATGGTGGGAGGACACAGCCTCAGAGTAGAGGGCATCCTTTTAGAATGGAGATGAGGAGGAATTGCTTTAGCTAGAGGGTGGTGAATCTGTTGAACTCGTTGCCACAGGCAGCTGTGGAGGCGAAGTCTGTATGTATATTTAAGGCAGAGGTTGATAGATTTTTGGTTGGTCAGGGCATGAAGGGATATGGGAAGAAGGAAAGAGATTGGGGCTGAGAGGAAAATTGGATCAGCCATGATGGAATAGCAACGGAGACTCATTGGGCCAAACAGCCTAATTCTTCTACTCCTACATCTTAGTGCTTATTTCTTCAGTGTTCATGTTCATGTTTCTTCATGTTCCGGGGCATGGCTGTGCAGGCGAGTGGACATCAGCCTGTGAGAACAGCGAAAAGAGCTTAAAAGGAGACAATCTTATAGAGTGGGCGTAGGAGGAGCAGGCGACGGTGTAGAGGCAGACAAAGTACGAAAGGCTTTGGCTCAATGGGGCCTAAACGTTAACAGGTTGAGGCAAGGTAGGTTGCCTAAGTAGAATAGACAGAAAGTATATATGTGAGGCTGGTTTTCTGTGCTTGGTGTCTGATGTGTGAGGTCTTGGAGACACCCAGCTTCCCGGACAGCCACATCTGCAGCAGATCCATCGAACTGCAGCTCCTTAAGCAGCGGTTTCGAGAACTGGAGATGCAGCTCAATGATCATTGTTTGGTCAGGGGAAGTAAGGAGGTGATAGAAAGGAGCTAAAGGCAAATAGTCACACTGGAGCCCAGGGAGACAGATAAGTGGGTAACAGTCAGGAGAGGGAAGGGCAGGAGTCAGAGGCTAGAGAACACCCCTCTGGTTGTACCCCTTGACAATAAGTATTCTTGCTTGAGTACTGTTGGGAGGGAAGGGCCTATCTGGGGGAAACAATAGTGGCTGAACCTCTGGCACAGAGACTGGCCCTGTGGATCAGAAGGGTAGGGAAAGGAAGAGGATGGCAGCAGTGATAGGGAAGTCTATAGTAGGGAGGTCAGACAGGCGATTCTGTGGACACAGGAAAGAAGTGTGGATGGTAGTTTGCCTCCCTGGTGCCAGGGTCTGGGATGTTTCTGATTGTGTCCAAGATATCGTCAAGTGGGAAGGAGAACAGCCAGAGGTTGTGGTACATATTGGTACCAACAATGTAGGCAGGAAAAGGGATGTCCTGAAAGCAGCCTACAAAGAGTTAGGAAGTAAGTTGAGAAGCAGGAGCACAGAAGTAGTCATCTTGGGATTACTGTCTGTGCCACACGACAGTGAGAATAGGAATAGAGTGAGGTGGAGGATAAATGCGTGTGTAACGCGGTTTCTTCTTTTACTTTGTTACTGCCTATGTTGATCAAAATGGCTTCTTTGTTTTGTTAAAAGTAGGAATGCTTCTTTGTTGCGAGAGAGTGCTGGAAGCTTGTTTGGGTTGAAATTTACTGATAACGAGAATTGTATTCCTTTGTAAACCAATTGGGATTAATGTTCTTTCTTCTGAGTCTGTAAGCTATTGTTGGGGGGCTTTTGGGGAGATCGGCGTGAGGGGGTGAGAGAGAGAGGACGGGATGTTGTAAACTGGGTGAGGAACGGACCCCAAGTGGGGGTCCGAGGCCAGGAGGTACCCTGAGGAGAGGTGACAAAGAGGAGACAAGTGCTTGGTTGACCACTTCGGCGGGTCCTGAGCTGCAAGTCGAGGAGTTCGGAGGGGATCGAATGGTGGCCAGAAGACGTCAGTAATGGCGCTCCAACGGTTGTGCACGAAGTGGTTTGGACTTTGATAAGTTTGGCGCCTTTTCTTTATTTTTTTCCCCTTCATATATACTGTACCATTATTAATCACTTAGTTATAGTAACCTTTGTAAATTGTACTCATTTAATCGCATATGGTGTACTGTCTGTTTTTGGGCGAGGCGGGGACATCCCACAGCATTCACACCAGCTGATTACCCAGTTTGGCGGGGCCGAAGGCTGCTCCCCCTAGACGAGAACGAGCTGAGCGAGCCTGAGGCAACCCGGGGGTTACATTGTGAGGTGCTCGTCCGGATTGATTTCTGGCAAAGCTGTGCGATCGCCCTCTTTAAATTATGTCTGCGGCGAAGAGCTGATGTGCCTTTGTGGGTGTGCGGTTGCTGGTTATCTCTGAATGTATGTTGGGTGGGGTGGCTGTTGGTGCCCCGGAGGGCGTTGTTCGAGTTCCGACTGGTGCTGATGAAATGGTGGTGGGGCCATGGGCTGTCCATGCTGTTATGAGAGAGATGAAGGACTAGTCTTCCAGCTATGGTGGGCTCCGCCCAGTTGTTGGGATAATGTCCAGCCCAAAAGGGGCGGAGGCATGGACCTCTCATTTGTTGGGTGAGTGGCAGTGCTTGGCTGAGGGAAAGCGACAGGGATGGGTTAAAAGTTTGAGTAGGCGGGCTGGTGGTGTTGTTCGAACTGTCGGGTACAATTACCTTGAAGTGACAGCTGCCAGTTCTGTGAAAGTGTGGGAAAATGCGTGTGGTTCAACTGGAAGTCAAATGCCGCAGCTGGGGGTGGGGGGGGCTTATCATATCCGTGGCAGGAGATTGGTGGAAAGTTTTTAGGGTATCCCTTTTGGCTAGGGGGGCAGATAAATTGCTTGCGATGCCAAGAGGATCTGTCAAGGGGATCAGCTCCTCCCTCAGTTGTTCAGTTGATCCGAGAGGTGTCGGGAAACTTAGAGGAGGCCCAGTGGGGGAACGGCTTGGGGTCTCTGGGGGAGCATGTTCCCAGCAATGTACCAAGGAACTCCCAAAAGGAACAGACCCTATTCCTGAAGGCTTAGAGGAACCACACACTCAGGTGTTGTTACGGATGGATGGAAGTCAAGTTAAAGCCATCCTCGGCACCGGGGCACCAGTTAAGTTGCTGTACAGTTTGTTTTATAACCGTTATTGGAAGCATTTACCCTTGACAACATTGAGGACACTGGAGATTTGGGGTAGCAGTGCTGGTGATTATCCAGGCGACAGTTGTTGGTCAGTGAAGATGGAGTTCTTAGAGACAAATGTGGGGGTGACTGAGGATCGTGAATCGTTAATGCTTATGTGTCCTGTTGAAATGGGCAGCATTTCTGTTCTGGAGAGAACCAATATCCTGCTGGTGGGCTTGGGGGCCTGCACGGAGGAGGTGGGTGAGAGCTGTTTGGAGGCATTATCGATGCACCCAGAGTTTCGAGCTGCTTGTGCAGACGTGTGTAACAGCATTGGGCCGATACCGAATTCAAACAAGAGCCGGTGGTGGTACGGCCTGGGGGAAGTATCTGAGGGTGAGACCCTCTTCGTGGATGCTGCAAAATACCACGAGGGAGGGGAGTTGACCGCTGAAGACACCTCGGAGAGAGAGGTTGCGGCAACTGGCCTGTGAAGCCGTGGAAGACATAGGCAGCGTGTGTGTGGATTATAGTGCGCTGAAGAGGCGCACTGTCAGTGACCAGAATATGGCCCTGAGGGCTGAAGAGGCGATGGCCTGTCTGAGTGGTGCGAAGTGGTTTAAGGTGCTGGATCTGAGGGCCGACAAGGAGAAGACGGCCGTTATAAGTTCCCTAGGATTCTTCCGGTCCAAAAAGATGCCACAGGGCATATCCGGAGCCCTTGCAACCTTCTCACGGGGCATGTGGAAGACCATGGGGGATGTGGAGGAGTTTGGAGTTTTGGCGTATGTGGATGATCCCTTGGTATTTGGATTTGCCTCAGGAAAATATGAAGTGAGGTTGTTGCAAGAACGGCTGAGAACTACAGAGTTAAAGTGTTTTCTAGACATGTGCCAGGGCTGGCGAAGGTCGCAGCTCATGAGTGACTGTCTCTACCGCATCAAGTTTGAAGTGGAGGACAGAGAGGCCAAATTCTCAGCAGAGACCGGAGAAAGTGATCCAGAGCCAGTTGGAAGACTTACAAGTTGGGGAAGACAAAGAAAGTTCTCTGACTAAGGGCAACAGAAATCTGAAAGCCCAGAAAGGGGAGTTTCAGGAGGTGAAGCAATTGCGGACAAATCTCGACAGAGGGAAGCAGAAGCTGGAAGGAAACCTGAAGATGACCGTCGACAGTCTAAATGAAGTGGAAAACCTGGAAGTTGACCTGGAGGCTGACCAATCTTTAACTGCTGCTTTTCAGGTCGGGGTGCAAGAAGCTGTTGGAGTAACTGTGTCCCAGATGGAGATGAACATAAAACGTGAGTCAGAACTGCTGAGCCTGTGGCAAGAGTTGGAGGGGTCAGAGCAGAAGCCGATCTCTCGATTGCAGGAGGTTGAAGAGACCGCAGGAGCAGTGCAGGCCACGTGTTTCCATTTGGAGAAGATCAAACAACAGCTACCGCTTGCAGAAATGAGAAAGAATACAGATTCGATGGATGATGTGCTGGATGTGTGGTACATGCTGCCTTTTGCTGACTTTCCCTCGATTGAGGAAGAGACCTTTGGCCCTTCTCCCACTGAGTCAGGTGTAGTGGGGAGGGTTAGCTGTGTGCAGTGGGGGGCATGAGTGAGAGGTTGAGAGAGGAGTTGGTAGCGGGCCCAAGGTATCCCCAGTTGTGTCCGAGCCTGAAAGGTTTAGGTGAGGGGGTATGGAGGTCTCAGAAGAGTTAGGGAACTCCCAGATAAGTTGGCCTATGTAGCGCTTGAGGAACAGGGCGTGAGGTTTACTGTGTGGGGAGGAGATGTCACTGCTTGTGCTTGGGTTAGGGTGTGTTGGCAGGAAAGGTGGCGAGTTATTTAATAGTCATGAGGACCTGGTCAGGTGTCAGATCTCTCAGTGGGAGAGCACTTTGGAGATAGTGATCACAATTCTAACTCCTTTACCATAGCACTGGAGAGTGATAGGAACAGACAAGTTAGGAAAGTGTGCACTTGGAGTAAGGGGGAAATATAAGGCTATCAGACAGGAACATGGAAGCATAAATTGGGAACAAATGTTCTCAGGGAAATGTACAGAACGGTGGCAAATGTTCAGGGGATATTTGCGTGAAGCTCTGCATAGGTATGTTCTAATGAGATGGAAAGAATGGTAGGGTACAGGAATCATGGTGTAGAAAGGCTGTTGTAAATCTAGTCAAGAAGAAGAGCTTACAAAAGGTTCTAAGAGCTAAGTAATGATAGAGAACTAGAAGATTATAAGGCTAGCAAGAAGGATCTCACGAAAGAAATTAGGAGCCAGAAGGTGCTATGAGAAGGCCTTGGCGGACAGGATTAAGGAAAACGCGAAGGGATTCTACAAGTATGTGAACAACAAGTGGATAAAATGTGAGAGAATAGGACCAATCAAGTGTGACAATGGAGAAGTGTGTATGGAACCGGGAGAGACAGCAGAGGTACTTAATGAATACCTTATTTTAGTATTCACTACGGAAAAGGATCTTGGCGATTGTAGGGATGATGTACAGTGGACTGAAAAGCTTGAGCATGTAGATATCAAGAAAGAGGATGTGCTTGAACTTTTAGAAAGCATCAAGTTGGGTAAGTCACCAGGACCTCACAAGATACACACCAGGCTACTGTGGGAGGTGAGGAAGGGAATTGCTGAGCCTCAGACAATGATCTTTGCATCATCAACAGGGATGGGAGAGGGTTCAGAGGACTAGAGGGTTATGGATGTTGTTCTATTTTTCAAGAAAGGGAGTAGAGCTAGCCCAGGAAATTATAGACCAGGGAGTCTTACTTTAGTGGTTGGTGAGTTGATGGAGAAGATCCTGAGAGGCAGGATTTATTAATATTTGGAGAGGCATAATAGGATTAGAAATAGTCAACAAGCCTTTGTGAAAGGCAGGTCATGCCTTATGAGCCTGACTGAACTTTTTGAGAATGCGATTGATGAAGGTAGAGCAGTAGATGTAGTGCATATGCATTTCAGCAAGGCATTTGACAAGGCACCCCATGCAAGGCTTACTGAGGAACTAAGGAGGTATGGGATCCAAGAGATCCAAGGGAAAATTGCTTTGTGGATCCAGAACTGGCTTGCTCACAGAAGGCAAAGAGTGGTTGTAAGCAAGTCATATTCTGCATGGAGGTTGGTCACCAGTGAGGGATCTGTTCTGGGACCTCTACTCTTGGTGATTTTTATAAATGACCTGGATGAGGAAGTAGAGGGATGGGCTAGCAAGTTTGCTGATGACACAAAGGTTGGAGGTGTTGTGGATAGTGTGGAGGGATGTCAGAGGTTAAAGCAAGGCATTGATAGGATTCAAAAATGGGCTGAGAAGCGGCAGATGGAGTTCAACCCAGATAAGTGTTAAGTGGTTCATTTTGCTTGGTCAAATATGATGACAGAATATATTATTAATGGTAAGACTCTTGGCAGTGTGGAAAACCAGAGGGATCCGAGTCAATAGACAATAGGTGCAGAAGTAGACCATTCGGCCCCTCGAGTCTGCACTGCCATTCTGAGATCATGGCTGATCATTCACTATCAATACCCAGTCCCTGCCTTGTCCCCATATCCCTTGATTCCCCTATCCATCAGATATCTATCCAGCTCCTTCTTGAAAGCATCCAGAGAATTGGCCTCCACCGTCTTCCGAGGCAGTGCATTCCACACCTCCACAACTCTCTGGGAGAAGAAGCTCTTCCTCAACTCTGTTTTAAATAACTGACCTCTTATTCTCAATCCATGCCCTCTGGTACTGGACTCTCCCAACATCTGGAACATATTTCCTGCCTCAATCCTATCAAATCCTTTAATTATCTTAAATGTTTCAATCAGATCCCCTCTCAATCTCCTCAATTCCAGCGTGTACAAGCCCAATCTCTCCAATCTCTCTGCATAAGACAGCCCTGCCATCCCAGGAATCAACCTAGTGAATCTACGCTGCACTTCCTCAATTGCCAGAATGTCCTTCCTTAAACCTGGAGACCAAAACTGTACACAATATTCCAGGTGTGGTCTCACCAGGGCCCTGTACAAATGCAAAAGAACATCCTTGCTCTTGTATTCAATTCCCCTTGTAACAAAGGCCGACATTCCATTTGCCCTCTTCACTGCCTGTTGCACTTGCTCATTCACCTTCATTGACTGGTGAACTAGGACTCCTAGGTCTCTTTGCATTTCTCCCTTACCTAACTCGACACCATTCAGACAATACTCTGTCCTTTTGTTCCTGCTTCCAAAGTGGATAACTTCACATTTATTCACATTGAATGACATCTGCCAAGTATCTGCCCACTCACTCAGCCTATCCAAGTCTCCCTGTATTCTCCTAACGTCCTCTTCGCATGTCACACTGCCACCCAGTTTAGTATCGTCAGCAAACTTGCTGATATAGTTTTCAATGCCCTCATCTAAATCGTTGACATAAATCATAAAGAGCTGTGGTCCCAATACAGAGCCCTGTGGTACCCCACTAGTCACCTCCAGCCAGTCTGAGAAACACCCATTCACTGCTACCCTTTGCTTTCTATCTGCCAACCAGTTTTCTATCCATGTTGAAACCCTGCCCCCAATGCCATGAGCTCTGATTTTACTCACCAATCTCCTATGTGGCACCTTATAGAATGCCTTCTGAAAATCTAGGTACACAACATCTACTGGCTTACCCTCATCTAACATCCTTGTTACACCCTCAAAAAACTCCAACAGATTAGTCAAGCATGATTTGCCCTTGGTAAATCCATGCTGGCTCGGCCTAATCCTATTTCTGCCATCTAGATGTGCCACTATTTCGTCCTTAATAATGGACTCAAGCATCTTCCCCACGACTGACGTTAGGCTAACAGGGCGATAGTTCTCCGTTTTCTCCTTCCCTCCCTTCTTGAAAAGTGGGACAACATTAGCCACTCTCCAATCTTCAGGAACTGATCCTGAATCTAAGGAACATTGGAAAATGATTACCAATGCATCCGCAATTTCCTGAGCCACCTCTTTTAGAATCCTCGGATGCAGACCATCTGGACCTGGGGATTTATTAGCCTTCAGTCCTACCAGTCTACTCATCACAGTTTCTTTCCTAATGTCAATCTGTCTCAATTCCTCTGATATCTTATGACCCTGGCCCATCCATACATAGGACACTCAAGACTGCTGTGCAGGTTGACTCTGTGGTCAAGAAAGCATATGGTGCATTGGCCTTCATCAATCGTGGGATTGAGTTTAGGAGCTGAGAGGCAATGTTGCAGCTATATAGAATCCTGGTCAGACTCCACTTGGAGTACTGTGCTCAGTTCTGGTTACCTCACTATAGGAAGGATGTGGAAACTATAGAAGGGGTGCAGAGGGGATTAACAAGGATGTTGTCTGGATTGGGGAGTATGCTTTTTGAGAATAGGTTGAGTGAACTTGGCCTTTTCTCCTTGGAGCGATGGAGGATGAGAGGTGACCTGATAGAGGTGTATAAGATGAGAGGCATTGATCGTGTGGATAGTCAGAGACTTTTTTCCCAGGGCTGAAATGGCTAGCACGAGGTGGCACAGTTTTAAGGTGCTTGGAAGTAAGTACAGAGCTCAAAAAAAATAGAGGGCTATGGGTAACCCTAGGTAATTTTTCAAGTATGGTCATATTCGGCACAGCTTTGTAGGCCGAAGGGTCTGTATTGTGCTGTAGGTTTTCGATGTTTCTTGTGGTCTTATATGCCAGTGATATTATATAACCATATAACAATTACAGCATGGAAACAGGCCATCTCAGCCCTTCTAGTCCATGCCAAATGCTTACTCTCACCTAGTCCCACTGACCCGCAATCAGCCCATAACCCTCCATTCCTTTCCTGCCCATATACCTATCGAATTTTACTTTAAATGACAATACCAAACCTGCCTCTACCACTTCTACTGGAAGCTCGTTCCACACAGCTACCACTCTCTGAGTAAAGAAATTCCCCCTAGTGTTACCCTTAAACTTTTGCCCCCTAACTCTCAACTCATGTCCTTCTGTTTGAATCTCCCCTACTCTCAATCAAACGTCAGCATGGAGTTGGTGGGCTAAGGACCTACTTCTGCACTGCATGACTCTGTACTGAAATGTTTTAAATGTACAAGCCCAATTTGTTTACCAAGTATTTCTGTATTTTTGTGTTTTAATATTATTTCTGCGTTGTAAAGCTTAGTTATTGACTGATTGACATACAGTGCAGAACAGGCCCTTCTGGCCCTATGAATCCCCAATTTAACTCTTCCCTAACCACAGCCCTATTTAACCTCCCAACAGAATATCTTTGGACTGTGGGAGGAAATTGGAGCACCCAGAGAAAACCCGTTTTTACAGGGAGAAGATATAAACTCCTTACAAACAGCGGTGGGAATTGAGTTGTGCAAACCACTATGCTAATAAGCTCCTCAAAAATTATAGCAAATGACATATTGCAGGACCAAGAAGCAAACCATGATGGCCAGGTGGGTCAAAGTATGCAAATAATTTGCTGGAACAGTTTATGTTTAACTCTTGCTGACTGTTCAGGTCAAGGTACAAATTTGGCAGTATAAGTTATAACAAAGTCACAAATAAATTTAAATATTTGATTTGTATCTTAGAAGTTAAACAGATCATGGAATGGCAGATCTCAAGCCTAAAAACTCACCCCTGTTACTCTCTCTTGTGATGCACCCAAATTGTTCAGTATTTTCAACAATTGCTGATATGGCTGTAAATTTTTTTGGTTCACTAAACTTGGTATCAGGAACTGAGGATGCTCAAATAGTTCAAAAGGATCATGAAGAAAAAGGCAATGTCTTAAAGCAGGGGTTCCCAATCTGGAGTCCATAGACTCCTTGGTTCATGGAAGGGGTCCATGTCATATATATATAAAAAAAAAGGTTGGGAGGCCCTGTTTCAGATGTTTTTCATGACCTGAGCACGTATCCATGAACCTGTTTAATTTTAATTATCATTTTCTTTGCAATTTAACAATCAATTATTTGCTTGTATTTTAAGTAGCCTTTATATACACAGCAGTTTAATATGCCTCTAGTGGACATATATAGTTCTAAAGCTTCTTTGGTCTTTCATTAACTGGCTAGTAGTTTCTCATTGGTTGATATTACCACAGTATTAAATAATTATTTTTAATTGATTATTTATGCAGTTTTCTTATCTTTTGGCTATAAAAAGTTGTTTTATACTAGGCACAATTTTAGTTCCTCTCTTTTCCAGTAGCATTGACCCCGTCATTGTTCTGTTCCTGTTCTTTGTTCTATCATCTCTTAATGAAATGATTACAAAGCAACAGATTTTATGCCTCATTCCTGACTTCTAAAATAATCGCAGACTTAAATTCAGAATCCAACAGTGGTATACAGTATACAGATAATTAATTGTTTTTTCATAAAAGTTACAGCAAACTCAACATAGCAGTTAATTTGGGTAAATTTTCCAAAGTGTATTAAAATATATCACTAGACAACTTGAAGAGATCTCAGTGTAGCTATGGGATAAATATAAAAGAACTCTCATAAATTCAATATAATATGCATAATAAATGCTCAGAAACCTGGACATGGTCTAGATCAGTTTTTATTCACACTGCAAACTTTAACTTGCATTCTGCATAGTTCTCACAGGGTATATTTTTAAAAGTGAACCAGTTTAAACTGTGCATTATTTTCTAGGGTTCACAACTCTAATGTTCATCTGGAACGCCTTCACTCTGCCCTCATTCCTTGTTTCCAGTTGTGCCCCCCCACTACCCCACCACTCATTAAGCTGAAATTGATGAACGGGGCTACAGTGAAAAATTCCATTTAAATCAAGTGATCACAATGACCAAACATGCTATAATAAAGGTAATTTTAAATGAACATTTAATACATATCAGCTATATTTACATTGTTCGCTGGAATATAAAAGAACAAAATTAGCAAGTAGATGTTGCCAGATTTCTTGGATGGTCCCTTCATTATGAAGGACATTTATTTCCTCTTTTTTTTTCAAAAAATAAAGCTGCATTTCAAACATTTTAAATTATTTCAAAGCTAAACTGGGAATATTTTTAGGTTATAATATAAATGGATTCTCATTGTCCATCTTCTGGGAATCCTTAATTTTATTCCATTGCAAAAATAAAATCAATTCTATCATGCTATAGAATAAAAAAATAACAAAATCTCAGTGGGTTTATGATTCAGGAGGCATTGGAGGGCATTATGAGGTGGTAAGGAGATTTTAATGGATCTGGCTATAAAAAGCAATCTCACTTCATAAGTTATATCAATATTCTTGCCTTTTACAAGGTTAATAGAGGAGACAGATGAAATTTCATTACTTTGTTCAATGTTAACACGTGGTTCAGGCAGTTAAAAGGCAACAAATTTACAACTCCAATCGCAATTGCCTGCCATAATTAAATATTGTTTCATGACATCATTAAAGACCTGTCTTTTTAATTATCTTTCTATTCTTCACATCCAGTAGCACTTACACCGTAGATGGTAAATTCAGCTAACTCAGTTATGCATATTAAAATCTTAAATAGATGGAATATACAGTTACATCCACATTTTCTACCAAGTTATTTAACTACTTGAGTATGAAACTGCATTAAGTTAGTAACTCAATTTAAAGCTGGTCAGAGTGTCAAACGACATTACATAGAAAATAGAACATTTTAAGGTTTTGTAAGCAAAATTGAATTGAGCATAAGTTAAGACAAGCTGTCAGTTGGTCAGCCAAGTGCCATCAAGGTTCAGTATTTCAATTTTTTTTCCCCATTCTTAGCAGGTGAACACTCTTATACTGAACCACTTCCACAATGTATATTCATTTAACACTTCTGAAAGACAGCTCAGACCTCAAAGCAGTGTCTGCTGAGAACTGAACTGAATTTTAAAAAATCTCAAACGTGGTTCCATTTCAATCTCACGGAGGACAAATCTACCTAAACTGTCAGACTCCAGGGAAGAAAATTCTTCACCACAGTTGATGTCAACATTCCTTAAAAGCTGACCTTCCTGTATTCCCTTTTTAGCTCTTGCTTTCTTAAATAAAGCTTATGTGGTAACTTGAGCAAATATGTCCAGCTACAGCTCACCTTCTCTATTCAGAAGTAAAACCTACTATTTGCCTTTTACAGTTTACTTGGCCACTGCCTGAGAACATTTAAACTCATTGACTGGTTATCCTGTGAGACTGAATCTGCAAAGTACGTTCATGCTACACTGTTCCCTCGAACATTCAGTATGGCTGTATTCCTGCATCTCTTTTTCTCCTGGTGATTTTACTTGGAGGCTTTCTCATCTGTTTCAGTTTTCAAAAAAGACTTATATATTGGAATGTATTTGCACCATTTGTTTTTATTTTCTAGTGCATGCTGTTATGTATGCACTATAATGTTGAACATTATGGCAAATATATTTAACTCACGCATTCTCTCCCCTATATAGAATATAAACCATGATCAATTAAAGTTATTTTCTTACGTTGTAATAGCCTTATCTGACCAACGGTTCTGTATCTCACTAGTAAATAAATAGATGCACTGGAATGACACAGAGTGTGTTAATAGACCACAATAGCAAAATGCCAACAATGCAGGAAACTAGAAATGAAACTTGCCAGAAACATGAAGCAGCTATGGAAAGAGATAAACAGATAATGTTTGGAGTGGAGGATCTTCAGTGGTCCTTGTTAAGGTTAACAATCTCAAGAATTAACTCTCCACGCAACTCTTTCACTGTTTACAGAACTTAGTTACTTTGTTTATAAAAATGTTTTTGGGAAAGTTCACATGCACAGTCACATAGGAGCAGAGAGAGGACACTGAGATATATGAAATGCTTAGTTTTATAGATAAAATATAGAGTAAACCATTAACATTGAACCACTGGGCATTAATTCATGTCCATGGAATATATATTTACATCTGATATGTTAAAAATGTGAGCAGGAATTAAATCATTTTTAAGAAATCTACCTGAACAATTACATACATTCAGCTTTGAAAGCAGATGGTCAATAACATAAATGAGACTTTTACACAATCAGGCATGGACAAATCAATATTCATTCTTTTCATTACCTAGCTGGATTTCACCCTACACTAGCTGGAATTGAAATTATTCAAAACGTTTAACTTTATTAGGAGTTCACTGACCCTTCTGGAGTGAATACTAACAAATTGAAAGTCTAATCACACTGGTAACCAAATTCTAACTGTTTTGTATCTGTACCTTCAAGATGAAACATTTTTAAGTGCTGGAATGCACTAGAAGATTACTGAAAAGTATACATCTGATTGGCTGAACATGTAAAATGATATTCTAAACCTGAAATGGAGTCACACTCTACCAAGTACGGGACTGAAACTCACATTCAATGGGAGTAAAACTTACCATGTATAAAAGGATTAGTTCTTATTTCAATTAGAATGTGATCAATAAATTCATTGAAGGGAAGATACCAACTAATACAAATATACAAAATTCAGATAAGCATCACACTGCAGAATTCATTGGGGGTGGTGGGCGGACAGATGATTCTTTAGGAATGCAGAGGGAAATTGATGAAGTGGATGTGAACAGAGTAGATGTTAATTATCTTGTTTTACTGTCGGAGGCTATGAGATTGCGAATAATAGTGATCAATCCAAAAACATGGTTGTTATTAATGTAGTTAGTGCCTGGATTTCTGATATGATTAAAATTGTGCATCTTTTGAGTAATGATATGGGCAACATTAGTGATATGAAGATTTGTCTTGAATATTTGCTTAATGATGCAGATAAAAGTGATGCCACTAGTAAGAGGTTGTGTTAATTGATAAAATTTCTAG
This sequence comes from Hypanus sabinus, assembly GCF_030144855.1. Classification (NCBI taxonomy): domain Eukaryota; kingdom Metazoa; phylum Chordata; class Chondrichthyes; order Myliobatiformes; family Dasyatidae; genus Hypanus; species Hypanus sabinus. Next base: position 4,831,750 of record NC_082732.1, on the reverse strand, counting down.
TTCTGGAAAAGAAAGGTGAGTACGCTAGAACAACTGAGTGAGTTAGGGCAGGTAATGCTGATAAGAGTGGTTGAGACAAAAAGGAATCTGATGTCAAGAGAAGATACGAAGTGCAAAGGAGAGTAAGTGATGCTCCAAAAATTGCATGGAGATCATAGAGCCTTGGCCAGGCAGGTGACGGTGGGGTTCCACCAACAATGAATATTGCAGAAAGTAAAGCCTTCCCCGCCACTGAGCACATCTACACAAAGCATTGTGCAGGAAGGCACTATTCATCATGAGGGCCTCCACTCACCAGGTCATGCTGTCTTCTCTTTGCTGCCACCAGAAAGGTTGAGGAGCCTCAGGACTCGCACCACCAGGTTCAGGTACAGTTATTACCCTTTGAACCAGAGGGGATAACTTCACTCACCCCATCACTGAACTGTTACCACAACCTACGGACTCACTTTCAAGGACTGTTAGTCTCACGTGCTTGATATTTATTAATTATCTGGGGGGCGGGGCGGTGAGGTCTGATGTCCCACTCACCCAGAAAAAGTGCACACTCAATACATCGCCTCTCCTTTCCCAGTGTAGTGATCGCCTCGTGGTCACTGTCTAGCTTGCTAGGCAGGAGGTCACTGCAAATGGCCTCTCCTACACTACTGTGTCCATAGCAACATCTTCTCATTGGTGCCCCCGTTTCCACCGAGCTTGCTACGTCGTGGCGTGACCGTGTATCCGGCGGTATAACTGGATGGGTGGGCTGGGCTCGTTAGCCTTGGTTGGCAGCCAGCTGAAGAGAAGGACAACTCTGACTCCAAACCCGGGCAGGTGGAGATCGTTAGCCTCGTCAGGCCATCCACCTAAGTGAAGGTCAGTCCGATGTAACTCCTAGGACCCGAGGACATCGCTGTCACCGTCCCAGCTTGCTAGGCTACGGCAGATGAACCCCGGGTGTAAAGGGTGGGGCCAGTACTGCACACACTGCCCTCCACGTAAAAAAACCATTGCGCAGGCCGAAGGACACGCCCATGTCTATGACCATCCTCCCCCAACCATTCATCAAGCCCTGTAGTGATGGGAAAGGGGCAAAAATGGCAGGTAGATGACGACACTGGAAGCCGCAGTTCTGATCCTGCATGTAGGCAGTTCAGGTGTACTGATGTTGACCCCAGAGATGACGATATCATTCGGTAGCACCCTGAATGACCAAGCAGCCTTCTCCGGGGACAGCACAGCTTGCTCCACACAGAGAGGGGCCTAGAAAAGGTGGCCGAATCGAAGATCATTTCCATTTCCCCCAGTTGGCTAGCCACGGTCAATGGGCATCCTCAAATGTGGTCAAACAACAACAAAAAAGAAAAAGTACATCCTGCCTCACAAGGAGTGCAAGGACTAAAGCTTGCATGCTGGAACATCAGAACCATGCTCAATTCAGCAGGCAGTGGTCGCCCAGAACGATGCTCTGCTCTGGTTGTGCATGAACTTAAGACTGAAAGCTGACATCGTTGCTCTCAGTGAAGTCCGCTTCCCAGAGGAAGGCAGCCTTACACTGTTACACTGATCTGTGCAACCTCGTACAGAACGCCCCTGCAGACGACAAGGTCATCACCTTTGGCGACTTCAGTGCCAGAGTAAACCAAGATGCCGAAGCCTGGAAAGGAGTACTTGGCAAACATGGGTTTGGAAACTGCAATGACAACGGGCACTTTCTGTTAGAGTTTTGCACATCACCAACATCATTTTCCATCAGAAAGACAGTCTGAAGACAAACTTGGATGCATCCTCGGTCCAAGCATTTGCACCTCATAGACTACATGGTGCACCAGAGAGATCTTTGGGATGTCTTACTCACCCGAGTGATGCCCAGCGCAGAGTGACATATGGACCATCGTCTTGTCCGCTGCAAACTCAGTCTCTATTTCAAACCCAAGTGAAAGAGAGGAGGCACTCCAAGAGAGAAGTTTCAGGTTGGAAACTTGAAGTGAAAGCTGACTTCCAGGCGAATGTTCAGTCTAGATTTGACGATCCCAGTTTCCCCACAGACCCCTCTCCAGAAGTGCTTTGGGACACCTAAAAGCCACCATCCTGCAGACCTCTGAAGAAGTCCTAGGGCTTTCCAAAAAGAACAAGGACTGGTTCGATGAAAATAACCAGGAGATCCAAGAATTGCTGGCGAAGAAGAGATTCGCCCACCAGGCACACCTTGCTCAGCCGTCTTGTCCTGGTAAGAAAGCAGCCTTCCACCTCGTATGCAACAACCTCCAGCGCAAGTTTCGAGAGATTCAGAACGTGTGGTAGATCAACCTCGCAAAGAGAACTCAGCTTTGTGCAGACACCGGTGACTACAGAGGATTTTATGAAGCCCTGAAAGCAGTGCACGGCCCTTCGCACCAGGTCCAGAGTCCCTTGCACAGTGCAGATGGCCAGGTGCTCTTCACAGACAAGGTATTTATCCTGAACTGGTGATTGGAACACTTCCAGACTCTCCTTAGCGCCAACCGCATGGTCCAAGACTCAGCAATTCATCGCATCCCACAACAGCCAGAGAAAACAGAAATGGACCAGATTCCAGCCCTAAAAGAGACTGTCAAGGCCATAGAGCCACTGAAAAGTGGCAAGGCAGCAGGAGTTCATGGAATCCCACAAGAGTTTTGAAAGCATGGGGGCCCAGCGTTACACACTACACTCCACTTTGCTGCTGGGAATAAGGCAAACTACCACAGGACCGCCATGAAGCAGTTGTCATCGCCCTGTATAAGAACAAGGGGGAAAAGTCCAACTGCTCCAACTATCGGGGAATAACTCTGCTCTTCATTGCAGGAAAAATCCTTGCACAAGTACTCCTGATCAGACTGATGCCCATCATTGCAGAAGTACACCCCCCAGAGAGCCAGTGTGGCTTCAGAGCCAACAGGAGCACCACTGACATGGTATTTGTTCTCAGGGCAGTTCCAAAAATAAATGTAAGGAACAGAACAAGGGACAGTATGTGATGTACATTTGTCGACCTTACTAAAGCATTGGACACCGTGAGCAGGGAAGGTCTTGTGGCTAATCATGGAACAACTGGGGTGCCCCCAAATTTCCTCAGCATGGTCATTCAGCTACATGAAGATCAGAGTGGCCAAGTCAGACACAATGACCTCTCAGAGCCGTTCCCAATAGGCAAAGGTGTAAAGCAAGGCTACATCCTCGCACCGACTCTTTTCACCATCTTCTTCAGCATGATGTTCGAAAGAGCCACAGAAGACCTTGATGGTGAGGATGGTGTCTACATCTGATACCGCACCTGTTCAACCTGAGGCGACTACAGTCCCACACCAAGACATTGGAGCAAATCATCCGAGAGCTATTCTTCACCGACAACGTTGCCCTTACTGCCTGCACGGAGACAGCCCTGCAGCGTATAACATCTTGCTTTGCAGAGGCTGCCAAGCTCTTCGGACTGGAAGTCAGCTTGAAGAAGACTGAAGTTCTCCATCAGCCCGCACCTCAGGAAGATTACCACCCTCCCTGCATCACCATCGGCGAGGCAGAGCTGAAGACAGTCCACCAGTTCAGCTAACAGGGATGCACCATCTCGTCAGGTGCCAAGATTGACTAAGAGATTGACAACAGACTGGCAAAGGCAAACAGTGCATTTGGCAGGCTGTGCAAGAGAGTCTGGAACAACAAGCATCTGAAGAAAGGCACAAAGACAGCATGTACAGAGCCGTTGTACTGACCACCCTCCTGTACACTCTGAGTCGTGGGTCCCTACTGTCACCACCTACGACTCCTTCAGTGCTGCCTCTGCACCATCCTTAACATCCATTGGAGTGACTTCATCATCAACATTGAAGTCCTTGAACAGGTGGAGGTCACCAGCATCGAGGCTATGCTGTTGAAGACACAGCTGTGCTGGGCAGGGCACGTCTCCAGGATGGAGGATCATCACCTGCCCAAGATTGTGCTGTATGGCGAACTCTCCACTGGCCACCATGACACGGAGACACTGAAGAAGAGGTACAAGGACTCTCTGAAGAACTCCCTTGGTGCCTGTCACATTGCCCATCGCCAGTGGTCTACTCTAGCCTCCGATCGTGAAGTCTATCTCCTCCTTCGAGAGCACACGCAGGGCTGGCCTTGAGGACAAAAGGAGAATGAGGAATAACCATGACACAGAAAAGATTTTCCCTTGCAGTCGCTGCGGCCGGGTCTGCCTGTCCCGCATTGGCCTTGTCAGCCACCAGCGAGCCTGTAGCAGATGTGGGCAGCTCCCTTCCTAAATCTTCATTCGTGAAGCCAAGCCATGAAAGTTAATTATATTATTTCACTTTTTTCATTTGTATTTGCACAGTTTGTTGTCTTTTGCACACTGGTTGTCCGCCCTGTTGGGTGCTGTCTTCCATTGATTCTACTGTAGCTATTAGATTTACTGAGTGTGCCTGCAAGAAAACAAATCTCAGGGTTGTATATGGTGACATACATGTACTTTGAACTTTGAAGCCCGTGTTAGGGATAGGTTTGCTGTAAGCAATAATAAGGCCATCATTGATAAATTTATTGTGCTAATGCATCTTGCTAATACTTTTTTAAAGTTATTGAGAGTTCTGTAGAGGTGACTGCAGACACACTAGAAAACCTTTGGATACTAAGGCAAGCCCCAGTGGAATTTGTGACAACAGATAGGAATTTAATAAAGAGCATGTTTTCATTATGCACAAGGTGTAGAAAGATCTCAGGAAATCTTAATGCTAACAATTTGGTGAAATTAAAGAAGACAAAATAGGTGATCTATTATAATCAGATCAATTATGAGAATTTTAACCAAAATTCTGGTCAAGAGATTAATAGTATTTTCATCAAAGACTATAAGGTATGCCAAAAATAAACTCTTTATTCTTTAACAGGATTAAACATTGGAATGTTATTGTTAGATTTAGCATCTGTTGACTAGGTCAAATTTAAGCTGCCCAAAATTTTGAGCTGTTGATAATATGTCAATTTTGTTATTCCTTAATCTTAAACAAAGTGTTCCATTATTTAATAAGGGAAACAGGGATAACCCTGGTTACTATACACCAGCAATTCTCACATCAGTGTTAATGGAGAGAACTCTAAAGGATAGGATTTATAAGCATTTGGAAAACTGTGGCCTAATTAGGGACAGCTAGCACAGCTTTCTGTGGGTCAAGCCATGTCTTTCTTTCTTGACTGAATTTTTTGAAATGATGAGGGTGATTGATAAAGGTAGACCTCTTTATGATGTCAAGATGGATTTTAATAAGGTGTTTAACCTTTGTGGGAGGCTCATCCAGAAGATTTAGATGCATGGGATCCATGGTGAATTGGACATTTGGATACAGAACAGGCTTGAAGACAGAGGAAGGTGGTCGAAGGCTGGAGGACTGCAATTTGTAGTGTTCCACAGGGATCTGTACTGGGACCTCTGCTTTTTGTGATCTATATAAATGATCTGGATGGATGGGTTAGTAAGCTTGCAGATGATACGAAGATTCGTAGTGTTGTAGATAATATAGAAGATTGGAAAAAAATACAGCAAGATTCAGATCACTTGTAGACATGGGCAAGACCCTTAACAGTGCTGATGAGCAGAGGGATCTTGAATCCAAATTCATAGCTTCCAAGTTGATAGGGTGGTTAAGAATGCATGTGTGAACGCTTGTCTTTATTAGTCATGGCACTGAGTTCAAGAGTCAGAATATCGCAACTTCATGGAATTATGATATTGTAGCCAAAGGTGAGACTTGGCTGTGGGAAGGCCAAGATTGGCTCAATATTTCAGGTTCCAATGTTTCAGATGCGACAGGGCAAGAGGGAGTAAAGGGAGAAGAGAGGCGTTACAAATTAAGGGAAATGTCATGGCAATGCTCAGTCAGGACAGACTGGAGAACTCGTCTACTGAGGCTTAATGTGTGGAACTGAGAAATAAGAAAGGTACAACCATGTTAATTGGGCTAACAGTTAACTGTTAGAGACTGTTACAAGAAACATAAGGTTTGTATAGTTGATTTAACTTTCCATATATTGACTGGGACCAGATGTGACAGAATTTGTAAAATGTGTCCAGGAAAGTTTCCTTAATCAATGCACAGAAGTCCAAAGAGAGAATGTGCATTATCTGATCTATTAGGCAATGAGATAGTGCAGGAGACAGAAGTTTGCGTAGGGGAACACTTTGCATCTAGTGATCAGAATACCATTATTTTCAAAGTAAAAATGGGAAAAGGATAATCTGGTCCACGGATTAAGATTCTAAATTGGAGAAAGACCAATTTTGATGGTATCAGAAAGGATCTGGCAAATGCGGATTGGGACAGGCTGTTTTCAGGTAATGGCACTTTTGGTAGGTGGGAGGTCTTCAAAAGTGAAATTTTGAGAGTACAAACTTTATACGTGCCTATCAAGATAGGAGGTAAAGATAACAGGTTTCAGGAACCTTGGTTTTCAAGAGATACTGAAGCCCTGGTTAAGAGGAAAAAAAGAGGTACATTGCAGATATCAGCAGGTAGGAACAAATGAGGTACTTATGGAGAATGGGAGATGCAAGAGGACCATTTAAGAAAGAAATCAGGAGGGCTAAAAGAAGGCATGAGGTTGCCCTAGCAGACAAGGCGAAGGAGAATCCTAACAGCTTCTACAGAGATATTAAGAGCAAAAGTTTAAAAGCAATAAAATTGGTCCTCTGGGAAATCAGAATGGTAATCTATGCCTGGAGCCAAAAGAGATGGAGGGAGATCTTAAATGGATTTTTTGCATTTGCATTTACTCAGGGGACAGACACAGAGTTTATAGAAGTGAAGTAAATCAACAGCAAGGTCATGAACCCTATATAGATTTCACAGGAGATGTTTGATGCCTTTAGGCAAATTAAGGAGGATAAATTCCCAGGGCTTGTCAAGGTATACTCATGGGCCCTAAGGGAAGCAATTGCAGAAATTATAGGGGCCCTAGCAGAGATATTTAAGTCATCCTTTGCCACAGACGAGGTACTGGAAGATTGGAGGATAGCTAATAGATTGCTTAAGAAAGGATTTAAAATTAAACCAGGAAATTATATCTCAATGAGCTTGATATTAGTAAAGAGTAAGTTACTGGAAGGTATTCTAAGAGGCCAGATATATGAGTATTCAGATAGACAGGGACTGATTAGGGATTGACAGCATGGCTTTGTGCAGGGTAGATCATGTCTAACCAACCTCTGAGTTTTGAGGAAGTTACCAGGAAAGCTGATGAAGACGAGATAGTGGATGTTGTCTACATGGACCTTAGCAAGGTACTTGACAAGGTCCTGAATGGGAGAGTGGTCAGGATGGTTCAGTCGCACAGCATTCAAGATGAGGTAGTAAATTAGATTAGACATTGGCTTTGTGGGAGAAGACATGGTTGTGGATGTTGCCTCTCTGACTAGAGACCCGAGACCTGTGACTAATGGGTACACTGCAGGAATTATGTTGGGTCCATTGTTGTTTGCCATCTATAATCACCAATCTGCATGACAATGTGGTTAACTTGATCTGCAAATTTGCAACTGACGCCAAGATTTCAGGTGTAGTGGACAGTGAGGAAGACTATCAGAGCTTGCAGCAGAATCAAGACCATCTGGAAAAATGGGCTGAAAATGGCAGAGAGAATTTAACGCAAATTGTGAGGTGTTTCACTTTGGGAAGACCAACCAGGGTAGGCCTTGTACGTTAAATGGTAAGACACTTAGATGTGTGGTAGAAGAAAGTAATCTGGGAATACAGGTCCCTAATTCATTGAAAGTGCCAGCACAGGGAAACAGGGTTGTAAAGAAAGCTTGTGGCACACTGACCAAAATATTGAGTACAGGAAATGGGATGCTAAGTTGAAGATTGAGGGGGATTTGATAGCGGTATACTAAATTATGAGGGGTATAGAGGGGGTAAATGCGCAGGCTTTTTCCACTGAGTACAATGGGTGGGAGTACAACTAGAGGTCATGGGTTAAGGACGAAAATGAAATACTTAAGCAGAACACGAGGGGAAATTTCTTCAGACAGTCATGACAGTGTGGAACAAGCTCCTAGTACAACTGGTACATGCAAGCTCGATTTCAATGTTTAAGAGGAGTTTAGATAAATACATAGATGGGAGGGGTATCAGGTCTATTTAATGGCTTGGCACAGACTAAATGGGCTGAGGGTCTGTTTCTGTGCTGTACTTTTCTATGACTTTACAAAACTCCAGCTGGGCTGTATCTGGAGTACTGCATACTGTTCTGGTTGCACCACTAAAGCAGGATTTGGAGAGGATGCAGAAGAGGTTTACCAGGATGCTGCCTGGATTAGATGGCATGTGCTACAGAAACTTAGAAATCTACAGCACATTACAGGCCCTTTGCCCCACAATGTAACCTACTCTAGAAACTGCCTAGACTACTGCATAGTTGCAGTAGGGAACCATCTTCAATGAAAAGAACAAGGATTTCTGCAACAGGCCTCCACAGAGCCCTGATTTTCATATCATCAAGGCTGTCTGGGATTACCTGCAGAGATAGCAATGAGACAGCCAGCCAAAGTCAGCAGAAAAAAACGTGACAAGTTCTCAAAGAAGCTTGGAACAACCAACCAGCTGATTTTGTTATAAAACTGCACTAGTGTACCCAAGATAATTGATGCAGTTTTAAAGACAAAGGGTAGTTACACCAAATGCTGATTTAGGTTTTTTTTACTGCTCTTTATGGTAAAATGTTTTGATATTTAGAAACTTTTCATTTCATGATTTTTGGCAGTACCTTTTCTTCACAGAATATTTTTTTCTGAGGCCTAAGACTTTTCCACAGTACTCTAGAGGCACATAGAGATTTCTTAAGAGACCTTTAGATAGGCACATGAATGTGAGGGAAATGGAAGGATATGGACATTCTGTAGGCAGAAGGGATTTGTTCAGTTAGCTATTTGCTTATTCATTTCATAGATCTGGGACAACATTATGGGCTGAGGATCTATGGTCTATGTTCTATCAGAAAGATTGGTAGTGGTTATCGGAAAATGTACATGCAGTGAATTGACACAAGACAGGAAGTGTAATTGCATCCAGCATGAATCCAAATAGACTAGTATAGAAAGAATATTTTTAGAGAAAACAAAATGGTAGCCCAATTCCTCTTTACTTCAGTGCATCAAATGATGAAGACATCTATTCAGTCATTTTAAAGTTTTAAGAGCAGTCTATTAAAGTTGGTTTTGGAAAAAAAACCTGATCCATTTAGTGTGTAATTCATCAATAACATGGATAACTCTCTTTGTTTATTCAATGGACTAGTTGTAAATACCACCAACCTGAAACATTTTGCAAATTATGTTACACATGCTGGCCACCATAAACCAGAGTTGCAAGGCAGAAGCATTAATTCAAATGTGGTCCCTGCTGTGAACTAATTCCCTAAGTGTGAGTAATAACAGAAGCGACTGAATAATCCAGAGGTTTTTCTGTATTCAAATCTATCTTGTTAATCAGCAACACAAAGGCCCTCATTCTTTAATATATTTTAATTGTACCCAAGATAAATTACTCCTGAGACTACAGTCATCTTTTTTTTTAGATCAAAGAACATCCAGTGCTCAAGGACAGAGGTAGTCAGCCTATAAGCAGGGAAAAACTCTGGCCTTGCACCTCCCTATGTTGGAATGCCTGGAAAAATTCAGATATTCCCCTTCTTTGCTACACCACCTTAGGATGAACTTCTGATCACGTCTGGTCCAGGTGATTCATTCCTTATACTGTCAATATGAACTTCTTTTTTAAAACACCCTCCACTATTGCCCAAGATACTCTACTGTTTAAAGCGAACCAGGCTTTAGGAGATCACACAGTGCTATTGCTACTAGGCTCACTGTAGCTTCAGCCCAACAACCTTTCCTCTGTAGGATACTGTGTCTCTACAAACATTCAGGAGTTGCAAGACATTAGCGATAACAGGTTTCAAAACCTTAAAGTCATTGCAAAAAGCACTCTCTTGAGATCTACAAATTGAAATGATGTGTGATCCTAGGCAAGATGAAAAGACAATGCTCTGTTAACATTCCTGAAGTCTTCCAATTGTGCTTTGGACAATTATCTTTACACATTCTCATTGGGTCTCTCCACAGATGAGTGTCACAGTTCCATCTAATATATCGTCCACTTTCAGAGCCACAATTTCATGTTGTCCTGATGAACCATTGTGTGAATCGGGCAATGCCACATATACCTGTGATTCAACACCGGTCAGGTGAGTCTCCTCCACCGATATCACCTGCTGGGTAGTTGTCAACTGTTCAGATGTTTGGATAACCTACATTAAAAAAAAACAAAAATCAGTATGAAAAGTAAAATTTTTATGAATTTACAAAGACTCGGTGACTACTTTTATTAGGTACACTTGTTCATTAATGCAAAGATCCAATCAGCCAATTATGTGGCAGTAACTCAATGTATAAAAAGCATGTAGACACGGTCAAGAGACTCAGACTAAACAAGAGGATAGGGAAAAATGTGATCTAAGTGACTTTGACCATGGAATGATTGATGGTGCCAGACAGGGTGGTTTGAGTATCTCAGAAACTACTAATCTCTTGGGGTTTTCACACACAGTGGTTTCTACAGTTTACAGAGAACGGTGTGAAAAACAAAAAAAACATTCAGTGAGTGACAGTTCTGTGGGAGAGCACACCTTGTCAGAAGCGAATAGTCAGACTGGTTCACGCTGACAGGAAGGCAACAGTAGCTCAAATAACCAGTGTTGCAACAATAGTGTGCAGAAGAGCATCTCTGAATAAACAATATGTAGAACTTGAAGTGAATGAGCTACAGAGGCAGAAGACCACATCAGGTTCCACTCCTATACCTAATAAAGTGGCCACTAAGTGTATACTGGAAATACTCCGCAGTCTATGCTCACAGGAGTTAAGGTTTCTGGTCAAGGCCTTTCATCAGAACTGGAAGATGTCAAAATGAACAGAAGAAAGTTACGACAAAATCTAATTCAAAGAGGGAACAACAAACTTTAGCACAGGTGTTTCCTTGGCTACTTAGTTGTTCTTAATTTCAATATTTTATAAGACAATTTCAACTTAAGTACATAAAAATTTAAGATCGTTAGATGTACGGTCCAACTGCCTTTCCTTACACTGTTTCTCTCTCCAAATATTTGTGTTTAACTTCACAGAAAACACAATTTCTCGCATCTCTTGCATCTACACCCTCATCAAGTTAACATAAAACAAAGCACGGCAGTGGTTGGATATACTTCAGATGGAAAGGTGGACTGTGGTGGTGTTCCCCAAAGATCAGTTATGGCATCATCAGTTTATTTAGCTTCTAAAAAAGTCTATCCCAGTCTATGACAACAAGCATTTAAAAAGTCTATCATATAAAAGTTTAAACAAGATTATATAAAAGTTGGCAAAATGACAAATGGTGATGAGGATAATTATGAATTTAAGGATGCCAGATGGAGCGGAGTGTACAAAGACATGAAATGATGTTCTTTTGCTGCACTAATAAATTGTAACTAACAACATTTTGTAAATTTTGGGAGAACATAATAATCATTAGTTAATCGTTGGTCAGATCAGAAGCCACCAGAACCATACTGATTCATTGGATGGAGGGGTTGTAAAGATGTAAAGACTTAGAAAGAACTTAGCAGCGGTTTATCAGGAAATTATCAGTTGCAATGAGAGATTGGGAAAGTTAGGTCTTGACACAAATATAACACAAGAATTTCTCTTAATGATAGGAATCTTTTGATGGAGCAAAACAAATTCTCCTGGCAAATGTGTCAATAAAAGAGTTTATGCAATTGAATTAATGGCTAAATGACCTAACGAGAGGAATTACTAACTTCCCACCAACCCATTCTAATGTCATGTAAGAATCCAGAGCACGCTACATAATAATAAATTTACCTGCGACATGGACAGGCATCACAGATGGTGAACTTACGGGTTTTAGATAAAATGTACAAGCACTCTTTCAAGGAACAAGATTGGCTTTGCAAAACCACCATCTTAAGGCAGTAAATCTCATACATGGCTCCACACCCTGCAGCTGTGAATGAGATAGTGACTTATAGCATGTACTAGATCTGAGAGCTTATTTTCACCTCATTACTGAAAAGAAAGCATCTGCCAGCTTAAAATGAGTAAAGCTGTTCATGCTGCCTCCATTATAGCCAATGTTAATGGAAGTTATCCTGCCATCCTGTTGCTGCTTAGATTATTGTGGACTTATCCACGCCAACATAAACCTATTCCATTCTAACAAGGAAAAATAAAGCTTTTTACTTTATGTTCTGGCACTTAATCCTTGAGCATGCTCTTGAATATCCTGAATGCTGAATGCAATGGCAGCCATTGACAGTGATCCATTGTAGTTAGCACTACAAAAACTTCGCAATGTTCTACACACCAAGGTGTGAAATACGAAGGGAAAATAGAATCTGCTAAAAGAACTTACAGTTGAAGTCAGAAGTTCACATACACCTTAGCCAAATACATTTAAACTCAGTTTTTCACAATTCCTGACATTTAATCCTAGAAAACACTCCCTGCCTTAGGTCAGTTAGGATCACTACTTCATTTTAAGAATGTGAAATGTCAGAATAATAGTACAGAGAATGATTTATTTCAGCTCATCACATTCTCAGTGCGTTAGAAGTTTACATACACTTTGTTAGTATTTGGTAGAATTGCCTTTAAATTGTTTAACTTGGGTCAAACGTTCTGGGTAGCCTTCCACAAGCTTCTCACAATAAGTTGCTGGAATTTTGTTCCATTCCTCTAGACCAGGGGTCAGCAACCTTTACCACTGAAAGAGCCATTTGGACCTGTTTCCCACAGAAAAGAAAACACTGGGAGCCACAAAACCTGTTTGACATTTAAAATGGAATAACACTGCATACAACGTTTTTTTTGCCTTTATGCTATGTATAAACAAATTATAATGTGTTGCATTTACGAAATCGATGAACTCCTGCAGAGAAAACGAAATTACATTTCTGCACGCAACAAAAACATTTTGAACTCCGAAAAAAAATGTTGGGTTGAAGATTACTTTTAAGTAAAATACTCAATGTCTATTTGAGTCCTTCTTGTATTTATGAAAAACGCCAAACTTAAATTTTCCGCCAGCAGCAAACCAAAAATAACGTCAGCCAGCTGTCAACCTGAAAAATAAAAGGACTGAACAATGAAAAAATATGAATATACGTAAAATAATAGGCAATTAAAATATTTATCATACTTGGTTAATGGGATTTCTGCTCCTGGACCTCAGCGCACAGCGTCTGCACATTAGGGCTGTATGACGTCACCTTCATCTTTACACAGGATTGCAAGCTGTCATCTGTGAGGCATGCGCGATGTTTGTTTTTAATAAAGTTCATGTTGGAGAACACCTGCTCACATACGTATGTGGATCCAAAGATCGACAGGACTCCAAGCGCATACTTTTTAATGTTTACATAAATGTCGGGGATAGCATTCCCTGTTTCGAATACAAGTTTGTCCGGTTTTAGGAGGTTTTCAATATCACTCCACTTGTGATTCTGAGCAAGAACAGCCTTCTGACGGGCAACATCTTCAAGGTCTGCTGTCAAGCGTCTAAACTTGGACACCCATATGTCTTTGTTGGCTATGTTGGCCAGTTCCATCTCAAGATCAGGTTGACTCACACCTGCCAATGCAGTCGTATTCAGTAGAGATGGATCGATGCTTAGGGGAGTGACCGGGAAGGATAATGTGTTTTTTTTCCTCTCTGAACTCACAGAAGCATTTCCCAAACGATGTCTGCATTGCGATAATTGCAGAATGTAAATACGCCAAATTTATGTCGTGACCTTGTTTGAACTCTCTCAAATTGGGGAAGTGAGACAAAATGCCTTTCTGTATATCTCTGGCAAGCACTGTCAACTTGCGCTCGAATGCCAAAACATCCTCCAACATGTGTAGGGCTGTATGTCCTTTCCCCTGAAGAGCTGTGTTCAGCGTGTTCAGGTGCGCTGTCATGTCTACCATGAAGTGTAGCTTTTCCAGCCACTCTGGCTGTTCCAGCTCAGGAAAGGTGAGCCCTTTGCTGCCCAGGAAAGTTTTCACTTCTTTCAGACACGCAACAAAGCATTTCAGCACCTCCCCTCTTGACAGCCACCAAACTTTGTTGTGCAGCAGGAGATCAGAATATGCGCTTTCCAGCTCGTCCAGTATCAAACGGAATTGACGGTGATTTAAACTTTTTGCCATTATTTTATTGACAATCTGAATGACAACATCCATTACTTCTGTGCATTCTGGAGGAAATGTTTGAGCGCACAGTGCCTCTTGGTGCAAGATGCAGTGAAAAGTCAGCAGCTTTCTGTCCAGCGACTTCTGCAGTAAAGCCACAAATCCCTTGTGCACTCCTGTCATACTTGGTGCCCCAACAGTAGCTACTGACACCAGGTGGGTGGTCTTTATTCCTTTGGCACTTAAACAATTTAGGACAGCTTCACAGATGTCCTCCCCCCGTGTTTGGTCTTTTAGAGGTATCAACTCAATCAGTTCTTCCTGTGGCCCGGCATAGTCTACATACCGGCAGAACAGCACTATTTGTTCAATATCACCTTTGTCTTTAGAATCGTCACAGGCAATTGAGTAGGCCACAGCTGAATTGATGTCTTTAATTTGCTGTCTTGTGATGTCTTCTGCCATTTTTATGGTTCTGTCTTTGACAGTCTTTGCAGAGAGGGGCATATCCCTGATTTTCTGCACAAATTCACTCGTTTTTAAAGTCCGTGAATAGATGTTCTGAAATCTTAATGAAAGATTCTTTTATATATTCACCATCTGTAAACTGCTTCCCGTGCCTGACTATTTCCTGAGTGGCAATATAACTAGCGTGTGTAGTTGATTTTCCAGACTTCATCCATTTCTTGAAATGATTTTTGCTCAGATCAACCTTCCGCATCAGTTCCGAAACGGCTTTTTTTCTGTCATCTCCATCCGGATATTTTTGAGCAAAGGCTGCGTGTTTATTCTGGAAATGCCTTGCGACATTTGACTTTTTGTTGTTTGCTAGTTTCTCATTGCATATTAAGCATACCGGTAAACCAGTCTCGTCAACAGTGAAAGCAAATGAATCTGTCCACGTATCATTAAACGTTCTGTTTTCTTCAGTCACCTTTCTTTTTTTAGAATTCTCCATAGTTAGCCTACCTTGGATCGAAAAAATTAAAGAAATCGCGCACTGATGGGTGTCAGGTATTGGCAGTGGTGACGTATATTACTAGCGATAAAAACACGCTGTAGCGGTGTGCTCACGCAGTCAGTAAACTGCAGTCGAATAACTTTATTCGAACTAAACAGCCTTGCTTTTAAGCCTCCCTCAACCCGGCCCTCATGGGCGCGGATGCTCCAAAAGACACCGTAGGCTATCTCCCTTAGCCCGAACGCTGGCTAATTGTGAGCCGGTTCCAATGTGCCAGGAAATGGGTCGCCACAACGTCTTATTTAGATTGTACAAGATCATCATAATCTTCAAATTTAGAATTACATTTCAAAAACTAACAAACTAACATAAAATACATTTTAATTAAATACTCATCATTTATTTTCCAAAGCCACAGCACAGAGATGAAAGAGCTGCATGCGGCTCGGGAGCCGCGGAACTGGTGTAACTGAGCCAGGTTTGTAGGCCTCCTTGCTCACACATGCTTTTTCAGTTTTGCCCACAAATTTTCTATCGGATTGAGGTCAGGGCTTTGTGAAGGCCACTCCAATACCTTGACTTTGTTGTCCTTAAGCAATTTTGCCACAACTTTGGAGGTATGCTTGGGGTCATTGTCCATTTTATTAGACCAATTTGCAACTGAGCTTTAACTTCCTGGCTGGTGTCTTGAGATGTTGCTTCAATATATCCACATAATTTTCCTTCCTCATGATGCCATCTATTTTATGAAGTGCATTAGTCCCTCCTGCAGCAAAGCACCCCCACAACATGATGCTGCTACCCCCATGCTTCACAGTTGGGATGGTGTTCTTCTGCTTGCAAGCCTCACCTTTTTTCCTCCAAACATAACAATGGTCATTATGGCCAAACTGTTCAAATTTTGTTTCATCAGACCAGGGGACATTTCTCCAAAAAGTAAGATCTTTGTCCCCATGTGCACTTGCAAACTGTAGTCTGGCTTTTTTATGGTGGTTTTGGAGCAGTGGCTTCTTCCTTGCTGAGCAGCCTTTCAGGTTATGTCGATATAGGACTCATTTTACTGTGGATATAGATACTTGCCTACCTGTTTCCTCCAGAATCTTCATAAGGTGCTTTGCTGTTGTTCTGGGATTGAATTGCACTTTTTGCGCCAAAGTACAATCATCTCTAGGAGACAGAATGCGTCTCCTTCCTGAGCGGTATGACGGCTGTGTGGTCCCATGGTTTATACTTGCGTACTATTGTTTGTAAACATGAACATGGTACCTCAGGTGTTTGGAAATTGCTCCCAAGGATGAACCAGACTTCTGGAGGTTCACAACTTTTTTTTTCTGAGGTTTTGGCTGATTTCTTTTGATTTTGTTTGTAAACTTCTGACCCACTGGAATTGTGATATAGTCAATTAAAAGTGAAATAATCTGTCTGTAAACAACTGTTGGAAAAATTACTAAGCACTAAGTAGATGTCCTCAATGTCTTGCCAAAACTATAGTTTGCTAATATGAAATCTGTGGAGTGGTTAAACAATGAGTTTTAATAACTTCAACCTAAGTGTATGTAAACTTCTGACTTCAACTGTATTTGGTGGAGTATAGCCAAATTGCCTCTAGTATGCGCTCGACTACAGCAATCCATGGGGAATGGTGTGTGTGTGTGTGTGGGGGGGGGGGGCTACATAAGAACTGCTCAAAACAAAACATTACTGTACATCACACACATGTTCTATGCATAGACTTTTGAATTACTGAACTGTATGTCATTTGCTTTCACCTTGAAATAGCAATCTTTTACACTAATTCAAGTATTTATGTCTAAACATCAGCAAACATCAAACTACTGCACTCACCACCACATGAAATGACAAGTCTTCAAAGAGTATTTTGCTGCTACAATTGCACTGCCCTACTGAATGGATGGAAGTAAACTAACAGAGTCTCAGGCTTATTTTACATAACATTTGAAATACAATTCATAGTTTATTGAACATAGAACCTTACAGCACAATACAGGCAGGTGTATAAGGTTAAGTGGGATCTGGCATCAGCCATGATAGAATAGTGGAGCAGATTCAACCAGATGAATGGCCTAATTCTGCTCCGGTCTTATGGTCTTATTTCTGAATGTAATTACAGCTGTAGTGTAGGGAAGTTAACAGTCAATTTGATCACAGCAAGCTCTCAAAAAAGCAAAATGATAGATCTCCAGATAACCAATTGTAGTGAAAATAGTTGAGAGAAAGCCAAGGACAAGGTGCACATTCAACAGTCAAGAACAAGAACTAGTCAACAGCAAGAACTTAGTTTTCGTGCATATTTACCATTTGAGTTGCCTCCTGAACATTAGCAACCAATATTTTGGCATGCTTGCTCCTTTGATATTCGTCCAAGTCCAGCTGAGAACTGAACAATTGGGCACAATCCCCCAAAAGAGAAGTGCTACTTTGCTGAGTTGGATGTTCTGTGCTCAAATGATGCTGCAGCGCTCCAGGAAATCTGAATGTTGACGGGCAGTATGAACATTTAAATGGGTGAATCCCTAATAAGAAAATTCCACAAGTCTGATGAGTTGAACAAAAACAATGGAAATAAATTAAATGCTCTATTTTACAGAAAAGTCCAATAGAAAAAGTTAACACACAATACCACATTATTTTAATGAGCATTACCAACATTTTCTATTTGTTTAACCATTTTGTAAATTTTAAGAAATAGTGTATTCCAACATATTCCTTTTACCAAAGAATTCATGCCACAATATTTAGTATATTGAAGTATTCACTGTCAAAGACTTGTTCTTCAACATTTCTTACCCTCTTGGTTAATACCTTGGTGGCAGCACAAAGCTGTAACAAAAACTACAAACCAACCAAATGAACATCGAAGTTTTCAGTGTTTGACAGTTCTTCACACCAGTGATTTTTTTTTTAATGGACTGAAAGACTCAATTGCAAAGTAATTGCAATTTACAGGCTTGCTGCAGAGAAGGAGACAATTTTGTCCACTGTGTTCATGCAACTGTAAAGCAGAAATCTAGCCAGTTTCTTTATAGGAACTTGGGAGCTGATCAAACTGACTCCAAAGTACTCCAGAATTATTGCACGAGAAGTTAAATAGACTGTCCTGTACTATCTCAAGTCTAACAGAATGAGAAGTGATCCCCCATGATCACTTCTTAAACTTGGGTCTGCTGGACATAGCAATGATCCTTCCCTTGATAGAAGGGCCAAGAACCATGGGGTCTCAAAATAAGGTGTCAATCACTGACGGTTGAGATGAGAAAAGAACTCCTTCTCTGAGGATGTTATGAATATTATCATTTACTCCAGTGGTGTAGAGGCTCAGTTGCTCAAGACATTTAAAACACCAATTGATATATGCTTTTTAGCTTTTTGAGAAAACCAAGTAAGATCCGGTGACGATAAGGTAAATATTTTGAACAATGAAGCTGGCAAAGGGTCAAATAGCTTACTCCCACTTTTTCAATTTTTCGTTTCTGGTTCCACTTCTATTTATCATGTAATCAATAGGTGCTATGTGGTAGCATTTTAGCTTTAAAAATCAAAATTATACTTTTGAGAGAAAACATGAGGTGATTAATATTCCATATAACAATTACAGCATGGAAACAGCCATCTCGGCCCTTCTAGTCCGTGCCGAACGCTCTCACCAGGTCCCACCGACCTTCACTCAGCCCATAACCCTCCGATCCTTTCCTGTCCATATACCTATCCAATTTTTTTTTTAATGACAAAATTGAACCTGCCTCTACCACTTCCACCAGAAGCTTGTTCCACACAGCTACCACTCTTTGAGTAAAGAAGATCCCCCTCATGTTACCCCTAAACTTTTGCCCCCTAACTCTCAACTCATGTCCTCTTATTTGAATCTCACCTACTCTCAATGGAAAAAGCCTATCCATGTCAACTCTATCTATCCCCCCTCATAATTTTAAATACCTCCATCAAGTCCCCCCTTAACCTTCTATGCTCCAAAGAATAGAGACCTAACTTGTTCAACCTTTCTCTGTAACTTAGGTGCTGAAACCCAGCTAACATTCTAGTAAATCTCCTCTGTACTCTATTTTGTTGACATCTTTCCTATAATTCAGTGACCCGAAATGTACACAATACTCCAAATTTGGCCTCGCCAATGCCTTGTACAATTTTAACATTACATCTCAACTCTTATACTCAACGCTCTGATTTGTAAAGGCCAGCATACCAAAAGCTTTCTTCACCACCCTACCCACATGAGATTCCACCTTCAGGGAACTATGCACCATATTCCTAGATCACTCTGTTCCACTGCATTCCTCAATGCCCTACCATTTACCATGTATGTCAATTTCCCTAGAAATTGTGCACAGAAACAACACCCATTCTGATGGTGAATTTGCCTGCATTAGGCCTATAAGGCACAACTGCTTTACAATGTACCCAGATGCATATAAATAGGTTTTAAATGTGCCTCTACCACTTCCACTCGCAGTTTGTTCCACATAATCAGCATCCTGTGTGAAAAGCTTGCCCTTCAGATCTCCTTTAAATTTCTCCCCTCTCATTTTAAGCCTATGCCCCCTCGTTCTAGATTTCCTTGCCCTGGGAAAATGATACTATCGATCTTATCTATACCTCTCATTAGGCCACCTTTTACCCTCCTACATTTCAGTGAGAATAAACCCAGTCTATCCTACCTCTCCTTATAACTACAAACACCCATTCCAGACAACATCATGGTGAATCTCTTCTGAATTCCCTCTATTGCTACTCGTGTCTTCCTGTAGATTAATCCACAAAGTTTAAGAACACAGAAGGATCAACTAGATTCAAATTTGGGGTGAATAGCAGAGGAGGAATGTTGCAGAACAGAATGACAACAATGCTGATTTCCCAAGGGCAATGCCTAATTATGAAATACAAACAGCGACTCAAAAATGCAAGAGCACAGATCTGAGATGTGCTGACACAACTTATAATACCCTTCTGGTTAACCTGGTCAATTTTAGATTCAATTTCTTTTTATTTCATGGGCAGTTATTTTTTGACCAGTCTGCCATGCCTCTCTCATTATCTTCCTGGAAAAATTAATGAAGCTAGCCAGGCATGACCTTCCCTTAAGAAACCAATGATGATTGGTCTTGATTAATTGGTGTATTTTTAAATGATGGCTTAATACGCACCTGACCCAGAAATAATTTGCCCATAATACAACCTGTGCATTCCTAAGTATTAGTCTAGTAATCTTTCATTTACTTTTTATCCTTTCTTCTCTTCTTAAACAAATAAATCCTATAAGCAAGGACTGAAAAATGATTCTCAGAACCTCTGCACTTTCCTTCCTTCTTTTAATAGCCTGGGATATACTTCATCCAGTCCCAGCGATTCCTCCCCTTTTAAAGTTGCTGAGGTCCTCACTTTGCATTTTTAATTTCCCTTCTAATTTAGCCCAATATTTTCCATTGCACAAAACTAACATAAGCTTCTGGATTTTTTTGAATAAGCGAACCCTGTATTCATCACCCCATCCTGGGAGCTCAAAATTTTGAAGACTCTCATTTTGACTTTCTGGGAATGCCTTTATCCTAATTCCCTTTATTTTCCTTCTTGAATTCCCATCCATTGTCCTCAGACTAATTTGAGGGCCTTACAGATTTTTCTTCCAATTCAACATACAGCCAAGTTCTTACTAATGGTAGTCATATAACATTGGTGTTAGATCTTCATAGATCATGACCACATTCCACTGAATCAGTTTGCTTTAAAACCCCTCTTACAGACACTTTTTAATATCTACCTAGAAATGTCAGCCTTCTTTAGAAAAACCTCAAATGGAGTAGAGTTTCTGTCACTCATTGGGTGCCTGTAATTATTATCTGGCATAATTACATCTGTATTTCAAAATTTAAAGGAATTTGAAATAATCAATATTGCACCTCTATGTATGTCAATTTTAAGGCACAAGTGTTACTCACTCTCACACACCCCTCATGCAGCACCTTTTACACTGTGCAATTAGATGGCATCTTCAAAGACAATAATAGCCTAGTCTGTATTTGCCCATCTTGCTCAATTATGATAAACTTCCAGTCAAGTAAAGATATGTTGCAAACGTGGTAAGGGACAGTTCATCAAAATACCTAGAGAGCTGAATTAAAATGGCTGATATGCAATTGCAGCATTTGGATGCAAAGACAAAGCAGCTACTGCAGTATAATACTAAGTGAGACAGTGGAAGTGTCAACAATACAGTGATTCTGCTGCTCTGGTCTTTCTTGGTGGTCGTCATTGTTTGGTTACTGATGTCAAGAAGTACACAGCAAGCTGTAGCACATTTCCTAGGTAATACTAAATGCAACCATTGTGGTGGAGAGATTGTGTCCAGGGTGGTGTTCAAATGCTTGAATGTTGCTGGAAGTGCTCTCCTCCAGTAAAGTGAGAAGTATTCCATTATTCTCCCACCCACTAGATGGTGGAATTGGAGAAGTCATTCATCATACGGGCAGGATCTCTCTAGTGGGGCTGTATTTATATGCTCTCCCCATCCTGTTTCCCATCCAACTTCACCTCCTCAATTGTCAGCAGGAACTTGAGGAGCAGTTGCACAGTGAAACTGCTCATAGTGTAAGAATAATGAGAGTTAGAGATTTTACTCTTACTAAAACAACCCAGGTATTAATGGGCCATGGGAGTGTTTAGAGCCTGGAAGGAGTGGAATTTGTGAAATGTATCCAGAAAAGTTTTCTGAATCAATACCCAGAGGGTGCAATACTGGACCTCCGCTTAGAGGACGAGGCAAGGCAAGTAACTGAGGTGGCAGTCAGAGAGCACTTTGGCTTTAGTCCCCACAATTCTATCAGTTTTAAGAAGTCAGGTCCACAAGTTAGGATCCTCAATTGGAGTAGGGCTGATTTTTGGGGAAATTAGACAGGATCTTAAACAGGCTCAACTGGGTGAGTCTGTTTGATGGGAAAGAAATAAATGGCAGGTGTGAGATTTAAAGACAAAGTACTTATGTGGTAGATCTTCTGGACATCAGTGACACAACATGTTGATTAAAGGACATAAAAGATTACATTTCTTCTCGTTAGAGATGACGACTGCATGTAACTTAGACATAAATGTTGCTTGTTACTTAAATGGCAAGAAACACTATTTGGAAATAATCATTCTGTGATAATTGTGTGGTGGGAATGATAAAATGATAAAAAAAACTGAATAAGATTGCATGAATGTTCAATGATATATTAGAAAAAATTATTATTTTGTCTGTTGGCAAGAACTTATTTTCTGATAGCTTGTATTAAAATTTAGCCAGAAATTTCTAAGTTCTTTTACTATAAGTAACATGAACAGAAGTACAGATAGTTTAAGTCAATCACATATCGAACATTCTGCTGGATTATGGTTAGGGTCATCCAGATGGACAGACTGTTTCCAGGAGCAGATTTACATACCTGAATGCTTGGACTTTGTATGTACGTGCAACAATGCTTGTGAAGCAAAGGTCTCTTTGCATTCTTCACACTCCAACATCCTAATATCTAAGAAATTAATGTGTAATATTACAATATCAGAAAAGAAGAACAGCATTAGACCATAATCAAAGGAGAAGTCGGCCATTCGGCCCATCGAGCTGCCCCACCATTTCATCATAAGCTGATCCAATCTCCCTTTTCGTCCCATTCCCCCGCCTTCTCATCATAACCTTTCATGCCCAGACTATTCAGATACTTATCAATCTCTGCCTTAAATACACCCAATGACTTGGCCTCCACTGCTGCCCGTGGCAACAAATTCCATAGAATCATCACCCTCTGGCTAAAAAAAAATTTCGCATTTCTGTTCCGAATGGGCTCCCTGCAATCCTCAAGTCATGTCCTCTCATACTAGACTCCCCCACCATGGGAAACAACTTTGCCACATCCACTCTGTCCATGCCTTTTAACATTCAAGATGTTTCTGAGGTCCCCCCTCATTCTTCTAAACTCCAAGGAGTACAGTCCAAGAGCAGTCAAATGTTCCTCATACGTTAACCCTCTCAATTATTATTCTTAGAAGTGATAATAGTCAACTTCGATGAATTCTGCATTAAACCCAATTTAATGCTGCAAATATGGGCTAGCAAATGGAAATTATGACCCACTATGCACCACTTCTCAATGAGAAATACAGTACAGTATGAAGAATACAGGAAATAGACTGGAAGTTATGCTGCATCTGTGGAGAAAGAAACAGAGTTAACATTTCATCTGGGACCTGAGATCTTTATCAGAACTAGGAAATGCGAGAAATCAAACATATGTCAAGAGGCAGAGAATAACGAGGAGTGAAACATTGAAAATAGGTGCAGGAGTAGGCTATTCGGTCCATCGAGTCTGCACAGCCATTCAGTATGATCATGGCTGATCATCCAACTCAGAACCCTGTACCTGCTTTCTCTCCATACCCCCGACCCCTTTAGCCACAAGGGCCATATCTAACTTCCTCTTAAATATAGCCAATGAACCGGCCTCAACTGTTTCCTGTGGCAGAGAATTCCACAGATTCACCACTCTCTGTGTGAAGAAGTTTTTCCTCATCTCGGTCCTAAAAGGCTTCCCCTTTATCCTTAACTGTGACCCCTCGTTCTGGACTTCCCCAACATCAGAAACAATCTTCCTGCATCTAGCCTGTCCAATCCCTTTAGAATTTTATACGTTTCAATAAGATCCCCCCCAATCTCCTAAATTCCAGCGAGTATAAGCCTAGTCAATCCAGTCTTTCTTCATATGAAAGTCCTGCCATCCCAGGAATCAATCTGGTGAACCTTCTTTATACTCTCTCTATGGCAAGAATATCTTTCCTCAGATTAGGGGATCAAAACTGCACACAATACTCTAGGTGTGGTCTCACCAAGGCCTTGTACAACTGCAATAGAACCTCCCTGTTCCTGTACTCAAATCCTTTTGCTATGAATGCCAAAATACCATTTCCCTTTTTCACCATCTGCTGTACTGGCATGCCCACCTTCAATGACTGGTGTACAATGACACCCAGGTCTCGTTGCACCTCTCCTTTTCCTAATCGGCCACCGTTCAGATAATAATCTGCTTTCCTGTTCTTGCAACCAAAGTGGATAACCTCACATTTATCCACATTAAATTGCATCTGCCATGAATTTGCCCATTCACCTAACCTATCCAAGTCACTCTGCATCTGCTTAGCATCCTCCTCACAGCTAACACCGCCGCCCAGCTTCGTGTCATCTGCAAACTTGGAGATGCTGCATTTAATTCCCTCGTCTAAATCATTAATATATAAAACAAAGGGGAATTTCTGTAACGGGTGCAGACCAAGAGAGACTGATTAAACTAAGTGGTCGTGGAGCCGCCAGCTGACTTATTAATCACAGCTGATACCATATGTCTGGAGGAGATGCAAATACAAAATGATGAAAAAAAGAAAATCAATGAAATATAAAACACTATAGATACTGGAAACTACAACAAAAGTTTGCTGGAACTGTTTGGGAGGGATTAACCTAATTTGATATGAGATTAGGAACCGGAGTGATAGGGCTGAAGATAGGGGAGTTGGTATACAAATAGATGCCGTGATGCAAAATTGTGAGGAAAGAAAAACAGAAGGCAAAATTGCATTCAGTGGGATGAGTTAAAAAGTAACATGGGGGGTGCAAAATTGAAAAGGGTGACAAATAGAGGGCTGAAGGTCTTATATTTGACTGATGCAA
Source organism: Hypanus sabinus (assembly GCF_030144855.1). Lineage (NCBI taxonomy): Eukaryota > Metazoa > Chordata > Chondrichthyes > Myliobatiformes > Dasyatidae > Hypanus > Hypanus sabinus. Next base: position 4,806,844 of record NC_082732.1, on the reverse strand, counting down.
TATGCAGAATAGGGTAGATCTTGTAGCGCAGTAAGATGAAAAGTAACAGGTGGACATCGTTGAGTTGTGGCTGAAAGATCATAGTTGGGAACTTAATATCCAAGGAAACACATTGTATCGAAAGGACAGGCAGGTAGCTCTATTGGTAAAAATGAAATCAAATCCTTGAAAAGAGGTGTCATAGAATCAGAATGATGTAGAATCTTTGTGAGTAGAGTTAAGAAAATAAGGGCAAATAGGAGTTATATACAGGTAGACAGGATGTGGGATGCAAACTATAACAGAAGATAGAAAAGTCATGTTAAAAGGGCAATGTTCTGATAGTCATGGGGGATTTCAATATGCAGCAAAAGTTGGAAAATCAGGTTGGTGCTGGATTCCAAATGAGGGAACCTGTAGAATGCCTACAAGGTGGCTTTTCAGAGCAGCTTTGGTTCAGCTTATATGGGGAAATGACAATTCTGGATTGGTTGTTCTGTAATAAACAAGATTTGATTAAGGAGCCTAAGGTAAAGGAACCTTTAGGAGATAGTGATAATCATATGATAAATTTCATCATGCAGTTCAAGAGAGAGAAGCTAAAGTCAGATGTATAGTAAACAGAATTACAAAAACATGAGAAAGGAGCAGGCCAAAGCTGATTGGAAGAGGACACTAACAGGGATGATGGAAGAACAACACTGGCTGGATTTTCTGGGGGCAATTCTGAAGGTGCAAAATAGATACATCTCAAAGATCAAGATGTATTCTAAAGGGAAGATGATGCAATCGTGGCTGACAAGCATAAAAGGAAAAGAGAGGGCATATAATATAGCAATATTACAATATCAGAAAAGGAAAACAGCATTAGAATAGTCAACTTTGATGAATTCTGCATTAAACCCAATTTAATGATACAAATATGGGCTAGCAAATGGAAATTATGACCCACTATGCACCACTTCTCAATGAGAAATACAGTACAGTATGAAGAATGCAGGAAATAGTCAGGAAGCTATGCTGCATCTGTGGAGAAAGAGCAGAGTTAACATTTCGTCTGGGAGCTGAGATCTTTATCAGAACTATGAAAAGCGAGAAATCAAACATATGTCAAGTGGCAGAGAACAACGAGGAGTGAAAACAAAGGGAACTTCTGTAACGGGTGGAGACCAAGAGAGACTAAGAAGTTAGAGGATTGTGAATTGTTTAAAAACCAATAGAAGGCAACTAAAAAAGCTATAAAGAGAAAATAAGAAAGCTAGCTAACAATACCAAAGAGGATACCAAACGTTTCTTTAGAGTTAAAGACAGAGCAGATATCAGACTGCTGGAAAAAGACACTCAAGAGGTAGTAATCGGGGACAAAGAAATGGCAGACAAACTTAATATGTATTTTGCTTCAGCCTTCACTGTGCAATGACACTAGCAGTATGTCAGAAATTCAAAAGTGCCAGGGGAAGAAGTGAGAGTAGTTGCTATTGTAAGGAGTTTCTTTTATATAATGTTACTGTGTATGGTAATCAAAATGGCTTCTTTGTTAAAAGTAAAAATGCTCCTTTGTTATGCTAACTGGTGAGAGAGTGCTTTCTCTCGTAGCTTGTTTGGGTTATAATTACTGGTAATGGAATTATATTCGTTTGTTAACCAATTGGGATAGAGGTTATTCTTTCTTGTGGGTCTGTAAGCAAGCATTGCACAGGGCTTTGGAGGAGACGGCGCGAGGGGTTTAGAGGGAGAAGACGCGATGTTGTAAGCTGGGCAACGGAACAGCCCCCAAGTGGGGGTCCGAGGCCCAGGGTTTTTGGTGAGGAAAGGACACGAGGACAGATTCGTGTGGAGCGTCTGGGTCGACCACCATTGTTGATCCCAGGCGGTGGGTCGAGGAGGTCGGAGGGGATCGAATGGTGGCAAGAAGACTTTGTTAATTGAGCTCCAACAGTTGTGCACGAAGTGGTTGAACTTTGATAAGTTTTGCGCCTTTTACTTTTCCTTTTATATTGTATCTCTATTAAGTACATAGTTCCAGTAAGATTTATAAAGTGTAATCATTTAATCGCATATGGTGTACTGTTATTGAGCTTGGTGCGGACATCACACAGCATCTACACAAGCTGATTACCCAGTTTGGTGGGGCCGAAGGCTGCTCCCCCTAGACGGAAGCGAGCCTGAGGCTTACCGAGGGCTACACTATTACTAGACAGAATCTGCTTGGGAAGCTGAAAGGTCTAAAGGTAGGTAAGTCACCTGGACCAGATGGGTTACATCCCAGAAGTGTGAAGGAGGTAGCTGAAGAGATTGTGGAGGCAATAGTAATGATCCTTGAAGAATCTCTAGATTCTGGAATGGATCCGGAGGACCTGAAAATTACAAATATCACTCCACTCTTCATGAAGGGAGAGAGGCAGAAGAAAGGAAATTATCAGCCAGCTAGTCTTGACTTCAATGGTTCAGAAGATGCTGGAGTCCGTTATATGCAGGATGAGGTTTCAGGGTACTTGGAGGCACATGATAAAACAAGACAAAGTCAGCAATGTTTCCTTAAGGAAGCCTTGCCTGACAAATTGTTGGAATTCTTTGAAAAAGTATCAAGTACGATAGACAAAGGAGAGTCAGTGGATGTTGTTTACTTGGATTTTCAGAAGGCCTTTAACAAGGTGCCGCACATGAGGCTGCTGCTTAACAAGATTAAGAATCCCTGGTATTTTTGGCAGGAGGTGGAATGGTGGTGAAGGGGGCCTTTTCTGATTGGCTGCCAGTGACTAGTGGTGTTGGGACCATTTCTTTTCATGTTATAAGTCAATGATTTGGCTGACAGAATTGATGGCTCTATGGCTAAGTCTGCAGATAATATGAAGATAGGTGGAGGGGCAGGTAGTGTTGAGGAAACAGAGTTTGCAGATGAACTCAGAGGTGCAAAAAGACTTGGGAGCACTCAAGTAAAATTCCCTAATGGTTAACTTGCAGGTTGAGTCAGTGGTAAAGAAGGCAAATGCAATATTAGCATTCATTTCAAGAGAACTGGAATATAAAAGCGAGGATGTGATGCTGAGGCTTTATACGGTATTTCTCAAGAGTATGTTTCCTATAGTGGGGGAGAGGATGTTTCCTATAGCAGGGGAGTCTAGGAACAGAGGTTGCAGCCTCAGAACAGAGGGACCTCCATTTAGAACAGAGATGAAGAGGAAATTCTTTAGTCACAGACAGTTGTGGAGGTCAAGTCATTGGACATCTTTAAAGCAGAGGTTGATGCGCTCTTGATAGTCAGGGTGTCAAGGGTTATGGGAAGAAGGCAGGAGGATAGGGTTGAGAGGGATAATAAGTTAGCCATGATGGAATAGTGGAGCAGACTATGATGGAATAGTGGGTCATATGTCCTTAATTCTGCTTCAATGTCTTAAAATATCTCTTAAAACAAAACTAATGATCTTTACAAATAACTAGATAATTTTTGGAAAGGCCAAAAATCTAAAACTTGTTTAATTCGATGTTCAGTCCCAAAAGCTGCTTAATGCAGAGGTGCAAGTCGTGATGCTATGTATACAGTACCAGAACAATATAAAAGGCAAAGAGAGGTTATAGTAGGAGGAAAATGAAGAATTAAAGCAACAGGAGAAGACCCTATTGTGAGCACTGAATACAGGAAGTACAGGTGCATTGCTTCTTCACCTGGAAGGAGTGGCTGGGTCTGTGGATATTGAAAAGGGAAAAATTGAAGATTACTTGCTGCATTTCAAAGATTCACCATTAGCTAAGTGAAAACATTTCTTCTCATTTCTTCCCTGAATCTTTTTACATTTACACTTGGTTGTTAGTTGATGAGATCATCACTCATTTTTCTGTACACAAGAGCCCAGGTCCATTGTGTTTAATCGTCCTTCATGCAACAAAGTGCCATCCTATGAACCTTTATTGCAATTACATCATTCCCTGGAAAGGGAGACCAGACCTGTGCATAATATTCCAGAATGGTGAAAATCAAAATACTGGAGAAGTTGGAAATCTGAAATACAACCAAAAGTGTTGGAAACAGTGCATACTGGATGTGCAAAAGACAAAGAGTTAACATTCGAGGTCACAGACAACCAAGTGTGCATCCACCAGGACCCTGTTTAATTGTATCAAGACATCTCAAATTTTATGAGGTGGGGGGAATCCATATACAACTGTGTTTCAACAAAAATCATGAATGATTTTGCTGCATCTTAATCTGGTGTGTTCTGATCTGTTTATGAGACATTATTCCCAAGTCATCACTAAACTAAGATCAAACATTCTTTCCCATTGTTTCACTCCATGCCATAACTCTATTTTATGAATTATATCTAGAGCCCTTCAGCAACCAGCAGAAGTTACCTGAATGGTCAGACTTCATATGTTTGTTCAGAGCTGTTATACTGGCAAAAGATTTCTCACATGCAGAGCAAGTCAGAGTGGCAAACTTTGGAGAGCGGTGGTTTTGTGCTGCGAAGACATCCGGGTGGCGAGTTCGATTGTGATACCACAGTCCAGACAATTGCTAGATGAAAAATCATAGGAAGCACTTATTATATGTAAGCCAAAGATTAGCATGGGCATGCCATCTTAAATTCTGCACAATCAGCCGCTCTTCCAACTTCAATTTAAACAAAGCCCTGGTTTTAATTCTAACTGTCTTGTTTCTTTATCCCAAGTATTTCAATTACATGAACTTCTGAAAACCGGCTATTTTGTACGGATATTATATAACCATATAACAATTATTTTATTATTTACTGCACTTCCAGTCTGCTTGTTCACCTTCCACTGAGAGCAAATGAGAGCTGACGCAAAGCACATCTGTGTTACCTCAGCTGCAAGACCTTCCTTCATTTTCGAAGCACACAAGTCATCAGTAGTCATGGAAACAGGAAGACCAAAATGGAAACTAATTTGATTTTTGCCCTTTCATCAAAGCAAACCACCAATCAAATAATAATGAACAATTCAATGTAAAAACCATAACTGATGCCTTGCTAACTCAAATAGCTTAAGTTTTATTAAAAAATAAATTATAAGATTATCAAGCATTCATTTTCACACATTATATTTCTTCAAAATTATGCTTTTAAAGAACTGACAGATCAGATCTCCAATTGTACATTTTGGTTTTATATACAGTGGCATGCAAAAGTTTGGGCACCCCGGTCAAAATTTCTATTACTGTGAATAGCTAAGCGAGTCAAAGATGACCTGCTTTCTAAAAGGTATAAAGTTAAAGATGACACTTTTCAGTAATATTTTAAGCAAGGTTACTTTTTTATTTCTATCTTTTAAAGTTTCAAAATAACAAAAAGGGCCCGAAGCAAAAGTTTGGGCACCCTGCATGGTCAGTACTTAGTAACACCCACTTTTGGCAAGTATCACAGCTTGTAAACACTTTCTATAGCCAGCTAAGAGTCTTTCAATTCTTGTTTGGGGGATTTTCACCCATTCTTCCTTGCAAAAGGCTTCTAGTTCTGTGAGATTCTTGGGCCGCCTTGCATGCACAGCTCTTCTGAGGTCCATCCACAGATTTTGGATGATGTTTAGGTTGGGGGACTGTGGGGGCCATGGCAAAACCTTCAGCTTGCACATCTTGAGGTAGTCCTTTGTGGATTTTGAGGTGTGTTTAGGATCATTATCCTGTTGTAGAAGCCATCCAGCTTCTGTACAGATGGTGTGATATTTGTTTCCAGAATTTCCTGGTATTTAATTGAATTCATTTTTCCCTCCACCAGTGAAATATTCCCCGTGCCACTGGCTGAAACTCAAGCCCAAAGCATGATCGATCCATTCACGTGCTTAACAGTTGGAGAGGTGTTCTTTTCATGAAATTTTGCACCCTTTTTTCTCCAAACATACCTTTGCTCATTGCAGCCAAAAAGTTCTATTTTAACTTCATCAATGTATCAGGCTTGTTTAGATGTTCCTTTGCAAACTTCTGATGCTGAATTTTGTGGTGAGGATGCAGGAAAGGTTTTCTTCTGATGACTCTGCCATGAAGGTCATATTTGTGCAGGTGTCACTGCACAGTAGAACAGTGCACCACCACTCCAGGGTCTGCTAAATCGTCCTGAAGGTCTTTTGCAGTCAAATGGGGGTATTGATTTGCCTTTTTAGCAATCCTATGAGTAATTCTCTCGGAAAGTTTTCTTGGTCTTCCAGACTTCAACTTGACTTGCTCCGTTCCTGTTAACTGCCATTTCTTTATTACATTATGAACTGAGGAAAAGGCTACCTGAAAACGCTTTGCTATCTTCTTATAGCCTTCTCCTGGTTTGTGGACATTTTAATTTTCAGACTGCTAAGCAGCTGCTTAGAGGAGCCCATGGCTGCTGATTGTTGGGACAAGGTTTGAGGAGTCAGGGTATTTATAAAGCTTTGAAATTTACAACACCCGGCCTTTCCTAATGATGACTGAACAAGCTATAGCCCTAACAAGCTAATTAAGGTCTGAGACTTTGGTAAAAGTTATCTGAGAGCCCAAATCTCTTGGGGTGCCCAAACTTTGCATGGTGTTCCTTTCCTTCCCCCCCCCCCACTTTACGACAGCTATTTTAATATCTTAATCTGAGGGCAATTGATGAACGCAATTTGGACTAAGTAAGAGAAACAGGAACAAAGCAATTTTATATTGTCAAACATAACCCAATTCATTTTAAATATATATTATCTATAGTAACTTCACAGCCACTGTTGTAAAACAATATACAAGTACATTAGTTTGAAACACAGCTCAATGTCTGGTTTTGAGAACTTGCATCCAACACTCTTACCTGATAAGCCTTGTCACAAATTTCACAGTTATATGGTTTTCCACCTACATGTGTGACCATGTGTCTTTCCAGAAGCGATGGTGCACTAAAATTCTTGCCACAAACATCGCAGGGATTGTACTCAGGAGGATGGATTTTCTGGATGTGGTTCTTGTGGTCTTCTAGAGATGGAAAACTCATCCGGCATTTTTGACAGTCATATGGGTCTTCAATATCTGCAGAGATAAGTAAATATACCTCAGCTGCAGAAGTTAGCTGTCCACATGAAGAAAGTAGCACCTTCTCATTTTAGAAATAACCTGCACACTCTGTGTTAAAGAAGTTGCTTAAAAGACACTAAGTTGAAGAGACAGCATCTCAATTTGACATTATTGTAGATTAATAGTTGAACAGTTAAATCAGTCTTACAGCATAGTTTTTAGCTCTTCTGCAAGTTGCTTCAACATTATTGATTTTACTTGTCAGCGTACAATCTCCATGTAATTACAATAATAAAGCACACATTTTTAAAAGGAAAGCCTTGCTTTGCTGATGGATTCACACAAAATCCGTAAAATACATAATACTCAAAACGACTGAAACAAGAGATCATCTGTCTAATCTGATATAGATGTTTCCAATAGCAATAATGCAAATCTGAAGGAAGACTGGGGAAAAATACATTGTGCTTCTACCCTTTTAATGTCATGCTTCATCAGACAATTTCCACATACTTAGTATTTCATCAAAAGCATGTGCTTACTCATAAGCTGTCTCTATTCTATCACCATGACCTCCAGAAATGAATTCTGTAAAGTTTTTTTTTAAAAAAGCAAAATTGAAACAGATCTTTATGACTGTCTACTTTTGGCCATGACTACTGAGGCACCACTTGAAACCAAATCTGTATTTATTTCATCACCAGATAGACTTTACACAGGGGTTTCCTAAGGTGAAAGAATAATGAAGCGTTAATGCTGGACTGTTAAAACAACTGAATTTTTCCTAATTTCCTGAATTTCAAATCCAGATGGGAAAAGTAGTCAAAGTCAAAAATTAGGTAATCAACTGTCACCTTTTAAATTGATGATGTACAGCTCACTTAGTGGCATCACTGGATGACAGAGAAGATGTAACTAACTCTAATTCACTTTCACTTCTTACTTGTCTTATTTATTGTCAGATGGACAAAAACATTCTGCAATGAAACAGACTAAAGCCACCACTGTCCACAGTTCTCAGCAGCTAATATCTTCATGGTTATCAACAGATCTGAGCCTAGAGACATCTAGTCAGAGCCTTACAGTTTATATAAAATGACTTGAACAAACCAAAAGACTGACTGGTAAGTTTACTAATAATGCAAAGATAGGTAAAGAAATAAGTGCCGAAGGCTACAAAGAGATAGAGATAGGTTATGCAAGTAGATAGGGATCTGGCAAATGGAGTATAATGCAGAGAAAAGTGAAATTGTACACTTAGTCAGAAACAAACATTTAAAGGGGAAATGAAGAGCGTCCTGGGAATCCTACCGAGGAAGACTTATGCGAGTGCAGTAAGTAATTAGGAAAGCTAAAAAAAGTTACCATTTATTAAAAAGGGGCAATTGAATGCAAACTGAAGAGTTGAAGAAGCCACATCTCTTAAGTATATTAAAAAATTATCTAAAGATTGTAATGTAGCAGTATTTTTACAAATCAAATATTGTTTAGTGAAGAACGGATGAACAGCTTAGACATATCTGCAATATTTCAGAGTAGAAGCCGATTTGATTGAAATATATATTGCCCTGAGAAATCTTGACAGGGTGGAAATACAGAGAGAATTTAGAACCAGAGGTCACTGTTGAAAAATAAGGGTTCACTCATTTAAGTTTGTGATGATGCTATTTTTTTTAACTCTAAAATAATTGAGTTTTTGAAGCTCTCAAATATCTGCAGAAGCTATGCCTTTAAATATTTTTACAGCAAGAAGTTGAAAGCTACTTGATAAATAAGAGGTGAAAGTTTACCATACAGAGACAGGAATGCAAAATTAAGATTACAATCACACCGTCTCAATAAATGGTGCAGCAGGATTCAGGGCTTGAGCAGTCTGCTCTCCTGCTATTACAGATTGACTACTTCTGTAATAAAGCCTTTCCTGCTTTTGAAAGCCCCAGCCACATCATACAGCAGAGAAATGGGCTCTCCATCCAATTTGCCTGTATATATTATCATGAAATTACTATTCAAATGCTTGCTTGGTTAGCCTCAGCTTACATCCTCTTAATCCCTGACTTTGTTTTCAGTATCTTAACTCTCAGTTAGGTCCCATTCACCTTTATTGAATTGAATTGACTTTATTTCTTATATCTTTCACATACATGAGTAAAAATCTTCATGTTACATCTCCACCTAAATGTGCAATGAGCCATCATAGTAATTTATAATAATAGAAATACACTCAAATCAGTGTGAGTTAATCAGTCTGATGGCCTTGTGGAAGAAGCTGTCCCGGAGCCCGTTGGTCCTGGCTTTTATGCTGCGGTACCGTTTCCCAGATGGTAGCAGCTAGAATAGATTGTGGTTGGGGTAACTCGGGTCCCCAATGATCTTCAGGCCCTTTTCTCACACCTTTCTTTGTAAATGTCCTGAATCATGGGGAGTTCACAACTATACATGCACTGGGCTGTCTGCATCACTCTATGTAGAATCCTGCCATTGGGGGAGGTACAGATCCCATGCCAGGCAGTGTTGCAGCCAGTCAGGATGCACTCAGTTGTGCCCCTGTAGAAAGTTCTTAGGATTTGGGGGCCCATACCAAACTTCCTCAACCGTCTGAGGTAACAGAGGCACTGTTGTGCCTTTTTCACCACACAGCTGGTGTGTACAGACCACGTGAAGTCCTCGATAATGTGGATGCTGAGGAACCTGAAGCTATTTACCCTCTCAACCCCAGATCCATTGAAGTCAATAGGGTTAGTCTGTCACCATTCCTACTGTAATCCACAACCAGCTCCTTTGTTTTAGCGACATTGAGGGAAAGCTTGTTTTCTTGACACCACTGTGTCAGAGTGATGACTTCTTCCCTGTAGGCTACTTCGTTATTATTTGAGATTAGGCCAATCAATGTAGTGTCATCGGCAAATTTAATTAGCAGATTAAAGCTGTGGGTGGTGACACAGTCATGGGTATACGGGGAGTAAAGGAGGGGCTTAAGACACAGCCCTGAGGGGCTCCTGTGTGAGAGTAAGAGGGCAGGAGGTGAGGGAGCCCACTCTTATCACCTGCCGGCAATCTGACAGGAAGTCCAGGATCCAGCTGCACAAGGCAGGGTCAAGGACGAGGGCTCTTGAGTTTCTTGTCAGGCCTGGATGAATACCTTTACCTTGTGCTTTCTAATATACATTGACTCCCTCTCCAGAAATACACTGACTTTACCATCCTGTTATTATATTCAAAATTTATTCTTGTTCTTGGCCTTTCTGACTTTTGTAACCTCTTACAACCTTCCAAGATTATTATACCAAGTGTTTATCACTCCAGTCTTTTCACATATCCAAGTACTAAACTCTACTATCCCTTCTCAACAATTCTTTCCTCTCTTCCTCTTTAAAATGTACAGACATACTTTTGTGCATCAGTCCAAACATCCAGATAGCATATTTCCCCTCAGCACCAGATTCTGCAGCCCCAGCACTTTTCAACTCATCCAGTCCTTCATTTTTTAAGTTTGTAACAAATTTAGTCAATTGCTGCCAGCAAATAACGATACATTGCTTGATTAACCCCTTCAATCAAGTTTCTTTCTGTCTGATAATATCTTGTAGATTTTGAGAAATCCAATGTCATTTTGATTTATTGTTAAATTGCTTAACACTGCAGATGAGAAATCAGAAAGCGAATCAATGTGCATTAGTCTTCAAACACTAGTTAATGTAGAATACGTCTTGAAAGTTTTGTCCTTGTTACATTGATACTCACTGTGAAAGGAGCGCAGGTGCATTGACAACCCGTTGGCCTGGCTGAACCCTTTGCCGCATTCCCGGCAGACATATGGCTTGTCTCCAGTATGTGTCCGTACATGGCGTGTCAATTCAATTGACTGTGCAAACACTGCATCACAGTACTGACATGCGTACATTTTTCCTATTGAAACACAGGAATCCATGAGATTTAATGCTAAATAACGATAAAAAAACTCCAAGTACACTTGTTCCTGCCATTATGTTAGCCTAGTGCTTTCTCAATATTAAGCTGGGGACAACTTTTATTACATTCAAAAGAAGATGATGAGAGAAACCACAAGATTTGGGTGATTTGTCAAAGCAGCCATTATCAGTTGCGTCGATGCCCATCTTGTGCCAGCAAGGATGAACATCTGGGCCTACACCCCAGCCCTGAGAGACCACCTCACTCATTCTAGACGTCCAAAGCAGACTTTTTACAAGAAGACCTGTGTCGTTGTGTGAGTGAGGTCAACGGACAGAAGAAATGGTAGATATGAAGCTGTCACTTTATTTGACAAAATATCACAAATAAGCTGACAGACACGCTTTTGGAGCAAAGGTCTGCTTGACCCAGCACCACACATTTTAAGTGCTAAAGGAAAATCCAAAACAACTTAAACAAATCCATATTTACAATGCTTCCTTTGAACCACTTGTAACAGCTTCAAATGCCTGGATCTTCCAACCATCACACCCAAAATAAGTGTTAATTACTATTGGGAACCAGGAAATAGGACGTAGATTGGAGTTGTGTATAAGCGGGCAATTAGTTAAGTGCCTGTTTCTTGGTCTGCCTAGTCTGCATTTTACTGTTCTGAACTGCATTTTAAATTTAATTTTCAATGAATATTCAAATCTGAAGGCTAGTGGCCAAAGTCAGTTAACATTAAATGTTACATGCGCTAACCCCAAAATTTGTTTTAAAAACCTGCCATGATTCATTGCTGCAGGAGTGCTAGCAGAGTTCCTGGCATAGCAACAGAGATACAGTCATTCAGGATGACATCATCAGAAATGCATTCCATATTTGATGCTACAATGTAATGACCTCTTTCTGTTGATTCCATTTGCACACTCATTCCATGGAAGGCATCCAAAGAACTAGTCAAGGGAAGAGTGTCCTCTTCTGAAGGTCTCCATCCCTTTTCAGTTCTGTTGATTTTGTGTACTTGGATTTTCAGATGGCCTTTGACAAGGTGCTACACATAACGCTGCTTACAAGCTACGAGCCATGTTATTACAGGAAGAATTCTAACATGTATAAAGCAATGGCTGATTGGCAGGAGAAAGAGTGGAAATAAAGGGAGCCTTTTCTGGGTGGATGACAGTGACTAGTGGTGTTCCACAGAGGTCTGTGGTGGGACCAGTCTTTCTGTGTTATATGTCAATGATTTGGATGATGGAATTGATGACTGTGTTACAAAGTTTGCAGACAATACAAAGGTAGGTGGAGGGACAGTAATTTTGAGGAAGTAGAGAAGGACTTAGATTAAGAGAATGGGAAAAGAAGTGGCAGATGAAATACAGTGTTGGGCAGTGTGTGGTCATGCACTTTGGTATAAGAAATGAAAGGGTTGACTATTTCCTAAGTGTAGAGAAATTTCAAAAAACTGAGGCCAAAAGGACTTTGGAGTCCTTGTGCAGGTTTCCTGAAAAGCTAATTCACAGGTTTTGTTCATTGTAAGGATAGCAAATGTGATGCTAGCATTCATTTTAAGAGGACTAGGATATAAAAACAAGGATGTAATGTTAAGACTTTATAAAGGACTGGTGAGACATCACTTGGAGTATTGCGAGCAGTTTTAGCCTGTTTATGTGCTGAAACTGGAGAGAGTTCATAGGAGGTTCACAAAAATAATTCCAGGATTGAATGGCTTAATATATGAAGAGCGTTTAATGGCTCTGGGCCTGCATTCACTAGAATTCCTAAGAATGAGGGGTGACCACATTGAAACCTATCGAATGGTTAAAGGCCTTGATAGAGCCTGTGTAGAGAGGAATAGAGGGGTGCCCTTTTAGGATGGAGATGAGGAGGAATTTCTTTAGCCAGAGAGTGGTGAATCTGTGGAATTCTTTGCCACACATAGCTGTGTAGGCCAAGGTTGATCGGGCATGAAGGGATACAGGGAGAAGGCAGAAGATTGGGGCTGGGAGGAAAATTGGATCAGCCATGATAAAATAGTGTGGCAGACTCGATGGGCCAAATGGCCTAATCTATTCCCATACCTTATGGTCTTTTAATACCATGGGATATACGCTGCAACTTTAAGATCCATCTTGTCATGTCATACATCCTCTTATGTATTAATCTAAAAGGTTAATGACAGCCTTTCCTCTTTAGGGACATTTGGATGACTTGTCTTCTACCAAATATTTTCACTAATCCCTCCCATTGTTCATTAAGACTTGGTTGCATTGATCACTGCATTTAGCCTGTCAAAATCAGTTTTCCTATCAACCACTCAGAAACCAGTAAGAATTTTGAGTCTTGATCCAGAATAAGATCCTGTATACTTTACTCCAAAATGGCACAGAAACCCTTTAAGTAAAGGGTTAGAGACAAGTTCTGTCAATCTCATACCTTCTGAATGTTTTTTCTTCATGTGATAGGCCAAAGCTGCAGCCTGCATAAATGTCATATCACAATGTTTGCAGAAGAATGGCTTCTCTCCAGTGTGGAGTCTCATGTGATTCTTCAGTGTGGAATTTGCTGCAAATTTTGCCCCACAGTCATTACAAGAGAAAGGCTTCTCATCGAAGTGATCAGAGCGCTTATGATATTGCATTCCTGTAGAAGATAATGAAACATGAAAAACAAAGCTTAAAATATTTAATATATGAGATAAAGCAAGCTGGGGGCAATCATAAACGAGAGAGAATCTGCAGATGCTGGAAATGCAAGCAACACACACAAAATGCGGGAGGAACTCAGCAGGCCGACCAGCATCTATGAAAAAAAAGCACAGTCGACATTTTGGGCCGAGACCCTTTGACAATAGACAATAGGTGCAGAAGTAGACCATTCGGCCCCTCGAGTCCGCACCGCCATTCTGAGATCATGGCTGATCATTCACTATCAATACCCAGTCCCTGCCTTGTCCCCATATCCCTTGATTCCCCTATCCATCAGATATCTATCCAGCTCCTTCTTGAAAGCATCCAGAGAATTGGCCTCCACCGTCTTCCGAGGCAGTGCATTCCACACCTCCACAACTCTCTGGGAGAAGTAGTTCTTCCTCAACTCTGTTTTAAATAATTGACCTCTTATTCTCAATCCATGTCCTCCTGGTACTGGACTCGCCCAACATCTGGCACATATTTCCTGCCTCAATCCTATCAAATCCTTTAATTATCTTAAACGTTTCAATCAGATCCCCTCTCAATCTCCTCAATTCCAGTGTGTACATGCCCAATCTCTCTGCGTAAGACAGCCCTGCCATCCCAGGAATCAACCTAGTGAATCTACGCTGCACTTCCTCAATCGCCAGAATGTCCTTCCTTAAACCTGGAGACCAAAACTGTACACAATATTCCAGGCGTGGTCTCACCAGGGCCCTGTACAAATACAAAAGGACATCCTTGCTCTTGTACTCAATTCCCCTTGTAATAAAGGCCAACATTCCATTTGCCCTCTTCATTGCCTGTTGCACTTGCTCATTCACCTTCATTAACTGATGAACTAGGACTCCTAGGTCTCTTTGCATTTCTCCCTTACCTAACTCTTTGCATTTCTCCCTTACCTACTCTAACTCTACGTTCAGACAATACTATGCCCTCTTGTTCCTGCTTCCAAAGTGGATAACTTCACATTTATTCACATTGAATGACATCTGCCAAGTATCTGCCCACTCACCCAGCCTATCCAAGTCTCCCTGTATTCTCCTAACGTCCTCTTCGCATGTCACACTGCCACCCAGTTTAGTATCATCAGCAAACTTGATGATATAGTTTTCAATGCCCTCATCTAAATCGTTGACATAAATCGTAAAGAGCTGTGGTCCCAATACAGAGCCCTGTGGTACCCCACTAGTCACCTCCAGCCAGTCCGAGAAACACCCATTCACTGCTACCCTTTGCTTTCTATCTGCCAACCAGTTTTCTATCCATGTTGAAACACTTTCTTTCTTTTTCAATCTTTTTATTGAATTTCATATATAAAAAAAACATATCGTAATATTGAATAGGTTATGAGTACATTAGACTTAAAGTTGAATTAGTAATAAAATAACAATATCTTATTAAAATATCAGCAAAAAAATAGTACATTAATCAATCTAACCTATATTAATTATACATGAAAAAGATTAAGAATAATCATCAAAAGAAGAAAGAAAAAAAATTTTAAAAAATACAAGAAAAAAGAATATATATTGAAAACAAATTAAACCTAAACGAAACATGGGCAATAATAACAGTTTATATGTATATGATAGTGTCAAAAACTCCGGAACTCCATACCAGAACAAGAATAAAAAGAGAAAAGGTCTGGAAGAGACCAAATTAATTCATATGAAAATGTCGAATGAACGGTCCCCAAGTTTCTTCAAATTTAATTGATGAGTCAAAAATAGTGCTTCTAATTTTTTCTAAGCTCAAATAAGAAATAGTTTGAGAGAACCACTGAAACGTGGTAGGAGGATTTACTTCTTTCCAATTTTGTAATATAGACCTTCTGGCCATTAATGTTACAAAGGCGAGCATTTGTCTAATTGAAGGGGAAAACCGGTTACCATCCTCATTTGGTATACCAAAAATTGCAGTAATAAAATGAGGTTGTAAATCAATATTCCAAATTGAGGAAATAATAGCAAATATGTCCTTCCAATAGTCATGTAAAGTGGGACATGACCAAAACATGTCGGTCAATGAGGCCACATCTAAATGACATCTGTCACATTGAGGGTTAATATGAGAATAGAATCGAGCAAGTTTATCTTTAGACATATGGGCTCTATGTACAACCTTAAATTGTATTAAAGCATGTTTAGCATATATAGAAGAAGAATTAACCATTTGTAGAATTTTTTCCCATTTTTCTGTTGATATATTATATTGAAGTTCTTTTTCCCATTCTTGTTTAATTCTACCTGATATTTCTGGTTGTATCTTCATAATCATATTATAAATAAGAGCCACTAATCCCTTCTGACAAGGATTCAAGGTAAAAATCATATCTGAAAAATCTATCAAAGTTGAATTGGGGAAGGATGGTAGAACTTTATGTAAAAAATTTCTGATTTGTAAGTATCTAAAAAAATTAGATTTAGGTAACTTAAATTTGTTGGAAAGTTGGTCAAAAGACATCAAACTACCTTCAAAAAAAAGATCTCGAAAACATATTATACCTTTCCTTTTCCATATGCTAAAAGTTTGATCTGTCAAAGAAGGTTTAAAAAAGTTAAGTCAGATAGGGCTTTCTAGAACAAAGTTTTTCGGAGTAAAAAACTTACGAAATTGAAACCAAATTCGTAATGTGTGCTTGACAATAGGGTTGGATAACTGTTTATTGAATTTAACTAAATCAGTAGGAAGAGAAGAACCAAGAACAGAGAATAGAGAATATCCTTGTGCATCATTGCATTCTAAATTTACCCACTGTGGGCACAATGGTGAATCCAAATCTAATTTCCAATATATTAAGTTTCGAATATTATTCGCCCAATAGTAAAATCTAAAGTTAGGTAAAGCTAAACCACCATCTTTTTTAGATTTTTGTAACTGCCTTTTACTTAACCTGGGGTTTTTATTTTGCCACACAAATGAGGAAATTTTTGAATCAATGTTATCAAAAAAAGATTTAGGAATAAAAATTGGTAAGGCTTGAAATAAATATAAAAATTTCAGTAAAATCATCATTTTAATAGCATTAATCCAGCCAACTAATGATAAGGATAAAGGAGACCATCTTGTAGTAAGTTGTTGAATCTGATGAAGCATAGGTAAAAAATTCAATCTGAATAAATCTTTATATTCCTTGGTAATTTTTATACCTAAATAAATAAAGTTATCAGTAACAACTTTAAATGGTGTCCTGTCATTCAATAAAGTTTGCGCATATAAAGGGAATAATTCACTCTTATCCAAGTTTAGTTTATAACCAGAAAAACTACCAAATTGAACCAACAAAGATAAAATAGCGGGAATAGACCTGTCAGGATCAGAAATATATAACAACAAGCCATCAGCATAAAGTGATAACCTGTATAACTTCTCATTACGGGTAATACCAAAAATATTAGGGGATTCACGAATAGCAATGGCTAAAGGTTCTAATGCAATATTAAATAATAAAGGACTTAAGGGACAACCTTGTCTCGTACCACGAGATAATTGAAAAAAAGGGGATCTGTAATTATTTGTAAGAACAGAAGCAACAGGTTTATAATATATTAATTTGATCCATGATATAAAATTAGGACTAAAATTAAAATTTCTCAAAGCATTAAATAAGTATGTCCATTCAACTCTATCAAAAGCTTTTTCAGCATGTAATGAAATAACACATTCTGAGGTTGTGGGTGAAGAAGTGTAAATTATATTAATCAATTTTCTAACATTAAAAAAAGAATACCGGTTCCTAATAAAACCAGTTTGGTCTTCTGAAATAATTTGTGATAGTAACTTTTCTAATCTAATAGCTAAAATTTTTGTAAGAGTCTTAGAGTCTACATTTAATAGCGATATAGGGCAATAAGATGCACATAGAGTAGGATCCTTATCTTTTTTAAGAATTAGAGAGATAGTAGCTTAATAAAAAGACTGGGGTAGTCTCTTCTTAGTAAATGCATCATTAAAGATTTCACATAACCAAGGGGAAAGCAAAGAAGAAAAAGTTTTAAAAAATTCTATGATATAACCATCAGGACCAGGAGCTTTCCCTGAATTCATTGATGAGATAGCCTCTCCTATTTCAGCCACAGAAATAGGAGCATCGAACAAGCTCCGATCTTCATCTGTCAGTTTAGGAATATTCAAATTGTTAAAAAAATTATCCATCATGGATAGATCACCATCAAATTCTGATTGATATAAAGATTTATAAAAATCTTGGAAAGTATTATTAATTTCTTTATGATCAGTAGTCAGATTACCGTCTTGTTTACGAATTTTAATAATTTGTCGCTTAGTCGAAATAGCTTTTAATTGGTTAGCTAACAATTTACCAGTTCGATCACTATGAATATAAAATTGAGCCCTAGTCTTAATTAATTGATTATCAATTGAAGAAGATAATAGTAAACTATGTTCCATTTGAAGCTCAACTCTCTTCTTATAGAGTTCTTTGGTAGGATTCACGGAATAAATCTTACAAATTTCTTTAATTTTATCCACTAATAAAGCAATATCTAAATATCTTTGTTTTCTTTTACCGACGGAATATGAGATAATTTGTCCACGGATAAAAGCCTTAAAAGAGTCCCAAAGTATTCCTCTGTCAATCTCTTCGGTATAGTTTGTTGAAAAAAACAAGTCAATTTGCTGTTTTATGAAGGTTATAAATTCTGGATCTTGAAGCAAAGTAGCGTTCAGTCTCCAAGATCTAGTATTATTGAAAGAGTCCGAAATCTTGATAGATAACTTCAAAGGTGCATGATCCGAAATGGCAATAGAGTCATATTTACAATCAGTAACATCTGTTAATAAACGATGATCAATAAGGAAATAATCAATTCTAGAATAACTGTGATAAACATGTGAAAAAAATGAAAATTCTTTATCTTTAGGGTTCAAAAACCGCCATATTTCAGTAATTCCCTAATCAACCATAAAGGAATTAATAAGTAAGGCTGATCTATTCGGAAGAATTCGAATAGGTTTAGATCTATCCATCAAAGGATTCAGACAACAGTTGAAATCTCCACCCATTATCAGCATATATTCATTTAGATTAGGGAGGGAAGTAAATAAACGTTTAAAAAATTCAGGGCAGTCAAAGTTTGGAGCATAAATATTAACTAGAGCCACTTTTCGATTAAAAAGTGATCCAGTTATCAACAAAAATCTGCCCTGTGGATCAGAAATAATTTCATGATGTGTAAACGAAATTGAGGGGTCTATAAAAATAGACACAACCCTAATTTTGGCGGTACAATTCGAGTGAAATTGTTCACCCTTCCAGAACCGAAAAAAGCATTGATTATCCTCCCTCCCAATATGGGTCTCCTGTACAAAAATAATATTAGCATTTAGACTATGAAATACTTTAAATATTTTTTTACGTTTAATCGGATGATTTAAACCATTAGTATTCCAAGAGATAAAATCAATAGACTTATCCATCATGCCAATACTAATTGTATATATCATAAAAGGTTAAAAAAATACATAACCCATAATTCAGGAAGAAGGAAAAATGATTCAGGAGCAACTGGAGAACATGACACTTCAACAATATTAATAATCTAAAGTTGGCCCATAAACTAAAAGCAAAAGAATAAAAAGCAAAAGCGTGAAAAAAGATCCCTATCCCCTCCCCCAACCACACGAAAAAAAGCCAAGCGGCAGGCGCACAAACTAATACTAATATTACCCCCATTTTCAAGATGGCAACTTCATGAAAAGAAAGAAAAAAGACTATCTAACAACCAGATATAAATACAGGGCTGTAAAAAGAAAGAATATATCAATCAAAATGAAAAAATAATATAATAAAGCAAAAGAACATTAGTAAAAAAGGATAAACATTAAAGTTTAAAATAGTGTAATATGCCTTTAAAAAAAGATTCCATATTCAGATACAAGAAAATGATGTTTCAAAAACAGAGACTTATGGGAAGAAGAAACGACATTTTGAAAAAACCATATTACAGAATATAAGTGTAAATTCACCAATTAAAAAAAGGTCATCAAAAAAGGATTAAAAAAGGTTTCAATAATCACTACAATATATAAAAAAAAGGTCCAAAAATCCAAAACATTCGTCCCATTTTCAAGTAGAAGCAAATAAATGGTTACGGAAAGCAAAGTCTTATGGGAAGAAGAAACGACATCTTAAAAAATAAATCATTATTACAGAGTATTAACATGTATATCCAATTCAGAAGAAAAAAATTAAGAAAAAAAACATTATAGTAAAATTAGAAGAGCTTCTATAAACCATGATAATAAAAAAAGACCAGGTCTGCAGACCAAAGTAAAAAGCTATACCGCAGCTTCACAAGTTAAAGCCCAAAACGAAATGGTATCTTTTCTCCAAAAATTCTTCAACATAACACATAGTTCAACTTATACTAGAAGACCGATATTCTTCGACGAATTTCTTCGCTTCTTCCGGAGTATTAAAGAAGCGCTGACTGTTGTCACTCAACGTAATTCTGAGATTCGCTGGGTATCTTAAAGCTTGTTTAAGTCCAATCGAATGAATCTCTGCCATCACTGGTTTAAAAGCGATTCTCGCCTTCATCACATCAAATGAACAATCTTCAACAATTCGAAACTTGTTGTTTCTGTGAGAAATCATACCTTTCTGACGAGCTAATCGGATTAAAAGCTTTCTCCCGAGGATAATGGAGGCGAACAATCACAGCTCGTGGCTTATCTCTCGAGATCGAAAATCTCGAAACTCTGTGAGCACGATCGATAGTAGGTTTAGCCCGCAAAGCGTCCTCACCGAAAATTTCCCACAATAAGTTAGAGAAATATTCAGTTAAGTCACCAGACTCAACATTTTCGGGAAATCCGATAATACGCAAGTTTTGTCTGCGAGATCGGTTTTCAAGATCGGAGATTTTAAACTTAATTCGCTCCACTATTTTAGCGGTCGACCATAACTTCTCCTCCAATGTTTCAATAGTACGTATTTTTTCACAAATTAACTTGTCAAGAGCCGCAAAATTTTCTTCATGCCGTTCAATATCTGCTGCCTGCGATTGAAGCTTGGTATCAAACGATCTAACGACTTCTTCAAGCTCAGACATTTTCGCAGTAAGCTTATTTTCCAGACTTGCAAATTTAGTATCCAGAAGACTGGAGATTGCCTCAAGAGATGGAGGGTCTTTAGACAATTTCTTAGATACAGACATTTTAAGTTTGAAAAGATTAAATCAAGTATTATTTTAAAAAAGTAAATCGTGAGTATCAACCCATGCAATTAAGTACGAAAAGATTTGATTAAAGGGTGATTATAGTTTAAAAAATGAAGAGCGCCTGAAGGCAGATGTCTACGTCGCCATCTTGAAACTCCGCCCCCCAAGGTTCCATGTTGAAACCCTGCCCCCAATGCCATGAGCTCTGATTTTACTCACCAATCTCCCATGTGGCACCTTATCGAATGCCTTCTGAAAATCTAGGTACACAACATCCACTGACTTACCCTCATCTAACATCCCTGTTACACCCTCAAAAAACTCCAACAGATTAGTCAAGCATGATTTGCCCTTGGTAAATCCATGCTGGCTCAGCCTAATTCTATTACTGCCATCAAGATGTGCCACTATTTCGTCCTTAATAATGGACTCAAGCATCTTCCCCACGACTGACGTTAGGCTAACAGGGCAATAGTTCTCTGTTTTCTCCTTCCCTCCCTTCTTGAAAAGTGGGAGCCACTCTCCAATCCTCAGGAACTGATCCTGAATCTATGGAACATTGGAAAATGATTACCAATGCATCCGCAATTTCCTGAGCCACCTCTTTTAGAACCCTCGGATGCAGACCATCTGGACCCGGGGATTTATTAGCCTTCAGTCCTACCAGTCTACTCATCACAGTTTCTTTCCTAATGTCAATCTGTCTCAATTCCTCTGATATCTTATGACCCTGGCCCATCCATACATCTGGGAGATTGCTTGTGTCCTCCCTGGTGAAGACAGATCTAAAGTACGCATTAAATTCTTTTGCCATTTCCCTGTTTCCCATAACAATTTCTCCCAATTCATTCTTCAAGGGGCCAACATTGTTCTTAACTATCTTCTTTCTCTTCACATAGCTAAAAAAGCTTTTTCTATCCCCTTTTATATTCCTGGCTAGACTGAGCTCATACCTGATTTTTTCTCTCCGTATTGCTTTTTTAGTCAAGATCTGCTGTTCCCTAAAACTTTCCCAATCATCTGTATTCCCACTCATCTTAGCCCTGTCATACTTCTTTTTCTTTAATGCTATGCAATCTCTGACTTCCTTTGTCAACCACTGTGGCCCCTTCCCCCACTTTGAATCCTTCCTTCTCATTGGAATGAGCTGCTTTTGCATCTTTTGTATTATCCCCAAGAATATCTGCCACTGCTGCACTGTCTTTCCTGCCAGGGCATCCGCCCATTTAACTTTGGCCAGCTCTTCCCTCATGGCTCCGTAGTCTCCTTTATTTAATTGCAACACTGACACCTCTGATCTGCCCTTATCCCTCTCAAATTGTAGATAAAAACTTATCATGTTATGATCACTACTTCCTAATGGCTCCTTTACTTCAAGATCACTTATCAATTCCTGTTCATGACACATCACCAAATCCAAAATAGCCTCGTTCCTGGTTGGCTCAAGCACAAGTTGTTCCAAAAATACATCCCTTAGACACTCCACAAACTCCCTATCCTGGGGTCCAGCACCTACCTGATTCTCCCAGTTCACCTGCATGTTGAAATCTCCCATAACGACTGCATTACCTTTAGCACATGCCAATGTTAACTCCCTAATCAACTTGTACCCAATATCCACGCTACTGTTTGGGGGCCTGTACACAACACCCATTAGGGTCTTTTTACCCTTACTGTTCCTCAGCTCAATCCACACAGACTCTACTTCCCCTGTTCCCAAGTCACCTCTTGCTAAGGACTGAATCTCATTCCTCAGCAACAGGGCCACCCCACTCCCTCTTCCCATATTTCTGTCTCTACGATAGCATGTATACCCTGGTACACTCAATTCCCAGGCCTGATCCCCTTTGGCAGGACTCCGAAATGTCGGCCCAGAACCTTTTTCCCTAAGGATGCTGCCCAGCCTGCTAAGTTCCTCCAGCGTTTTGTGTGTGTTGGGAACAATCAAGTTGTCTATGAGACAACAAATGAGTGCACAGAATGTAACTGGATTTGGAAATGCCTGAAAGCAGCTCTTCAAGGTTTGGTAGCCTAGTAATTATTGTAATGGTCATCAGGAGTTAAAATTCTGCAACAAAATGTGAAACTATTTTAAAAAACTGGCAAACTTATCAGGCTGGCATCTGGGTATAATAAGGAAAGCTGAGATAGGCTCGAAAATGTTTTGTTGATGAAGAGAAGTTGTAGCACCGCTGATCCAGTCAGTAATACATCACACTGTTAATTCTTCATTGATTGTTAAAGTAGGATGGTAAAAAGTTCCCAATTACTATCACCATAGGGAATACAGATTAACTGTACTATTCTCATGGGTTATTTAGTATTATCTTACACTACTTCTCCCTCAGATTGCCAACAGAATACTTTTGCCTTCAGTAGCCCACTGAACCACCCCTTCCTTTTCTTCCCTGTATTGAGCTAATCACTCTATTGTGCATGGACAAAAGCAGCAAACAGGTAGCATTTGGGTGCTCTGTTAGTCAAGGTCGACCATGGACGTTGCAACCCAAATGTTTATGCGATATGTAAGACAATATGATGTGGAGAGCAAGCTGTTGCCCATGTAGCAGGCTCCCCCTTTCCACGCAGCTGATGAATCCAAAAGAACAGCATAGACCAAGAACAGTTTTACACGACCAGCATCATAGGAGTCGCCAGTCAGCATTGAACTCAACGTAGGACTGCCTTAGTGATTCCAGCTCTTGATTTTTCCTCAGAGTTTACTTTCAAGGATATCCCCATGAGTGTGCATCACCGTAAGGCAGTGGAAGTTTGAGATCAGAGTTCCCTTCTCCAAGATGAGCTGCCAACCACTGTTGATGAGTCCCCTCTGCCCAAAGCTTCTGGTTTTAAGCTACCAGTAACCCACCTTTGCACCTTCTCCTGTCAGTATAAATGGTTCTGCTGGGCTTAGTAGCTAAGCCACACATGAAGACCAGGAGCTGGACTTGGTCATCAGAGGCCATTTGAGTTGCATGTTATTGGGAGCATTTAATAGATAATGGGAACTTATGTTAATTACCAACCCAGCTATAATATCATTAAGGAACAGGCGATATTATTAGAGAGATAAATAATGATTGTCCAATAGTTACTAATGCTGGTAAAAGGCATTACTAAGTGTAACATTTACATCAAAAGCAGTATGACTGCACTTCAAAGATATATCACTGGCTATGATCAACATAAACATCCTGGATCTGAAAGATACAATATTAATAGAAGTTCTTTATGAATAGGTCTTACAAAGTTCTTTTAAAAATCTAGGTGTAACTGTGAGCAAGGAAAAGAATTTAGAGAAGAAGACCAGAACTCTACTGGAACTGATATTAATAAAGAACAAAATCAATTACATTTCAAAGAAATTGCTTAGAATGGAATTGAAAAGGAATTAAGCATCAGAAGTAGCGGTCTGTCATGCTGACCATGACCTGTTCTTACTCATTTACATCCTTTAACTACTTTTCCATCCACACTAATAAACTCTTCCAACACATATGGCAATATGGGACTTTCCACATCATACAGCAGGCAAACAATTGGTTTAGTAATCATTACAGAAGGTCTCTCTGGTGCTTCCTGCTCCTTCCCCTTTCTGCCAACTGTGATTCTCCTCTGTTTGCCCCTTTCCCACTCTCCCATTGCATCATTAGTACAGTGCAAAACATAACATTATAATGCTGTGCTAAAAGTCTTTGGCACCCTAGCTATAGACTTTTGCACAGTACTATACTTTCCCTTCTATTTGACCTCCTAAAGTGCAACACTCCACACTTGCCCAAATTAAACTCCACCTACAATCTTTCTGTCCAAATCTCCAAGGTGTACAAGTTGCACCATTCACAATTCCATCACCTTTTATGTTATGAATCAGCTAACCTACATTTTCACCAACATCCAAGGTCTCAGCACTGATCCTCAGAAACAATCTTGGTCACAGATCTCCAGTCACAATAATTTTCCTCCACCCCTATGTCTTCTACAATGGTCAAGCCAATTTTGAATCCAATGAACACAATGAATGCTTATTTGGGGCCAGCACGGTAGCATCGTGGTTAGCACAAAGTCTTGTAGTACCAGCGACCCAGATTCAATTCCATTGCTGTCTGTAAGGAGTTTGCGTGTTCTCCCAGTGATCGTGTGTACTTCCTCTGGTTTCCTCCCACAGTCCAAAGACCTGCCGGTTGATAAGTTGATTGGTCATTGTAAATTGTCCCATATTAGGATAGGGTTAAATCGAGGTTGCTGGGCAGAGTGGTTCAAAGGACTGAAAGGGCTGATTCCGTGCTGTATTCCAATAAATAAATGCTTCACCTATTTCCTAATTGCTGTAATTTCTTCTACCTCATTCATTTATAGGACTTGTGATCACCCTTGTAGCTTTTTTTTTTGCATATTTTTAAGAGGATCCGATAAGCTGTTATATTTATTTCCTGCTTATACTCCTAAACTGATGTTTTTTTTATTCTCTAGGAAAGTCCCTCTTTTAGTTAAATACTACCCTTAATCCCCATTTAGCCTTGGCTAGATCTGTTTCCAATGGAGATTTTATTTCTCAATGCATAGCAGATATTCCAAGAATAATTCAGTATTTATTTTCATGTACACCATTGATGATCCACCAGCATGCCCTTAATCAAAGTTTCCAATCCACTTAAATCAAACACATCCAGCCCCAAAACTTACATAATCAGACTTACAGGAAGTCAGACTGGAGTTTCAGCCTTAAATATATTACTCTCAAATCTAAGGCTCCATAATATTAAATATCTTGCTTAAAAGGATCTTCGGGTACAAGATTACTTTCATCCTAATTATTAAAATCTAACAGTACAAACAGGCCTAATCTTATGATAGCTAATCAAAACATACCTTCACACCTTCGACAACTATTGATTCACCCAATCTAAATAAACAATGAATTCTCCCACCATTATTGTATTAGCATTTCAAATATACAATGGCATGGGGTCTGGTAACACACCCCAACAATTAAACACCATATAATATTTGTTTAAAAATCCCCCATTGTAGATTTGACATTTCAGTTATTGGAGTTACATACACTGACTCTGTTCAAGTACCTCTCTCAAAATCAATACTAACGTGTATATAATATTTCAGTAATATGTGAATAACATTGTAAATATGAGAGTAAAAACGAGCTAGCTTGTCTTTAGACATGTGGGCCCTATGCACCACCTTAAATTGTATCAACACATGTTTAGCACACATAGAGGAGTTGTTAACTAATTGGAGAATTTTCTCCCATTTCTCTGTAGGTAAGGAAAATTGAAGTTCCTTTCCCCATTCATTCTTAATTTTATCTGACATACCTGGCTGTATTTTCATAATCATATCATAAATAGTTGCTATTAAACTCTTCTGATAAGGGTTTAAACCTAAAAAAATTTCTGTGATATCAGTTGGATATGAATTCGGAAAAGTACGTAACATATTTTTCAAAAAGTTTCTAATTTGTAACTATCTAAAAAAATGGTCCTGGGCAGATTATCTATTAGACAACTGCTCAAAAGACATGAAACAGTTATCCAAGAGTAAGTCACAAAAACATGTTATACCCTGCGTTTTCCATACCAAAAAAGCTTGATCCATAACAGAGGGTTGAAAAAAGAAATTAGATATAATAGGGCTTGATAGAATAAATTTATTCAAGCCAAAAAATTTACAAAATTGAAACCATATTCATAGGGTATATTTAATTATTGGATTAACAATTTGTTTATTCAATTTAAAAAGAAAAAAAGGAAAACAAGATCTCTAAAATAGAAACCAATGAAAACCCTTGTACAGATTTACATTCAAGGTTTACCCATTGTGGACTTTGAATTACATCCAAATCCTGTGTTCAAAATATTAAATATCGGATATTAATTGCCCAGTAATAAAATCTTAAATTCGGCAATGCCAAACCACCGTCCTTTTTAAGACTTCTGTAAATATTTAGATGGCATTCTGAGGTAGCTTCTTTGACTCAAATGTTCTGGTTTTGCCCACTTTTGGAGAAATATTGGAAAGACATTTTTGATATTATTTCAACAGTTTTGAGTATAGATTTACATCCTCATCCTATTACTGCAATTTTTGGCTTACCAATGGTGGAACATAGTTATTTATCCTCTTCAGCTTGTCGGATGATTACATTTGATACCTTAATGGCTAGAAGATCCATTTTATTGAATTGGAAAGAGATTAATCCCCCTACTACATTCCAATGGTTTTCTCAGACTACATCTTGTTTAAATTTAGAAAAAAATCAGGTGTCACTTTTGACCCTTCGGTAAGAATTTGAAGAAACTTGGAGACCATTTATTCAACACTTTCATATGATGTAACTTGACCTTTTCTGAATCCCTTTTATTAACCTTGAATATTTGGATAGAGGAACGGAGTTATTGACATTATTGATTGTACCCAATGTAACAGCCAAACTTTGTTTAGTTTAGTTTTTTTTAAAGTTTGGTTTAGTTTTTTTTTATTTATAATTTGGTTTTTTTTTGACATATTTTCATTTTTTTTTCTACCATGTTTAATTACATTAAGAGTTTGGGATGCTTAGTACATTAGCGTTATTTATAGCTTTTACTCGTACTGTTTACCAACAATGTAACCCCAATCTCTCTGTACTACTGTTATTATGCAAATGTATTTGAAAATTAATAAAAAGATTAAAAAAAAAGAATAACTTTGTAAATATATTTTGATTAAGCATTCCTTGTTTCCAAATTTCATTATGGGTTATAAGTAGTATGAGAATGACATACATTATGCCACCACATCATATGTAAGCACGTTACCAAAAAAAGGACAGAAAAATATTACATAAATATCCTGGCCCCTGCATTTTTCTTTCAATTAGTTTCTGGAATTATAAAACATAACAGTGGCAACAAGGAAGTTTTAAAACAAACCCAGACGATTACTGGGTGATAATGATAATAAATTTTTTAAAAAGACAGACTTGTTTGATTGTACAATAGATAACTGGGTGATGTATATTGAATTAATTTAGCGGTAGTTTGAAGCAAATTAAATTGCCGATCAAGAACAATTGCCAGTATTGCTGACTGCGATGTGTTTGCTTAGAAGTTTAGCAGCTCAAACCAACCAGCCGAAATGTGCTTTGCTGATATCGTAAACATAATGAATGAACATTTAAACCCGAAACCACTGTTGATTGCAGAATGTTTTAGTTTGATTAGCAGAATCAAAAGGAAGGAGAGTCCATTTCAGCTTACATGACTCAACTGAAGAAATTGTCATAGCATTGTCAGTTCAGTAACTGGCTTAATGATGCACAGAGTTCATTTAGTTTGTGGCATCTTATAAGAAAGCATTCAAAAATGGCTACTAACTGAAGCACAACGTACACTTAAAAGAGCAGTTGAAATCACTGTAATAATGGAAACAGCTGAAGACACAAGTTCCAGTCAGGAATGAAAATGAACGTGAACAGAATTACAATGTCTGAACAGAAAAGTAACCAGCCAAACAAATTATATTATCGTTGGGGGCTCACATACACCACACCAATGCAGGGTTAAAGGCAAAACTTGAAGAAAATGCAACAAAGTTGCATACATATAAAGCACATGTGGGTGGGCAAAAATAAATAGACTGCAAATGCAAGAAAAAAAGTCTCAATTTCAAAAAGAGCACTAACCTGCAAGCTGTTGATGAAAAATCTAACAACAATGAGAGTAAAACCAGACTGGGTAGCCTTGAGATTTACAATGTGAAAACCAACAAGGGACAAGCAAAATAGCTTACCCCAGAAGTGAACGATAAATTAATTAAAATGGAATTAGCTACTGGTTTGGCTGATTGTCATATCACAAAATCAGTTTGAACAGTATTTCAAGATATGGAAGTGTAGCCTGCTAAGAACCTATACTGGAGAAAAGATAACTCCTGTGGGAATGACATTTGTAACAGTGAAATACAACAACCAGCAAGTCACTTTGGGTTTGCGCATGGTAAAAACAGGAGGGCCAGCATTGCGGGGCCAAGCTTGACTGAGACAACAACAACTTGATTGGAGATCCATTCCCATTTATATGTCACAACTCCTGCAAAACTGAAAGCAAAATAAGAAAGGTACTGGATGATGCCACAGCAATGTTCAAGGATGACATTAGAAAACTCAAACACATCTTAAGGGTAAAACAGTGTTAATGAAAATGCCACACCCAAAACCTGTCTTGTTCCTCATACCACGCTGATAAAGTAGCCAGTAAGCTAGAACGCATGGAGGCTGAGGGAATTCTTTCCACGGTTGAGTGAAGCCCAGGAGTGTAGCCAAGAAGAATGGGTCTGTCCAGGACCTATGGCAATTTGCAAGTCACTATCAACCAAGTACTGAAAGTAGATTACTACCTTCTGCTCAGGTTTGAGGATATCTTTGCAAAACCATCTGGAGGGAAATACTTCAGCAAAGTGCACTTCGCTGAAGCATAGTTAACAGATGGAAATGGAAGAGGAGACAAAGTGTTTTGCTCCATAAACACTCACAAAAGGCTTTATCGCTATAATAGGCTTTTTCTTGGAGTAGTATCTGCACCTGCGCCCTGCCAGAAAGCTATGGACCAGGTGCTGCAAGGCTGCCCAGGCACTCAGTGTTACTGGTGAGGATGACAAGCAGCATCTCCAAAACCTCAAGACAGTGATAAAAAGGTTAAAAGTTTGTGAAGCTTGCCTGTGACAGCTCCCCTTATGGTATAGATGCATTCCTCTCACATGTCGAGCGATTAAAGTGAATGCCCATTGCCTTTCCATCATGTTCCACTGCAAAGAAATATTACACACCGATTGAATGAGAGGCCTCAAGTCTGGTTTGGGGTGTAAAATGTTTCAACTAGCACTTGTATGGGATGGTAGCCCTCATTACTACCATCAGCATCCAGTTTCAATCCACAGAAAGGTGTTCCACTAGCAACAGCAGGGGAACTGCAGAGATGGGCTGTTTCTTGGAGGACATAATTACAAGGTCGAATTCAAGAGGACAACTAATCATGGAAATACTGATAGATTGTCCTATTTACACTTGGAAAAGGAGACATCAGAAAAAAATTACAAAAGACATTCTTCCTGACATAATCTTCCTAATGCAAATCTAAAGTAATTTCAAGCAGAGGCAATCCACCAGTAAAATGAACACCAGTAAAAAAACCCACTGGCCACCCAAGATGGCTGGAATGTGCAGCAGAATCCCAATTCCCCCATTTTTACCAGCACTGGGATGATCTTGCCCTTGACTGGGGTTGTTTTATGCAGTGACTGAGACTTGCTTTACCATCCAAAATGAGAGCTAAAGTGTTAGAGGCGCTACATTCCAATCATCTAGGTTTGGTCAAAATGAAGTGCTGGCTCAAAGCTTTGTCTGATGGCCTAGGATTGATCAGCTGATCAAGCAGCTTGCCATGCACTGTCCGGGATGCCAACGTGTCCAGAACATGCCAAGAGCAGCACCTCTCCATCTCTGGGAATGGTCTGGCAGAGGAATCATGTGGATTTTTCCAGACCATTCATGGGCACAAATATCTTGGTAGTAATGGATACAGTTACAAAGTGTCCAGAAGTGTTCCCATTAGTCTCCACAGTTTGTTGTGGAACAGTTTCAGTCATATCTGAAAATGAATGGAACAAGGCATATTATATCTGCACCACACCACCCAGCTACAAATGGTTTGTCAAGAGTCTAAAGAATACACTGTAAGCAATGTCAACAGAACACACTACACTGACACTGAGTCAGAAGCATGCCAATTTCCTCTTTGCATTATTGCAATACAGTACACTCCACAACCAACAACTCTCCAGCTATGCCATTCCTGGTTCATCCCTGGCACTCATGCTTGGATCTTCTCAAACCCAATCTCAGAAGAAGTATGCAGGACAAACTGAGGGCTCCCCAAAAAAGGAGGTTCACTTTTTCAGTATTGGACAAATAGTACCAGTGACAGACTGCAGAGATGATCAAAAGTGAGTACTTGGAAAGAATAAGGACAGAATTGGACCACACTCTTACACAGTAGAGGTGAGTTCTGTTATCATCTGGAGGTGACATATTGATAGTTGAGGACATGTCAGAACCACGTCCAGCAGTCCCAGAGTCATCATCTTCAAACACCACGGAGGAGGCCCCAGACCATGAGATTGTTTCACAGCTACAAGTGTCAGCTGCCAAGCAGAGTGACCTCCTCATCAGGAAATATATTTCATTAAATATATATATAATAAAAATATCATATATATCATGACTAGTGAACAAATTACATTTTTGAGCTGAGATGCATTTTATAGCTAAGTAGGGAGGAATGTATTGTATTTAATATTTCAGTACTATTTAGGTAATACTGTAAAGATATTGTTTGATCAAGCATTCTTTGTTTACATAATTCATTATGGGTTATATGTGAGCACCTCACTGAAAGAAAAGGAAAGAAAAACTATGTACATAAATATCCCGGCTCCTGGGTTTTTCTTTTCAATAGTTTCTGGATTTACAAAAGATAACAGATACATTCATTTAGTTCCTGTGCTGCAGATCCTCATACATGGCAGCGACTTCTTCAGTGCATGAACCATTATTACACCCATCTCCTTTAGCACCGTTGCTATAGGGTAGCTAGCCTAGTCTCAAATTACCTAGTTTTCTAAAATAATAAATACTATTACCACACTGGCATGGAAAGCTTCTTCAGCTGTCAGTAACTGACAGAATTTGCATAGTGGTAAAATTTAGGTAGAGTCTTCAGGAAAACATTGATTCACTGTTTCAGCAATATCTCCAGAGTTTAATATGTTGAGATTCACCTTAAAAAACTGAGTCAATGACTAGTGTTTGAAATAACTGTGTAAATTACTAGAGCTTCCTAACCTGATTGATGAGCAAAGGATTTCCCACAGATGTCACAAGATACTGGTAACCTCCTCTTCTTTCCTTTTGGCGCATCATGGGCATCTTCTCTGTCCTTTTCTAAATCCTTTTGGGAAGTCCCAGTTTCTCCACATTCCTGACAGTTACCAGCTTTAACCAAACCAATTTTGCGACAGCGGGTGAGGTGTAGGTCAAGACGACATTTAAACATGAAAGTCTTGCCACATGCAGTGCAACATAAATCCTGCTTTCCTCGGGGTTTACACTTTTGTTTCATCTCATCTGCTGGATCACTGCTTCCTGCCTTAACATGTTCAGTGTTGGCAGGGTGCTCCCCAAGTTCTTCACCTCCTTCTTCCTGATCCATTGGGTATTCTTTCTGATCCTCCTCCACATCACACATTGCTTCTTTGAATAGTCCTGATAGATAAAAAAATATTTTACTCATACTTTTATAATATCACTCTCAGTGACAATTCTTTAGGTTGATAAACATGAACATGACAAGCTATATTTTAAAACTATTTTCAAAAATTTGTAAATTTAATTTACTGCTTTTTCTCTTTATAAAGTCAACTGAAAGTTTAAACTTCCTTGTACAATTTTGCTAAACATTTATTTTTAAAATGTTGTTGTGAGTTAAGAACTAGAGATAAGTACCCTCAGATCTGAATTTCGGACATCTAATTTCGTGAAAAAATTCCTGTTTTTCATGGAAGTAATGAATTTAGACAGCATTAATGCAGTTAAAACATAGAAAGATATTTTGACTTTGGAGCTAAATTGGAGGATCCATTAAAAAGAGGGGGAGGGGGGAGAGAGAGGGGGGAGAGAGAGGGGGGGAGAGAGGGGGGGAGAGAGGGGGGAGAGGGGGGGGAGAGGGGGGGGAGAGGGGGGGGAGAGGGGGGGGAGAGGGGGGGGAGAGGGGGGGAGAGGGGGGGAGAGGGGGGGAGGGGGAGAGGGGGGGAGAGGGGGAGAGAGGGGGAGAGAGGGGGAGAGAGGGGGAGAGAGGGGGGAGAGAGGGGGGAGAGAGGGGGGAGAGAGGGGGGAGGGAGGGGGGAGGGAGGGGGGAGGAGGGGGAGGGAGGGGGAGGGAGGGGGAGGGAGGGGGAGGGAGGGGGAGGGAGGGGGAGGGAGGGGGAGAGAGGGGGAGAGAGGGGGAAGAGAGGGGGAAGAGAGGGGGAAGAGAGGGGGAAGAGAGGGGGGGAGAGAGGGGGGAGAGAGGGGGGAGAGAGGGGGGAGAGAGGGGGGAGAGAGGGAGGAGAGAGAATATAGAGAGAGTGAGTAAGTATGTATATAGAGAGGGAGATGAACTGTACTTCTATAAATTAGGGCACTTTGCATTCTGATAAATTACATCCACCAAATAGTTACTGGATTTTATAGAAAACCGTCACTTCCAAAACCAAGGGAACTTATATGAAATTTGACACAAATTCTAACTACATTCCAGAATTAGATAGTATTCTATAAATGTTATTTCACCATACTAAATGAGCATATCCTGAGCAGTTCACATTGTCACACTGTTATCTAAGAAAGGATGTGCTGACATTGTAGAAGGTCCAAAGCAGTTTCACAAGAATGATCCCAGGAATGAAAGGGTTAATCAACAGAGTGTTTGATGGCTCTAGACATGTACTCACTGGAGTTTTGAACAATGAGCGGGGTGGGGCGATCTCTTTGAACCTTATTGAACATTGGAAGGCCTACATAGAGTGGATGTGGGAAGGATCTTTCCAACAGTGAACAAGTTTCAGATCAGAGAACACAACTTCAGAAAACAAGGACGTCCCTTTAGTACAGAGATGAGGAAGAATTTCTGTAGCCAGAGAGTGGTGAATCTGTGGAATTCATTGCCGCAAACAGATGTAAAGGTCAAGTCATTAGATACATTAAAAGCAAAGATTGATAGTTGCTTGATTAATAAGTGTGTCAAAGATTACAGGAGAAGACAGGATGAGGTTGAGGATTAATTACTAACCATGAAGGAATGATGAAGACAACTCAATAGTCCAAATGACCAAATTCTACTCCAAAGTCATATGGGAATTACTAATTAGCTCCTGAGACC
This sequence comes from Hypanus sabinus, assembly GCF_030144855.1. NCBI lineage: Eukaryota > Metazoa > Chordata > Chondrichthyes > Myliobatiformes > Dasyatidae > Hypanus > Hypanus sabinus. The sequence goes on along the minus strand of NC_082732.1, from coordinate 4,773,124 downwards.
CAGGTTTGAATTTAGAAAAAGATATTACTATTTCATTTCTCTAACAGCTGTTTGAGCTGGAAGGCTGAATAAGCAGAGGGAAAGGCTATTTTCTTCTTCATGGTAGCCATCAACCTGTAATATTGTTCACTTCTCTCCCCCATATACTACAACAGTTCTCTCGTATGCATTAAACCATTGCAAATTCATCCATGACAGGCTGAAAATTTGTCGTGGTTATAGTCCAAGACTCAGGAAAAATTAAGTATAAGCAGGTGATTCTGAAATACATTAAAGTTAAAGCAATAGCACCAATTAGTTCTCCAATTTTTGTAAGAATATAAAAAACTTTCTCCTAATTATGACTTAGCTTTAGAATCTAAGTGAAATTGTGTATTTAATGTATCTGTAAAAGTTTAAACAAGTAAATGTAGTGCAAAACGGCATTGTAAGATACATATATAACACACACACACACACAATCTTTGTAGTTACCTGCATTTTCCATGGTCTTCATTACCAATTCAAGGGACGGATAGGACTCACTGATCATATGCAAGAGTTTACAAAATACCAAAGCAGGAATGAGTCGCTCATCTAGAATTTTGCCCAGAATACTTTCTGATGACTGACCAGCAGTATCCTTGAAACAACAACTCTTCAAAATCTGACAGTGAGAAGAAATATAAACATGCAAATAATTCAAGAGAATTTATAAAATAAAGCTTTAGTTGTGCACATTTAAAATCAATCTAGTATACATCTTTAACTTGCCACAAGCTCTGAATATTTGGAGATCGATATAAACCATGACTACTCAGTTCCCTGAATTAGGTTCGCCAGTACCTTTGTGTAAATCATGGTGGAGACCTCCTTTTTTACCCCATTTTATTGCACTGTGAGCTGGAATTGAGAGTTGACTTATGCTGTGGATATTGTAACCACATGCATACAATACACTAACTACTTCAGACTTTTATATTTGAAAGAGGTGGAAATGCATCACTGTTCATCATTTGTTTTCATTGCTGCACTGTGCCCTAGTTCTGTCCAACTTTTCCACATGCTGCCACCCAGATGACAGACTTGAATTTAAGTCGTCGAAAGTGAACGAAAGTGATAGAACAGCCAGAATCTCTCACTAACAATGGTGTGGTGCATGGGCATAAAACAGAAAATGCAGGAAATGCCGTGTCATTAGGGCTACCAGTTTTTGTATGATGCAGGAACTTTTACTTAATGTAACCTATTACAGTGGTAGAGTAAGAGCCCCAAACAAGTATAAAACAAAACATTCATCTGCTTTTACTAATAGGCAAAGTACAGAAATTAAAAAAATGTTTGACATTATACACAATTAATAAACATACAATAATATACGTATAATTTTATTTTTCCACAGATGCTCTTCTAATGGTGCTGGCACCTTTACTTACACCAATCAATACCCATGATAGAACAGTACAAAACAAGGACAGGCTGTTTGACCTACACAAACACAATGCCGAAATTTATTAAATCTCTTTTGCCTGAACATAATCCATATCAAGGCAGGATACACCACTAAAGTACTTAATTCTTGTGACAGTATAGAAAACTTCACGTATACCTACTCAATTTCTGCAAAGACAAAGGGACACTCATTTTAAAAGCTCATTAATATTGAGGTTGTAGAGACATTCATCTAAAGTATTAAGCAAATATGCAATTTAACACAAAATTTTGTACAATCCTAATTTCACTTATACAATGATAGAGATCTCATCATAAATCGTGATGCTTCCACTAACAATCTTGGCCAATAACACTTGATAAGTCACTTATGATGATCCTGTTTTCCCTTTGATTCAAACTAAATCTAGCAAAAACACTTATTTAAATGAATAGGCAAATTTGATTGCCATGACAAAAAAACCTTTTTTATTGAACTAAACTTAAATATTTTAACTGTCATTTGGTGTGTTTTTTTTTTAAATGAAAATCATTCTAATTAATATTGCTTCCCCAGCACCCCACCCCATGATTCTCAAGTGCTTCTGAATGCTTGTATCAGCCTTCCTGTGAGTAAAATCAGCTACTGGCACAAGAGAGCACAACACTTCATGGAAGTGTTGGAAGACTGCTTCCGAACAAAACACTGTATTCAAGTCCAAATATCCAATAGTCAGTCACTGCTAATCTTGGGGCAATGGAAGATCTGCCCACTTCTCTTACAAAACAACATGCAAGGTTCAGGCTTGTTCTCAATTTTCTCTCCACAAAGGTGCCTGCATATGAAGTAGCAGTAGTGAGTCCTGATAAAGAAAGCTTTTCACAAAAAAGGAAAATTTCAATCAAAAGGAACAAAGTTTGTGCAGAAATGAACTGAATGAAACACTACAAATTTCATCTCATCTTCATTGGTATGTAACAAGGGATAACAATTACCAAATATCAACTTGGGAGGATCTGCACATATCGGTTTACATTACAAAACCTTTTGAGAATTATTTACTACATTTCTTTTTAAATCAGTTTTTCTCACTCTGGTCTGCTGTGTTCATGCTGAATAAACAAACTGTTTATGTAAAGTTGTTTTACAAGTTACACCTCATTGCTAGTGATACCCTGTATGCTTTAGCTTTGCACTTACTAACCTACTTCAGCTAGCCCTACTTCTTAAACTGTTGCTTTTGTTATTTAACTAAGAAAATAATTTAAAAACACTGTATCAAAAATGTTCACTACAAACCGTATCATTCCTGGTTCATCAAATTTCATCTGAAATTAGAGAGGGGCATAAATCCTCTTATGCAATTCCAAAAAAGTGATAAATTTGAGCTAGTCAGTGGTTCAACGTTTAAGGCAAGGAAAAGGCTTGCATCAATATAGTGAAAGTGTCAAAATAAACTACCTCAATTGTCTCAGTGGAAAGATTTTCTACACCAGGTACCAAACAATCCAGCAGAGGACTGATATCTTCAATCGTATTGATGATCAACTGTCTATGACTTTTTAAAATATTGAAGGCTTTACTTTCCTCATCACTCACTGAGGGAGAAAAAGAACATAAAGAAACATTACTCCACAACCAAACTAAATACTCAAAAATTTTAACAAACCACGTAAGAGCTAATTTTTAGATTGTTAGCTTTCTACAGACCATTTCTAATTATTGCTTTTGGAGATACAGTAACACAAAGAAGAAATGTTCAATTAAAAGCCTGAGGGTTACATTTGTCAATGTCCTCAATTTTAACTGGCACATGCAGAGAACCTCCAACTGCCCAAACTCCTGCTACCCTTACAAATATGTAGCAGTTATTATAACCTGATTAGCACAATGATATCCACATACGACTGTATTAAGCTGCTATAACAACTTGTCTATCTACAGCAAAATAGCTTCTTAGGCATTCACAAATAGATTTAAAACGCAATCTCAAAGTGATTCATAATGTTTGCTTAAACTCCCAAAGTAAAACTAATATAAAGTGGAAGGGTGCAACAGTAACTGCATGGTTACAACTCAATCAACTGAAAAGATAGAATATTATTCCTCATCCATTTACAAAAACACAACCAAGTCTTTGACTGTCTTGTCTTATTATTTTCTTTTACGTTGATGAATAATTTTGAAATGATTACGGAAACAGTACTGGTATACAGGTTCTACTATGCAAACTTCCAAAAAAAAAAATTTCAGATGCTTTTATCACTAACAAAGAATTCCCATTATAACACCGACATAATCATGATATTTTTAACATTCCAGTCAACAATTGTAACACTAATTACATCAATCTCAAGGCATCAGCTCCTCAGATAACAGAATAATGAAGCTCTCAGAGCTGCCAATTCTAACATCAAATCTGCTACTTATTTTAAAAATATATGCTAATTCTAGTACTGCTACATGAAAGCCTCACCTGATAAAATGAGTTGGAGACCATCTGGTTCTTTCTGGAGTTCATCCAGCAGAGTGCTAAGCTTTGGCACATCCTCTTTCATTCGGATGAGCACTTTCCAAAGAGTGAGTGCTGTAAGTGTTCGTTTTTCTAATACTGCTTCCATCAAATTACTTATGCAATCCACCACATCTTTCTCTTTAATAAGATCTTGAATTCTCTGTCAAAGGAAAAAATATTGAAGGTTAAATTATTTTAATTTATGCAAGGTACATTATCAACATGCACTTTTAACAGTGAAGTTGCAGTACTTAGAAGGAAGCATGTTGCATTTTGATTGGCTGCTTTGTATCATACCATAGCAACCAAAGCAACAAAAAAATTGGCACTGCACAGAAGGATTTACTTGCCTAGCATTTAATGATTAGGAAAAAAAAACTGTCAATTTTACTGCTGCAGCTCACCAGCTGTATTTCACTCCTAGGGACTTTGAAAATTATCCATTAATAACAATAGAAGTGAAACAGCGTGTTTGTGTCAAAATTGAACTAACGGTAATATATAACAGTAATATATAACGGTAATATATAATTTAAAAAAAATAACTACTTCGATTGAAAACATGAAACAATAAAAAAGTTCACCAGATTGTTTGCTGGAATGGCAATTTGTCCCATAGGGGAGTTAAAGCAGAATGGCTCTTATTCTCATGGATGAGAGGTGATTGCATTGAAATAAACAACATTCTAAAAGGGTTTGATAGGGCAGATCAAGGGTGAAGTTTCACTTGCTAGCCTGTCTGTCTAGAACAAGAGGTCAGTCCGTCTGAAAATGAGGTCAGCCATTCAAGATAGAGATGAAAAGAAATGTCCTCACTCCCTTTATGTCTTGGGAATCCTCCACTCAAAGGGTTCATGGAAAATAGTCCCTGATATATTACAAACAAATATTGATAGATTTTGGATGGTGAGAAAATGATGGGTTATGGGGTTAGTACAGCAATGTTTGCACTGAGATAAAATTCAACTAAAATCTGACAAGGCAGAACAGGTATTTCTAATTGTTTCTCTTATATTCTCATAAAATCTTGTTCAGGCACTTGAAAAGAACATTTGAAAATGTTGAGTTGACAGTAGATCTGATAATCAAAAACATACAAAAGACCATCCTATATTTACAACTAAATTACTTTAAAAATACACATACACAGTAATAGCAGAAGCACCTGATACAAACAGTGATCAGTCTCAATGTCTGCATGAACACTGACATAGTTGATCAATACTGGAACAAAGCAAACAGGACATGACAATAGGAGATAAGTCAAATGTAAAGGGAACATAACAAGCCATATCAGGAAAACTAAATACATTCCAATCAATCCTTTGACAAGACATTGAAAATCCAAGCCAAAATAGACTCATAGAGTCATAGAAAAGTACAGCACAAAAACAGGCTCTTCAGCCCATCTGGTCCATACCAAACCATTTAGACTGCCTGCTTCCATCGACATTGAATTGAATTGACTGTATTTCTTACATCCTTCACATACATGAGTAAAAATCTTACATTTCCAGCAGAATGTATAATATGTAAATTATAATATTTTGTAATAAATAATATGTACAGTAAGATATACAATAAAACAGTCATGCGAATCACAGGCCTCTGTACCCCTACCATCCAAACCTCTCTTAAACATTGAAATCGAGCGTGCATGCACCATTTATACTGGCAGCTCAATCCACACTCTCACGACCCTCAGGGTGAAGAAGTTTCCCCTTATGTTCCATTTCAACATTTCACCTTTCACTCTTAACCTATGACCTCTAGTTGTAGACCCACTGAATCTGGAAAAAGCTTGCTTGCATTTACCTTCTCTACACCCCTCATAGTTTTATATACTTCTATCAAATCTCCCTTCAATCTTCTACATTCAAAGGAATAAAGTCCTAAACCTATTCAATCTTCCCTTATGACTCAGGTCCTCCAGTCCCTGCAACATCCTTGTAAATTTTACTTTTACAACCCTATGGAAACCTCTCACTGTAGGCTCATTATGAGTTAGATATTGCTGTAAATACGAAATAACAGCAACATAACTCTATAATGCATGGGAATAATGATGTAAAGGCCTTTACCAGTAAATAAACGTGTCTAGGATGGATAAGTTTCAGGTAAATTGAATGTTTCCTCTAAAGGAAAATTAAGATTATTACTGGTATGAATACTGACATACCTATGCAAATTCACCAAGAAGCAATAATTTAACTCAGAACAGTTTAAACTTAGATTAAAATTGTATTGACAAAATATCTTAAACGACAACAAAATAAAGAAAAGGCCTATCACATATATATCAATCTATAGCATGCACGCAATCGTTGGAGCTTATTTCCACATAATACACCCAGTTCGCTTCACTTTGTTTATTCACAAAACCAAAACACTGAAGAGCCAGTCCAAGGGGGAAAAAAACCAAAAAAAAACCCACACAACATCCAAAGAAAAAAGGGACAAACTTTCTCCAATGTTGTGTGCTAACTAGCTGAGTTATCTGCACATTCTCCGCACATGAGGATTTTCATGCATCTGCATCTGCCCTGCTGAATTTGGCTCTGTCAGCGTTTTACCATGTTCTTCTGCTATATTTCTTGTCTGTTTCCTTTCATTATTCTCTCTCATTCTTTCTCAAAACTTCTTCCATTCCATGTTCTCTGCAAAAAAAATACTTATTCTTTTCCCAGATAGCTTATTTTTAAACAGCAAAATATGGAATACTTTATTGTGTAGTGTCATTAAAGGAACACGTTTTTTTTAAAACAGAGATTTGCATTTTAAGGAGATCTGCAAAAAATAAAATGCCAAACAGTATAACTGTATTAATAAAATAAGTCTTAAATCAGGATATTACTTACTTACATCTTTTCTATAGGTAGGTGATCAAAACTGCACATAATACTCCAATTATGACTCAGCAACATCTTATACAACTTCAACAAAACATCCATCTCCTGTACTAAATATTTTGATTTGAGGCCAAGTGCCAAAAGCTTTCTTTACGACCCTATCTACCTGTGCAACCACTTTCAATTAATTACAATCTGTATTTCCTCATGCCTTTGTTCTATCACACTCCTCAGTGCCCTAGTAGATCCTACCAAAGGGCAACACCTCACTCCGTCTGCATTAAATTCCATCTGCCATGTTACATCCTATTTTTCCAGCAGGTCTGGATCCAGCTGCATGTTCCGATAGTCTTCCGCACTGTCCACTACATCTCCAATCTTGATGTCATCCACAAATCTGCTCATCGAGTTAACCAGATTATTATCCAGGTCGATGATATAGATGACAATTAACAAGGGACCTAGCACCATTCCTGCGGTGCTCCACTAGTCACAGGTCTCCACTCAGAGAGGCAACCATCCACTACCACTCTCTGGCTTCTCCCACAAAACCAATGTCCAGTGCAATTTACTACTTTATCTTAAATACTGAGGGACAGAACCTTCTTGACCAACCTCTCCTGTTGGACCTTGTCAAATGCATTGCTAAAGTCCATGTAGATAACATCCACTGCCTTGCCTTCATCAACTTTCCAGGTAACTTCCTTGAAAAACACAACCTACCATGCACAAAGTCCAACTAACTATCCCAAATCAATCCATGTGTATGCAAATATCCACATATCAGGTCCCTTAGAATACCTTCCGATCAATTTTCCACTACAAATGTTAGGCTCCTGGTTTCTGTTTAGAGCCTTTCTTAAAGGGTCGAATAATAATAGCTATCCTACATTCCTCACCTGTTGTTAAGGTTTAATGAAATATCTCTACTACGACCCCTGCAATTTCTGCACCTGCCTCCCACAGGGTGCGAGGGAACACTGTCAGGTGCTTGGGATTCATCCATCCTAATCTGTCTCAAGACAGCAAACATCTCCTGCTCTGTAACCAGTATAGGGACCATGACATCGCTGCTGCTTTGCCTCATTACTATAGACTTTGTATGTAATGCTTATGCAACAAGCTGGTATATGTCTAGGAGAAAAATTCTAGCCACTCACTAACCCCGCCTCCCGTATACGCACGTGCTGTGGAAAATAAGTTAATGCAGCATCGTACACACAATATCAAGCACACACCAGATACAGTTATAGAATATACTTCAAAGATTTTACTAGAACTAATGATTACTAACAATACAGTATATATGAAGGAAAAGAAAATAAAGTAAAAGGCACCAAAACTTATCAGAGTTCAGTCAATTTAGTGCACATTGTTGGAGCTCAACCATCGAACCATTCAACCACTCTTCGCTCTCCTCCGACCTCCACGACCTTGCACCTGGGACCACCCAAAGTGATCAACCGAGCAGTGCAGCACATGCCCACATTTTTCAGCGCCTTCTTCCCCGCTCCCCAAAAGGCCGCAAAATACCAGCTCCCAGACCCACAAGGAAAAAATGACATCCAACACTATTGGTTAACAAATGAATACAATCCCCATTATCAGCAATTCTAAACCTAAACAGACTGCGAGAAGCTTCGAGAATGCTCTGCAAGACTCTCTCTCACCAGTTAGTGTAACAAAGAAGCAGTTTTACTTCTAACAAAGAAGCCATTTTGAATAACATACGCAGTACATTCTCCCCCCCACCAACATAAATCATGCCCTCATGACATTACCAGAGTTCACCAATGCTTCTCGCAAAACCCAAAACCCAACCCAGGTTCAGAAAGCAGTGACATAACTGCCCAGGGTGGTAGAGATCAGTCTGTTCTCCTGGCACTGCATATGTCAACCGCTCCGGGGGAGGGGGTGCCTACTTCTCTGAAATCTCCGTACCTCTTCTGCCAACCCTTCCACCTCAGACACCATGGGGGACACTCCTGTCGGACCCCACCCTCTCCCTCACTGGGCTCCCTCTTCATCTGAGAACCCTCTGCCTCGGACACCCCAGGTCTACCAGTCAGACCCTCACCCCCCCTCACCTTAGAACCCTCTGGCTCGCGCTCGGGTTCCAGCCTCTCTCTCCCCAATGCCGGTGGCCTCTCAGTCTGCCCATCAGCACCCTCCCTCCTCTTACCTAACTCAGTCGGGGAAGGGCCAGAAGCCTCCTCTTCTGGTACTGGGGAATTAGCAAATGGAAACGGGCCACACATCTGAATTGTCGTCTTCCGAATCAATATCCCTTCCCAGGGTAAGGACCCGTCCCGTCTCTTCCGCAGTAGGCTCGTCCCTCGCTCTGCGCCCTCGCAGAGTCTTCACTCTGGCTCTTTTATCCATCTGCAGGGGCAGCAGGTGATTCCAATGGAGTACCTTGACAGGCCCCTTCCCATCCTCGGATTTCACCCGGTAAAACGGTAGATTCAGCATCTGGCTCTCTAGCACACAGATAGCTGCCCATCGATCTTCCAACTTGTGCTTACCAGGGAGTCCCAAATTCCGCAGAAGGACCCAGTAGCTCGGCAGTAATTGAACAAACTTCACTTTCTGATCATATCTGCTTTTACTCCTCTGATTCTGTTTGGTAGCCACCGCCTCGGCCAACTCGTACGCCCTTTTCAACTCTCTCCTCATATCAGACACATACTTTAGGTCGGGCTTCCCTGGTAATTCACCTGCTTCAGCCCCAAAACACAAGTCAATTGGCAACCTCACTTCCTGCCTGAACATCAGATAATAAGGCGAGTACCCTGTAGCGTCATTGCGAGTACAATTGTAACTGTGAACCAATTGCCCAATATGTCGACTCCACTTATTTTTCTGTCCAATCTTCAGCGTCCCGAGCATATCCAACAGGGTCCTGTTAAACCTCTCTGGCTGAGGATCACCTTGCGGGATTTCTCAACCCCAAGCACAGTCAGTAATTCATGGATAAGCCGGCTCTCAAATTCCCGCCCCTGATCACTTTGGATCCGCCTGGTATGGCCATAATGAACAAAATACTCCTCCCATAACACCTTCGCCACTGTTGTTGCCTTCTGATCTTTAGTGGGAAACGCCTGAGCATATCGAGTGTGGTGATCCATGATAACTAAGACATCCGCGGTGTTGCTGGTGTCAGGCTCAATCGACAGAAAATCTATACACACCAGGTCCAGGGGTCCCGCACTCTGCAAGTGTGACAGTGGAGCCGCCGACGCTGGCAGGGTCTTCCTCCGGATGCAACGACTGCATTTCCTACAGTATTCTTCGACCTCCCTCCTCATCTGGGGCCAGTAGAACTGGTCCTTGAGTAATCCATAGGTCTTTTCCACCTCCAAGTGTCCGGAACCATCATGCAAGGCCTAGAGTACAGTCTGCCGATACTTCTCCGGCATGACCAGCTGCCAATGCTGGGGTTGGTCCGGAGGCGCTGTGACCCGGTACAAGACTTGGCTCTTCAACTTTAACCAAGGCCATTCCTTCAATTACAGAGGCACGGACCCATGTTTCGCCTTCTCTGCCCTCACCACATCCCCCTTCTCTACCGCCCTCCACACAGTGCCAAGACCCGGGTCATTGGGCTGCGCAGCTGCCGCTTCCTTCGGACTTAGTTCCGGCAACTGTTTAGTCTGCAGTGTGGTCAGGTCACAGTAAGCTTGGGGTAGAGCATCATCAAAAGCCCCCAAAGGGTCCATGGCTCACTCCAGACTTCCCCTTCCCTCGGCCTTCATGATGATAGCAAACTGACACGTGGCTTTCACTCCCGGGGCAGAGATGCTCTCCCACTCCTCATCCTTCTCCTGTTCCCCAGGCTCCTGATGTGACAAAGCATTCACGACATTCTTGCTTCCCGGATGGTACTTCAGGCGGAAATCATACACCAACAAGGCCACCAACCACTGATGTCCTGTAGCATCCAGTTTCGTCAAAGTCAGGATATGAGTGAGAGGATTGTTTTCCGTTCTCACCTCAAACTTGGCTCCGTACAGGTAATCGCTCAACTTGTCCACCACCGCCCACTTCAGCACCAGGAACTCCAACTTATGAGTGGGATAGTTTCTCTCAGATGGCGACAAACTTTGGCTGACAAATGCTACCAGTCTCAATGCTTTGCCCTGCTCCTGGTACAGGACAGCCCCTGGACCCACTCGGCTGGCATCAGTGTGCAGCACATATGGCTTCTGGGAATCAGCAAAAGCCAACACTGGGGCCTGGATCAGTGCCCTTTTCAAAGATCGGAATGCCTCTTCACATCTATCATCCCATCTCGAGCCAAAAGGTTCCGCCGGGTTCCAGTATCCTCCAGCGTCTTGCCTCCGGTCCCCCTTCCTCTTCTTTCCCACCGGAGGATAACCACACAACAACTGAGTCAACAGGTGACATGAATGAGCAGTAATACCCACAGTACCCCAAAAATGAGCATAGAGCGCTCACCTTCTGGGGTCTCGGCCAGGTGGTCACTGCCTCTATCTTAGTCGGATCAGTAGCCACTCCCTCTCGCGAAATGATGTGGCCAACGTAGCTGACTGACGACTTGCAGAACTGGTATTTGTCCAGGGAAAGTTTCAGGCCTTCCTCCATAAGCCAGCTTAACACCTTTAACAGCCTCTCCTCATGTTCCTCCAAAGTCAATCCAAACACTATCAAATCGTCCAGGTACACCAGCACCTCCAGCAGATTCATATCCCACACAGCTCTCTCCATGAGCCTCTGGAAGGTGGCTGAGGCCTCCGATATGCCTGGGGGCATTTGTTTGAACTGAAAGAACCCCAGCGGGCAGATAAAGGCCGTCTTCTCTTTATCGCCCTCACTCATCGGGATCTGGTAATACCCACTTCCTAAGTCCAGCACACTGAACCACTTCGCACCGCTCAGGCAGGCCAGCGCATCCTCGACCCTTGGGACCGTATACTGATCAGGGACAGTTCGCCAATTCAAAGTCCTATAGTCAACGCACATATGCACCCTCCCATTCTTCTTCCGTGCCACCACTATTGGGGACACACAGGGGCTTCGGGACTCAGCTATGATTCCAGATTCTTTCAACCCACAGAAGTGCTGCCGCACGTCTTCCACATCTGCAGAGGCCAGTCACTGTGACCTCTCTCTGAATGGGGTAGCCTCCATCACCCAGATGGTGTGGCAGGTGTTTTTGGAGCAGCCCACATCAAACTCGCCCCGAGAAAAGATGGCTCCCAACTTCACCATCTTCTCCACTAGCCTGCATTTCCACTCCGGCGACAAAGGAGAATCCCCGAAGTTAAAAGCCTCAGCGGTCAGCTCCCCTCGGTGTTCCAATCCTTCCCCGTTAGTGGCCCTCACTGGTGCACCAGACATTAACATCACCGGGAACAGATGAGCCAGCAGCATTCCGCTCTTAAGGGTGATTTCTCTTGCCGTAGTGTTCCTGACACTTACGGCCATCTCCCTCACATGTACCACCGCTGGCCTCTGCACTTCAGGCCTCACCAGCGCCCCCGCCGGAAATCGTGTCTCCCCCTCAAGATCATCCAGGGCGTTTACTAACAGTTTGCCCACCAGCACTCCGGAGAATCTGGGGGTCCCCATCATGAGTGCTACCTCCCCCAGTTGGATCACCTTAGGCCTCACCTGCGTACACCACACTGTCCCTCATTTACACTCCGGGTCCAGCCCTTGGTGGGGGGGGGGGGGGGGGCACCCCCTTCTTCGAATACCACTCAAAACACTGGATGCACCAAGAGGATCTCCAGAAAGTTTCCCCCCCTTCTCTTTACAAGCTCCCAGGAGCCATCACACAACAGGGGAGTTAGCCCCCACCAGGAGGGCAGCACCACCGGTTTCCACCGGGTCCAGACAAACCAACACCAACTTGTCAATAGCTTCAGACACTCCCACAGCACCCTCCGAGAACTCCAATCTCACTGCCAAGTACCCATCGTACGGATAATCACCCTCACTCACGCCCCAAATCTGCAGGGTGTCAAATGGGGTTACGGGCAAGTGCTTTAGATATTTGATGTAGAACAACCGGTACAATAACTGCGATCCCGTATCGAGGCTTTTGCGTAACCTCCCTCATCCTTAGGCACACACTGGCACGGGGTCCTACCAGCCCATCCGGAATAAAGGCTTGGGCTCCTGGTGGTCCCCTAGATGATTTCTGTGAAAGTGTTCCTCCAGAGGCTCCAGTCCGTTCCCTCACTGAGCCCCTCCTAAGCTTCCCGTCATCTCTCCCTTCTTAGTCGGCGGGGTTCTTGCCCTCTATGGGACATCTTGTCTCTCACTATCCCACCAAAAGCGTCCCCCCTCACCACAGCTATAGCACACCCTTGGCCGCTCACAGTCCTGCCGGAAATGCCCCTCTTTCCCACAGTTAAAGCACATGCTGCCCGCCGCCCCTCCTCTCCCGGGACGGTTGCCACTCCCAGCCCACTGCACAAGCTGCCCCTGGGAGTGGGTACTTTCCCTGTCCTTCCCCTCCAGCGGGGGTTCCCTACACCCTTGGGACCCCTTGGATTTCTCCGTCCTCCACCCGGTCATCACTTCCTGTATCGCTGAGGATCGCTCCCGGTGGCCCGAGCCCCTTTTCCGCCCCACCGCTCTCTCTTCCTCCCGCACCACTCTAATCAGTTGCCCAAATGATGGAGGGGGGCCCTTTCTATAAGCCTGCCAGTTACTCCACGCCTTGTCCTCCTCCAGAGAGCCACTGAACATCCGACTCATCCTCACTCTAGCTATGTCAGGTGCCTTCACTACCCCCTGGCACAACAACCCCATAAGCATTCCCTCCATCCGAAATATGTACTTGGAGAGTTTTTCCCCTCTCCATTGTTCCATGTAGAAACATAGAAACATAGAAAGTAGGTGCAGGAGTAGGCCATTCGGCCCTTTGAGCCTGCACCGCCATTCAGTATGATCATGGCTGATCATCCAACTCAGAACCCTGTACCTGCTTTCTCTCCTTACCCCCTGATCCCTTTAAACACAAGGGCCATATCTAACTTCCTCTTAAATATAGCCAATGAACCGGCCTCAACTGTTTCCTGTGGCAGAGAATTCCACAGATTCACCACTCTCTGTGTGAAGAAGTTTTTCCTCATCTCGGTCCTAAAAGGCTTCCCCTTTATCCTTAAACTGTGACCCTTCGTTCTGGACTTCCCCAACATTGGAAGCAATCTTCCTGCATCTAGCCTGTCCAATCCCTTTAGAATTTTATACATTTCAATAAGATCCCCCCTTCAATCTTCTAAATTCCAGTGAGTATAAGCCTAGTCGATCCAGTCTTTCTTCATATGAAAGTCCTGCCATCCCAGGAATCAATCTGGTGAACCTTCTCTGTACTCCCTCTATGGCAAGAATGTCTTTCCTCAGATTAGGGGACTAAAACTGCACACAATATTCTAGGTGTGGTCTCACCAAGGCCTTGTACAACTCCAGTAGAACCTCCTTGCTCCTGTACTCAAATCCTTTTGCTATTAATGCCAGCATACGATTTGCCTTTTTCACCGCCTGCTGTACCTGCGTGCCCACCTTCAATGACTGGTGTACAATGACATCCAGGTCTCTTGCATCTCCCTTTTCCCTAATCGGCCATCGTTCAGATAATTATCTGATTTCCTGTTCTTGCAACCAAAGTGGATAACCTCACATTTATCCACATTAAACTGCATCTGCCATGAATTTGCCCACTCACCTAACCTATCCAACTCACCCTGCATCCTCTTAGCATCCTCCTCACAGCTAACACCGCCGCCCAGCTTCGTGTCATCCGCAAACTTGGAGATGCTGCATTTAATTCCCTCGTCTAAATCAATATATATTGTAAACAACTGGGGTCCCAACACTGAGCCTTGCAGATCCCCACTAGTCACTGCCTGCCATTCTGAAAAAGTCCCATTTACTCCCACTCTTTGCTTCCTGTCTGCCAACCAATTCTCTATCCACATCAAGACCATGCCCCCAACACCGCGTGCTTTAAGTTTGCACACTAATCTCCTGTGTGGGACCTTGTCAAAAGCCTTTTGAAAATCTAAATATACCACATCCACTGGCTCTCCGCTATCCACTCTACTAGTTACATCTTCAAAAAATTCTATAAGATTCGTCAGACATGATTTTCCTTTCACAAATCCATGCTGACTTTGGCCAATGATTTCACCTCTTTCCAAATGTGCTGTTATCATATCTTTGATAATCGACTCTAGCATTTTCCCCACCACCAATGTCAGACTAACCGGTCTACAATTCCCCGGTTTCTTTCTCCCTCCTTTTTAAAAAAGTGGGGTTACATTAGCCACCCTCCAATCCTCAGGAACTAATCCAGAATCTAAGGAGTTTTGAAAAATTATTACTAATGCATCCACAATTTCTTGGGCTACTTCCTACTTCCTCTGGGATGCAGACCATCTGGCCCTGGGGATTTATCTGCCTTTGATCCCTTCAATTTACCTAACACCACTTCCCTACTAACATGTATTTCTCTCAGTTCCTCCATCTCATTAGACCCTCGATCCCTTACTATTTCCTGAAGATTATTTAAGTCCTCCATAGTGAAGACAGAACCAAAGTAGTTATTCAATTGGTCTACCATGTCTTTCTTCCCTATGATCAATTCACCTGTTTCTGACTGTAAAGGACCTACATTTGTCTTAACCAATCTTTTTCTTTTCACGTATCTATAAAAGCTTTTATAGTCAGTTTTTATGTTCCCTGCCAGCTTTCTCTCATAATCTTTTTTCCCTTTCCTAATTAAGCCCTTTGTCCTCCTCTGCTGGGCTCTGAATTTCTCCCAGTCCTCAGGTGTGCCGCTCTTTTTTTTGCTAATTTATATGTTTCTTCTTTGGACTTGATACTATCCCTAATTTCCCTTGTCAGCCACGGGTGCATTAGCTTCCCTGGTTTATTCTTTTGCCAAGCTGGGATGAAGAATTGTTATAGTTCATCCATGCAATCTTTAAATGCTTGCCAATTCATATCCATCATCAACCCTTTAAGTATCATTTGCCAGTCTATCTTAGCTAATTCACGTCTCATACCTTCAAAGTTACCCTTCTTTAAGTTCAGAACATTTGTTTCTGAATTAACTATGTCACGCTCCTTAATGAAGAATTCCACCATATTATGGTCACTCTTACCCAAGGGGCCTTGCACGACAAGATTGCTAAATAACCCTTCCTCATTGCTCAATACCCAATCTAGAATGGCCTGCTCTTTAATTGGTTCCTCGACATGTTGGTTCAGAAGACCATTCCGCATACATTCCAAGAAATCCTCTTCCTCTGCCCCCTTACTAATTTGGTTCACCCAATCTATATGTAGATTGAATTCACTCATTATAACTACTGTTCCTTTATTGCACGCATTTCTAATTTCCTGTTTAATGCCATGCCCAACCTCACTCCTACTGTTAGGTGGCCTGTGCACAACTCCCACCAGCGTTTTCTGCCCCTTAGTGTTACGCAGCTCTACCCATATCGATTCCACATCCTCCAGGCTAATGTCCTTTCTTTCTATTGTGTTAATCTCCTCTCTAACCAGCAATGCTACCCCACCTCCTTTTCTTTCCTGTCTATCCCTCCTGAATATTGAATATCCCTGGATGTTGAGATCCCATCCTTGGTCACCTTGGAGCCATGTCTCTGCGATACCAATTATATCATATTCATTAATAACTATCTGCACATTCAATTCATCCACCTTGTTACGAATGCTCCTCACATTGACACACAAAGCCTTCAGGCTTGTTTTTACAACACTCTTAGCCCTTATACAATTATGTTGAAAAGTGGCCCTTTTTGCTTTTTGCCCTGGATTTGCCTGCCTGCCACTTTTACTTTTCACCTTACTACTTTTTGCTTTTACCCTCATTTTACACCCCTTTGTCTCTCTGCACTTGTTCCCATCCCCCGCCACATTAGTTTAAAGCCTCCTGAACAGCAGTAGCAAACACTCCCCCTAGGACATTGGTTCCAGACAAGCCCAGGTGCAGACCATCCTGTTTGTATCGGTCCCACCTCCCCAAGAACTGATTCCAATGCCCCAGAAATTTGAATCCCTCCCCCTTGCACCATTTTTCAAGCCTCGTATTCATCTGAAATATCCTCCTATTTCTACTCTGATTAGCACGTGGCACTGGTAGTAATCCAGAGATAATTACCTTTGTGCTCCTACTTTTTAGTTTATCTCCTAACTCCCTAAATTTACCTTGTAGGACCTCATCCCATTTTTTACCTATATCGTTGGTATCTATGTGCACCACGACCACTGGCTGTTCACCCTCCCATTCCAGAATGTCCTGCAGCCGCTCAGAGACATCCTTGACCCTTGCACCAGGAAGGCAACATACCATCTTGGAGTCTCGTTTGCTGCCGCAGAAACGCCTATCTATTCCCCTTACAATCGAATCACCTATCACTATAGCTCTCCCACTCCTTTTCCTTCCCTCCTGTGCCACAGAGCCACCCATGGTGCAATGAACTCGGCTGCTGCTGCCTTCCCCTGATGAGACATCTCCCCCAACGGTATCCAAAACAGTACATCTGTTTAGGAGGGAGATGACCTCAGGGGACTCCTGCACTACCTGCCTACTGCTACGCTGTCTAGTGGCCACCCCTTCCCTTTTTGCCTGTGTAGCCTTTACCTGCGGTGTAGCCAACTCACTGAATGTGCTATTCACGACTTTCTCAGCATCGTGGATGCTCCAGAATGAATCCAATCACAGCTCCAGATGCACAAAGTGGTCTGCCAGAAGCTGCAGTTGGACACACTTCCTGCACACACAGTCGTCAGGGACACTGGAAGTATCCCTGATTTCCCACATGCTGCAGGATGAACAAACCACGGGGCCGAACTCAGCTGCCATGACCTACCCAATACTTGCCTCAACTTTTGAAACTTTCTCCTTTGAAAGGAACTTACCCGGCCTTACCTCACTTCGAGTGAAGCTCGTCCTCCGCATCTTCTCTTCCAAGCGTCTCGAGTCAAAGCCTCAAATCTCCACTCCTTCACTGGCCCACTCACTCACTGGCTGCTTGTGTTGAAACTCTGTTAAAAGCAGCCAGGGATCCCAAATGCTCCCTCCAAAACTTCTATACACTTCTCCACTGAAGCCCCAGGCTTTTCAACTTTCAACTCCCAGACTGCTTTGGCCGCTGTACCCCTCAAACTTCCCACCAATCGTTGCCTCTTCTCCTCATCCAAGCCTGGCATCAGAGACCGTATGCTCGATCCAGGTCTCATAGTCCACCTCCCCGTCTGGAGTAGGCTTGGCTCCTGAGAACACCCCTAGCTTCAGCCATGGCTTCTTGGCCACTCCCACTAGGGAGTTAAGTGCGGCTGCCAGCTCGGAGGCCACCACCCTACCTGGGGGGGGGGGGGGGGGGCCCAGCCACGCCTTCCCCCTCCGACCTCCCTTTACTAGTGATGGGCACCTCCCCGGGGGTCGACTCTAGCTCCTCCTCTGGTGTCTCATCACCCTCATCCTCCCAGAGGGTGTGGTGTCCCCACGGCCCTACCTCCTCCGGAACGCTGACCGTCGCTGGCAACTCCAATGTCATGACATTAGCACTCGTACAAACCAACACCCATCTGGACTCCACCTCTTTACCACACCTCTGTGCTACCAGTTCTACCTTTGACCAAACTCAACCCACGCACTAACGCATCCCCCGAAACCCGAAAATCCACCCCGCTCACCACACATGCATAATGCACGGGTACATCCTCTAAATCGCACCAGCTTACAAATTTAACTCTGTCCATCTCCACTCTACTGGCCTGCGCGATTCCACAGCCACTGAAAATCCAATCCCGGACACAAGCACCCCACAAATGTAATGCTTACACGACAGACTGGTACATGTCTAGGGGAAATTCTAGCCACTCACCAACCCCACCTCCCGTATACGCAGGTGCTGTGGAAAACAGCATCATCACACACACAAATCAAGCTCACACCAGATACAGCTATAGAATATACTTTAAGGATTTTAGTAGAACTAAAATGATTACTAACAATACAGTATATATGAAGGAAAAGAAAATAAAGTAAAAGACACCAAAACTTACCAGGGTTCAGTCAATTTAGTGCACATCGTTGGAGCTCAACCATCGAACCATTCAACCACCCTTTGCACCTCCACAACCTTGCACCTGGGACCACCCGAAGTGATCGACCGAGCAGTGCGGCACACGTCCACCTTCTTTGGCGTCTTCTTTCCCGCTCCCCAAAAGACTGCGAAATCCCAGCTCCCAGACCCACAAGAAAAAAATGACATCCAACCCCATTGGTTAACAAATGAATACAATCCCCATTATCAGCAATTCTAAACCTAAACAGACTGCGAGAAGCTTCAAGAATGCTCTGCAAGACACTCTCTCTCCAGTTAGCATAACAAAGAAGCAGAAGCAAAGAAACTTTTAACAAACAAAGAAGCCATTTTGATTAACATACGCAGAACATGTACCCATGCCCTGAGTAAATATAGATGCAAACATTTTCATTTAAGATCTGCCCCATCTCTTTGACATAGATTACCATTCTTGTATTCCAGGCAACCAATTTTGTCTCATGCAATCCTTTTGATCTTAACATATCTGCATGATCTCTTAGGATTCGCCTTCACCATGTCTGCTATGGGAACATCATGTCTGCTTTTAGCCTCCTGATTTCTTTCTTAAGTGTTCACTTGCATTTCTTATACTTCATATGTACCTCATTTGTTTTTACCCATCTATTCCTGCAATGTATCTTTTTTTCCTTCAACCAGGTTCCCTAAACTTGTTATCTTTACCTTGTATTTTGTGAGGCACATGCAAGCTTTGTCCTCTGAAAATTTCACTTCAGAAGGCCTCCCACTTACCAAGTGGTACACCTTTGCCAAAAAAACAGCCAGTCCCAATCTACATTTGCCAGATCCTTTCTGATACCATCAAAATTGCCCTTTCCCCAATTTTGAATCTCAACACATCGGCCAGACCTATCTTCTTCTATATTTACTTTGAAACTAATGACAGTATGCTCACTTGACGCAAAGTACTCACCTACACAAACTTCTGTCACCTGCTGTTTCAGTCGCTAATAACAGATCAAGTATTGCACACTCTCTCCCTGGAACTTTTATTGATCAAGGAAACTTTCCAGAACACATTTGACAAACTATCCCATCTAGTCCTTTTACAGTACAGGAGTTGCAGTCAATATGTGGAAAGTTAAAAATCACCTACCTATAACAATGTTATGTTTCTTGCAATAGTCTGGTATCCTCTCAACAAATTTGTTCCTCTAAACCCCGTGGACAGTTGGTGGTCTATAATATAGCCCCATTAACGTGGTCATACCTTTCTTATTCCTCAGTTCCACCAATAAAGTTTTACTAGACGAGTTCTCCATTCTGTCCTGACCGAACAATCCTCCGACATATTCCCTGACTAATGTCACTCCTCCCCCTTTAATCCCTCCTGCTCTATCATGCCTAAAACAATGAAGATCTGAAATATTGATCTGCTAGTCCTGCCCCTCCTGCAACCAAGTCTCACTAATGGCTACAATATCATTATTCCATGTGCTGATCAATGCCCTGTGCTCAGACCCAAAAAGTGAAAATTTGCTGTTCATATAAAAAAGAGACAAACTAGTGCCTAAACATTGAAAATGAAAGGTTAAAATAGCTAAATGTTGTCTCATTTAGCTGCCTTGCTTGCTGGAGGGGACTGAGGACTCCAGAATATTGGATCATTGCCCCTTTTTACCTGATAAAATATCATATTGACAGTAACTTAATATATATTAAACTCTCTAACATGTATAAGTTGTCATCTCCCAGTGTTTGCTCCTGACACCCAATCACAATTCAAAGTATGACTTTGCCTTAAGAAATATTGTATAATCGTCTAAGAATCAATGATCCAAATCCAAAGTAATCATTTACTAACAGGTGAACAATCTCAAAGTCCTAGAAGGGAACAGAAGCAGGTTCTGTGTGCCGCTAAGTTGACATCCATATGAAGCACCTCATCAACTAACTTACCAACCAATACACTTCCAAGATAGCGGCGCGATGCAGCTTGCAGCAGCCACTCTGGAACTGATTATCTGTTATTTGTGAAGTGGGGTGCCATGCGCAATCATAATCGATTGAAAATGGACGTGGAAGCACAGAGAAACATCGGGAAATTCCAGGACGACCTTCTTCATTGCTGCTGCTGCTGCTGTGAGGTCCGGGACTCTCCTGGAAAGAACAAGCCCCCAGTCCTCGGGGTCGTGTTGCGTCTTAATACGCTCGGCAGAGGATGGTGCTCGGAGAAGCTGTGCCGGAGGGATGGGCGTCAGCTCGGAGGTTCAACGGACTCACAGGTCGCTTTTGGTGTGTGCTGCGTCTGCAAGGCTGAGTCAGGCGGCGCCTTGGAAGTTCAAAGCGGGGGTACTCCCTTCTGCCGCCGGCATGGGATGGTGAGTCTGTCAGGACCCTGGGGACTTGTGGAAACTGTGGTGATTTCTTTTGAACTGACAGTCCTTTAACATCTTGGAATATTTTTACTGTGTCCATATTCTGTTTTTTTTAATGAATTATGCTATTGTTTGCACTGTTGTAACTATATGTTGTAATTATGTGGTTTTGTGCAGTTCTTGTAGCTTTAGTTTTTGGTCTTGTTTTTGTCTGGTGGATTTGGAGCTCCTTTCCAGGGAACGTGCTAGACAGTAGCACGATATTAATACACAGCAGCCTCTCCGGACTCTGGACTGGGGATTGCCAAACGTTACGTGGATTTTCTGGTGTAGTCTGTTTTGTCATATGCTTTTGTGATATCACTCTGGGGGAACACTGTCTCATTTTTTTAACTGCATTGCATTTGTAGTTTCTAAATGACAATAAACTGAATCTGAAGTGGTCATAAAGAATGTGTGTAAACCACACATGGACAGCAGTAGAGGTCAAGACTGAACCGAGACACCTGAATTGTGCTCTCCTTAATCTTTCCTTAAATGCTATGTAAAAATTCAAAAGTTCACTTATTATCAAAGCACCTATCCACATACAACTCTGAAATTTGTCTTCCACAGATAGCCACGAAACAAGAAGATGAAAGTCGTTCAGAGAGAAACATCAAACCCACCCACCCCCACACAAAAAAAATTAACAGAACACAACAGAACATCAATTCCCAAACACCTTCCCCTCGCACAACAAAGAGGAAAAGGCGTGGGCAATAAAAAAACACAGAATATAAAAACCACAAGTCTGAAAAAAATCCACAGTTCATAAATGCAATAGTCCAATCCATAAATGCAGACATGATACCATTGTACAATACCAGCAACATTCATCAAAAGAGAGGGACACCACACGAGGCCGAGGCCTACTTGCCTGCCACAGGGAGCCATACAGTGATAGGCTGCTCTCGGATTCCTTCTCCAGCAGCGATCAAAAGGAAGGACGTTAGCGCTAAAGCTTTCACTCGCATTCTGCATTTGCCTCACTATCTCATCTTCCTCGACGGTGGCAACTGGCAATTAATGGACACTTTAGTTTCCTAACTAAATTGATATGATGAAAAGGCCGTCTATGAAATTAGATCGTCATCACTTTGAAAGGTGAAATAAGATCTAAGTGGTATATACAACTGAAGAAATTGATCAACAGTATTTATTTCACACAAGTTATTGGGCTAAACTGTGCTATTAGAACTGCCAACATTTACCTATGGCAGGTAAATAAATCCCAGATTGATAAGGTCCTGCCATAAATCCAAGATGAGCTGAGCAATAACAATCTATACAGGGCATTTACTATGAAAAGTCAAAATGCTCCAGAATATTCCTTAATGAGGATTTTCTACCTGAGGATTAGGAGGAAAAGGAGACATTTAAAAAAACAGCATTCAACTTTTATAAGAAAGAAGCACTATAGAGTACATCAGCTGAAGCATGGTCAGTACTGGACCCGCTGATGAGCCCAACATACGCAGACTAAGTGGGTAGGAAAGAGAACCAATATTAGGTCGGTTCACCCAAGTGTAACTGTATTGCAAAACTAAAAGTATATCTGGCAATACGTCAAGGAATGCAAAGCATTTCAGACATAGATTATACCTAAACATAGAAAAAAAATTACTTCATACCTGTTTATCACCATCAGATATATCCTCACAAATAGACAAGGTGTTGCGCAGGGTTTGTAGCTCAGTCACCGCATCAACAACGTTCTCTTGATAGCGTCTGAGCAAGCCAAATGCAAAATCTTCCAGGTTCTTCACTTCTGAGTGTTCAAATGAGGTGAACAATCAAAAACATTCTTCACTTCTTTTATCAATAACCCATTTAACAACTATTTAAGTAGGGCTAAAATAGCAATCTTTACTGATAGCTTTAAGATTTTAGTAAAATTATCACATGGTGTCTCATAGAAAGTGGAAGAAAATTTCTAGCCACACCTGGAAAGCATATAGAAGGGAGAGTGAAAATCCGACTGAGTAGTGACACAACTGCAGCCTCTTCCTCAATGTCAGCAAGACCAAAGAGCTGCTTATTGACTTCATGAGGAGGAAGCCAGAGGTCCACAAGTCAGACCTCTTCAAAAGATTTGAGGTAGAGAAGGTCAGCAACTTTAAATTCCTCTGTGTTATCATTTCAGAAGACCTGTCCTGTGCCCAGCACGCAAATACAATTCCTTGGGACATCTAAACCTTTGACAAACTTCTACAGAAGTATAACAGAGTATATTGTCTTGCTGCATCACAGCCTAGTATGAAAACACCAATAGTGACATCCACACCAGACTTTAAGGTGAGTGGTCCTGGGTAGCTCCTTGCATGTTTTCCATCCATGCTGGGTTGAGTGTCAAGCTAGCAACTCGACCTCGTAACATACACACACAAAAATGTTAAAGAAACAGCAAGTTGATGCCTGATTCCCCACAAGACTCAGAAAGGAACAACAATGTCCCTGAATGGAAGATGTTACAAAAAGTAGTAGATATGGTCGAGCCCATCACATGTTAAGCACATCAATATGGAGCACTGTCACAAGGAAGCAATATCCATCATCAGGGACCCCCACAACCCAGGTCATGTCCTCTTCTTAAACACAATATACTCTGCAGATGCTGGGGTCAAAGCAACAAGCACAAGAAACTCAGCAGATCCGGCAGCATCTGTGGAAACGAACAGTTGATTGTTCGTTTTCACGGATGCTGCCCAACCTGCTGAGTTCCTCCAGCATGTTGGGTGTGTTGCTATGTCCTCTTCTTGCTGCTGCCATCAGGAAAATAGTACAGGAAACTCAGGACTCAAACCACCAGGTTCAGGAACAGTTATTATCCCTCAACCATCAGGCTCTTGAAAAAAGGGCTCAACTTCTCTTTCTCATCATAAAACTTAAGAGTGAATGCGAGGTCACAAAATGGAAGAGAGGAAATCTCAAGAGACATTGTGTGGCAGCGACTTCAGGAGCAGGGAGCATAGAGACCCAGAAAATACTTTTTGCCAGAATGGGTCAATTAACAATTTCAGTTAGAATACAGGAGGTCTCTGTGCAAAATTCAAATGCAGCAGTTTATAGGCAGCAATTTATGGAGTAATTTAGAAATAATTATAAATTAAATTCAGAATTTGATGAAAAAGTAGTTGTAGTGACACAAACAAAAGAAAATCTTAGATGCTGGAAATCCAAAGCAAAACACACAAACTGGTGGAGGAAGTCAGCAGGTCAGAAACCATCAATGGAAACCAATGAACAGGCAACGTTTTGGGCCGAGACCCTTCATAAGGACTGGTTAAAAAAGATGAGAAGCCAGAACAAGATGGTGGGGAGAGGGGGAGTGACATAATATTTCATTTAAAGTACATTTTCTTTGAGTCCTCTTCATTCTTCATGAAAACCATATACCTTTGACTATACATGACTATACATGACTATACATGACATATACCTTTGACATGACTATACATGACTATACATGACATATACATAAAGGTACATAACATGACATAAAGGTACATAACATGACATATACATAAAGGTACATAAAGGTACATGACATATACCTTTGACATGACATATACCTTTGACTATACATGATTTTCTCTTTTTTGTAGCTGGCTGTTTATTTCCAATCCTTCTACAGTAGTCAGGCTTACTAACCTTTTGTGTCCAAGGTTATCTTTGCACTTCTTGCAGAAAACTAAGCTTGCCATTCTTCAATCATGAAGAACTATCATTAAATCCAGTGGCATCACATTATAGGCGATTTCATCATTTTTCTTAAAAACATCAATTCAGACTTAGTTTTTAGTGCCTTGAGTAATGTGCTCAGTTCTTTAACCATAATTCCCATCACCCTAATACCTTCATTTGAAAACTGCATGTCTATTTGGACAAAAATCTATGCCTCATGTTAGCATAGGTGAATAATTCCGCTTCATCCTCAATTTTTCTGCATATAGATCAACCCTTGCAGATCCTGTCACCTCTATCTGGACTTCAGTTTAGGTTTCCCCATTCTGCTTCCTGATTTCAGCAAACCTATTCCATACATATTCAGTGAGTGTGACTGCTTTATACCAAGAAATTTCTTCACTTCTTGCTCACTTCAGTTGTTTTCCGTGGATGCTTTACATTCCCAATCATGGGCTTAAAAGATTTTTGTTATATTCCTCCCTAGTTTCAAATGAGACATTAAAGGACACCCCCCCCAAGTCAACTAGATATGAACTATCTCAAGGTTTTATACAAAGAGCAGCAGCATTTTCCTGCCTCCCCATCCAACGTTACAAAAAAAAATTTGAAGGATCCAATATATGAAATACTGATTCCACTTCTCTCCACAATAATGTTGCTTGACCTGCCAAGAACTACCAGCATTTTCTAATTTTGTAGCATAAAAGGTAGTTTATCCATTCATTCCTTCACTTGTTCATGGAATCTATCTCCAAAATTTCAGAAGCAAATACTTCACTCACAGTAACAATACTGAATGTCAACAGTTGCCCATTGCTTGTAAAGTCATTTGGGACATTCTGAGTACAGTGTAAGTCAACATATCCTCTCCTTTTGTTTCTCTTTTTAATCAAAGTTGAAACTCTTTGCTCTACTTGCATTGTTTTGGCAGCAACCTTAAATCTAATCTTAAACATGCCATCTTTCCTTCAAGCACCAGGCCTGAAGCAGAGCTGTTCACTGACGACTGCACAATGTTCAGCAACATTTGCAACTCCTCAGATAAGAAAGCAATCCACATCCAAATGCAGCAGGACCCGAACAACGTCCACACTTGGGCTAACGGTTGCCACATAACAAGTTCCAGGCAATGATGATGGATCCAACAGGACAAAATCCAGCTGTTATGCCCTGACATACAATGACTTAGCACCAATGAATCCACCAGACTCAATATTTGGGGGGGTTATAATTGACTAGACAATGAATTAAAGTAGCCATATGCACAACGTGGCTACAAAAGCAGGCCAGGAATCCTATGGACATTAGCTAAGGTCTTCATTCCTTAAAGCAGCCCAGAACAACTCAGGATGGTGATGGAATAATCCCAATCTGCCTGAATGTACGTATCTTCAACATTCCCGAGACTCGATGTCATAAAGCATACAGCAGGCCATCCACAACCATTCTCAATTAACATACAGTAACATTACTATGCCAACTACAGGATACAATGCAGAAACTCACCAAGACTCTTTAGATAGCACCTTCCAAACCCATTACCTCTACCAGCTTGAAAGACAAGGGCAGCAAAGTCATGAGAACAGTACCACCTGGAAGTTGGCCTCCAATACACATATCATCCTGACTTAGAAATATATTGCCATTCCTTAAAATCTGAGAACCCCCTCCTATAGCATTGTGGATGCCCCTGTACTTCATGGACTGTAGCAGCTCACCACCATCTTCTCAAGTGCAGTCAGGGATGGACAAGTAAATTCTGGCTCAGCCCGAATCTAAACTGAACAACAAACTTTTGTGGCGACCCACTTCCCAGCGCACTCGAACTGGTTCACAAAGTGGCGCGCGCTGGCATTGAGGCCGGTCCCAAAAAGGGCGCCAAGCCTGTTTCACCAGCAAGGAGAAAAGCCCGCGCACGGGACAGGACTGTGAATATGCACCCCCTACAGCATTCCTGCCTGGGGAGAGCGGGAACAGGAAGGCTTTAAAGCGAGTCCGTGAAGTTTGAATAAACCTCTTTTGCAACTACAGCTCACCGACTGCGTCGTTATTTCAGCACTGCGTGTAGCACACAGCTATACTGTTATAATTATGATATCCTCTACTGTCCTTTGCTTATTCAAGGTCCTGTATCAGTCCCCACCCTGTAGCATTATATATGAATCAAGATTTAGTTTAATATCCCTTGTATTGACACATATTTTATTATTAATGTATTATTTCATCATTACTAATCAAATTAGTTCCTTGTCATATTAAATCGCTGTTTTACTTCGCATTTGGATGAATAAAAGGACTCCCTATCTTTCTCTCCAGCCCCACCCCAAAGTGACAGCATGTAACAGAAGAGAAAATAGCTAGTTTCTATCCTGGCTATCTACTTCAGAACCATATTCACTTCCTATACAAAGTCATGCCCCCTTAATTGCTTTATTTGTTGTTTTTCTGTGAACGTAACAGCAGTTGTAATTGGATGAGAAATTGGACTCAGTGCCGAGTTTATTTTAAACTAATGTGCTTCAACTATTGATTTGGCCAGGAATTAATTATATCTAGAGAATATAAAATAACGGAATTGTGTTTTTGTACAAAACACACTTTTAGCAACCAGGTACGTAAGTAATTAGGAAGACAGATGAGACGTTGGCCTCCACTGCATGAGGAATGGAGTACAAATGGAAGTGTTGCTTTTCTCCAAGGAGTTGTGAAACTTCACAATTCCATCTGAGATAATTATGTGGGCTACATTACCAAGGTTGAGATTGGCATTAGACTTTACAGGAATCAATGATAATTGGGATAAACTGAGAAAGTAAAAGTACTACCAAGATCAGATCAGCCATGGTGGTGGAGCATGTTCAAGAGGACACATGGCCTACATCTGTTCCCATTTCTTAACTGCTTATGTATAAACTCCACTTAGACATTGAAGTTGTGCAGTAATAAGATTGCAGAGTGAACTGATGATGGTGCTAAACAGCAACTCCTTTGCTTGCATCTTCGGAAACAGCTCTATTTCCACCTTTAATATCTCTATTTTTCTCTTTCAGGGTTCTTCTGAAGATCCTGACCTGCTGTTACATGCTGACTATGGTTCATTGCGGGAATGGGACCCGCTCTTAGGGTTCCACAACTGGCCGTTGTTCGGTACGCCAAGGGCTTGGACTAGGGAGTTCAGCTTGACTTTGGAGGCTTAGGATCTTGGGGCTCTGCAGACAGGTGGATCGAAGGTCGGTGTCACGGCAGG
The DNA here is from genome assembly GCF_030144855.1 of Hypanus sabinus. NCBI lineage: Eukaryota > Metazoa > Chordata > Chondrichthyes > Myliobatiformes > Dasyatidae > Hypanus > Hypanus sabinus. Next base: position 4,744,921 of record NC_082732.1, on the reverse strand, counting down.
AGATCCTTGTGTGATTGGGGGAGTCAGACTACCTATGGCTGTGTGTCCAGAGACTTGAGATCTTTGGGCACAGAGCTTTGAAAAAAGCAATGCAACAGGGTTTTAACATCGTAACCAGAGAGTTGTTTGTTATGACTTCCTTCTCACTATGAAACGGGGACACCTCTTTCTCCCTTATTAGGGGTGGGGGAAGGGGGGGAGGGGGAGGGGGAGAGACAGAGAGACACACACACTGTGGTATGTTGAATACTGGGTGAATCGCTTTGGGGTAACAGCAAGTCTGTGTCTTTACTGTTGCTTTGCTCATGGTTGAGTACTTGGTAGTTGGTGCCAATGCTTTTTTTGCTGATGGGGGGAAGGGGGACTGTTGCTTGCTGCCGCTTACACGAGGGAGGGAGGGGAGTGGGGGGGGGCAACTTTGGGGGTTCTAACATTTAACTGTCACTCATTCTTTGGGGTACTCCTCTCTTTTCATGGATGGTTGTGAAGAAAAAGCATTTCAGGATGTATATTATATACATTTCTCTGACATTAAATGTACCTTTGAAACATTCTGCATAATTCCTGTACTAGTATCCATTCACATAACTGAGTAAGGCGATAAAGTGGAGACACAAGAGAGTACAGATGCGATTGGAAAGAATGAAGATGTAGCCAGTATAAAAAGGTGAGAAGGAAGGGGTGAAGCAAGAGCAAGTAGGTGATAGGTGGATCCAGGTGCAGGAAGGTGATTGATAAATAAGGCAGAGGGGAGAGTCAGAATAACGTACATGGGAGGTGACAGATGGAAGGTTTCCGAAGATCTACGGTTGGTGGTGGAAGTACAATGACACTTGCGAGCTGCCCTAATAAAATCCTCGCTGATTTGGTTTGACGCAAGCAACACATTTCACTGTATGTTTTGTTGTGCATGACAAATAAAGTCGATCTTTAATCTATATGATAGGACATCTGACAGGGCAGGACAGTGGACTATAGAATAAGGGAAGGAAGTGGGGAAGGAAACAAGTGGCAGGAATGTGTAGGGTAAACAGAGGGTGAGAGGTGCAAGAGATGGGGTAATGGAAGCCAGTGGGATCAGGAGAGAAAAAAGGAGGGGAAGGGAGAGAAGGGAGTGGTTACTGGAAGTTAGAGAATTTAAATGTTCATGCAGTCAGGTTGGAGATTACCAAAGTGATAAATGAGGTGCTGTTCCTCTGATCTACATCACCTTCAACTCATCAGTGAAATAGGTCACTGCCAGATACATTGATTTGGGGCCCTGGATGAGGATAAGAGTGGCTTTGCAGCACCAGGTGTAACACTTCATGTGACTGCAGGGATAAATGCCTGGGGGCAGATCTCTGGGGAGGGACAATGCACAAGGGAGTCAGAAAGACAGATATAGAGAAGGGGAGGGGGAGGGTGGAGGAAAAATGGGGAGAATGCACTAGGCTGTGAGACAATGAGATGAATGTGAATGAATGAGAAGTTGGATGCATAGGGTGGTATGAGATAGTCCAATAGGTCAATGCCTTTGGGTTTTTGTGTCCATGACCACTCTCATGGATGAGTTTAAACTACTGAATCAAAAAACGCTTTCATCTTACAGACTTGAATTGAGAACAACCTTTAGTTAACTAATAAAGTCAAAATGCTAAGAATAATCAACAGATCAAGCAGTATCTATGGAGAGAAAGCGAGTGAATATTAAAGGTAAACAATTTTTGAAATAAATTAGAATCTAAACATGTTTTAAGATGCAGAAAAGAAACAAACACAGGAAATGCCTGTGATAAGATGGAGACAATCTTACGCTATATGACAGAAAGCTCTCATAGCCATAGGCAAATGGCCAAAAAGATCAGCAAGGAATGATATACAAAATGCCTGTTGCTGTGATGTACAAAGTGGAAGTAGTGTCTGCAGAGAGAGGCAGATGCCTGTTAACAACAGAAGATCTATCTAGAAGACGTACAAAAAAGCTGGATGAACTCAGCAGGTCGGGCAGCATCCGCTGAAGGAAGCAGTCAACGTTTCGGGTCAGGACTAAAGGAGGAGGGGACAGGGGCCCTATAAAGAAGGTGGGGGGGGGAGGGTGGAAAACCAGTCAGAGGAAAGATCAAGGGGTGAGGGAGGGGAAGCAGGGAGGGGATAGGCAGGAGAGGTGAAGAAGGAATCTAAAGGGAAAGCACCATAGGTAGTAGCAGAAGGCAGAGTCATGAGAGGTGATAGGCAGCTAGAAGAGGAGATGGGAGGGAGGGAAGGGAGGGGGAGGGAATTACGGGAAGTTGGGGAATTCAATGTTCATACCAAGCAGATGGAGACTACCCAGATGGTATATGAGATGTTGTTCCTCTAACCAAAGTTTGGCCTCATCATGGCAGTAGAGGAGGCCATGTATGGACATATCAGAATGGGACTGAGAGGGAGAGTTGAAGTGAGTGGCAACCGGGAGATCCTGTCTGTTGTTGCTAGACGAAGCAATCCCCCAATCTGCGTTGGGTCTCACTGATGTAGAGGAGGCCGCACCTGGAGCACTGAATGCAACAGATGACCCCAACAGACTCACAAGTGAAGTGTTGCCTCACCTGGAAGGACTGTTTGGGGCCCTGAATGGTGGTAAGAGAGGAGGTGTAGGGACAGGTGTAGCACTTACGCTTGCAGGGATAAGGACCAGGTGGGAGATCTGTGGGGAGGGACGTGTGGACTAGGCAGTCGTGGAGGGAACGATCCCTGCGAAAAGCAGAGAGGGGTAGAGAGGGAAAAATGTCCTTAGTGGTGGGGTCCTTTTGAAGGTGGCGGAAGTTGCATTGGATAATATGCTGGATCCGGAGGCTGGTGGGGTGATAGGCGAGGACAAGGAGAACACGGTCCCTGTTGTGGTGATGGGAGGATGGGGTGAGGTCCGAAGTGTGGGAAATGGAGGAGACGAGGGTGAAGGCATCATTGATGACAGCAGAAGGGAAATCAACATTCTTAAAGAAAGAGGACATTTGGGATGTCCTGGAACGGAAAGCCTCATCCTTGGAGCAGATGCAGCGGAGACAGAGGAACTGGGAATAGGGAATAGAATTTTTGCGTTTGGCAGGGTGGGAAGAGGTATAATCAAGGTAGTTATGGGAGTCAGCGAGTTTATAGAAGATGTCAGTGGACAGTCTATCTCCGAGAGATCGAGAAAGGGAGAGAAGTGTCCGAGATGGACCAAGTGAATGAGAGGGCTGGGTGAAAGTTAGAGGCAAAGTCGATGAAATTGACGAGCTCAGCATGGGTGCAGGAAGCAGCACCAATGTAGTTGTCAATGTATCGAAGGAAAAGTTGGGGAGTAGTACCAGTATAGATTTAGAGCATAGACTGTTCCACATAACCCACGAAGAGGCAGGCATAGCTAGGGCCCATGCGTGTGCCCATAGCTACACCCTTGGTCTGGAGAAAGTGGGAAGAGCCGAAAGAGAAGTTATTAAGTGTGAGTACCAGTTCTGCTAACCTGAGGAGTGTGGTGGTGTTGGGGAACTGGTGAGGTCTATTGTCCAGAAAGTAGCGGAGGGCTTTGAGGCCTTCTTGATGGGGAATTGAAGTGTATAAGGATTGGACATCCATGGTGAAAATGAAGCGGTTGGGAGTGGGGAAATGGAAGTTATTGAAGAGGTGGAGGGCATGGGATATATCCCGGATGTAGGCTGGGAGGGACTGAACTATGGGTGACAAAATGGAGTCGAGATAGGCAGATACAAGTTCAGTGGGACAGGAGCAGGCTGAAACTATAGGCCTACCAGGACAGTCAGGCTTATGGATCTTGGGGAGGAGGTAAAAGCGAGCAGTGCAGAGTGTGGGAATTATGAGTTTTTTGGCTGAGGATGGAAGGTCTCCGGAGTTGCTAAGGGCAGTGATGGTATGGGAGACAATGGTTTGATGTTTTTTGGTTGGGTCCTGTTCCAGGGGTAAGTAAGAGGAGGTGTCAGAGAGCTGACGTTTGGCCTCACTGAGGTAGAGGTTGGTCCGCCAGACCACTACGGCACCACCTTTGTCTGCGGGTTTGATGGTGAAGATCTATCTGGAAGAGATATGAATAAATGGATATAACTGAAAATGGAGGAGAAAGAGGAAAAAAAAAATGCCAGGATCCTGAAGGTGCTGGAAAACAGAAATAAGAGAGAGGATGCTAGAAATACTCCTCAATCAGCAAACATCCATCAAGAGAAAAAAGACAAGTTTTCACCAAAACTGTTCCAATTCTGATACAAACATTCTCTGAAATTGTTGATTCTAAAAGACTACAACGTGCCTAGTCATAAAATGGGATGCTGTTCCTCAAGCTTGCATTGAGCTTCATCGAAGCATGGCTACAAAACAGAAGGATCAATGTTGAAGTGAGATGTGATGAAGAGTTGAAATAATAATGGGCAACTAGAAACCCAGGGTCATCAGTCAGGGTTACTGCTATTTCACATGGAGGTGTATGGGTCCCTGGATAATGGAAAGGAAAGAGGTAAAAGAGACAGGTGTTGCATATCCTGAGTTTGCATGGCAAAGGGAGTGAGAATCAGAGTCAAGGGGGGTACTTATACCACTAACCTGACTTTGTAGTTATTCCTGGTTCAGTTGTGTGAGTCCTCAGTAAAGACTGTAGAACAGGGTAAACCTCTTTCATCTTTCGAAGAAGATTTAGTGTGGTCTCAGCACTCAACTGCCCCTCTTCAATTACTTTCATCAATAGCTTAGCCACGACGTCTCTGGCCGTCTCTCCCTGACAACATTCAGCAATCACCTAAATATCAACATGTTAATGGTGACTAGATTTCTTTCCGGTGACAAGAAATTACAGTAAAAGGTAAAGGGCAAACAAATAATCTAGAGAAAATACCTTTTTATCCTCTTCACTGAAAACGGCTCCTTCAGCAGAATCAAGACAGGCCAATAAAGGGCTCAAGTCTGTCACACTTTCCAGGACTACTTCTTTGTGTAAGTAAAGGTTGAGCAAAAAATCTTCAGTATCTATACGCCCTAAACAGTGGAACCAGTCAAATTATAAAGAAATTTCATACTGAAATTAGATAAAATCAAAATGTATCCCAAGAGAAAATTACTACACATATTACGATATTAAATAAAAACAGAAAATAGAGATCCTTAACAGTTCAGATAGCATCTATGGATAAAGTAGCAGAACAGCCTTCAAAACTGAAAGGCGCTAAAATGATGACATTGTCTCACCATCCACAAATGGTATCTGACCTGTTGAGGATCCGCAATGCTTTCTGCTTTTATCACTACTAACAAATGCTTTGGTTACAAGATCAGGCTTTCACAATAATAAGAACATGAATTCCTTTACTCGCTCTTATTCTGTCATTTCCAAAGTTCAAAATAAATTCAACTTCTGCAGATGTTCTACAACAACCTTTCTTATACCGTGGACCGATTTAATATTGACAATATTCTTACAGACCGGCCGACTGTGGGGACGGTAGGTGTTAATCATGACCAGAATATAGGTGACAAGTCAACTATGAGTCACTTATAAGTGGCTAATACACTCAATTTCATTTCTAAAAGGGTTTATCTAACAAATTTAATATTAAACACAAAGTGCATATTTTCCTTGCATGTACATAGTGATAACTTAATTATAACTCACTTATAAGTCAATAGCATCATAACATTCTAAGTAACATTTGGATATTAAAACACACAGCGCATATTTTCTTCATATGAACATACAAAATCATTGCAACAGACCAGTGAGAGGATGAGGTAAGGGCCAGAGGTCCCCATACCGGGGTCGCGGCGGTCACAGTCCGGAGAGAGCCACCGACTGAGTGAGGAATGCGATAGGGTGCATGCCCGCTCCCCCTCCCCCGTGGGTAGGAAGGATCTATCGGGCAACAAAAGCTTGGCTCGAGGGATGACTTTCTGTAGATCACAGCGAGGTAGCTGCTCTGCTACTTATGAAACCCTGAGCCCGAGTTAGGTTGTCTGCGAATATTTTAGCACCAGGTTCCCCACGAACATTCGGTGCGCTAAACAGGTTTAGAGGCGGCGCCCATATGTCCGCGCTCCAGGCCAGTACCAACGGCACTTCTCTCCGGCCGCGCGAGGCTGCCGGTTACCCGAGGCCAACCAGTGATCCCTGGCGCGAGGGTATCACTGCGTTTAGGCGACTGATGACCTCCTGTGAGTAATGACTTCGCGTGCATAATGACCTCGCGTGCGTTCAAGTTCAACAGTGGGCATGACAGGGAATGAGGAAAGGTGCAGCTGATTCATATCGTTTCATATCACCATATCGTTTCCTCGCCACCCAGTAGCACATGCTTTGGGTTGGGGTTGGGGACCACTGATCTACGACTCAGTAGTGGCCAGCATTTTATTCAATGCTGTAATCTGCTGGAGCAGCAGGATGAGAGCAGCTGATGCCAAGAAGATGGACAAGCTCGTTGGGAAGGCTGGTTCTGTCCTGGGGGTGGAACTGGATTCCCCGGTGGTTGTGTCTAAGAGGAGGCTGCTGCAGAAGCTACGGTGAATTATGGACAATCCCTCTTACCCCCTCCATGACATACTGGACAAACAGAGGAGCACATTTAGTAACAGACTGATTCTACCAAGAGGCACCACAGGAGATCCTTTCTCCCTGGGGTTATGAAACTCTACAACTCAAGTACATAAGTATATGGTTTCATTTCACATCTGTATTTTGCTTTATTACTTTTAGTGCACATTGTTTTTTTTTAATATCTCAACCTTTACATTTTGTATTTTAAAGTGTACACAGGCAGTCCCCGGGTTACGTACAAGTTCTGTTCCTGAGTCCGTCTTTAAGTTGGAGTTGTACAAAAATCAGAAGAAGTACATCCGGTATTATTTAATGTCAGTTAGCCACACATTTGTCTTAGTATATAGTATAATATTTTACCTTTCTATGCATATAAAGCACTTAACATATGTATTCCAATAATTAAACCACTGCGTTGCTTAGTAATAATTGTAGCTTTCATCGGGGCAAGGCCTTTCACATGCTCCATTATTCTCACTTTATTCGTTATCCTTTAAAATTGTTCCAATCGTTGACCGACTGTATCCTAACTTTCCAATGACCAATGGCGTTTCACCTCTTCCCAAAAGCTTTATTATTTCCACTTTATTTTCAATCGCGATCGCTTCCCGTCAATGGAACAGAAACACTGTGGGCGGTGGGTCCCAAGCTCCGCCAGCTCCCAAGGTCCGCTGGGTCCTAAAGACCACCGCACTGAATTCTCTGGGTCCACAGTGAGACAGGTTAAATGGGACAAGTGGAGGCTGTGCTGGGTTTGGGTATTTGATCCTCCACAATATTCCACATGGGAATTTAAACTGGAGGTGGCAGTGTTTTTTTATGAGGTCGAGTTGCGAGCTCAACATCAACCCGGCATGGGAGCGGCCTGTCACTAGATCAAACTCGGGAACCACTGTTCTCCAGCCCGGTGTTGACCTCACTGTGCCACCAGCTGACCAGAACGGGGGGGTGGGGGGCCGGGGTCAGGGTGAATTTTACTAAGAAAAATTTAAGCCAAATACAAAGTTAAACACTCAACACAGTGTCAACTGCAACAACTTAAAGTGGCAGACTGTGTCGCGATCCGACTTAAAATGGCGGACACCGTTTTCCTTCCTCGGTTCGTAAGTACAAGTTGTCCGTAACTCGGATGTTCGTAATTCGGTGATCGCCTGTACTTCTGACTGAGCAATCTTGCAATAATAATTTCCTTACGGATAAGTAAAATTTTATCTTAAAATTATTTTAAAATTTATTATCAAAGCACACGTTACCATATATAATCCTGAGATTCATTTTCTTATGAGCAACCACAGTAAATACAAGAAACACAATAGAATCAATGAAAGACTGCATCCAACAGAACGTACAACAACCAGTGTGCCTGTGCGAAGACAACAAATTGTACAAATACAATAAAAAAGGAAATAATGAATAAATAATCAATAAATATTGAGAACCTGAAAAGTCCTTGAGAGTGAGTCAATATGTTGTGGGAACAGTTCAGTCATGGAGCAAGTGAATTTGAGTGAAGTTATCAATTACATTTCACGAGACTGATGGCTATACGGTAATACCTATTCCTGAACCTGGTGGCGTGGGTCCTGGCACTCCTATATCTTCTTCCTGGTGGCAGCAACAAAAAGACAGCATGGCATAGACGGTGCGGGTCCTTGATGTTGGATGCTGCTTTCCTGCGAAAGCATTCTGTATAGATGTGCTGAGTGGTGGGGAGAGCTTTATCTGTGATGGAATGGGCTGCATCCACTACTTTCTGTAGGGTTTTCCCAATTAAAAAAAGACCACCAAATACCCAACATTAGAGAGAAAAAGAACATATCACACCCATAAAAAAACCATTAAAAAAGACTAAACACCGAATGTGCAGAGAGAAAAACACATCACGCAAAACCACAAGCAAATAGCCATTCTGAACTGAAGTCCGCAAGAGAATCCCATTGTTCAGCTCAAAGCCAAGTCATGGAGTAGCGAGCTGAACTGGCCTGTCCTCAGTCTAGGCTTCAACACTGTGACATTTTCAATTTGGCCCAGTTCCTAAGTCGAAAGCCAAACCTTGGCTTGCATTGCCTCAATACTCTGAGGCCAGGACCCCATCACCTCAATTTGGCCTGTAGCTAACCTTTCCGATTCAACCCTGCACAAGTCTCTGTCCAAACATTAAGTTCAGTTGCCTCGATCAGCTCAGGGGCGTGGATACAGTCACCTTGATCTGGCCTGTATCCAACCTTTCCAAATTCAGCCCTGTGCACAAGTCTCCATACAAACATTGAGTTCAGTCGAATCCGTACGTTCTGGTGTCTGGACCTCAGCACCTTGGCTCAGCTTTCAGCGCCACGCTTAAAACGACCATACCTTGGCCCTTCCTCACTCTCAGCAGCCTTGCCTTGGTTCTGCCACATCGAATTCCTCCAAGTCAAAAGGGAAGTTATAGACTATTATTTATGTTGATCGTTTGCTAGAAAAAGCATGATTAACAAAGTATTCAGTTGTTTTCCTTGTTTCGAAAGCCACCAGCCAGAAGTCACTGAGATTCACCCGTTCCACCTTAAACCAGAAACATACAAGGGCATTGGGTATTTCCATGTCCGGTCTTGATGTCAATATACTCTGCACCACACATCTATAGAAGTTCATCAAAGTTTTATATGACATGATGAATCTTCACAAACTTCTAAGAAAGTACAGTAGTAAGTCTCCACAAATATTCATCTTAGCCATTAGAAAATAAAAATTTGGACCTGGTCTAAGAATGAGTCATTTTGAAATTACACTCCTTGTTCCTACCACCCTTTAAATAAGCACTACTTATAGACCTGGTAAAACCATTTGAATTTCATTGCCAATAATTTGTGAATGGAACAAAACATTATGCAGTCAGCTAGTGTCCACAATCAGTACTGTGAAGGCAACGTGTAACAGAGATAGCAAGAGGGATGATAGAAATAATTGCAAATGTTGAGTTTATAACCATATTGGGTGTGATCCTACGAATCGGAAAAAACAAGCTTGAGGAGCCAAGTGGCCTGACCCCACTCTGAGTGTACACATTCATTACATGCGTCTGAAAGTGAGGAATGCAAGACACTTATTATTGCCTTCTGTCAATTGGAGAGGGGGGTATACATATAGTTAGAGGTAACACCCTAGCCTTGGAGTTACACAGTTCTGGAACATCTTACTCCAGAGAATTTAACAGAAAATCTATGCTGACGCAGTAAAATTTATGAAGCAGAGGAGGCACTAGCTTTGAATAAGATACTAAGCAGAGGGCCAAGCTGTTCTCATGTGAAAGTAAAAGGTCCCATAATACTATTTGTCAAAGTGCAGGGGAGTTACCAACAAAGTCACAGCTAATATTTATTACTGATGTAACATTTTTAAAGAGACTAATTGATAATATTATAAAGATAATATTATCTTTCCATACATAAAATTGATGTCACATTTCCTACATTCCAATGATGGCTACACTTTAGAAATATTTTACAAGCTAGAAAATACTTTTGAGGTACCTTGTGGACAGACAAGCCAACTTAATTTCTCTTCATCTATTACACAAAAAGTCACTTCAAGCACATAGGAAATGTTCTTGCAAAGTACAGATTTAACATCTCTATATAACTATTGAGGCATAGCCAAATTTTGTAAAGAAAAGATGAACAGCTTAAAAAAGGGTACTGTTAGAACTATCTATACATTTATATGGAACCCTGTCACTGTGGCTCGTAGCAAATTAGGCTTGTTAGCCATCTCTGGCTTGCAGGCACGCAGCTCAGCAATGCATGGGTAATGGTGGTAAGCAACGCATGTCTACAGTTGGTACGATTCCAGTTCAATCAAAATAGGAAAGTTGAAATGTTCCATTGAGGGAACAAAAATTATGGTGAATGCTGTATAAATACGACCCATGTAAAAGGTATTGTTTGACAGGGAATAACACAAGATACATTGGCATAAACTTAAAAGTGGATGTATATTTACAAATATTCCAACTTTAGCAAACAGTCATCAGAAAAAAGGCCCATTACAGCTAAATGAGTCCTTAATGTGCACATACACATTGGAACTCATCAGACTACCAGGTAGTCTGGTGCTTCACTTTAATTACTCTTGCGTTGAACCCACATTCTGTGTGAAAGACACCAGCCACAACTCAAACTTCCCTCTAAGTCAGTTACGAACTATCTAGTTAACTCAGAAATACTGGCACTTCCCCATGGAACCATTTGCCTGCACAAAGAACTTTTTACAATGGCGTTTGTCCTCATGCAGGGTTCCAGAGCATCTTCCGTTGTCTCTTCTCTGTACCTCACTTCTTCCCCAACTCCTGCAAAAAGACCCACAAGCAACCCATGTTCTGCTAGAAATGTGGAGCCACCAATCTTTCTTGAATGTTCCACGGCATCCCACTGGACAAAAAGTTATCAAGATAAACCAATTGGCTGATACAACATTCCTAAACTGATCAAATGACTCCTTATCTTAATAGAAATAAAAAGACTCTGAAGTTTGATTAACGGAACACAGCATTTTACAGAAAAGCTACAAAAAAAATAACAAACAGCATAACTGAAGTAATACCATAAAACATGTTCTTAAATAGGGTATTACATACATTTTGTCATATAACACATATTAAAATGTAATGAAAATATAATAAATCCAACTTAATTCAAATAAATTTTTAAATCTTTTTATAAAATTTGTGTAATAGAGGAAATACTTTCCTACTTGAAATAAAACAGATTAAAAAAAAGACATTGAAGACAGTGAAACCTTTCCATCAGATTCCAAAATGTAAATGCATGTTCCTTCTAATAGTTAGTATTTCTCTGCCAATCCAACAGGCAAGTGGAGACAGTCTATCGCACTCCTGACTTGTGTCTAATGGTTTGGGATATTAGAATGTCACTGACTGTGGATCCCCAGGCTATTCACGGTAGGAATTCAGGAAGAAAATCCCACTGACTGTCCAGAGTAGATGATTAATCTGTACCTTGTGGGTCATAGTCACTGTTGAATTTCTTTAGCCTACACATGAATGTTGTTCACATCTTGCTACACGGATGGCATACACTGGATGCTTTATTTGTCCGTTCCAAATGGAACTGAACACCCTGCACCCATTTCCAACATTATAATGGAGGGAAAAGCCGACCAGTGGTGTCATGGCATTCACACCGGATTTCAAGGCAGCTGTGCCCAGGTTCAAATCCAGCTGGCTCCTTGCACGTTTTCCATCTGTGCTGGGTTGAGCATCAAGCTAGCAACTCAGCCTCATTAAAAAAAAGACAAAAATACTAAAGAAATGGCAAGGGTACTGTCCGATGCACCACCATGTGTGGAAAGGAACAACAACAAGAGGAAAAATTATTGATGAAGAGTTTAAGATGGTTGTGCTGAGGACAATGCAACTAAACTCCAACAGTGACACCTTGTGGCTAGATTGATTAAACTCTAATAACCACAAACACCACCTTCTATTCATGCAATGTATGACTTCAAACACTGGAGTGTTGGTTTTTCTTTGATGCTCCCTTAATTCAAAATTTGCCATTGCATTTTGGTGCAGAGGTCTCAGGACTCGCTATCTCTCTCAACTCGAGAATTGCACTCCTTGACCCATGTTTGAGGCCTAGCCATCACAAGTGACCAAAAAGCCAGGCAGTTTCCTACCGTCTGCCAACAAATCAGGGCATCGTACTTGCAGCATTCTACATTAACAATGTCCAACAGTCTTGTGAACACAAGAAATCGACTAAGTTAATCATTCACTGTTAGACTGCACATCACTTTCGCACACCGACTCTTCCAATGGCTTTCTGATATAGGAGGCAGCACGATCCACATTTAGTTTCCTGCTCCCTCTTCCTCCTTTTTTTGGAATAGTGGAATTATATTTGTAACAATCTGATTTGCAGGAATTATCCTACAACTATAGAATACTGGAAAATATCCAATACAGTCGACCCTCCTTATCTGTGGGGAGATTGGTTCTGGGACCCCCTGTGGATACCAAAAAACAGATGCTCAAGTCGGTGGACTTTAGGACCCGGAGAAGCTCGGAACCTGCCGCCCGCAGGGTTTCTGTTCTGGAAAACGATCATGATCGAAAATAAAGTAATCAGAAAGAGATGAAATGGAAAAGCGTTAGGCTATAGTTGGTCAACGATCAGAACAACTTTAATGGAGCATGTAAAAGGCCCTGCCCCGATGAAAGCTACAATTATCACTAAGCAACGCAGAGAGTTAATTACTGAAATATATACATTTCTTAAGTGTTTTATATGCATAGAAAGGTAAAATATATACTATATACTAAGACAAACGTTTGACTAATTGATGCTAAATAATACCAGATGTACCTGTTCTGACTTAAGAACTTCCTTTTTCTTTTCAATTCCCAATCCATGGTAACCTATGCACATCCTCCCATATACCTTAAATCATCCCTTGATTACTTATAATACCTAATACAATGTAAATGTTATGTAAATAGTCATTATATTGTTTTGTTAGGGAATGATGACAGGGAAAAAAAGTCTGTACATGCTCAAACAACAAGTGCTGGAGAGGGAACTTCCAGGTTTTCCCGATCTGCGGTTGGTTGAATCCGCGCGTGCGGAACCCGCAAATAAGGAGGGCCAACTGTACTTCAATGGCTTCCTCTGTTAATACTCTGGGTTACAACACATTAGGCCATAAGAATGTATTTGCTTTCAATGCCATTAATTACACCAGCACAATTTTTCACTAATATACATCTACATTAGCTCCTGTGCTTTTTCCATTTTTGCTTTGCTGGGTACATTTGTCTTCTGGAACTCATTCCTTAAAGGCTAGAAATCCTCGTCACAGTTAGAAAGTACTAAGATGTGCATGAGAAGGACATGGCCTACAAAGCCAGTGCAGGAAAGTTTAATTCTGCTAAGGAGCTCTTCTTCTACATGATGGACCAAATATCATCCTTCTGTCATTTACTTTCTATGATTCAGTGCTATCCCAAGCAAAATGTAGGGTTCAAATAATGAAACTAATTGCAAAGTGTTGCTGTTCCAAGAGTACTGATTAGAAATTCAGCACTTATGCCTTCCCTAAAGAAACCAGTTTTCTTGCCCAGTAAAGCCAAGACACACATTACCAAGATTCACATTACCAAATGAAAACATTTCTGATATCACAAGAACTATTACATTCCTCTTACAATCATTTAATTATATAGCAGATATATCAGCCAATGCTCTATAGCATCTGGATGCAATGTTACAAAATAAAGTTTGAGCAGTACAACCATCTACTGGTTAAAACAGGCAATTACATTTTCATGTAGACTTCACAGGTTATCCTAAAACTACAGATAACTGAGTTTTGAACACCTGCATAAACACCTATATTATAAAATTCAAAATCCTATGTTCATGTATTCATGCATTTTTTCACAGTCTACTTTTTGATAATTGTTCTTTCATTGCAATCTTATGTGCTTTAGATGACATTCATTTTGATACTGTGGTTACCACATTAAGTGATTTTTGTATACCTTCTGAATTATCGACAAAAATCAAACTATTGACGCCTGTAAAAACAGAACGTACCTCCAAATCCAAAGTCCTCTCAGTAATTAACCTTCAGAGCCACATTCAACATTGACTTGGAGAGAAGGACTAAATTCATGACAACTGCTTTGTGAATCAGAAGTGCTCATATTCACACAAATAAATGTTTGAACCATTAACTCAATGAAGCAAAGCTCCATTGCATCAGTTTGTATGAGGACAACATGAGGACATGCATATACCATAGATAGTAGCGTTAGCAATTCACTCTACTCACATCCTCAAAGTGCTGGTGGAACGCAGCAGGCCAGGCAGCAACTTTAGGAAGAAGGGTCTTGGCCCATAACGTTGACAGTGCTTCTCCCTATAGATGCTACCTGGCCTGCTGCGTTCCACCAGCATTTTGTGTGTTGCTTGAATTTCCAGCATCTGCAGATTTCCTCATGTATGCTACTCACATACTAACTGCTGAGAATAATTATAACATTACAAAATGCTCCAAAGTTTGTCACAGAAATAAAATTAGGGAAAAGGTAGCAATGTATTCTTAGCTTGGATGACCAAATGAGCGAGGTTTTATTGAATGTCTGAAAGGAGGGAGAAATAAGAGAGGTTTAAAGGCAACTCCAGAGTTCTGGATTGCAGAATGCACAAAGGCACATCTGATGCAGTTCTACTTGCTTTATTAGCCTGGGCACTTTTTATTCCAATTACATACAAATCTATAAGAATTGATAAAGCATCAAAAATTACTATGTCTTGAGAGTATGACAAATACAATAAATGTCCGGTTAAGATTAGTGCAATATAACTTTTTACATGAATTATATATTACACCACACAAAAAAAAATTAAACCCAAATTTATCTGATCAATGTTTCCGATGTAACCAAGAAATTGGTACTTTTTTACACTCCACTTGGTCTTGTTCTAAAATTCAACCGTTTTGGACAAATTTAAGAGTTTTATTGGAACAAATTATTGGAATACAACTTCCACATAATCCAATATTATTTTTACTAGGTGATATTGAAGGAATAAAACAGATACCCAAATTGAATAAATATCAGAAAGAATTTATAAAAATTGCATTGGCAGTAGCCAAAAAGGCTATTGCAGTTACTTGGAAATCGAATACATATTTAAGTATAGATCGTTGAAAGAAAGAAATTTATAGCTGTATTCCACTTGAAAAAATTACTTATAATTTAAGAGATAAATATGAAACATTTTTGAAAATTTGGCGCCTTTATTTACAAAAGACAAGATTAAATATATAGGTGCTCTGAAGATGAAATAATTGGTTATTTGGGGAAAGAAATAAATATATATACTAAAGTTATTACGAACTCCATGGAGCATGTGGGGATCTTCCAATATCCAGGCACTCTTTCTTTCTTTTTTTTCTTTCTCTCTCTTTTTCTTCTATAGGGATGCTAGGGGGGGGAGGGGTTAAGGGGAGGGGGGATGGGTAATATACATTTTTTTCCATACTTTATTTTGTAACTACTTGAAATACAATAAAAAAGTTTATAAAAAATTATGAAGAATTGTTAGCTTAACAAATGGAAGACAGTATAAGAGAAAAAGATTATAAAATAGTAGTAAATTTCAATTAAGACTATTGCAGGCAACATATTTTTGGAAGAATGTCAAAACCTTGAAGACTGCATTTATCAAAAGAGTATTATGGATTAAAGATTTAAATTATATAGAGACTACAGAACCTGTGATTATTTCCCTCAGAAATATGTCAAAGAAAGAAATAATAGAGCTAATCAAAATTAAGCAGCATTTAAGTAGTAGAAAACCAGTACAGCAGGACCAAAGATGAACAGGCAGATGTCACAGCAACCAGGCAAGTTCCTTTGCTTTGCAACTTACTGTGGAAAGCTTTGGCTGAAATAATGGGGGGGGGGGGGTGTGGAATAAGGTTCATTGATAGCTTTGAAAAGAGAATTGAATAGGAACAATTTACAGGGCTATCCAAAATGTAAAACTGACTGAACAGCTGTTTCAACAGAGCTGACACAAGTACTTTAAAGTTGTACCATTCAGTCAATGCCCATGAAAAGGAAACTATTGAAGCGACTATATTTCTGGATGGACATCAGAAAGCTCTAAGAAAACTTGAAAAATGCTGATGTGACAATGTTGACTTTCTCTCACATGGATCGATTCAAAAGGATCACTTTCTGCCCAGTTTAAGAAATATGCAAGCAGGTAAAGGCTTTGTATGTGAATACAGAATTTTATCAGGTCTCAATTTTTTTAAGCACAAAGATCGTGTTAGCATGGATCCACTGCCCACACACATCACCCTCAGATAATACATGCACAAAAATCAAATAGCTAATACTTATTAAATAAAATAAACTGAAATAATATTCCCGTACTCTCTTTTGAACAGCATTGTGTCAGGGTTCTGCACCAGTTTAACCTGGTTCAGGAAAATGAATGCTAAGTGCCCATTTATACTGGGGAATTTCAGCAAAATTCAACTCTTCCATTATACTTCAGATGAAGTCACATGGTCAAGCCTTTTGATAAATACAACATCCTGGTACTATCTTTAAGTTTGGGACTTTAGCAACAGACTGAGGATATGCCGTTTTTCCACACTTGTTTACAATTTTGTTCACCTGTTTGAAGTTGCAGTGTCTTAGAAGTATGTATACACTTGGGTGAAACAGCTTTAAAAATCCACATTACCATACTTAGTTCTGAAGTTCCACTTTTTTTTAAATCTCTTTTCTATACCAGCTAAGTCTCACCTAGACAGACATTTACTGGACTTTACAGTTCATGTTGATTTGTGGCATAGCGTATACCAGTATCATAGGAAACCCTAAAGGAATATAGTTTATGAACTGCTATCTAATACATGGCAATCAGACTAATCATAATGTAAAATACTCCTCTGGAAGCAGTTTAATTCCTGTGCACTACTAAATGATAATTTGCAGCAGTTAATCAATTAGCCATTTTTTGGGATGTGGAAGGAAACCAGAGCATAAGGGAAATCTGCCCAGTCAGAGGAAAAGCATACAAAGTCCAGACATACAGCAATGGAGGTCAGGGTTAAACCCAGGATAAATGAGCTTGTGGGATAGCAGCACTAACTCGTGCATCACTATGCCAACCCAGAAGACATTAATTCTCAATCCAATCATCCAAGGCATTTATAAATATTGTAAGCCAATTCACATCCCATAATAGACAGTGTTGCAAAGGATGATGTTTGTCTCCTGTTCCTTATAGTCAATCTGCCACTCAGCTAATTTCCTAGCCAGGTGAATACATTTCCAACAATTTTATGAGCTTCAATTCAATCTAGTCTTTTAAGGATCACTTTCAAATATCTTCAAAATGACAATTTACTTAAAATTCAAAGACATTGCTAAATGTCCTACTTCAATGAGTTTTATCAGGTTTGTCAGGCATAATCTACCCTTTACAAATCCAGGTTACCTCCTCTTAATCAGATGATTATAAACATTTAAAAGCATTCAGTCACTTTATAATTAATTACCCATCTAATAAATTTCTCACAACATATTAAGCTAATTAATCTACTGGTTCTTGCTTTTTACAAAAAGTAGAGTGATAACATTTACAATTTTCCAATCTAAAGAATTGTGGATAAGAAGCTTTAGAGGGGGTGCAGAGGAGATTTAATAGGATGCTGCCTAGTCTAGAGGGCGTGTCTTATGAAGAGCGATCTACGGCTTTTCTCTTCGGAGCAAAGGAGAATGAGGTGATTTGATACAAATCAGGATATACAGATTTTTCCCCACATTAGTTTTGAGGAGGAAAATATAGGGGGAACATCAGAGCTAAGTTCTTTACAGAGAGAGAGGTGGATGCATGGAAAACCCTGCCAGGAGTATTGGTAGAAGCAGATACATTAGAGGCATTTAAGAAGTTCATAATAGGCTCTTGGATGATGAAAAAAAAATGGGAAGGCTATGTTGAACAGAAGGGATGGAATTGATCTCAGTAGGTGCTGTAATGTTCTACGTTCTACATTTAAGAGAACTTTAGGTCATTAATCCAAAACTTTCTCCATAGTTTTGATTCACCAGAATTTTTCAGCACTTTATTTTAGAGGACTATACTGTATCTGAGAACATACTGTGCAAAGGTCTTTGGCAAAAATATATAAAGCTAGGGTGCCTAAGACTTTTTACACAGTACTCACTGTATGTTATGTCTTTCCAGTTACCAAATAACACAACGTTATTCAGCTAATACAAAGCTATGTTCTTATTTCTGTTTCCCAACCATCTTCCTATTTTAACTAATATACAGTACTATGCAAAAGACTTAGGCATATGTATCTACAGTGGCATGCAAAAGTTTGGGCACCCCTGGTCAAAATTTCTGTTACTGTGAATAGTTAAGTGAGTAGAAGATGAACTGATCACCAAAAGTCATAACATTAAAGACAAAACATCCTTTTCAACATTTTAAGCAAGATTAGTGTCTTATTTTTGTTTTGTACAATTTTAGAGTGGGAAAAAAAAACGAAAGGAGCACCATGCAAAAGTTTGGGCACTCCAACAGATTTGAGCTCTCAGATAACTTTTACCAAGGTCTCAGACCTTAATTAGCTTGTTAGGGTTATGGCTTGTTCACAGTCATCGTTAGGAAAGGCCAGGTGATGCAAATTTCAAAGCTTTATTAATACCCTGACTCCTCGAGCCTTGTCCCAACAATCAGCCGCTATGGGATCCTGTAAGCAGTTGCCTAGCACTCTGAAAATTAAAATAAATGATGTCCACAAAGCAGGAGAAGGCTATAAGAAGATAGAGGGTTTTCAGGTAGCCATTTCCTCTGTTCGTAATGTAATAAAGAAATGGCAGTTAACAGGAACGGTGGAGGTCAAGTTGAGGTCTGGAAGACCAAGAAAACTTTCTGAGAGAACTGCGCGTAGGATTGCTAGAAAGGCAAATCAATAACCCCATTAGCAGACTCTGGAGTGGTGGTGCATGGTTCTACTGTGCAGCGACACCTGCACAAATATGACCTTTGTGGAAGAGTCATCAGAAGAAAACCTTTCCTGCGTCTTCACCACTAAATTCAGCGTCAGAAGTTGGAAACAAGTCCTATGGACTGATGAAGTTAAAATAGAACTTTTTGGCCACAATGAGCAAAGGCATGTTTGGAGAAAAAAGGGTGCAGAATTTCAATAAAAGAACAGCTCTCCAAATGTTAAGCTTGGGGGCTCGATCGATCATCTTTGTGTTGCAGCCAGCGGCACAGGGAGCATTTCACTGGTAGAGGGAAGAATGAATTCAATTAAATACCAGCAAATTCTGGAAGCAAACATCACACCATCTGTAAAAAAGTTGAAGAGGAGAAGAGGATGGTTTCTACAACAGGATAATGATCCTAAACACACCTCACAAGCTGAAGGTTTTGCCATGGCCCTCACAGTCTCCCGACCTAAACATCATCCAAAATCTGTCAATAGACCGCAAAAGAGCAGTGCATGCAAGACAGCCCAAGAATCTCACAGAACTAGAAGCCTTTCGCAAGGAAGAATGGGCAAAAGCCCCGCAAACAAGAAATTGAAAGACTCTTAGCTGGCTACAGAAAGCGGTTACAAGCTGAGATACTTGCCAAAGGTGGTATTACAAAGCATTGACCATGCAGGGTGCCCAAACTTTCGCTTTGGGCCCTTTTCCTTTATTGTTACTTTGAAACTGTAAAAGATGGAAATAAAAAAAGTAATTTTGCTTAAAATATTAAAGAAATGCATCATCCTTAACTTTATGCCTTTAGGAAATCAGGTCATCTTTTATTTGCTTAGTTATTCACAGTAACAGAAATTTTGACCAGGGGTGCCTAAACTTTTGCATGCCACTGTCTATGTATGTATGTATGTATGTATGTGTGTGTGTATATATGTACATCTATCTCTAGGATGCCTAAGGCTTTTGCACAGTACTGTACATTTTTTTAAAAATGGAATGAGAACTTTCTGGAATGTCATCCTTAAATGCCATTATTCAATTCCTGACAATTTATTTCAGTTTTGAGGAGTCATTAGGTCATTTGGTAACAGGCAGTTTACCCACAGCATCTACACCAACCACCTAGTTTGCATTTAAACACAACTACACCGACCCCAATTACCTCGCTCCTCATTGCCATCAGCTCCTCTCAAATTCTGCAACTTGCCTTCAAACCCAGGGTAATTTAAAGTGGTCAACTGACTTACCTACCAGCATGTACTTGGACACCCAGAGAAACCACACAGGTTCACAGAGAGAATTTACAAATTCAATACCAGAGGTCAGGATTGAACCAAGGTCAATGGAACTGCACTGCTCCTTCCTGACTCAATATTAGTTTCCTTAGGATAGGAAGCACAGTGCCCCTCTACAAAAAATATAAAAACCAAATATTTATTTCATGTGTCCACTATGCCCTTTCATCCATTTGCAGTATTGCCACTCTAGCTCCTTTAGTTTCTTAAAATCTAACATAAAGTGCCA
This sequence comes from Hypanus sabinus, assembly GCF_030144855.1. Taxonomy (NCBI): domain Eukaryota; kingdom Metazoa; phylum Chordata; class Chondrichthyes; order Myliobatiformes; family Dasyatidae; genus Hypanus; species Hypanus sabinus. The sequence continues at coordinate 4,724,330 of NC_082732.1, read as the reverse complement.
ATACTATCAAGTGAATCAAAATCATCACATTCAGCATCACCTACATTGTACTGTCCATAAATCGGGGTAAGCAAGTACATGATTACACTTAACTGTCTGCAGATTTATACCTGTACCTTGATTATCCAATCCATTCAACTATATCAGTTCTCCTCCCTTTGCTACCACCAATGAGGCTGGAGGTTTTCTACGCCATTCCCAACTCTAAGAATACTCATCATTTATTCGGATACATGTCAGTGAAATTCAATAAAGATTACAGCTTTGGCCCTGTACTCACTGCAATTTACAAGAATGCAAAGGGATCGCATTGAAATCTACCAAATCTTGAAAAGACTAGATAAGGTGGATGTGGAGAGGATGTTTCCTCTGGTGTGGGTACCCAGAACTAGAGGGCACAGCCTCAAAATTGAGGGGCAACCTTTTAGAACAGAAGGAAGGAGGAACTTCACTGAGACAAAGCATAGTGAATCTGTGGAATGCTCTGCCACAGACTGCGGTGAAGGCTAAGTTCGTGGGTATACTCAAAGCCGAAGTAGACAGATTCCTGATTGGTCAGAGTATGTGGTGAGAGGGTAGATGTATGGGGTTGAATGGGATCTAAGATCAACCATGATGAAATGGCAGAGCAGACTTGATGGGTTGAAAGGCCAAATTCTGCTCAACCCCTAACCCCCAAGCCCCTCCCACACAAAAAAAACAAAGACAGACAATCACATCAAACCCCCAACTTTTCTGGCACACAAAAATCTAACAGGTCGCTCAAACAAAAAAAAACATGCTTAAACATCAGACCCCAAATTCCCAACCCCTCCCTCGCCCAAAACACCCACTCGTCAATCGATATCAAGAAAAAAAAACAGAAAAACTGAAAACCAATATAAACTATAGTCCACACCAATAATGTCTCAGAATTTCAAAAACATCCTCTGTCAGCAATGAGGTGAGCAACAGCTCAAACTCTGTCCTTCTGTATGATTTTCTTTTTACACATAGGTTGTTGTCCGTTCTGTTGGGTGAGGTCCTTAATTGATTCTTTTTTGTTTCTTGTACTTACTGTGATTGCCTGCATGAAAATTAATCTTAGGATGTATACAGTGACATATATGTACTTTGTTAATAAATTTACTTTGAATTTTGAGTTCACCCTCATCATGGCAGTAGAGTCTGCCATCATCAGATACGTCAGAATGGAAGATGAAGTTGAATTACAATGGGTAGCCACCGAGAAATCCTGACTTCTGCAGTCTCTCAATCTGCATCAATTTTACTTTAAATGACACTATCAAACCTGCCTCTACCACTTCTACTGGAAGCTTGTTCCACACAGCTACCACTCTCTAAGAAGTTCCCCCTCGTGTTACCCCTAAACTTTTGCCCCCTAACTCTCACTCATGTCCTCTTCGTTGAATCTCCCCTACACTCAATGGAAAAAGCCTATCCACGTCAACTCTATCTATCCCCCTCATAATTTTAAATACCTCTATCAAGTCCCCCCTCAACCTTCTACGCTCCAAAGAATAAAGACCTAACTTGTTCAACCTTTCCCTGTAACTTAGGTGCTGAAATCCAGGTAACATTCTACTAAATCTCCTCTTTACTCTCTCTGATTTGCTGACATCTTTCCTATAATTCGGACACCAGAACTGTACACAATACTCCAAATTTGACCGCACCAACGCCTTGTACAACTTTAACATTACATCCCAACTCCTATACTCAATGCTCTGATTTATAAAGGCTAGCATACCAAAAGGTTTTTCACCATCCTATCCACATAAGATTCCATCTTCAGGGAACTATGTACCATTATTCCAAGATCACTTTGTTCTACTGCATTCCTCAAAGCCCTACCATTTACCATGTATGTCCTACTTTGATTATTCCTACCAAAATGTAGCACCTCACCCTTATCAGCATTAAACTCCATCTGCCATCTTTCAGCCCACTCTTCTAACTGGCCTAAATCTCTCTGAAAGCTTTGAAAACCTACTTCATCATCCATAACACCACCTATCTTAGTATCATCTGCATACTTACTAAGCCAATTTACCACCCCATCAGATCATTAATGCACATGACAAACAACATTGGACCCAGTACAGATCCCTGAGGCACACAACTAGTCACCGGCCTCCAACATGACCAACAGTTATCCGCCACTACTCTGTGGCATCTCCCATCCTGTCACTGTTGAATCCATTTCACTACTTCAATATTAATATCCAACGATTGAACCTTCCTAACTAACTTTCCATGTGGAACCTTGTCAAAGGGCTAAGTCCATATAGATTACATCCACTGCCTTACCCTTGTCAACTTTCCTAGTAATCTCTTCAAAAAAATTCAATAAGATTTGTCAAACATGACCTTCCACACACAAATCCATGTTGACTGTTCCTAATCAGACCCTGTCTATCCAGATAATTATATATACTATCTCTAAGTATACTTTCTATTAATTTATCCACCACTGACATCAAAATTACAGGCTGATAATTGCTAGGTTTACTCTTAGAACCCTTTTTAAACAATGAAACCACAGGAGCAATACGTCAATCCTCCAGCAACATCCCCGTTTCTAATGACATTTGAAATATTTCTGTCAGAGCCCCTGCTTATTCCTACACTAACTTCCCTCAAGGTCCTGGGGAATGAGTCAGGACCCAGAGACTTATCCACTTTTATATTCTTTAAAATGTCAGTACTTCCTCTTCTTTAAATCATAGTTTCCATAACTACCCTACTTGTTTCCCTTACCTTACACAATTCAATATCCTTCTCCTGAGATAATACAGATGAAAAGAAATTGTTCAAAATCTCCCCCATCTCTTTTGGCTCCACACATAGCTGTTCACTCTGATTCTCCAAGGGACCAATTTTATCCCTCACTATCCTTTTGCTATTAATATAACTGTAGAAACCCTCTGGATTTATTTTCATCTTACTTGCCAAAGCAACCTCATATCTTCTTTTAGCTTTTCTAATTTCTTTCTTAAGATTCTTTTTACATTCTATATGTTCCTCGAGCACCTCATTTACTCCATGCTGCCTATATTTATAGTAGATATATCTCTTTTTCCGAACCAAGTTTCCAATATCCCTTGAAAACCATGGCTCTCTCAAACTTCTAACCTTTCCTTTCAACCTAAAAGGAACATCAAGATTCTGTACCTTCAAAATTTCACCTTTAAATTATCTCCATTTCTCTATTACATCCTTCCCAGAAAACAAATTGTCCCAATACACTCCTTCTAAATGCTTTTGCATCTCCTCAAGGTTAGCCTTTCTCCAATCAAAAATCTCAACCCTGGTTCCAGTCCTATCCTTCTCCATAATTATATTGAAACTAATGGTATTGTGATCACTGGGCCCGAAGTGCTCCCCAACACATACCTCCGTCACCTGACCTATCTCATTCCCAAGCAGGAGATCCAACACTGCCCCTTCTCTAGTTGGAACCTCTATGTATTGCTGCAAAAAACTATCCTGACACATTTTACAAACTCCAAAACATCCAGCCCTTTTACAAAGCAAACACCAGGAAATCTGCAGATGCTGGAAATTCAAACAACAACACACATAAAATGCTGGTGGAACACAGCAGGCCAGGCAGCATCTATAGGGAGAAGCACTGTCGACATTTCGGGCCGAGACCCTTCTGACCGTCCTGATGAAGGGTCTCGGCCCAAAACATCGACTGCTTCTCCCTATAGATGCTGCCTGGCCTGCTGTGTTCCACCAGCATTTTGTGTGTGTTGTTGTCAGCCCTTTTACAGAATGGGCTTCCCAGTCTATGTGTGGAAAATTAAAATTTCCCACAATCACAACCTGGTGCTCACTACAAATATCTGCTATCTCCTTACAAATTTGCTCCTCCAATTCTCGATCCCCATTAGGTGGTCTATAATATACACCTATAAGTGTTACATCTTTCCCATTCCTCAATTCCATCCAAATAGCCTCTCTAGATGAGCCCTCTAATCTATCCTTCCAAAGCACCGCTGTAATATTTTCTCAGACAAGCAATACAACACCTCCCACTCTTGCCCCTCCCATGTTATCACATCTGAAGCAATGAAATCCAGGAATATTTAGTTGCCAATCACACCCCTCCTGCAACCATGTTTCACTAGCAGCTACAACATCATACTTCCAGGTATCAATCTATGCTCTAAGCTCATCCACCTTTCTTACAATGCTTCTAGCATTAAAATAGATGCATTTAAGAAACTTTACACCTGTTCCTTTGTTTAATGGTGCAAGCAACTTTATTATCTTTTTCTTCCTTCTCCCCTACATCTTCAGTCTGAGTGCTCCCCTTCTCTATCACCTGCCTATCCTCCCTCACACACTGTCTACTAGCTTTCTCTATTTGTGAACTAACCTCCTCTCCCCTAGTCTCTTCAAATTGATACCCACCCCCCCCCCAACCATTCTAGTTTAAAGTCTCCCCAGTAACCTTTGCAAATCTCCCCGCCAGGATATTGGTCCCCCTAGGATTAAAGTGTTACCCGTTCTTTTTGTACAGGTCACACCTACCCGCAAGAGGTCCCAATGATCCAGAAACTTGAATCCCTGCCCCCTGCAATCCCTTAGTAACGCATTTATCCTCCACCTCATTCCATTCCTATTCTCACTGTCACATGGCACAGGCAGTAATCCCTTTGCGGTCCTTCTTCTCAACTTCCTTTGTAACTCCCTATATTCTCCTTTCAGGACCTCTTCCCTTTTCCTACCTATCTTTCTTTTGCCTTCCTCCCTTATTATAGTAGTGATATTTGTAATCCTCCAGTCTGCCAGCACCATGCCAGAATCAAGTGAGTCTTGAAAGATCATGACCAATGCATCTGTTATCTCTTCAGCAATTTCTGTCAGGACTCTGAGATGTAGTCCATCTGACTTCAGGCTTTCAGAAATGGCACTCACTCCTGCTCCCTGACATTCAAGGACCTCTGGCGCACTGCTAGTGTCTTCCACAGTGAAGACTGATGAAAAGTACCCATTAAATTCATCTGCCATTCCTTCGTGTCCTATTACTATCTCACCAGCATCATTTTTTTTAAAATCCACTCTCACCTGCCTTTTATTCTATATGACAGAAAAAACTTTTATTGTCCTACTTTATATAATTGGTTAGTCTGCTCTCATATTTAATCTTTTTCCTTCTTATAGATTTTTCAGTTGCCTTTTGTTGAATTTTAAAAGCTTTTGAAACATCCGTCTTCCCACCTACTTTTGCTATCTTATATGCCCTTTCCTTGGTTTTTATGCAGTCCTCAACTTCCCTGGCCACTCCAGTCAGTTGTTTGCACAGGTTTCAGTGCCCCAGGTACACCACTGGGCCCTGACACATTACAAGGATTCACACCATTTAAAAAGCCATTCTGAAATCAGCCTCTGAGACAGATATCCCATAGCAATCATCTTAATCTCTTTCAAAGCATGCATAAAAGTTGTTTTGCTCATCAGGGAGTGAAGTGTCACAGCCATTTATGTTGTTAGGTTTTGTCTTGTACGAAGTAAATGCCTGAAAATCATGTCATAGCTGACATGCATCTGATTCTGTCTTCTTTCGAAGGGAGCGCAGGAACTGGAACCCCATATAGTGGGAAGAGAGAGTAGCAAACACTACCTGCTTAGCCAAATGGCCCGATAAAAATTACTGCAGGTTGAATATTCTTTATTTCACAAACCAAGAACTTACTTTAAAAAAAAGATTTTGAGTTGACTCTTTTTCTGAACCGAATCTTAACAATGATTGGTCATCACTAGATTATACTGGAATCAACATTCCTCTAGATTTCAAAGTAACTTTAATGCTGATGAGGGAATACAAAGAGGCAGTAAGAAAATAAAGGAAGATTCTTCTGAGAATGCAGTGAACAAGCAAGGACATAGTAGATGGAATATAACCAACAAAGATCCAAAATTATCTGGCTGGTCAAAAAAAAGTCAGAATATCTTTTAAATGGCTATAGAGTGAAGTATTTTGTTGTTGAAAGTTTTTAGGTATCCTTGTACATAGAGGTCCAAGCCCTCTGCACAGATAAATCTGAGCATGTGCAGAATCACAGAACTTTAAACATGACAGTATTCTTAAAGGGGAAACTATAACAACATAGAGTTGTAATAGATCTTCGGGTACTACTCACACAGCAGAGATCTTCACCCAAGGTCTGGCCAACATTTATCCCTCTGAAAGCTAATTCAGAACCATTTTTCACTATTGCGTCTATAAGTGCTGAGCAGAAATTGGCTGCTACATTTCCAAATCATATCATTCAACAATGACAAAGTAAAACTAATTTCAGAAATGTTTCAGGTGAAATGTGTGAATCAATGGTCAAATCGTTAGTTGAGTACAAAAACAGAGAGCTCAAATTACACTTTAGAGATCTGAGTGTATACACTATGTTGACACCCTTATGCTGTATTAAGAATTTGCTTTGCTCTCACTCAGGTATAATTTTCAATTAAAAACAATTTTGTCTCCATGTTCAGGATGCAAAAAATTTCAAAGGTGCTATTGAGAAAAGAAACAGGATCTTTCTTCTTGTGTTCCTCCCATAACATACCCTCAACTAATAGACAGATCTGATACCTTACACTGTTTGGGGACTGGGATTTGCTCTGAGTATGTTTTAACATACTCTTCATACTGCATACACTTCAGAAATACTTAATTATCACTATACTCCTTTGGACCATTCTGAACACATGAAAAACAGTTCATCATTACACGGAGATCTTTTTAGGTTGATTGCTTTGATTTAAAAAAAATACACACTACAGTTCAAAGCTGTAGTGCTAACAAACCCTTACTTACAAAGCATGCACTCAAGTGTCATAGCCTCACTGAAACATCCTCTCAGAAAGTTACAAACGCTAGATTCAAATTACAGACCATCAAACTATTAATTAGAAAAACAATGTACAGAACCTGCACCATACTAACCAATTACTGATGAAGAACTTACCAGTTAGTATTAAATGTTCTATGGGCAGATTTTGGTTTAAGTTCTGAAGCACAGTTTTTAGTCTGGGGTAAGCTTCTTTACTTTGATCAAGCACAAATAGCAGAGTTTCTAGTTGCAAAGTCTTCTCTTCTGTAACTTTATCCAGTAATCTGCTGAAAACTTCACTACTTTCTGCTTCTTTACAGCAGTCTAAAAATACCTGAAGTAGAACATAAGTTTACACCAATTATATTTATCTTATCCAAGTGATTCCATGGGCCAGATCATGCTCACCCTATTACATCTAACCCCATCTAATCCTGGGAGCACAACTTGCTGTTCATCCATATTTTCACCTGCATGGATCCGATGCAGAAGGAATATCGTGCTGCACCACCACACTAAGACATCCCCCCCCCCCAACCCCGTACATAGTCTAGATAGTAACAGTATGTAAAGTAACACAAGGATGCCCCACCCCAAAATATCCCTGACAATCAGAAAGGCGGTGAGGTAGTGGGGGACTGGGCTGGATCAAATGTACTCATTGTCAGAGACATTTCAATTTTAAATTTTAAGTACATAGTTTTTGAATATTAAAATTTCATAACCAAAATGCATAAAAAATTATTCAATACCTTAACCTAAATAAAAAAAATCTAAATCACTTTCCCTTTTGCCTTTTAAATCTTTGCCCTATAACGTCCATTGAAAACAATCCAACCTTGAAAAATGTGCTGGTGACAAGTATTTACACCACAGGCACTCTTGATCCCCAAGCCTCATTTGCAAGAGAGGTGGGAGAGAATCAAATACATTTCGTCTGAATAAGATAATTAAAGTTAGGGAAGGGCTACATCAGATTTGTCTGCTGTGTGGGGGTGGTTGACAGGTATGCACGAAAGTGAGGGCAAATGCAGCAGGGCAGCAATTACAAATGAAAAACCAAAGTGTGTCAATACCTTTTTCTCTGGTAATGGGATGTCATCACATTTGGTTACAGAATCCACTAAAGCTTGCAGGTCCTGGACTGCTTCTGCAAGATCATGTTTATGCTGTAATAGGAATTCCTGTTCTGTGAGATTCCTAAATTCTTCTGTTCAGAGACACAAATCCATCATTACTTTTCTAGAGAATGAACATTATATAAGATCACATTAAGTTTGACAGACTCAGCTAATATTCTCTAAACCTGTCAACTTTTCCTTCGCAGATTCTGTAACTGAGAACCATTCATATTCCTCATAGTTCAGAAATCAGAAATGCAGTTTCCCAAAAATATACTTAAGAACACAGGCCAAGCAAAGGCAACATGTTGTTAAACCATATACTGCTGTGTACCAAGTTTTCCCACAACAGAAGATGCCTACAGATCTGCAGCTGGCAAACCCAACCAGCTAGTTCCCTAAACATGTGTTCATATCACAGAAGGTATGTACATAAATTAGGTGTTCAGAACCTGAGGAAAACAAACGTGGCATGTTTTATTCCTTCTCACCATACATTAATCATCCCAGCTAGAGGTAGTCAGAGAGGTGAGGCGCCACTTGCAACATATAAACGTGGCTGCATTACCGATAATAATCTAATTTTTTCCTTCGGCAGTTTGAACAGGACACAACTGCGCAAGCACATGAAAGTCCGCCCATGAGGCAGCGTGAGGAGAATTTAAAAAGCAAGCAGATTAATGGAGTGGGCAATGTAGTTATGGGTGACGGAGTAGAGGGAGACAGAGTAGGAAGGCTTTGGCTCGAAAGGCTTCGGCAAACAGAGGCTGAGGACGAGCTTGCTCCCAGTAAAGTAAGGCTGGGTAAGCTCCTTTAATAACTCTAATTAGATTAGGAGTAGGTAATGGAGGCAGCAGTTAGGGCAGTTGAGTGCTCCGTTTGCAGTATGTGGGAAGTCAGCGCAAGCACAGCTGTCCGATGAATACACCTGTAAAAGGTGCATCCAGCTGCAGCTCCTGACAAACCTTGTTAGGGAACTGGAGCTGGAGCTGCATGAACTCTGGAAAATTTCTGAGGCAGAGGCAGAAATAAACAGGGGTTACAGGGAGATAGTCGCCCCTAAGAGTCAGGAGGCAGGTAGCTGGGTGACTGTCAGGAGAGAGAAGGGGAATAGACAGAATGAACAGAGCACCTCTGTGGCCGTTCCATCAATAATAAGTATAGTGTTTTCGATACCATTGGTGGGGACAACCTACCAGGGACAAGTTGCAGTGGTTCCGTCTCTGGCACCGAGACTGAACCCTCAGCTCAGAAGGGAAGGAGGGAAAAGAGGAGAGCAGTAGTGATCGGGGATTTGATAGTTAGGGGGACAGATAGGAGGTTCTGTGGAAGAGATCGAGAATCCCGTATGGTCTGTTGCCTCCCTGGTGCCAGGGTCTGTGATATCTCGGATCAAGTTCTCAATATCCTCAAGCGGGAAAGTGAGCAGCCGGATGTCATGGTCCGTGTAGGGACCGGTAATGTGTGTAGGAAGAGTGAGGAGGTCCTGAAAGGCGAGTTTAGAGTGTTAGGTGCCAAGTCAAAGGACAGGACTATATATTGCTACCAGTACCACGTGTAGGTGGTTTTAGAAATAGTAAGATAGCACAGATCAACATGTGGCTGAAGACATGGTGCAGGAGGGAGGACTTCAGATTTATAGATAATCAGGCAGTTTTCCAGGGAAGGTGGGACCTGTTCCAGCGGGACGGTTTACATCTGAACTGGAGGGGGACAAATATTCTTGCAGGTAGGTTTGCTAGAGAGGCTCCAGTGCATTTAAACTAGATACAAGGCAGGAGGGGAACCGGAGCATAGGAACAGATGTATGGGAGAAGGAAAAAAAACAGTAAAGTTGTTTGCACCGTTAGTGATAAACAGAGAGGAAGAGGTGGAGAATTTCTTAAATGCATTTATTTTAATGCTAGGAGCATTGTAACAAAGGTGGATGAGCTCAGAGCATGGACTGATACCTGGAAATATGATGCTGTAGCTATTGGTGAAACATGGTTGCAAGAGGGGTGTGATTGGCAACTAAATATTCATGGATTTCATTGCTTCAGATGCGATAGAATCAGAGGGACAAGAGGGGGAGGTGTTGTGTTGCTTGTCAGAGAAAATATTACAGCGGTGTTTTGGCAGGATAGATTCGAGGGTTCGTCTAGGGCAGGGGTCAGCAACCTTTACCACTGAAAGAGCCACTTGGACCCGTTTCCCACAGAAAATAAAACACTGGGAGCCGCAAAACCCGTTTGACATTTAAAATGAAATAACACTGCATACAACGTTTTTTTTGCCTTTATGCTATGTATAAACAAACTATAATGTGTTGCATTTATGAAATTGATGAACTCCTGCAGAGAAAACGAAATTACATTTCTGCATGCAACAAAAACATTTTGAACTCCGAAAAAAAGACGTTGGGTTGAAGGTTACTTTTAAGTAAAATACTCAATGTCTATTTGAGTCCTTCTTGTATTTATGAAAAACGCCGAACTTAAATTTTCCGCCAGCAGCAAACCAAAAATAACGTCAGCCAGCTGTCAACCTGAAAAATAAAAGGACTATTTCAATGAACAACGAAAAAATATGAATATACGTAAAACAATAGGCAATTAAAATATTTATCATACTTGGTTAATTGGATTTCTGCTCCTGGACCTCAGCGCACAGCGTCTGCACATCAGGGCTGTATGACGTCACCTTCATCTTTACACAGGATCGCAAGCTGTCATCTGTGAGGCGTGCGCGAAGTTTATTTTTAATAAAGTTCATGTTGGAGAACACCTGCTCACATACATATGTGGATCCAAAGATCGACAGGACTCCAAGCGCATACTTTTTAATGTTTACATAAATGTCGGGGAAAGCATTCTATGTTTCGAACACAAGTTTGTCCAGTTGGAGGAGGTTTTCAATATCACTCCTTTTGTGATTCTGAGCAAGAACGGCCTTCTGACGGGCAACATCTTCAAGGTCTGCTGTCAAGCGTCTAAACTTGGACACCCATATGTCTTCGTCGGCTATGTCGGCCAGTTCCATCTCAAGATCAGGTTTACTCACACCTGCCAATGCAGTCGTATTCAGTAGAGATGAATCGATGCTTAGGGGAGTGACCGGGAAGGATAATGTGTTTTTTTTTCCTCTCTGAACTCACAGAAGTGTTTCCCAAACGATGTTTGCATTGCGATAATTGCAGAATGTAAATACTCCGAATTTATCATGTCGTGACCTTGTTTGAACTCTCTCAAATTGGGGAAGTGAGACAAAGTGCCTTTCTGTCAATCTCTGGAAAGCACTGTCAACTTGCGCTCGAATGCCAAAACATCCTCCATCATGTGCAGGGCTGTGCGTCCTTTCCCCTGAAGAGCTGTGTTCAGCGTGTTCAGGTGCGCTGTCATGTCTACCATGAAGTGTAGCTTTTCCAGCCACTCTGGCTGTTCCAGCTCAGGAAAGGTGAGCCCTTTGCTGCCCAGGAAAGTTTTCACTTCTTCCAGACACGCGACAAAGCGTTTCAGCACCTCCCCTTTGGACAGCCACCGGACTTTGTTGTGCAGCAGGAGATCAGAATATGCGCTTTCCAGCTCGTCCAGCAACAAACGGAATTGACGGTGATTTAAACTTTTTGCCATTATTTTATTGACAAACTGAATGACAACATCCATTACTTCTGTGCATTCCGGAGGAAATGTTTGAGCGCACAGTGCCTCTTGGTGCAAGATGCAGTGAAAAGTCAGCAGCTTTCTGTCCAGCGACTTCTGCAGTAAAGCCACAAATCCCTTGGTGCGTTCCCGTCATATTCGGTGCCCTGACACCAGTAGCTACTGACACCAGATGGGTGGTCTTTATTCCTTTGGCTCTTAAACAATTCAAGACAGCCTCACAGATGTACTCCCCCCCTGTGTTTGGCCTTTTAGAGGTATCAACTCAATCATTTCTTCCTGTGGCCCGGCAGTTTACATACTGGCAGAACAGCGCTATTTGTTCAATATCACCTTTGTCTTTAGACTCGTCACAGGCAATCGAGTAGGCCACAGCTGAATTGATGTCTTTAATTTGCTGTCTTGTGATGTCTTCTGCCATTTGTATGGTTCTGTCTTTGACAGTCTTTGCAGAGAGGGGCATATCCCTGATTTTCTGCACAATTTCACTCTTGTTTTTAAAGTCCGTGAATAGATGTTCTGAAATCTTAATGAAAGATTCTTTTATATATTCACCATCTGTAAACTGCTTCCCGTGCCTGACTATTTCCTGAGCGGCAATGTAACTAGCGTATGTCGTTGATTTTCCAGACTTCATCCATTTCTGGAAATGATTTTTGCTCAGATCAACCTTCCGTATCAGTTCCGAAATGGCTTTTTTTCTCTCATCTCCATCCGGATATTTTTGAGCAAAGGCTGCGTGTTTATTCTGGAAATGCCTTGCGACATTTGACTTTTTGTTGTTTGCTAGTTTCTCATTGCATATTAAGCAATCTCATATGTAAACCAGTCTCGTCAACAGTGAAAGCAAATGAATCTGTCCACGTATCATTAAACGTTCTGTTTTCTTCAGTCACTTTTCTGTTTTTAGAATTCTCCATAGTTGGCTTACCTTGGATCGAAAAATTAAAGAAATCGCGCACTGACGGGTGTCAGGTATTGGCAGTGGTGACGTGTATTAATAGCGATAAAAACACGTTGTAGCGGTGTGCTCACGCAGTCAGTAAACTGCAGTCGAATAACTTTATTCGAACTAAACAGCCTTGCTTTTAAGCCTCCCTCAACCCAGCCCCCATGGGCGCGGATGCTGCAAAAGACGCGTACTCACAAACCCCCGTAGGCTATCTCCCTTAGCCTGAACGCTGGCTAATTGCGAGCCGTTTCGGATGTGCCAGGAAATGTGTCGCCACACTTAGATTGTACAAGATCACCATAATCTTCAAATTTAGAATTACATTTCAAAAGCTAACAAACTAACATAAAATACATTTTAATTAAATACTGGCCAATTATTTCCCAAAGCCACAGGGAGCCGCAGCACAGAGGTGAAAGAGCCACAAGTGGCTCCGGAGCCGCGGGTTGCCGACCCCCGGTCTAGGGAGACTATTTGGATGGAATTGAGGAATGGGAAAGGTGTTGTAACACTTATAGGGATGTATTATAGACCACCTAATGGGGAGCAAAAATTGGAGGAGCAAATTTGTAAGGAGATAGCAGATACTTGTAGTTGTGATTGTGGGAGATTTTAATTTTCCACACATAGACTGGGAAGCCCATTCTGTAAAAGGGCTGGATGGTTTGGAGTTTGTAAAATGTGTGCAGGATAGTTTTTTGCAGCAATACATAGAGAAGGGGCAGTTTCAGATCTCCTGCTTGGGTATGAGATAGGTCAGGTGATGGAGGTATGTTTTGGGGAGCACTTCGGGTCCAATGATCACAATTCCATTAGTTTCAATATAATTATGGAGAAGGATAGGACTGGACCCAGGGTTGAGATTTTTGATTGGAGAAAGGCTAACCTTGAGGAGATGCAGAAGGATTTAGAAGGAGTAGATTGGGACAATTTGTTTTATGGAAAGGATATAATAGAGAAACGGAGGTCATTCAAAGGTGAAATTTTGAGGGAACAGAATCTTCATGTTCCTGTTAGGTTGAAAGGAAAGGTTAAAAGTTTGAGAGTTGAAAAAATTTTAGCTCTGAATCCTTGCCAGAAGGGTTTAGTAGCCACCATTTATAATATGATCGTGAAAATACAGCCAGAAGTATCAGAAAAAAATTAAGGAATGGGAAAAAGAACTTCATTGTCTTATACCCACTGAATAGTGGGAGAAAATTTTACAATTAGTCAATTCCTCTTCTATTTGTGCTGAACATGCCATAATACAATTTAAGGTTGTACATAGGGCTCACATGTCCAAGGATAAACTTGCACGATTTTACTCTCATGTTAACCCAACCTGTGACAGATGTCATTCTGAAGTAGCTTCATTGACCCACATGTTTTGTTTGCAAAATTATTGTAAAGATATTTTTGGTATTATTTCAACAGTTCTGAAGATCAAATTGCAACCGCATCCTATTACTGCAATTTTCGGTTTACCAGTGGTGGATAATATTTGTTTATCCCCCTCAGCTCGACAGATGATTGCATTTGTTACATTAATGGCTAGAACTGGGAAGAAATTATCCTATTGAACTGGAAAGAAATTAATCCTCCAACTATATTTCAGTGGTTTTCTCAAACTATCTCCTGTTTGAGCTTAGAAAAAAATTAGAAGTGTTGTCTTTGATTCTTCAGTTAAATTTGAAGAAACTTGGAGATCATTTATTCAACATTTTCATTTCAGCTAAACTGACGTTTCCTAAACCCTGCTTCTATTATCCTTAATTATTTGGATGGAGGTGCGGAGTTATTGATGCTACAATTATTTGACATAACGCAATGGCCCATGTTGGTTAGGTTTTTTTTTCTTCTTATTTACTCCCTTTTTTCGTAATTACTATGAGTTTGGGAGGTTATTATATATGGATTATTATCTATCTGAATGTATACCTAACCTATAAATTATGTACTTTCAAACTCTCTGTATTCATGTTTCATTTATTAAATTAATAAAAAGATTTTAAAAGAATAAAAGTTTGAGAGCACCATGGTTTTCAAGGGATATTGGAAACTTGGTTAGGAAAAAGAGAGAGATCTACAATAAATATAGGCAGTGTGCAGTAAATGAGGTGTGAGGAATACAAAGAATGTAAAAAGAATCTTAAGATAGAAATCAGAAAAGCTAAAAGATACGAGGTTGCTTTGGCAAGTAAGGTGAAAATAAATCCAAAGGGTTTCTACAGTAATATTAATGGCAAAAGGATAGTGAGGGATAAAATTGGTCCCTTAGAGAATCAGAGTGGACAGCTATGTGAGGAGCCAAAAGAGATGGGGGAGATTTTGAACTATTTCTTTTCTTCAGTATTCACTAAGGAGAAGGATATTGAATTGAGTAAGGGAGGAGAAACAAGTAGTAAGTTATGGAAACTATGATGATTCAAGAAGAGGAAGTACTGGTGCTTTTAAGGAATATAAAAGTGGATAAGTCTCTGGGTCCTGACAGGATATTCCCTAGGACCTTGAGGGAAGTTAGTGTAGAAATAGCAGGGGCTCTGACAGAAATAATTCAAATGCCATTAGAAACGGGGGCGGGGGGGGGGGGGTGGAGGGCTGGCATATTGCTCATGTTGTTCCATTGTTTAAAAAGGGTTCTAAGAGTAAACCCAGCAATTATCGGCCTGTAAGTTTGACATCAGTGGTGGGTAATTTAATGGAAAGTATACTTATTGATGGTATATATAATTATCTGGATAGACAGGGTCTGATTAGGAACAGTCAACATGGATTTGTGTGTGGAAGGTCATGTTTGACAAATCTTATTGAATTTTTTTGAAGAGGTTACTAGGAAAGTTGACGAGGGTAAAGCAGTGGATGTTGTCTATATGGACTTCAGTAAGGCCTTTGACAAGGTTCCACACGGAAAGTTAGTTAGGAAGGTTCAATCGTTGGATATTAATATTGAAGTAGTGAAACGGATTCAACAGTGGCTGGATGGGAGATGCCAGAGAGTAGTAGTGGATAACTGTTTGTCAGTTTGGAGGCCGGTGACTAGTGGTGTGCCTCAGGGATCAGTACTGAGTCCAATGCTGTTTGTCAGATACATTAATGATCTGGATGATTGGGTGATAAATTAGAGTAGTAAGTATGCAGATAATACTAAGATAGGTGGTGTTGTGGATGATAAAGTAGGTTTTCAAAGCTTTCAGAGAGATTTAGGCCAGTTAGAAGAGTGGGCTGAATGATGGCAGATGGAGTTTAATGCTGATAAGTGCGAGGTGCTACATTTTGGTAGGAATAATCCAAATAGGACATACATGGTAAATGGTAGGGCATTGACGAATGCAGAACAGAGTGATCTAGGAATAATGGTGCACAGTTCCCTGAAGGTGGAATCTTATGTGGATAGGGTGGTGAAGAAAGCTTTTGGTATGCCAGCCTTTATAAATCACAGCATTGAGTATAGGAGTTGGGATGTAATGTTAAAATTGTACAAGGCATCGGTAAGGCCCAATTTGGAGTATTGTGTACAGTTCTGGTAACTGAGTTACAGGAAAGATGTCAACAAAAGAGAGAGAGTACAGAGGAGATTTACTAGAACTTTACCTGTGTTTCAGCACCTAAATTACAGGGAAAAGTCGAACAAGTTAGGTCTTTATTCTTTGGAGCATAGAAGGCTGAGGGGGGACTTGATAGAGGTATTTAAAATTATGAGGGGGATAGATAAGAGTTGACATGGATAGGCTTTTTCCATTGAGCATAGGGGAGATTCAAACAAGAGGACATGAGTTAGGGGGCAAAAGTTTAGGGGTAACACGAGGGGGAACTTCTTTCCTCAGAGAGTGGTAGCTGTGTGGAATGAGCTTCCAGTAGAAGTGGTACAGGCAGGTTTGATATTGTCAATTAAAGTAAAATTGGATAGGTATATGGACAGGGAAGGAATGGAGGGTTAAGGGGTGAGTGCAGGTCGGTGGGACTAGGTGAGAGTAGGCGTTCGGCACGGACTAGAAGGGCCGAGATGGCCTGTTTCCATGCTGTAATTGTTATATGGTTAAATTCTTACTGCTGTGATGACTGTGCCAAGGCAAAAGGAGCATGGTTGTAGATGCCTTTAACCATGGGTATGCTATGTCCAGAATGAGCAGTGAAGCCTAGATAGCAATTACTGAATTGTAGCTGTTGGTCTTCGGATCAATTTCAACCATACAGGACTATTGGTCTGAGTTAGGTGAATGCCAAACCAATCAAGAGTAAAATATTTCCTTCCACAAAGGACATTGGTGATCCGTGATTTCAACAACAATCCAGTTGTTTACTGCAACCAGTTCTTTCTTAAGATTGCAGTTTTATCTAATTATTCTGGAGTACAGATTCAGAAATCTGACTGGTTTCTGTAACCTAACTAATATACTAGTGCACCAGTAAGTTATGTATAAACTTTGTTCACACAGAAAAATTAACACTGAAAAGCCAAGCTGTACCTGGGATCACAGGCTTCTCCTTCTTATTGGATCCTTCAGGAACCGTCTCTTCACTGATCATTCCAACACCATCCGAAGAACTACAGATGTCCTGGCTATCATCAGTACTTCCTTCTGGTAAATTTTGTTTGCATTCTGCATCTTGTTTTGGTTCAACATTATCAGCAAACATAACATTTTCTTCAAAGGGAAGTGTCGTCTCTACAAAGTCTACCGTGCCAGTGCAACGTAATCTTTTCATAGGAATGCTCTGGTCTGAAATCATTGAGACTTCGGCATTACCAGAATCAGATACTTCATTTTTCCCTGATTCTTGTGACAACCAATGCTTGTCTGTGCCAGCTGGTTTCTGTGCGATTATATGCTGCGTCACTTCATTTTCGGCAAGAGGAGAAACCTGCACCTCATTTGCTGCGGTGTGTTTCATGAGGTTTGCCACAATGTTCTTGCAGCTTACAGCAATATCAAACATTTGCAAGTTATCTGCAACAGAAACAACTTTTGTGAAGTTATGCTTTCCCGGAGGCACTTTTCCTGTATAGACCATCTCCAAAAGAACAGCAAACTCTTCTGGGCACACTACAGCTTGGTCAATGGAAATTGTGTCTGTGTTATCCAGGAGAGATTTAAATAGCAAACTGGAAGCAGCCAGCACAAGCTTGTGTGCTCTAAACTTGGTGTTTCCAATGAACAGGGTACAATCACAGAATTGCTCCTCTTTTCTCAAGGTGTACAGCTGCTGCATGAGCTGCCTGCTGTAGTTTGGCAATTCCATGGTATCAATCACCTTCAAATCCCTCAAGATAATACTCCCAGATGCTGCCTTGAAAAAGTAAAGAAAAATCTTGAATGAACCTCTGGGCATTTTAGAACACATGGTTCACATTCTTTTAAACTCAGTAACAAGGTAATATTATACACATACAAACAGAAAATGCTGGGAATACTTAATACATCAGGCAGTTTATATGGACTGGGAGACAGGTTAATGAAAATGTGAAAACAGGTCAGAACATAGTGGACAGAGAATCACTTAGGATATAGGAACAGTGTGCCTGCTCTGTCATTCCATCATAGCTAATTATTAACTCTCTCATCCCCATTATCTTGCCTTCTCCCTGTAACCTTTGAGGCCCTGACAAACCAAGAACCTATCAACCTCTGCTTTAAATATGCTCAACGATTTGGCCTCCATAACCGTCTGTACCAATGAATTCTGAATTCACCATCCTCTGGCTGAAGAAATTCCTTCTCATCTCTGTTCCAAATGGACTTTTCCCTATTCTGAGGCTGTGCCCCCTGGCTCCAGTCTCATTCCCTATAGGGAACATTCTCTGCACATCCACTCTATCTAGATTTCATTGACAGGCACATTCTTCTGAACTCCAGCGAGTACAGGTCCACAGCCAACAAATACTCTTCACAATGAACACTTTCATTCCTAGAATCATTCTCATGAACCATTTGCTTTCCTTACCACTGACTCAACCTGCATATTAACCTTCAGGGAGTCCTGCACAAGGAATTCCAAATCCCTTTGCACCTCTGATGTTTGAATTTTCTATTTAGAAAACCATGTCGGCTTTTATTCCTTCTACCAAAGTGCATGACTGTTACTTTCCTACCTTGTATACCATCTGCCACTTCTTTGCCCATTCTCTCAATCTGTCCAAAGAGTCCATCTACTGCAGACTCCCTGCCTCCCCAACATTACCTACCCCTCCACCTAGCTTTGTATGGTCACCAAACCTGGCCACAAAGCCATCAATTCTGTCAGCCATATCACTGACAGAATCGGAGCAAATACTGACGCCTAGCAGCCAGCCAGAATAGACCCATTATTTCCACTCTCTGCCTTCCGCTAATCAGCGGATCTTCTACCAACAAATTTCCTGTAATACCATGAGCTCTTATCTTAAGCGGTCTCATCTGTGGCACTTTATCAAAGGCCTTCTGAAAATCCAAGAAAACAACCTCCACTGACCCTCCTTTGTCTGTCCTGCCTGTTATTTCCTCGAAGAATTCCAACCGATTTGTCAGGCAAGATTTCCCCTCAAGGAAACCATGATAATTTTCTTACATGCCTCCAAGTACCCCAAAACTCATCCTTCATAATGGACTCCAACATCTTCCCAACCATTGAAATCAGGCTAACTGGTCAATAATTTCTTTTCATCTGCCTCCCTCCCTTTTTAAGGACAAGAGTGATATTTGCAATTTTCCAGTCTTCCTGTGATCCTTGAAAGATCACTAATGCCTCCACAATCTTTTCAATTACTTCCCTCAAAACCCTGGGGTGTGGTCCATCTGGTCCAGTTGACTTATCTACCTTCAGACCTTTCAGCTTCCCAAGCACCTTAGTAATATCAACTACACTCAACCTAGTTAACCTATCAGGTCAAAGAGCTCTCATGAGAAGGGCAAAAGTGAGAAAACAAGCTTCTCAAATTGTGAAGTGGAGTAGTGGAGAACAAAGAGCATGTCAGATGTCAAGAAGGAATCAAAGTTGTCTCCGTGGCATAAGTGCTACTGATGCTGTGGGAGTGAAGATGATGAATGCTTGTAGCTGATCTGTTTAGAAGAATTTAAGACAAAGATAAATGAGGATTGTAGTGTTTCAAAAAGAAATATTATTCAACTTTGAGATGCAAATCAAAGGAGCGGCTAAGTTAGATGCTGCCCTCTGTAATTCATTCAGTGGAAGACAAATTGGACTGTATTTGTCTGCAGCTGCACTAGCGCGTGATTGTTCTTGCAGAAACATGGCTCCTGTACGACATACCATACACCATCAATCTATAGGCTATGGCAGTCAGGTACTTGGGCTGCATTTTTTTGTCTGTTTTTCTGTTATTGTAATTGTACAGCCCTGTGCAAAAATCATAGATACATATATATAGCTAGGGTGTCAGACTTTTGCACATCCTGTATTAATTTTAGGTATTGCACTGTACTGCCATAAAAAGAAAAACAATTTTCATGACATATGTAAGTGACTGATTCTGATATGAGTCTCTATTGTGGACTGAGAGTGGGAAGGGCATGGTAGGGAAAAGGAGAAGGGAGGGAGTGAGAAGCACTAGGAAGACATTCTGTAACGATCAATAAATTGTTTGGAATGAAATGACCTTGCTTGTTGTCTCAGGACTGGGTGTATCTGCACGTGTGTCTCCTCTCACCCTGGCAACTCCTTCTTTGCCATGTGTCCCACACCCCTCCACCCTCACCATCCCCACCATCCTTTGCTCCCTCCAGATTTACAAACCCGTTCTCCACTCCACATTGACAAATATAGTACTGTGCAAAAGTCTTAGGCACTTTATCTATATATGTGTCTAAGACTTCTGCACAGTATGTCTTGTGTGTGACAGCTGGCCAGGGAGGAATGCTGCTTTGTTTTGTTGTATATGGTTGAATGAAAGTTAAACTTGACCTTGAATTTGATCGCTGTCACATACATCAAGGTACAACGAAAAACTTGTCTTGCATTTTGTCCATACAGATCAATTCATTTCATTACAATCACAGATTTAGATAGTAAAAGGTAAAACAGTAACAGAATGCAATCAAGTGTTACAGTACAGAAAAAATGCAGTAAGGTCTTAGGTCATAACAAGGCAAGTTGTGAGGTCAACAGTCCAAAATATAATACCAGGAGAGCATTCAATAACTTTAGCGTGTAGATGTTGTCCTTAATCCTGCTGCTTTCTTTCAAGCTCCTGTACCTTCTGCCCAAAAAAGACTGGAGGGCGGGGAAGAGGATGTCCGGAGTGATGGGGTCTTCGACTATGTTGCCTGGTTGGCTGGTTTCCATTACAGCCTGAGCTGTGTCCACAACGTCCTGCAGTTTCTTGTGGTCACAGGCAGAGCAGCTTTCATACTAAGCCGCGATGCATTTGGATATTCTGCATCGTTAAAAATTGCTGAGGCTCAAAGAGGACGTGCCAAATGTTTTTGGACTCCTGAGGCTAGTGTGCGCTTTCTTGGACGTGGCCAAGATTGCCCAGAGCGAGCAAAGAATGATTACATACTTAATAGATTAGCGAGCCCCAGGGCAGGAGATTTAAGTGCAAATGCATTTACTTCAGATTTAAAAGGGAAATTGGGCAGTACTTCCTGCTGTACGTACTGAAGGTTGCAAGGGTATATCCAGTTAAAAAGGATCTCGGTCTAGAGACCGAGTGATGGGGAAACAGGCCCAGCTGACTGTAACTGTGTTGGGGCCAGTCTATGGGCTGCCGACCAGCCTCGCGGATTAAATTACCGTGCTCTCGGCTAAGTGGTTGGCTCTACCTCGGGACATGCAGAAAGACAGGCCTACGGATGCCGCATTCTCTCAGATATGGCTGTCTCTGGTCACTGGCCGCGCCTGAAAGAAACCCTCGCAACAGCCAGTCAGCCCAACACCCTTTCCCGGGCCCACACTGACCTCGCCCGCCGGTTCTTCCATCCCACACCCGGACTCCGGAACCACGTGAGCGAGCGGCTTGACGCAGGCTGCTACCCGACCTACCGAGCGCTCTGCCAGTGCGCAGGCTCGTACCCGGCTGTCCGTGCTTTCTGAGCAGTGCGCAGGCTCGTACCCGGCTGTCCGTGCTTTCTGAGCGGTGCGCAGGCTCGTACCCGGCTGTCCGTGCTTTCTGAGCAGTGCGCAGGCTCGTACCCGGCTGTCCGTGCTTTCTGAGCGGTGCGCAGGCTCTTACCCGGCCGTTCTTGGTTTCTGAGTGATGCGCATGTCTGAGAACCCGGAAGTGCATTCATACTTGCCAACATCCCTCTAATGCGCAATATATTTTATAATGTCCAAGTGATTTCTGATTTTTGTGAGTATGCGGTTCACTGCACTGTGAAGCCTCTTTCAACAAGGTAGGAGGAAACTTCTATTGTTATGTAACAGTGCAGCCACATACCACAAGCAGTACTCTTGCAACTCAACTTCTGTGAAAGAGAGTGCCATAATTTCTATGCAGTGAAACTGTAACAATACTCTTCTCCCAATGTTTTGCTTATATATTTCCGATTTTCGGATAAAAGTGGACACTGCACTTCTTGCCTGAATTAAATTGAAATTCTCACCCTGCAGTTTCATGTTTAGAATGTTCCTTTTGCCATACAGATTGGCTAGGTATGCCACATTGCCATGTAGAAGCTCAATCTTGATTCCCAAGCTCTTTGACTTTGAGAAAAAGTTCAACTGTGGTGTCAAAAAGATCAAAGAAACATTTTAAGTAGCAACCTTTTACCATTCAACCTATTTCAGTGTAAAGAAGCAATCGTTTAAAGTCTTCATTGTTATCTTGGCATAACTGGCAAGACATTCTGCTGTTAATAGATAAGCTTTAATTTTGTTGATAGCAGATAGTAAAAGATTTGCTGGCTGAGATCTTTTGGAGCGAGATGTTGACAATGGATTGCCAATAGACTTGGAATTTCTGTTTTCATAAATGCTAGTAAACCAGCAGGGTGACCAACATGAGAGTGGAGGTTTCACTGCCTTCATACACAGAGATTACGCCATATGTATTTAATCATCATTAAGGGGGTTAAATTAAAATAAAATATAAACACAAACTGGGAATGCATGCAAAGGTACTACAAGGCAAAGATGAAGACGATCACAACAGCCAAAATTACAAAGACAAGGTTTCAAATTGGAATCTGAATGTTAGTCAGGATAGAGTATGTGTTTGGCAAGCTGCCTTTATACTATTCCAGTTACCACGATTGACCTATCATGTATGGTCTCATAATCATGAGAAATTCTTCAGAAGCTGGAAATCCAAAACATCACACACAAAATGCTGAAGGAACTCAGCAAGTCAGGCAGCATCTATGGAAATGAATAAACAGTTGACATTTCAAGCCGAGATGCATCATCAGAACTAGAAAGGAAAGGGGAAGATGCCAGAATAAAAAGAAGGGGGGACAGGAAGGAGGGTAGCTAGAAGGTGATAGGTGAAGGCACGTAGGTGGGAAAGATAAAGGGGCTGTAGAGGGAGGAATCTGAGAAGAGATGAGAGTGGACATAGGAGAAATGAAAGGAGGAGGGCACCCAGGGGAGGTGATAGGCAGGTGAGAAGAGGTAAGAGGCCACAGTAGGAAATAGAAGATGAGAGGAGGGGAAGGTAATTTTTTTTTACCAGAAGGGGGAATTGATATTCATATCTTCAAGTTGGGGGCTTCCAAGAGGGAATTTTTGTTTTCTTTAATTAGTTATTAACTTAGTGTGTTCTAACTGCAGATAATGTTCATAACTTTATGTGAAATTCCTATCAGACCCACACAATACCACACAATACCACACAATAAGTATGAAGGAAAAGGCTGGAGGAATTGACAAAATTAACTTAGTACACTGATGGAACATGAGACTATGACAAACTGCGGACCCAAAAGATTTGATTACAGAATAATGCCAAGTACACTGATTAAGCAACACATAGTATGTCCATGAACTGAAGCCAACACTTGGATAAAGAGCAGTAATCGGAGTTGGAGGCAAGGTTAAGATGCCATTAAATGGCGACTCCTTTGCTTGCATCTTCAGAAACAGCTCTATTTCCATCGTTAGTATCTTTATTTTCTCCTTTCAGGGTTCTTTTAAAGACCCTGACCCGGAGTTACGCACGTGCTTCAGTTCTTTGCAGGAATGGAACCCATTCACGGGGTTTCAGGACCGGCCATTGGTTGGCACGCCAAGGAGGGTTCAGCCTGGGAGGCGGCCTAGTCTTTGGAAGCTTAAGATCTTGGGGCTCTGGAGTTGGGCGGATTGAGGGTCACTTTCATGTCAGGAGGCTGTAAAATCTTAAGCTGCGGGCCTGAAGACCCGAGATCTTGGTGGTCTTTGGGCACAGAGCATGTAAAACGCAATGAAACTGACTTTTTAACATTGTAAGTCAGCAAGTTGTTGTTATATCTCCCGCTCACTTATTAGAGAGAAAGAGATCCTGTGGGTTGCTGAATGCCAGATGAAATGCAATATTCTTTGGGGTAACTGCAAGGTCTGTGTCTTTGCTATCACTTAGCTCACACTTGTACTCGGTAGCGGGTGCACTTTTTTTTGCTGGGGAGTGGGGATCGTTGCTCGCCGCCGCTTAAACGCAGGAGGAGGGAGCTAGGGGGGTACTTTGGGACTCTCATGTTTAACTGTTCTTCATTCTTTGGGGCACTTCTCTGTTTTCATGAATGCTTTGCACAGAAAAAGCATTTCAGGATGTGTATTGTATACATTTCTCTAACATTAAATTGAACCTTTAATTATGCTGCCCGTTTTTTTGAAGCTATCACCAGCTCTTGTGCTGTGATGGTCTTCCCTTGCAGCAAGTAAAATAAACGTGCTTATGATTGATCCACTCTGAGTTTGTTGTTGTTTATTATAAAACGTAGTGAAAAGTTGCTTGACAGAACTTGGAAGGTCCTGCTGAGATTGCACGTTTAAGTGCGTGAGCAGACCAAGGGGGATTCTGGTGACCCAGGGAAACTCCAGCGGAGGAGTGATCACCGAAAAGTAACTTTGCTTTTTGACCTGTATGGCATTTCCAAGCAAGTAACAAATACTGGGTTCTGCTCCCCCCCCCCCCTCCCGTTCTATACACTGTGATCTGAGCTAATGTCTATGGAGTGCATTTGCTCCTCCCTCCATGATTCCAATGCTTTCAGCATGATGACCAGAAATGTGGCTTTCAATGATTAAATTTGACTGGTAAGAGTGTCAGGGATATCTGTAGCATCAGGGATGCACCACATTTTAATGGTAAGAGTGTCAGAAACACCTGGCATCTTGGACCCCCCCCCCCCCCAAATCCATACAATAAAAGTGTAAGGGTCACTATGATCAGGCATCAGGGACACAACAGTACCAGTAAAAACAGTAAGAGTTGGATTTGCGGAAACTGAGCTCATAAGTTTAAACCCTACAGGAATCTGTCATGAACAAAAGAAAGAGAAAATACGGTAAGTAGGGTGAGGAAGAGAGACTAGAAAGTGCTAATAATGGGAGAAGTGGAGTCCTTCTCTGTCCTGGATAAGGAGACGCCAGCATGCTATCGGTTTAATATACCATGGGGCATGTAATATGGGAAGAATTGCAGATGGGGAACCAGGAGGTGTACATTGGTCTCATGGCGGGAGAACTACGGACCATTGTAGAAGAATCGCCTGACTCAGAGGCAAGTCGGGGAGAAGCTATTCAGAAATTAAAACTATTGTTTTGTGTCATGAACCTTAATGAGAGCATGGTTAGCCCCAAATTAAAATTATAAGAGGTTAACTTTCAGGGCTTTAGAGAAAGGGAGTTAGGAAGGAAGTTGACAAGCAGGAAACCTCAAAGGTAGTAATCTCGGGATTACGGCCTGTGCCACGCGACAGTGAGTATAGGAATGGGATGAAGTGGAGGATAAATGCGTGGCTGAGGGATTGGAGCAGAGCCAAGGATTCAGATTTCTGGATCATTGGGACCTCTTCTGGGGCAGGAGTGACCTGTACAAAAAGGAGGGACTGCACTTAAATCCCGGGGGACCAATATCCTGGCGGGGAGGTTTGCTTAGGCTACTGGGGAAAGTTTAAACTAGAATTGCTGGGGGGGTGGGAACCAAACTGGGGAGATGGAGGAAGATGTGGTTGGCTCACAAATAGAGAAAGCTTGTAGACTGTGAGAGGGAGGATAGGCAGGTGATAGAGAAGGGACACACTCAGATTGATGGTTTGAGATGTGTCTGTTTTAATGCAAAGAGTATTATGAACAAAGCGGATGAGCTTAGAGTGTGGATCAGTACTTGGAGCTTTGTTGTTGTGGTTATTGCAGAGACTTGGATGGTTCAGGGGCAGGAATGGTTACTTCGAGTGCCGGGCTTTAGATGTTTCAGAAAGGACAGTGAGGGAGGAAAAAGAGGTGTTGATCAGAGATAGGTCACAGCTGCAGAAAAAGAGGAAGACATGGAGGGGTTGTGGAGTCTCTGTGGGTGGAAGTTAGGAACAGGAAGGGGTCAATAACTCTCATCATTATCATCATCATCAGGTGCCATGGCCAGTCTGAGCTTTGACAGCCATGGCCCACACACTCTTGTTTCGGGTCAAGTGGATCAATTCATTGGTATTCATTTCCAGTTCTCTGGCTGCTGTCTCCATTATCATTTGTCTTTGCCTTCCACTTGCTTTCTTCCCTTCAATCTTTCCCGTAATTACCGTGCATTCCAACTCCTCTTTCCTAATCACATGTCCAATGAAGTTACGTTGCCTTTTCATGATCTCATACATTATTTCTCTTTTTGTGTTTGCTCTGTTCATGACATCCTCGTTAGATACTCGTTGCTGTGGATAGTGTGGAGGGCTGTCAGAGGTTACAACGGGACATTAAAAGGATGCAAAGCTGGGCTGAGAAGTAACAGATGGAGTTCAACCCAGATAAGTGCAGGTGGTTCATTTTGAGAGGTCAAATATGATGGCAGAATATAGCATTAATGGTAAGGCTCTTGGCAGTGTGGAGGATCAGAGTGATCTTGGGGTCCAAGTTCATAGGACACTCAAAACTTCTGCGCAGGTTGACTCTGTGGTTAAGAAGGCATACGGAGCATTGGCCTTCATCAATCATGGGATTGAGTTTAGGAGCTGAGAGGTAATGTTGCAGAATATAGGACCCTGGTCAGACCCCACTTGGAGTACTGTGCTCAGTTCTGGTCGCCTCACTACAGGAAGGATGTAGAAGCCATAGAAAGGGTGCAGAGCAGATTTACAAGGATGTTGCCTGGATTGGGGAGCATGCCTTATGAGAATAGGTTGAGTGGACTCGGCCTTTTCTCCTTGGAGTGACGGAGGATGAGAGATGACCTGATAGAGTTGTATAACATGATAAGAAGCATTGATCATGTGGATAGTCAGAGAATTTTTCCCAAAGCTGAGATGGCTAGTACGAGAGGGCACAGTTTTAAGGTGCTTGGAAGTACGTACAGAGGAGACGTCAAGGGTAAGTTTTTTAATGCAAAAAGTGGTGAGTGCTCCCCGGCCCGGCCAAACTTAAGAAATCTTGTTTGGGTGAATGCTGCGCGATGTGTCCCCTGTTACAAATCAGTACCCTGAAATGACAAACAGTACACAATATGTGATTCAGCGATTGAGTTTTATAATTCTTCATTTGACTGTATGGTTAGCAAAAAAAAAACAGAAAAAGAGAAAAGAAAAAGGGCCTATTCTCATGAAACAAGTCTAATGCACAATGTTGGAGCTCACTGATAAAGCTGTTCATCCACCATCGACCTCCTCTGATCGTCACTGACCTTCGGACCCTCACTCCAAGTCCACTCCGTCCAGCGGTCTACCAACTGTCTCTATTCGCATCTTCTCTCCTCATCTCTCCCTGGCAAAAGACCACGAATTCCCAGCTTCCAGACACACAAGAAAGAACAACATCCCACTCATTGGCTAACATTCCCCGTTATCTCTAGTCATAACCCAAACATTGCTGCTACAGAGAAACTATTACCTTAACAGTAGAACATTACAGAGAAGCCATTACATTTACAGTGAATCCTTACAGCGTGTTACACTCTCCTCCCACCAAATTTAGTCATGTCCAGGTGCAGAAGGGAGTGACATGGCTCGTCAAAATTGTAAGGGTCATACTCTGCTCCCCTGGTGCTTCTTAGGCCAGCCTATCGGAGACAGCTGCACCCCCTCATCCAACTCTTCAGGTTCAGACACTATTGGGGATACTTCCAGTTTACCTGCCGAGGCTCCCCTGGCCTATCACTCAGGCCACCTGCAACTCGGAGCCCTCTGTCCCATGTCCAGGCCCCACTTCCTCCCCTGCAGGGTCCCGCTGCAACCCAGGCTGCCTGCAGATAGTCCCTCCCAACTTCACCTGACTCAGCGGGAGAATGGCTGGGAGTCTCTTCCTCAATCAATGGGGGACCTAGCATAAGGTGGCATATACCACCAGGTTCTCATCCTCCAAATCAGTATCCCTCTCATGGGCGGGGCTCAGCCCAGCCTCTCTCACTGTGGGCCTTGCAGTCACCCCACATTTCCACAGAGTTCACTTACTAGGTGTAGGCTCCAAGTCGAGCTCTGTGTCCACCTGCACCTCTTCTCCCAGGGGCAGCAGGTGGTTCCAATGGAAAATCTTAACAGGCCCATTCCCCTCCTCTGGTTTCACCTGGAAAATTGGTATGTTTGGCATATGTCTCTCCACCACATTGACCCAGCGGTCAGCCAACTTGTGCTTTCCAGGTAGTCCCAAATTCCTTATGACTCAGTCTGTTGGCAGGAGTTGGGAGAACCTCACCTTTTGATCATATCTCCTCTTATTTCCTAGAATCTGCTTGGTAGCTGCAACCCCAGCCAATTCATGAACCCTTTTCAGCTCTCTTCTCATGTCAGACACATACTTAAGATAAATCTTCGGAGGTAAGTCACCCTTGTCAGTCCTAAAACAAAGGTCAATGGACAACCTTGCCTCTCACCCAAAAATCAAATAATATTGCGAGTACCCAGTAGCTTCATTGTGTGTATAGTTGTAACTATGAACCAGATGCCCAATATGTTGACTCCACCTGCTCTTCTCGTTGATCTCTAGTGTCCCAGGCATGTCCAGCAAGGTCCGATTAAACCTCTCTGGCTGGGGATCATCCTGTGGGTGATAGGGCGTGGTCCTTGGCTTCTCATTTGATTTTCATTTTTAGAATCTTTTTATTGGTACATAATCTTCTACAGCTATAAAAAGATACAAAAACTTCAACAGATTAATATGTATACAAGTAATAAAGCTGAAGAAAAAAAAAACCTGATCGTAAAATATAAAAATGGAAAAAAAATAATATATATAGGAAAAAGAAAGGACAAAAAAGAACCACATCTAACTAGGAAAAAAACCCACTAACTACAAAAAAAAGGAAAAAAAAACACATTAGGAATCAACCCCCTGGAGCAATACGTTTGACCACCATCTAAATATTAAAAAAAAGTCATCAACTGCCATTTCATATTAATAAAAAAAATAAAATTGGAAGGAAACCGTATAACTTAATTCAAATTAAATGATAATATTTGGCAAAAGAACCCCATCTTCTCTCAAAATCAAATCGAGGATCAAAAGTTCTACTAATTTTTTCCAAAATAAGACATAACGTTACTTGAGAAAACCATTCAATTAATGTAGCGGAAGAAATATCTTTCCATTTTAATAAAATAGCCCTTTTTGCCAGTAGTGTAACAAATGTAATTACATATTGATCTGAAGATGAGATACCCTGAATATGATGCAGAACTATTCCAAATAGAACAGTCAATCTATTAGGTTGTAAATTAATTTTCAGAGCTTTAGAAATTGCAGAAAATAAAGATTTCCAAAACGATTTTAATGAAGAACATGACCAGAACATATGTGACAAAGTAGCTACTTGAGTTTTACAACTATCACAGTAGTTGTCTATACTAGAAAATATTTTAGATATTCTCTCCTTTGTTAAATAATAACGGTGAACAATTTTAAATTGAATTAAATAATGGTTGGCACACAGGCATGTAGAGACCGCACAGAGTATTATGTTCAATTCTGGTCACCTCTTTATAGGAAGGATGTGGAAGCTATGGAGAGGGTGCGGAGGAGATTTACCAGGTTGTTGTCTGGTTTGGAGAACAAGTCATATGACGTAAGGTTAGCAGAGCTGGGACTTTTCTCTTTGGAGTGCAGAAGAATGAGAGGGGACTTGATAGAGATCTACAAGATTATGAGAGGCATAGATAGGGTGGATAGTCAGTACCTGTTTCCCAGGGCACCAATAGCAAACACCAGAGGGCATATGTATAAAATTAAGGGAGGGAAGTTTAGGGGAGACATCAGGGGTAAGTTTTTTACACAGAGGGTTGTGAGTGCCTGGAATGACTTGCCAGGGATGGTGGTAGAGGCTAAAATTTTAGGGGTATTTAAGAACCTCTTGGACAGGCAGATGGATGAAAGAAAAATGGAGGGTTATGGGGTAGTGTGGGTTTAGTACTTTTTTTTAAGGATTAT
Source organism: Hypanus sabinus (assembly GCF_030144855.1). NCBI lineage: Eukaryota > Metazoa > Chordata > Chondrichthyes > Myliobatiformes > Dasyatidae > Hypanus > Hypanus sabinus. The sequence goes on along the minus strand of NC_082732.1, from coordinate 4,694,317 downwards.
ATGGGTCAGCACAACATGGAGAGCTGAAGGGCCTGTACTGTGCTGTAGTGTTCTATGTTCCATACAGAAGAATTTACGTTTTTCCAAACTCGAAGCCAGTCTTCATTAACAAAGGTCATATTAAGTTCTCTCTCCCAATTTTGTTTAATCTTTAGTGATAGGTTCTCTTTTTGTAAGAAAAATAAATTATAAATTCTACTAATGGAACCTTTCACTAAGGGATTCAATTTCAAGATGGTATCCAACAAATCAGATTCTTGTAAATCTGGACACTTAGGTAAATATTGTTGTAAAAATGTCTAACCTGAAAATATTGCAAAAAATGTGTATGAGCGAGAGAAAATTTATTAATTAACTCTTCAAAAGTCATCAATCGACCATCACAAAATATATCTGTAAAAGAATGGATTCTTTTATTTTTCCATAGAAGAAAAATGGGGTCAGTTGTTGAACTAGACAACTTAAATTGTTTAAAATTTAAAAAATTACGAAACTGAACCCAAATCCGTAGGGGTTGTTTAATAACTGGATAGAGATTTAAATTTGGAATTTTAGGGAGCTGTAAAGGTAATGGAGCTCCGAAATTGAAGTTAAATGAAATTGTTTAACAGCTTTTAATTCCAAATCAACCCATAATGGTTTTTGGTTCTTATCAAGCCAATATAACCAAAAACATAATTGTCTGATATTCACAGCCCAATAATACAGTCTTAAATTAGGAAGTGCAAGTCCACCATCTTTTTTAGATTTTTGTAAATGATACTTATTAATTCTTGGTCTCTTATTGTTCCAAATAAAGGAAGAAATAGAGAGTCAATTTGATCAAAAAAAAATTTTAGTTAAGGAGATAAGTATATTTTGGAAAATATATAAAAATCTAGGTTAAATCATCATTTTCACAGCATGGATACGCCCTATTAAAGAAAAAGTAAGTGGATTCCATCTAAATTTCCATCTAGAAAATAGTTGTTTCATGGAGACCATTAAAGGAACTATATTCGCTTTATAGAGATCTTTATATTTTTTAGTAATTATAATACCTAAATATCTAAATGTATTAACAATTCTAAAAGAAATATCATTATATATACTAACAGGGACATTTAATGGAAACAATTCACTTTTATTCAAGTTAAGTTTATATCCTGAAAATTTACAAAAATCTTTAAATGTTTCCAAAAGATTAGGAATTGATTCCTTAAGATTTGAAATAAAAACCAAAAGATCATCTGCTTAAAGAGAAATATTATGTATGGTTCCATTTATAGAGATACCATGAATATTTTTAGCTTCACGTAGTGTTATAGCTAAAGGCTCCAATACAGGATGAAATATTAAAGGACTTAATGGACATTCCTGTCTAGTGCCACAAGAAAGTGAGAAAAAAGAAGACCTGACCTTCAGGCTGAAATCATAGGCAGGCAACGCCGCCAACCATCGATGACCTGTGGCATCCAGTTTCGCCCAGGTCAGGATATAAGTTAGGGGGTTGTTGTCCGTCCTCATCTCAAGTAGACAGCTTATCCACCACCCCCCATTTCAATGCCAGAAATTCCAACTTGTGCGTGGGATAGTTTTTCTTGGAGGGCAACAGACTCTGGCTGGCAAATGCAACGGGCCTCTACCCGGAGCCCTGATCCTAATACAGGGCACCCCCTAAATCCTCTCGGCTGGCATCCATGTGTAGTACATATGGCAATCGGGGGTCTACAAAAGACAACACCGGTGCCTGGGTCAGCAGCTCCTTCAGCGACTGAAAGGCCTCCTCACGTTTTGCATCCCACCTCGGTCCAAAGGGTTCTGATGGATTAAGATACTCTCCACCCTCCTGTCCTTTCTTCCCCCTCCCATTCTTCCTCAAGGGAGGATAACCGCACCATAACCAGATAACCAGATTCAAAGGGTGACTCATTTTGTGTAGCCTTTCACGAATTTCTGATAGTAACCACAGAACCCAAGGAATGAGCACAGAGCGCTCACAGTCTGGGGCCTTGGCCTCGATCTTAGCCGGGTCTGTAGCTACCCCAACCCATGAGACTATGTGCCCAACATAGCTAACAGACGTTTGGTAGAACTGGCACTTGTCCAGGGAAAGTTTTAACCCTTCAGCTTTCAGGCGGTTGAGCACCTTCAGCAGCCTCGCTTCATGTTCTTCCAAGGTGGATCCAAACACTATGAGGTCATCCAAATACACCAACACCTCAAGCAAGTTCATATCCCCCCCCCCCTCTTCTCCATGACCGGCTGGAAGGCTGCAAGTGCTTTCAATATGCCCTGGGGCATCCTTTAGACCTGGAAGAATCCCAGGGGACATATTAATGCCATTTTTCTTTGTCGGCCTTGCTCATGGGGCTCTGGTAATGTCCACTCCAAGTCCAGCACACTGAACCACTTCACACTACTCAAGCAGGCCAGCGCATCTTCAATCCTCGGGACAGTATACTGGTCAGGGACAGTGCGCCTGTTCAGAGTCCTATAGTCCACACACTCCCACATGAACTCCAGCTTCACTGATAAATAACCATCATATGGATAATCACTAGCACTGAGCCCCCAGGTCTCCAGTGCCCTGAATGGTGTCAATGGTAAGTGTTTCAGATACCAGTTATAAAACAAACGATACAACAATGTGACCTGCAACCCGGTGTCGAGTATGGCTTTAGCATAAATACCCTCTATTCGTAGCAACACACTGGAGCATGGACCCACTAAGCCTTTAGGAATAGGACCTTTTTGCTTTCAGGGATTCCTTGGTACATTGCTGGGAACGTGCTCCCCCGAAGACACCAGGCTGTTCCCTCACTGGGTCTCCTCTAGGTTTCCCAATGACTCTCCCTACTGAGGTACCCGGGGGCTCACTCTCCTTCTGGTGTGACAGCTGCTGCCACCAACCCTCCACATTGTCCGTCCCCTTGGGGAATCCACCCCACCCCTATCAGCTCCATCATGTGGGGGGGGTCACACCCACTGATAACAGCCAACATATCTCCGTTCTCAACTCTGCCACAATCTCCTCTACTGCTCCCCGGGGTAGGCTACTTGCGGTCACTTCACTGCAGGCGACTACTACCATGGATTGCACCGTGCTGACGGAGTCCTCCTGTGCCTCCACCATGCTTTCCTCTTCCCGTATCTCTCTAATCAGCTCAACAAAAGGTGGAGGGGCAGCACGTCTTACGAGACTGTCAGAGACCCCAAACAATCAGATCATGGGTCTGGGCACCCCTGGCTATCTGGTCCATTCTTAACTGATTCACCTCAGCCGTCCGAATGACGCCTCTGTGCTGCAAGCAATTTAGCTGCCTTTCTAGCCGTAAATTAAAAGCAGAAAGCTTCTCCCCCTTCTCCCGACGCATGTTCTGAAACACCACTATGAGCTCCATTGGGTTTCCAATTGGGCCAAACTTATTGTCCATTGCTTGCAGATAATCGACAGCTGTCACTATGGGAGGTTTCAACCCGATAGCTCTCACAACGTCAGTGGCCCGCCCATTCAAACTTTCAACCAATCTCTGTCACTTTTCATCATCAGAGCACTGCCATTCATCTAACAACTGAGAGGTCCACTCTGTCCAAGTCTCATGTTCCGCCTCCCATTTAGGGTTGGGCGTTATTCCAGAGAATAGGCGGAGCCTGCTATAGCCGGGACTTTGAACCTGATTTTTCCCTTTATTCACCAGAGAAGTAAGGGTGGTTACAAACTCAGAATTCTCACTCTTCACTGGGGGACGTGGACTGATTAGACATTCCAAATCCAATCACTCTTTCCCTCACTCCTCAGAAACGAGAGAACCCTGTCTTTGAAATCTCCACCCCCAGCTACTGCTACCTCAGCACTGGTAGCGTTAAAACTGCATTTTTACAGCTGCGCCCGCCATTTTATCAAACCTCCGCCCACAATCACAACTTTAACAGTACTTAACAGTGGAATTAACAATTCATCTGGAGTATGAGGATCTACCTCACTGGTTCATTGCTCAGGGTAATCACACAACATCGATGGATCAACCCCAGATGAGCCCCCACAATTGTAACTCTCACTTCAGTTAGTGGCTTAATACAGTGGATGGTAACACCCCCGGTCCGGCCAAACTTAAGAAATCTTGTTTGGGTGGATGCTGCGCAATATGTCCCCTGTTACAAATCAGTAGCACGACATAATAAACAGTACACAATATGTGATTAAACAACTGAGCTTTATAGTTCTTAATTTGACGATATGGTTAGTAAAGAAAACAAAAAAAGAAAAAGAGCCTATTCTCATGAAACAGTCTAATGCATAACATTGGAGCTCACTGATCGTCCACCATCAAACTCCTCCGATTGTCACTGACCTTCGGACCCTCACTCCAAGTCCACTCTGTCCGGCAGACTACCAACTCTCTCCATTCACGTCTTCTCTCCTGATCTCTCCCCGGCAAAAGACTGCGAATTCCCAGATCCCAGGCGCGCAAGAAAGAACAGCATCCCACTCATTGGTTAGCATGCCCCATTATCTCTAGACTTAACCCAAACATTGCTGCTACAGAGAAACCATTACCTGAGCAGTGAAACCTTACAGTGTGTTACATCTAGGTAATTTCTAAGGTAAGGACATGCTCAGCACAGCTTTGTGGACCAAAGGGCCTGTATTGTGCTGTAGGTTTTCTATGTTTCTAATACCGCAATGGTGCCAGTCCAGGATCTGCCATCATGCCAAATGAATATATTTATAGAAACATCTATGATACATTACATGCCTCCTTTCTTAAAAAGGCTAATTGGTCAAAGCCACAACAAGGTAGAAATGAATGTGTAGAAGAATATATACAGAAGATATTATAAAAAATGACACAATATTCAGGATGCTGAAAGAGCAGACTATGGGATATACAATTAGTATTACTGCAAATGGTCTTCAGCCCAAATGTACTTTTTGTACTTCAGGGAGTGCGAAGCGCAGAATCAAATATCGCTGTGATGATTGTACACTCTAGTATCAATTGTTTGGTGACAATAAAGTAAAGTAAATGGCATTTATTAATGTCCCAAAATCAGACCCAGTGGAGACCAGGATTTACATCATACCTTTCCATTTTCTCTGGATGGGCCTGTAAACTCATGTGGATGTGACTAATCTTGTAAAGTGTGAGCTACTATAACTGGCACTCCTGTGGGTTTTAATGTGCGTACACCAATGAGACATTGTGGATGTTACTATTTCAGTAACAGTCAACCTATTTTGTATAAGTGACAGTTACTCACTACACACTTATCAAGGAATTTGGGACAAGAGTGCCTTCAAAACCTGCAGAGATTTGTCCAAGTCACTTACAGACACCTACAACTCAGTAAGTAGCATTGTTATCTTCACTCTACAGCTTATTATGGCTCATCTGGAAATCTTTCCTGAGAGGCTGAAGAGGGGACTGATTGATCATATCGATTAAAACATGTTGGAACTAGTGAAGGTGGAAAGATTTCATGCACTGCCCTCCAATGGACTCTTTGGACATTTACAGACAGATTTTATAGAATTACCTCCGTGTGAAGGGTATAAATATGCTTGGATGATTATTAATATTTCTTCACAATGAATTTCTTGTAAAAAGAATGATGCAGCTACTGCCGTGAATTGTTTATTGAAGGAAATTAACTGAGGTTCGGGATCCCTTGGAAATTGTTTGATGACAACGGTGCCCATTTACTGGGAAAGTAATAAAAAAAGAATGTAAGGCCACACAGATTGACCAACATTTCCATTATAGCTACTACCCTCAGTCGGCAGGCTTAGCAGAAAGGATGAATGGAATGATTAAAAACAAGCTTAGTAAAACATGTGAGTGATTGAAAGTTAACGAGGTGAGTAAAGTCTTTCACTAATTGAAAGAAACGCCAAACTTGTGATAAACTACAAACTCAGCATGATAGAGACAGTGACCAGTCTAAAGAGTAAATCTTTGCTTTAACATAATGAGCAAAAGAACACAGAAGTTGAATCAATCTGCATTGTATGAAGTTTCAAAGCAAACTAAAAGAAAATATTAAAGCACAGACATGAGTTCAAGTGGGCATTCCTGCTACGCTACTAGTGACACCACTATTGGTCCTCTGCACTGGGAAATACCTGCTTCTGAATCTATACCCAAGGAATTACAGCTCACAATGAACAGTTTCTTTATACAGCGCCACCATCTGAACTCAGTAGAATTACAGGACTCCGTGAACAGCGACACCAACTGAACTCCGAGGAATTACAGGTTGGACATGACACGGACTCCACATCGGCCCCTAGTGACTCATGTGAGAATGACAGTGCTGTAACAAAAAGATTGACAGCTATGTCAGATAAAACTATTACTAAATGATACACTGCCAAACTAGTGGCAGATCAATCAACTTTTGCTCAACAATCTGCTAAAGGACAATAAGTGCTCAGGCAACCCTGTAACTCATAATGAAGAACAACTCAAAATGTTTTAAACTTTAAATGTGACATTGTGTACTGCACCTGTATTAAAAATCCCTGCTATAGCTAGACAATTCACCCTGTATGTCAACGAGAAGCACATGACAGCAGTCTTAATTCAAGAACATGTAGACTGACAGCATCCGTTGGTTAGTACTCTGCCAAAGATTTGATTCTGTACACTGTTGGCTCCTCAATGATTGAGAGAGGGATTCAAATGGTTGCTTCTGGAACCGAAGTTTCGGCATCAGGTCACATGTCTCTGCAACTGGAAGGTCAGGGGTTCCTATCAGAGGTAAATGTGTGAACTGACAGATTTCAGTCCTCCCTGTCTGCTAAACCCATACTGGGTATGTGGTTACCAGGCCAACCCCTGGCTGCTGGGCATGCTCCCTGCGTATGAGGAGAAATGGAGAGAGCCATGGCCCTGGAAGTGGTGCTTTTATCTTGCCAATGTTGTGCCCCACATGTGCACTTAGCATCACTACCTCACAGCCCTCTGGTCTGGCGGCACCAAAGATCCATAACCAAGGCTGAAAGATTCTGGATAATTACCTTTCTCGGATATGGGACTGTGAGATTGTCCTGGGAGCTGATTAATATGGCATCAGCTTTGGAGAAAATAGCAAATTAAACCACATTTGCCTTTGATCAAACCCAACAAGCATTAACCAAATTGTCGGCAGAACTGATGGCTGTTCGTACAGCAGCATTACAGAACAGAATGGCTTTGGATTTTATTCTATCAGAAAAAGTGTGGCATATGTGCTGCTATACCTACATATCTGACAAATCAGAAAATATAACTAACTTGGCAAAGGATGTCTGAGAGGCTACCAAAGAGATGAAGAGAGTAGGAGATCAGTACCACCACTTGGTGGGTGTGGATGGTGGCCATTTGGGGCACTGGGAGGACAATGGGTAACTTCTATATTACTGGAAGAGTGCCAAGTACTCTGATTAAGCAGAAATACAGCATGTTCCTAAACTGAAACTAACACTCGGGTATGAAGGAGTGATTGTGCTGTCTGTTTTTAGCCAAAGCTATCACTGGCTCTTGTGCAATGATGGTCTTCCCTTGCAGCAAGTAAAATAAATGCAATTATGATTGATCCACTCAGAGTTATTTGTTATTTGTTATAAAACATAATTAAAAGGTTAGCAAAACAACTTGAGTCTCAGTGTATGTATTGTAAAGGATTAATCTTTGTCACCACCCATGGCCTTGAGCATACGTGACTGGCTGTAGGAGCTGCGACTACAACTGTCAGAATGCAATACAGCTGTGGGAACACAACCATGAGAACATGAAAAGTCAGGTGAAGACAGTAGAAGGACTAGTGAAGAGTGACGACGTGATAAGAAGGAAGACATCACCCCTGCCCCCCCCCCCCCAATGTATGCAAAGAATACTAAGTATGCCATTAGGGACTGATAATTGTGCGGTTTGACAGCCTAGCCAATTTGCTGGCAAACTATAGACAAGCCTGGACAGTTGAGGGATAAAGATGGGACATCATCTCATGTCCATATTAAAGGGTTTATGGTTCCTGGACAATAGGAGGAATCAGAGAAGGGCTGACCACCATCATAAAACACCAACTGGAGCCAATCTCCCAGAAAGATGAGAAAGTAGGGTATCTTAAACACGAGGTGGAGGCATTGACTCAGCATGCTTGACCATGACAGAGGTTGCCCAGGCTAAGAAGATGGAGAAAAAGAGTACTGAGATTGCTTGCTGTCTGGCTAACATCCAGCAGCAGGAAGTGGCCCAGAAGGCTAACTGGCAACCACAACCAGTGAAGAGCCAGTCTCTTATTTCATGGGGTGATGACCCAGATATCCTGGATGAGGGCATTTAGTTTGAAAGTGAGGATTTGGAGGAGAAGCTGGATGGGAACCCAATAATGCCATTGGTTGATGATCGCCCTCCTCCCTATAGCCCCTCCAGTCCTTGAAAGCATGAGTAACTAAGGTTACAACATTTACCAACCAGTCTCCCTCTCCAAACACCCCTCAGTCCACAGGGTTACCCAGCACCCAAGGACAATCTGGCATGCTGGGACACTGTGTTATTCAGCTAGAGGAAGAACAGAAATGGAGATCTGAAACAGTGATTAAGGACCACTCCTCCAAGCAAGTGGTGGACCTGGGGGATCAGTACAGGCAGAAATTGGAGGAACCATTTGCAGCATGGTTGTTAAGGATATGGGATGTGCTATGTTTCATAACTCCAAAACATTAAACTTCCGGTAAGGTGGCTGCAAGTTTAATGGCAGACACTTCTACAGTGTCAACCAAAGGTGTTACTGGCTTTTTAAACATTTTTTATGATTGCAAGACCCAGCAGGACATTTAAAATACTGCAGGTCTACCCCATCAATGAGTTGGTTGAAGGCAGGGAAGCAGAAGGAGCTGGGCCTGGTGCAGAATATGCTGCTGCCTGCGTCAGAGAGGCGTCGAAGGAGTCGATGTGTGAAGACAGTGTGCAGTCTAATGGCGAGTGATTGTCTTTGTCACTTCTGTTGTGATCACAAGACACTTTTGAACATCGTTAAAATGGAATGCTGCGTCCGATTCACTGATTTATTGGTGGACATCAGGGGAGATGTGTAGCCTCAGTTGTAGCAAGGACTAGGCCCTAGGCCACGGTGTTGCCTGTTTACAGCCACCCAGGAAAGAGCTGTCAGGGTCAGTACGCTCCATCGGAGGCAGAGACCTACCCCCTCAGTGCTCGTTGTATTGTGTTCCGTTGCAGACTGCTGCAACATTCATGGACACAAGGTCTTGGACCATAGTTTTAGTGTGTCTGTATTTTACTGATATCATATATGTGCTGTATGTACCTTGTACTGTGTATGATTGTTTTGTACCTTGACTCCAGAGTAACGCTGTTTCATTCAGCTGTGTTCATCATTAGTTGAATGACAATCAAACTTGAACTTGGAACTAACTGAAAGGTAAAAATGTGACCATGAAATGTAAGTCTAACTTCATTTCACTTTAAGCAAGGTGCGTAGGTATGATGTGATGGTGTAATGACCAATATATTTACTATATTACTTTAATATTACTGAAATGTTAAATATAGTAATTTCTCTGCTTAGCTATAAACTACAGTTCAATGATGAATGCATCTCAATCACCTACACAGATACGATTACTATATAGACATCCATGGCATAGTAAATTTTAAATTGACCCATTTGGGCCTAAAGATCTAATTGCCGTGAAAGATTTCTTACTCTTGTGGGATATCATCTTTCTTGACGGGGGGAATCACTTCGCTTGGCAGGTGAAATTTGTGGCTGTGAAACAATCTCAGGTTCCGGGGCCTCCTCCATGGTGGTTGTAGGAGTTGACTCTGGGGCTGCTAGACGTGGTTCTGACAGCTCTGGACACCTTTCTTCTCTAATGATTGACTCTGCTCTCCTCAACTGATCGAAGTGTCACTTCCAGATGACGTCAGACACAATCTCCACTGTGTAGGAGAGTGGGCCAGTTCTGTCCTTAATCTTTCCAAGTACCCACTTTTTGATCACCTCGCTAGGACTGCTTGTCCAGGAGTGAAACATCGGATCTTGTTGTTTGAGGAGCCCTCAGATGTTTGTCCTGCATATCAGTTTTGAGATTAGGTTTGCAGATTACATTTGAGGAGACCCGAGTGTGAATGCCGAGGGGTGACCCGAGAATCACATGGGTGGTGAGTTGTTGGTTATGGAGTGTGCTGTGATGTGATATGCAAGGAGGAAGTTGGCGAGCTTCTGATTCAGTGTCAGTGTTGCGTGTTCTGCTGACACTGATTGCAGTGCGTTCTTTGTTCTGGACAAATCTTTTCACCAAGCCATTTGTAGCTGTGCAGATATACTGTGATGTGTCTTATTCCATTTATTTTTAGGGATGATTGAAACTGTTCTGCAACAAACTGTGGTCCATTGTCACTGACTAAGTGTTCTGGAACACCAGTCCTTGACAACACATCAACAGTGTTATTGGAAACACTTCTACCCACTTTGTAGTTGCTTCCATTACTACCTAGAAATTTGTGCCTATGAAAGGTCCAGCAAAATACACATGAATCCTCTGCCAGGGCAGAGGGTATTGATCTACCTTCAGGACTGGGTTGATGGTGACCCTGAAATCACCACAAATCCTGCAGATCCATTCTTCCTGGCTACTGGAACCACTGGCTTTACCCATGGGCTCCACTCAACCTTGGAAAGAATTCCTTCAGCCTCCATGAAATCTAGCTCACTGGCTACTTTATCCCGGATGGTATAGGAAACTGAAAAGGCTTTGCAGAATTTAGTTGTGGCATTTTCATTTGAAACTATTGTACCCTTGATATATGTTTCAGTTTACCATGTCATCCTTGAACACGGATGTGGCAAAATCCAGTCCCTTTCTTAATTTGCTTGGGTTGAATCTATTGTAGGGGATGTGGCATGCAAATGGTGGATGGATCTCTAATCAAGCTGTCTCAGCCAATCATGCTCCACAATGCTGGCCCTCCTGTTTTTACCACATACAAGCCCAATGTGACCTATTGGCTGTTGTATTTCACTGTTACGAATATCTACTGATGACTTAACGTACAAAGGTAGTCTTCCCTTGCAAGTAATAAACACAAAAATAATTTGGTATGTTGTAGTCTGTCACTGTCTATTTAAAAGACCCAGCTGAGTGGTACATTTCAGAATTTGAAGGCTCCACCAAGATTCGGTTGCCTAGGCTCAACAGCGACATGGGGAATTCCACGAATGGGGCTGCCTGGGGGGAAATCCTCAGGAGAAAGGTTCACTGAAAAGTGAGTTTCTATTTGCTGCTGCTGACATTCCCTCTTGGCAGTGAGACTTTGGGTTCCGTTTCGCCTTCACGCTATACACTGCAATCAACGCATTGGTCTTGAGTTGGTCGGTTTCTCTTGTCCTGATTCCAATGATAGATAGATAGATAGATACTTTATTCATCCCCAAGGGGAAATTCAACATTTTTCCAGTGTCCCATACACTTATTGTGGCAAAACTAATTACATACAGTATTTAACTCACTATAAATATGATATGCATCTAAAATCACCCTCCCAAAAAGCATTAATAAATAGCTTTTAAAAAGTTCTTAAATAGTTTACCAAAGTGCATTGAGTGGTAACTTAAGCTCAGTCCTAACCCCGGCACTTTAACATGTCTTGCCCCTGGTGGTTGAATTGTAGAGCCGAATGGCATTGGGGAGTAATGATCTCTTCATCCTGTCTGAGGAGCATTGCATTGACAGCAACCTGCCGCTGAAGCTGCTTCTCTGTCTCTGGATGGTGCTGTGCAGAGGATGTTCAGGGTTTTCCATGATTGACCGTAGCCTACTCAGCGCCCTCCACTCCGCCACCGATGTCATACTCTCCAGTTCTGTGCCCACGACAGAGCCCGCTTTCCTTACCAGCTTATTAAGACGTGAGGCGTCCCTCTTCTTAATGCTGCCTCCCCAGCACGCCACCACAAAGAAGAGGGCACTCTCCACAACTGACCGATAGAACATCTTCAGCATCTCACTACAAACATTGAATGACGCCAGCCTTCTGAGGAAGTACAGTCGACTCTGTGCTTTCCTGCACAGGGCATCTGTGTTGGCAGTCCAGTCTAGCTTCTCATCTAACTGCACTCCCAGATACTTGTAGGTCTTAACCTGCTCCACACATTCTCCATTAATGATCACTGGCTCCATATGAGGCCTAGATCTCCTAAAGTCCACCACCATCTCCTTGGTCTTGGTGATATTGAGACACAGGTAGTTTGAGTTGCACCATATCACAAAGTCCTGTATCAGTTTCCTATACTCTTCCTCCTGACCATTCCTGACACACCCCACTATGGCTGTGTCATCAGCGAACTTCTGCACATGGCAGGACTCCGAGTTATATTGGAAGTCTGATGTGTACAGGGTGAACAGGACCAGAGAGAGCACGGTCCCCTGCGGCGCTCCTGTGCTGCTGACCACCGTGTCAGACCTACAGTCTCCCAACCGCACATACTGAGGTCTGTCTGTCAAGTAGTCCATTATCCAAGCCACCATGTGTGAGTCTACTCCCATCTCCGTTAGTTTGTGCCTTAAGATCCTGGGCTGGATGATGTTAAAGGCACTAGAGAAGTCCAGGAATGTAATCCTCACAGCACCACTGACCCTGTCCAGGTGAGAGAGGGATTTGTGCAGCAAGTACATGGTAGCATCCTCCACTCCCACCTTCTCCTGATACGCAAACTGAAGAGGATCCCGGGTGTGCCTGGTTTGTGGCCTCAGATTCTGTATTATCAGCCGCTCCATGGTCTTCATCACGTGCGACGTCTAAACAACAGGTCTGAAGTCATTCATCTCCCTTGGTTGTGATTTCTTTGGTACCGGGACAATACAGGATGTTTTCCACTGTCTGGGTACCCTTCTCTGCTCCAGGCTCATGTTGAAGAAGCGCTGAAGGGGTTCTCCCAGCTCAGACGCACAGGCCCTCAGTAATCGTGGGGATACTCCATCCGGTCCAGCCGCCTTGCTGGTACAGATCTTCCTCAGTTGACCTTTCACCTGTGCAGCCGTAATCTTGGGCATGGGTAAGGTCTCCTGTGAGTGGCTATTTTCCTGAGAAGGAAGTGAGAGGGAGGACGAGTAGAGAGACAAGCCTGGTGTGGAGTTCTGCGGTGAGGATGAGATTGTGCTATCGAACCTATTGAAGAAGTTATTCAGCTGGTTCGCTTTCTCCACATCTCCACTTATGTTTGCCCCCCGCTTTGTACCGCAACCGGTGATGATCTTCATCCCGTCCCACACCTCCTTCATGCTTTTGTTCTGCAGCTTTTGTTCTAGCTTCCTCCTATACTGCTCCTTTGCCCCCCTGAGCTGTACTCTGAGTTCCTTCTGAACTCTTTCAAGCTCCAACTGATCGCCATCTTTAAAGGCCCTCTTCTTCTGGTTTAGGAGGCCTTTGATGTGGCTAGTGATCCAGGGCTTATTATTGCGATAGCAGCGAACAGTTCTAACAGGAACAACGGCGTCCACGCAAAAGTTAATATAGTCCGTTGTGCAGTCAGTGACCTCCTCAACGCCCCCACAGAGCCCCCCTTGCCGTACATCCCAGTTGGTAGTACCGAAGCAGTCTCTCAGGGCCTGTTCAGCTTCAGGAGTCCACTTCCTAAAAGAGTGTGTGGTAGTGGGATGCCTCATCACAATTGATTTATATCTGGGCTGTAACAAAACCAGGTTGTGATCTGCTTTCCCCAGTGCAGGCAGCGGGGAGGCACTGTATGCGTCCACTACGTTTGCATACAGCAGGTCAATAGTCCTATTTCCCTTGGTGTAACAGTCCACATACTGGGAGAAAGCAGGTAGTGTCGTGTCCAAAGCCACATGATTGAAGTCCCCTGTGATTAACACCAGTGCCTCAGGGTGCTGTGTCTGAAGCCTAGCAACAGCGGAGTTGATGACATCACACGCTTCCGTTGCGTCGGCAACCATTATGTTCAGTGTGATGACAGAAATCTTGAGCAATAAAAGGGGTGCACAAACAAATTCAGTGTCAGAACACTTTCGCAGTTCGTAGCACCTGGGATGAGTGGAATTTTACTGACGTAATAGAGACAGGAAATCAGTCCAATCATGACAGTGTTCCAGGGAAGCTGGGCACTGAAACATTTGTTAAAACAGGGCCTTCTCATCTTTTTAACACTGTTTTGAGGTTTGGGAGTTTTTCTGCCTGAGTGCAGGCTTAGATACTACTCCAAAAATAAGCCTATTGTAGTGATAAAGCACTTCATAAGCATTTATGGTGAGAAACACTTTGGACTCTTCCATCTCCATCTTCAAGTAGTCCTCAGCTAAGCCCACGAAGGGTAGCCCATGGGGGGAGTGTACTCTGTTGATTCTCCAACCAATGAGGGGTAGGATACTTCCTGATCTCTCACCCTTGAGGTATTGTGGAAAGCCCTTAGAAACCTTGAGCAGCATGATCCTGCAACCTCCAGCCTGTTCCCATAGAGGTACGGTCAGGTCTCCTGGCATATATGCTTAGCGACCCTTTCTCAGCCGGTGAGACCTGAAGCTTTACATACCCACTGGGGAAACTGAAGTGTCCAGTGATGGATTCTAGAGTCGAGCACACTGTTATCCTGGGTGACACAGACAAGTGGAGAAATCCCTGGGTTATGATAGAAGGACTAGGAGGGTCACTCATCCCGGCCCAGGTGGTTACATTAAGGGTGGTTCTCGACTCAACGAGCAACTAACCCCTATGTCAATGCTGGTTGTGGCACCTCCAGCTGCATTTTGGGTACAAATGTGCTGAAAAGCAGGCCAATAGGAACCATTTTACTTTTCGGGTGGCTTGAGTGATGGTACCAGTGGGACTGTTGAAAGGGAGCCCTTCATCATTCTTCCCTTGATTAAGGTGATAAACATCAGGCATTACCGCACCGTGTGACTGTAGTGTTCTTGTGCAGGTGTAGGAACTCTGAACTAAACACCGAGTTAAACCGTAGTCAACGAAGGCAAGATCACAGTAAGATTAACCGTTTACTGTTCACTCTTCCACATTAACATATGGTGAAAACTGTTGATAAAACAATACAAAATATATACAGTATCTGTTTCCTTCTTGGCATCACATTTACATCATAAATACTTGTAAAAATAAAACTACATCAAACTATAGTACAACATACAGTCAGAACCTACCTACGCCATCAACAACTTTAAATACACTTCAACACAAACTATCCAGCAACGCTTTCAATAGCACAAGAAAATAAACTTTATCAACCGTCATTACTTTTAACAGAATCAGTGTTAACATTTTTACTCCAACATATCGATTATCTTATGAACTTACAGCATTGCTTCTATGATGTTTCTTAGTGCATAGAATGGAACTTTTCTCACTCTGAACCTGCACACTCAAGCCCCCGCCTTCCCGTTTCTCCAAACCGGTATTTACCCACAAGATGCGGCAAAACTGGGTGTGACGTCATCGCATGCCCCGATACATCACAGACAACAAATTTACTTCCGACAACTGCAACGTAGTTATCAATCTTAACTTTAACCAGAAAATAGTTACAAACAAATTACTAAAGTGAAAATGTAATAAAGCTAAACAACTGCCTTAAGGGCAACACAGTGACAGAAATAGAGATTAGAGGATCTGTTGAAGGAGGCTGGCAACATCCCCCAACAGTCTAGCGTAGCCAGTGCAGAAGGGTGTTGGAAAATGGTGATTGACGATGAACTTTAGGCAATTAAATAAGCATAGACTGCCCCTCAGCAGCTGTCCTGGATGTAATGACCATTGTAGAGGGGTGGGAAGGGGAAGCATTGGAGTGCTGTAGTGGATTTGGCCAACATTTTCCTTTCCATTCCCATTCCCCTGAGCCCCAAGTCCCAAGACTAGTTTGCCTTTACGTGGAAGGTAGACATATCCCAGGGACACGTTCACAGCCCAACCTTGTGCCATGGGAAAGTAGTCCAAGACTTTCAGGGGATCTCGCTCAACCCAACCATTTCGGTAAGCCATGACACAGATGATATCCAGTTGCAGAGCCCCTCAGCAGAGACAGCAGAGGGAGTTGCTAGACATGACGGTCACTTCCCTAAGCAAGAAGGATGGTCTATTAATCCCAACAAGATCCAAGGCCTGAACCAGAATGTGTTGTTCCTGGAAATACAAAGGCATTCTGGATATCAGAAGATACCAGACAAGGCCAAACAAAATATTTTGGGCAGTAGTCTAAAGAGGAGGCCTAACATTTTGTGGGGCAACTCAGGTATTGATGACTATTCCTCACCTATTATCGACTAGCTACAGGACTGATCAATGGGCTGCTGAAACCACAGGTTAAACTATTTGCAGAAATATTGCAGCAGGCAGTGGACAACTTGAATTCCAGATCTGCAGGTCAAGGAGGTTCCTCGTTGTTTCTTCCCCCCCGCCACCCCCCAAAAATAGAGGAGAGCTGGAAAACGAGTTGGGAAAGTACAGGTACAACAAACAACGTGGTTGTAGGGCACTGTGGTGCGGGGGCCAGGCAATACACAGTGGGGGACGTACCTGGGAGAAGATATCTGAACACCCAATGACTAACTAGAAATGAGTGGTTTGTGTCAATTATATTGCGGCATTTGAGGAAAAGGTGTGGACACATGGACTCTATCCCTGCACTTTGTAGCAGCAGCTAATATCATACCAATATGTTTATCGTCCGAACATTGTTTGGTGTGCTGTCGAATTCTGATTTACTCAGGCATAGGATCATTGATCCCTGTCCCCCTGAATGACACCGGATACCAGACATTGTCCCTTTGGAATGTGTGAGAAACCAGATCATCCAGAGGAAACACACATGGTTACAAACTCCTCACCGGCAGTGTGGGAATCCAACCCTGGTCACCTGTACTGTGAAGTATTGTGTTAACCACTACACTACCGAGCCGTCCCCATGAATCCATCATTTACCTGTCAACTAAGACTGGTGATGTAACTAAATAGGTGTCAGTTTAAGGCATATGATCAAAAAGTGACCAATGTTGAATGTAATGCCATGATCCAGGAATTAATTATTGTCATTGCCATCATGACCTTTCATATAGCTTGCACACCTCTATGCAGCTTACTGGTACAGAGCAGTGGGGCTCTACTACAATGGGAATGCAGTGTACTGTTTGTCTCCCAACTGGGTGTGCAGATCTCATGTCTATCTTTGCCAGGCTGGCCTGGCTGCTACTGGCTGGGGTGTGTTGTTCCGTACGTGTCTCACATTCACCTGACTGACCACATGACTCGCAGGTCAAAACATCAGAAAATGGGCATCATGGAGGTCTATCAGTTTGGGATGATAGCTTTTCCTTGTATAGTAATTTCCGGTTATCAAGGGAGGTTATCCTGATGTCCAATGAGACTGCACAGGCTTGGGAACAAACAAGGCAGGTGCTGATGTGGCTTTTGGTTGAGAAGGTAGCTGTGAGGACAGAACAGAACTACATTGGATTATATCCTGGCAAAGGTAGAAGGAGCCTGTGCCATTGTAGGCTGGAAGTGCTGTACACACATTCCTGATAAGTCAGAAAATACAACAGATTTGGCTGATCATATCCATGGTTGGTAGATAAGATGCACAAGGTAGGAGATCTGTTCCATAAGTATTATACTCTGGGAGGGGGCTGGAGTCTCTGTGGAGTGCTAGGAGGCTAGCGGGCTGCCATAGTGCACTGGGATGTTGCTATAGCCATTATGCTTTGCTGCTTAGTAGTTTTGCTTGTAATGTGGTGATGCGCACATGGGGTTATATTGAAGCCTGCAGGCCAGATGTAACAAGGTTGCGACATTCATGTATTAGAATGTATTGTAAAGACCCAATTTTGTGTGTGTTGAATGTTTTCACTATCTAGGCCTCGATTGTATGGGACTGCAGGAGTTTTGATTACGACCGTGAGAATACAATACGACTGTAGGAATACAGCTGTGTGAATATGGAAGTCAGGTGAATAGAGGGCTGGAGTTTGTGAAGTATGGTGACAAGTGTTGATTGGCATGGTGGTTTGAGCTGGAGCTAATGTATTGGTCCACTTACTGCAGCATTCTACATCAGTGGAAAGGGTATAAGAGTTTATTAGTTGGGGACTTGGTAGTCTTCAAGGCCTCACAGAAGGGATGGTCATGAATGGCACTGCAGATCGACTGGGAGGTGTTTTGCAGTGAGGGGACCCATGCACACCTAGATAAGTATTTTAATGCTTGCTATTCTTTCTTAATAAACCAAGTTTAAAAATTCTAAGTAGATAATTGTCTTTCAGTCGTACTGAGCAAAATCTGCAACCCCTTTTGGTGTAACATAACAACATGGACAAGACCAAAGAGATGATCAAAGGTCTTTCCCATATTCCCATTCTGACATGTCAGTCCATGGCCTCCCCTACTGCCGTGATGAGGCCACACTCAGGTTGGAGGAGCAACACCTCATAGTCCATCTAGGTAGCTTCCAACCTGATGGCATGAAAATTAATTTCTTGAACTTCTGGTAATTGCCCCCTTTCACCATTCCCCTTTCTCAGTTCCCTTTCCACCTCATCTCCTTACCTACCCATTACCTCCCTCTAGTGCTCCTCCCCCTTCCCTTTCTTTCATGGCTTTCTGTCATATCCTATCAGATTCTCCCTTCTCTGGCCATTCATCTCTTTCACCAAGTGACTTTCCAGTTCTTTACTTCATCCTTCCCCCTCTCCTGGTTTCACCTATCACCTACTACATTCCTCCCCCCCCACCTTCTTTCACAGACTTCTCGTGTCTTTTACCGGTCCTGATGAAGGGTTCCAGCCTGATATGTGGACTGTTTACTCTTTTCAATAGATGCTGCCTGGTTTTCTGAGTTCCTCCAGCATTTTGTGTGTATTACCAAAGAGATGATTACAATTTTAGGAATGTGCGGACTGTCCATTCCTCACTGGCTCTTTCTCAAGATGTTAGAAAACAGATACACATGCCTCGAGTTGCTGCTAGATTCTATTGAAGATCAATGTACACAAACCTGTTCTGCAAGGGAGAGCGAGGTACATAAGTAAGCCCTGCACAACCTGTTTGTTATTAATGAAGTCAGTATGAGGAAAGAGAGAGTGAGCGAGCATATAGTTTCCAGCAATATAAATTGTGTAAAAGTGGGTCCGGGCACAAAAAAAAATAAGGTATGAATACAACGTCATAGAGAGCCACAGCACAGAAACCAACAGGCCCCTTGTGAAACCTGGTCCATGCCAAGCTATTATTCTGCGAAGTTGCATACCTTTCCTATCCATGTACGCTAAGTATTCACCCCTCACCCCATCCTGCCAGTTTTCATGCTTTATTGCTTTACAACATTGAATCACAATGTATTTAATTTGGCTTTTTTGACATTGATCAACAGAAAAGACTACTTTGTGTCAAAGTAAAAAACGCATTTCTACCAATTAGTCTAAATTCATTACAGTTATTGAACACAAAATATTTGATTGCATAATTACTTACCATCTTCAAGTCAGTATTTAGTAGTGTTACGAAGGAAGAACAGCTCTGATGGGCAGAAGGGTGCAGGGTTTCCCATGTCCCCCTCCCCTGGGAGAATTACAAACCGTTACTGTTGCCAGGCTGCTAATGAGAGAGAAGGAGATGGAACTAAAACATACTTGGACTGGAACGTTTGCTTCAGAGAAGGGAGAGATAACACAGGGAGGAAGAGATTTGTTGTTCCACCATATTATGACTCCTGTAAGACTCACAGCTCTGGAGAGGGCTGTTTACTTGGTACTATTCTGTTCATTAAAAGTCCTCAGTGAACAGCCGGAGTGGGCTGGTTTGATGGGCTAAGCCATTCAAAACTGATTGACACTTGAGACCCTGTGAGTCGCGATAAAAGTGAGGTCTGGGGAGACACCCCGCAGACACACCAAGAGACACACTAGTGAGCACTGCTTAAGGATTGGAACCCACGAGAAAAGTGTGGGGCATCGGAGACCAAACGAAGGATCGGTCAATTTTAACTCACAGTGTTTATAGCGAGGCCAGTGGGGGCTTGTATGTGTGTCCACCCTTGCCTGTTTGATGAGTCCACCATAGAAGAACCGTCTAGCTAAAGGACAGAGGGGTCATACCTGAATGCCCACAACAACACATCGAACGATCAAGATCATAAAGGAAGGTTTGACTGACTAGCTGTCACTGTTTGCTCTCTCTCTCTCTCTCTCTCTCTTTCTCTCTCGCTCTCGCTCTCTCTCTCTCCAACAATTACAACACATCGACCAACAACTACCTCAGCCTGCATGAACTGAACTGAACTTAATATTTCCATGTGACAGTTCATTATCCCCTAGGCAACGATAGAGCTTGTTTATTATTGACTATTATTATACCCACACTTTTAGGTTTAGTATTGCTAACGTGTATTTTCTGTATATTTGCATTGATATTAATTTGTATATTTTTACTAATAAACACTGTTGAAAATAGTACCACCAGACTCCAACGGATACTTCTATCTTTGCTGGTAAGACACCCAGTTACGGGGTACGTAACAGTAGAAGCGCCTTTGGCAGCAATTACAGCCTTGAGCCTGTGCGGATTTGTCTCTATCTGCTTTGCACATCTGGACACAGCAATTTTTCCCCATTCTTCTTTCTGAATTCTGCTCAAGCTCTGTCAGACTGCATGGAGATCTTGAGTGAACAGCCCTTTGAGGTCTGGACTCTGCCCTGGCCACTCCAGGACATAAACTTCACTGTTATTAAGCAGTCTGCATCAGGATTTCCTCCCGGATTGCCATGTTTTGCTGCATTCATTTTACCCTCCACCACACAAATCTTCCAGGGCCTGCTGCAGTGAAGCATCCCCACAGCATGATGCAGCCACCACCGTATTTCATGGTAGGGATGCTGTGTTTCTGATGATATGCGGTGTTTGGCTTACAACAAACATTGCATTTTGTCTGAAAGCCAAAGGTTTCATCAGACCACAGAATCTTCTCCCAACTGACTTCAGACAGACAGACATACTTTATTGATCTGGAGGAAAACTGGGTTTCATTACAGCCGCACCAAGGATAGTGAAGAAATAAAGCAATATAAAACCATAAATAATTAAATAATAATAAGTTAATTATGCCAAGTGGAAATAAGTCCAGGACCAGCCTATTGGCTCAGGGTGTCTGACACTCTGAGGGAGGAGTTGTAAAGTTTGATGGCCTATGACACTCAGTGTTGCATCTTGGTGGTATGAGTCTCTGGCTGAATGAACTCCTGTGCCTAACCAGTACATTATGGAGCGGATGGGAGTCATTGTCCAAGATGGCATGCAACTTGGACAGCATCCTCTTTTCAGACACCACTGTCAGAGAGTCCAGTTCCACCCCCACAACATTACTGGCCTTACGAATGAGTTTGTTGATTCTGTTGGTGTCTGCTACCCTCAGCCTGCTGCCCCAACACACAACAGCAAACATGATAGCACTGGCCACCACAGACTCGTTGGACATCCTCAGCATCGTCCGGCAGATGTTAAGGGACCTCAGTCTGCTCGGGAATTAGAGATGGCAAACAGAGTCTCCCACATGCCTTTTGGCAAACTCTAGCTGAAACTTCATGTGAGTTTTTCTCAGAGTTGGCTTTCTCTTTGCCACTCTCCCATAAAGCTGAGACTGGTGAAGCACCCGGGCAACAGTTGTTGTATACACAGTCTCTTCCAGCTCAGCCACTGAAGCTTGTACCTCCTCTAGAGTTGTCATAGGTCACTTGGTGGCTTCCCTCACTAGTCCGGCCTGCGCTGGGTAGATCTACAGCTGTGCCATATTCTTTCGATTTTTTTTTTGATGATTGACTGAACTGTAAGTGACTTGGAAATGTTCCTGTATCATCTCCTGACTTGTGCTTTACAATAACCTTTTTGCAAAGTTGCTTGGAGTGTTCTTTTGTCTTCATGGTGTAGTTTTTGCCAGGATACTGACTCAGCAACAGTTGGACCTTCCAGATACAGGTGTATTTTTACTACAATCCATTGAAACACCGAGACTGTACATAGGTGATCTCCATTTAACTGATTATGTGACTTCTGAAACCAGTTGACTACACCAGTGTTGATTTGATGTGTCACATTAAAGGGGGTGAATACTTGTGCAATCAATTATTTTGTGTTTTATATTTGTAATTAATTCAGATCCCTTTGTAGAGATCTGTTTCACTTTTACATGAAAGAGTCTTCTTTTTTGATAATCAGTGTCAAAAAAAGGCAAATTAAATCCACTGTGATTCAAAGTTACAAAACAAAAAAACATGAAAACTTCCAGGGGGGAGGTATGAATACCTTTTATAGGGACTGTACTTATCCAACTTTCCTTTAAATATTGAAATCGAACCCATATCAACAATTTTGGCTGGTAGCTCGTTCCACAATCTCACTGACCTCTGAGTGAAAGCATTTCCCTTAAATATTTGACCTTTCACTCTCAGCCCATGACTTCTCGTTCTAGCCTCACACAACCCCAACCTCAGTGGTTGCAAGCCTGCTTGCTTTTATCTTATTTATACCCTCATAATTTTGTATACTGCGATCAAATATTCCTTCATTCTCCTACACCCCTAACCTATTCACTCTTCCCCAATAACTCAGATCCTCAAGTCCTGAGGACATCCATGCAAACTGTGTCTGCACTCTTTCGAACTTATTGATATCCTCCCTGCAGGAAGATGACCAGAACTGCATACAATATGCCAAATTAGGTCTCACCAACATCTTACACAACTAACAACGTAACATCATAACTCTTGTACTTAATACTTTAATTTATGAAGGCCAATATTGCACAATCTCTCTTTATGACCCTATCTACCTGTGGCACCACTTTCAAGGAATTATGGATCTGTATTCCCAGTTTCCTTCTGTTCTACCGTACTCCTCAGTGCCCCCACATTCACTGTGTAAGTTCGACCTTAGTTTGTCCTCCCAAAGTGCAATACCTCACAGTGTCTGCATTAAGTTGCATCTGATATTTTTCAGCTCATTTTTCCAGCTAGTGCAGATGCCACTGCAAGCCTACTAGCCTTCCTCCCTGCCAACTCTGCCCCAATTCTGGTGTCACCTGCAAATTTTGCTGATGCAGTGTACCAAGATTAAAGATTCAAGATACGGCTTTATTTAAGATGGCACAACTGAACGCATGAGACAGCTCACCGGTAGTTAAAAAGGTAAGAAATCCCACTAAAAATCACTAAAAACACATTTTCTGACGTAAAATTATCACCCCAAGCAGCGGGGTGAGCGAACATAGAACATAAAAGATAGAAAACCTACAGCACAATACAGGCCCTTTGGCCCACAAAGTTGTGCCACACATTCCAGTGCCAACGTAGCATGCTCATAATGCTCAGAAGGACAGCACAGAACAAGGCAAGCAACAAACAACAGCAATAACATTCCCCTTTTATCCTTCCACCCACTCACATACATTGTCCTTTAACCCCCGGACAGGGCTCCTGTCTCCAGCCTCCAGTAGAAGTGAACTCGGGCCTGCAGACACCAGGCTTCAACCTCCCCAGCAGACTCACAGTGATTCTCAAACCCAGTTCCAGCTAACGTGCCTTGATTGCTGGACCACTGATTCAACCCTTGAGGTTTGATCATCAGCATTGATTCCAGCCAGTGAACGCTAGGTGTTGAACTCTGGACTTGTCAATAATGGGATTCCAATCACCAGGCCTCAAACACCATTCTTCCCCTTTCACGAACCAAAGGGGTCAATGGATCACATTTGTCCTGCCAGCATGGAGCTCCAGCTTCAGAACCTGCCAACAACTCAAGCCCTAGGCAGTTATCATCCACTCTCTCCCAGTCCGTCATCTGATATCCAGATGTTTGACATCCTGGGTGCTGATCTTCAAAAATGGAGTGGAGACTTAGACTCTAGTCTGACCTCTAATTGCTCAGCATCCCTGCTCCTAAAGCCTAACTTGACCCTGAACACCCCTCCCTGTCCCCAAAAACATTCTTACAAACCTAAAAAATAAAAAAAACGAAACAGTTAAAATAAACAACTAAATTTTATCTGTGACTCAATAGAGGCCGCAGGTCAGTGCCATCTTGGACCACATTATCATCCATATAATTGATATAGATGTCAAGCATCTATGGACCTAGAATCTGTCTCTGTGGCACCCAGACTTCCAGTCAGAGAGGCAACAATCTATCACCACTTTCTGTCTTCACTCACAAAGCCAATGTCATATCCGACTAAGTACCTCATCCTGAGTGCCAAGTGACTGAAATTTCCTGACGAGCCTCCCGTGCAGGAACTTGTCAAAGACCTTCCTTAAAGTCCATAGAGGCAACATCTAATGCATTTCCTTTATCAACTTTCCTGATGACATCCTTGAAAACCTCTTTCATATTAATTAGACACAACCTACCATCACAAAGCCACATTGACTATTGTCAATCAGGGTCTGTCTATCCAAATACTTTATATCTAGACCCATAGAATACCTTCCAATAATTTACCCACTAATGATATCAGGTTCATCAGCCTATAATTCCACATCTTATTCTTAGAGCCTTTCTTAAACTACAAAACAATATTAGTTATCTTCCAATCCTCTGGCACCTCACCTGTGGTGAAGGACATTTTAGATAGCTCTGACAGGGCCCTCTGCAATTCCTGCCCAAGATTATAGTGGAATGTGAAACAAGATGAGTGATCAAGGTGAGCAGCTGGTAGTGTTGTTAGTGGGTTATGACATCTGATTATGCATTCATTGGCCTTAGGACTTGTGTAGATTCAGAAAACCTAGAAGCAGGAGTGCACCCTTCAGCCATTGCACCAGCTCCATGGCCGGTCTGATTACAACTCAACATTCTCAACCTTTTTCCTTATTGTTTAGTGATTATTTATGTACCTCTGCCTTAAACTTGGTAAGACTGCTCCCTTCCTTGTGTTGAAGACAATTCCAGAAGAAGATAAAACTAACCTAGATTTAAGGGAATGGGGTAAAAGATTTAGAGGGGATTTGAGGGGACCCTTTCACACGGAGAGAGATGAGTATCTGGAATGTACTTGCTGAGAAAGTGGTGGGAGCAGGGTCATTGACAGAATTTAAAAAGTGCCTGTGGACCAAGGATTGGAACTTGGGATTAATACAGATGTGATTACTACTGGTTGGTGTAGATATCCATGACTTGTGATCATCTGAAAGAAAAATGTTTGCCTCATTTCTATTTTGAATGGGTGACCCTGATTGTTACCCTTAGCTGCACTGACATCATATCCCTGCATTGCCTTAACATTCAAATATCCATCAAGCAGCATGAAAACAGGGCGTTTAGTTCAAAGGTTCAAAGTAAATTTATTATGGAAGTGCCTATACGTCATCATATACTACCGACAGTCATTTCCTTGCGTACACCTTAGAGAGTACATTGCTCCTGAATCACATTAGATACAAAGAAATAGAGTAGAACCAGTGGGAAAACTACACACAAAGATAGAAAGCAACCAATGTGGAAAAGTGCAATTGTGCAAATACAAAAAGAAAATAAACAAAATGATAGATAGATAGATAGATAGATAGTTCGATAGATAGATAGATAGATAAATAAATAAATAAATAAATAGATAGATAGATAAATAAATAGACATTGAGAACAAAATTTGTAGAGTCTTTGAAAGTGAGTGCACAGGTTCGGTATTGATGAATGAAGTTACCTACTCTGGTTCAGGAGCAATGTTCTCTCTAGGTCTACGCATGCGTTTGCTACACTTTGTGTCCAACTAGGAATTTAAATTGCACTTAAAAAGTTCTGACCCTCTACCTCTTCGGCATATAAGAATATTTCATGATTGTACACAGTCACATTTCCTTTTCTGTTTTCTGTTGTGGTCGGTATTGACAATGTGGTGTTTGCAAAGATTTGTCTGCAGATTTTAGAACTGGTTTATTTATACTGTTTTTATTGAAGAAGTTGTTGATTTAAAGAAGAAAAGGGTGTGAAGCGTAAAAGAACTCCTAACTCAGTTAAAGCAGAATGGCTTATTGAAACAGTAGAAGCGGCTACATCATAAGCTCACGAGAGCAGGAACATGCAGCTATGAGAAATATTTATTTACAATACAGAAACTAGTATTGCCTACGTATGTTGGCGTGATGCAAAATTTGCTGGAGAAGTTCCAAATGGGAAGGAGTGGTGTGGTATTTGGGAACTTGACTTTTTAAAATGTCATTTAGCAGGCACATCAGAATCAGAATCAGGTTTATTATCACCGGCATGTGACATGAAGTTTGTTAACTTAGCAGCAGCAGTTCAATTCAATACATAATCTAGCAGAGAGAGAGAGAAAAAATAATAGTAATAAATAAAATAAAACATAATAATAAATAAACAAGTAAGTCAATTATGTATATTGAATAGATTTTAAAATACCTGTGAAAACAGAAATACTGTATATTAAAGAAGTGAGGTAGTGTCCAAAGCTTCAAAGTCCATTTAGGAATCTGATGGCAGAGGGGAAGTAGCTGTTTCTGAATCGCTGAGTGTGTGCCTTCAGGCTTCTGTATCTCCTACCTGATGGTAACAGTGAGAAAAGGGCGTGCCCTGGGTGCTGGAGGTCCTTAATAATGGACGCTGCCTTTCTGAGACATCACTCGCTAAAGATGTCCTGGGTACTTTGCAGGCTAGTGCTCAAGATGGAGCTGACTAGGTTTACAATCTTATGCAACTTCTTTCAGTCCTGTGCAGTAGCCCCTCCATACCAGACAGTGGTGCAGCCTGTCAGAATGCTCTGCATGGTACAACAATAGAAGTTTTTGAGTGTACTTGTTGACATACCAAATCTCCTCAAGCTCCTAATAAAATACAGCCACTTTCTTGCCTTCTTTATGACTACATCGATATGTTGGGACCAGGTTAGATCCTTAGAGATCTTGACACCGAGGAAATTGAAGCTGCTCACTCTCTCCACTTCTGACCCCTCGATAAGAATTGGGATGTGTTCCTTTGTCTTACCCTTCCTGAATTCCACAATCAGCTCTTTTGTCTTACTGATGTTGAGTGCCAGGTTGGTGCTGCGGTACCACTCCACTAGTTGACATATCTCACTCCTGTACACCCTCTCGTCACCGCCTGAGATTCTACCAACAATGGTTGTATCATCAGAAAGCTTATAGATGGTACTTGAGCTCTGCCTAGCCACACAGTCATGTGTATACAGCGAGTAGAGCAGTGGGCTAAACACATACCACTGAGGTGCGC
This sequence comes from Hypanus sabinus, assembly GCF_030144855.1. NCBI lineage: Eukaryota > Metazoa > Chordata > Chondrichthyes > Myliobatiformes > Dasyatidae > Hypanus > Hypanus sabinus. The sequence continues at coordinate 4,667,084 of NC_082732.1, read as the reverse complement.
CAGTGTTAATCATCAGCAAAGAGGATACATTATCACCAATCCACACAGACTGTGGTCTTCCGGTTAGGAAGTTGAGGATCCAATTGCAGAGGGAGGTACAGAGGCCCAGGTTCTACAACTGGAATCAGGATTGTGGAACTGATGGTGTTAAATGCTGAGCTATAGTCGATGAACAGCATCCTGGCATAGGTGTTTGTGTTGTCTAGGTGGTCTAAAGCCATGTGGAGAGCTATTGAGATTGTACCTATCATTGACCTTGTTACGTATCCCATAACTGGATCACTTACCAGCAAAGATAGAGAGGTCCATTGAAGTCTGATGGCACTATTTTCAAACGTTTTTATTTATAAAGGGGCACAAAAGTAAGGTTAATACAAACATTCAGATAATATACGTCGTCAATACTCAATCTAAAGCGTGGGTATAGTAATAATCATCATTAAGAAATAAGCTCTACTGTTGTCTAGGGGATAATATATTGTCCGTTGGAAATATAAAAGTCACTCAGAAGTCTGCAGGCTTCAGCCTTTTGGGAATCGCTGGGTTTCACGTGTTGGACAGAGAGAGGGAGATTGGTGAGAAAAGGAAAACTTGCCGGGTCTTTATGAAGCAAATCCGTTGAATCGGGAGCGGGCTCCCCCTGATGTTAGTTAAAAGTGGTTTTCCGTGATTCCAGCCACAGATTCCAGGCCCGGAATCTAACGCACGTGGCTTCCTTCAAAATGGCTTCCCGCTACGACGGGATCGCTATCGTGTCTTCTTGGTGCGTCTGAAGGGGCTGTCCCCCCCAGACCCTCCTTTATACTTCCTCACGGGGTCGCAGGTGTCAATCAGGTTGAGATGATGCAATCTCTCTCTCAACCAGCCCACTTTGCCCGAGGGCTTTTCACGTGGTCTCCATGAGACAATAGTCAATGTCGCCTTATTTTGCATCGCGGTAGAACGCGGTATTCGGCACGTCTCTCTCTCTCCCACTTCCTGGGTCTACTGACCCCCCCCCCCTCAACTAGTGCTCTTGCGATTCTCACAAAGGAGGGGGCTGGGATCATAACACCTCCCCTCTTAAAAAAAACGTTTTTACCAGCAGTTAAAACAGAGTGGTACACAGTCTTACAGGATTTTTGAATCTAACACAACACACAAGCTTTTCTTTTCACAGAGTACTACCGTTATGCATTCGTCAGTATCTAAACAGTTAACGATTACAGTGTCCCTTTCTTTAATATCTGAACATCGCGTACCGTACTAAAGTCTTGTAGCATCAGACTTCAATTCAATAACCACCTATTTTTTTTCCCTTCCTTCAGCAACAAAACTAAGGAGGTGTGATCTTAGCTTAGGTGCATCTACAAAAGTTTATGCAAATACTAATCGTTTCAGTCGTTTTACTTAACCGGCAGGTCTCCAAAGGGGCTGTCTTTATTATTCACAGGCTTTGGCGCAAACCCATTCAACCTGCTTTGCTCTTTAAAAATGGCAACCCATTAACCATTGCCTCTTTTCCAGCGAGTCCCCCCGTGGGGAACTTGAGTAATTTGGCGTGGTGAACTCCCGCCCGCCTCGTTCATCGGGGTTATTTTATCAACACCATGCCCCAAACTTGGACCCTTTTCACCCAATTCTTTAATTTTACCCAGGTGGCTAGCCCTTTTGTCAGTACCCTTCAGGCTATTGGTTTTTAATTTGAACTCTTCATTCAAGTAGCATTTCGAATGCGGCCTCTTCACACCCCATCCTGGCATAACAATAGAGTGGGGGGCCCCTGCTGTCTCCCGGCTCACTCTGTGAGTGATCTGCCAGGTTTAAGATTTCTTCCTTCGATTTGGGAACTACAGACTTTCCGTTTCCTTCAATAATAATCCTCATCCTCCCATTCTTAAATTCTGCATTAACTTTGAACCCACCTTCAAGTACAAACACCGGGGAACTCACACTTCCCACGGTTACCAAGGTTAACCCTTTTTCCACTGAACCAAGTCTATCTGACTCACAAGGACGGCCACCCCGTTCCACTGAATCAGATACCTCTGACTTCTTCTGAGCTCCGTTACTAGGTTCAGCACATCGTGCATCCCCATCTCGGACACACTCAAACGGGACATTGGCCTCTTCCAGGCTTTCAACACCCGTACCTTTTTCAAATTCTAACCTCCCCCGATCCTCCCAGTTTTTTCTCTGGGCGGCTCCCACCCGGGGAAGGTGCAACCCTGCGAGCTGAAACAACCTCCTCGGCCTTTTCAGCAGACTCCTTCGAGGAAAGGGTATCCTTTCCATCTAGGACTGCCCTCCTCTCGTTATCGGTAACACCTTTAGAACTCTCAAGTTCTTCAAACAATTCTGCCAAACCAGACAGATCATCCATGTCCAACAGCTTTATCTGTTTCTCATCTTTATCTCCTACCTTTAGGACCTTTCTCTTCGCTAAAGGCAGATCTATCTCCTCTCCCTTACCCCCTTTCACTTTACTACTCTTCGTCTTACCACCCTCGGAACCCTCGTGGCACAAGGTCGGCAAAGACGTCTCGGCCAAATCAAAACTGGCCAGATTTAAACTGCTCTCGTTCTCAGCTGCCTCTCTCGACAGGCTGCAAGTGACCGCGCCTGCGAGATAGCCCTTGGACACTAGGAGTGGGGCCTCAACACGCACCGGTCGGCGGGTCATCGTCATGGCTGACCAAACCTTACCCCCTGCTAAATCGTTCCCAAGAAGGATGTCCACGTCAGTTCTCGGGAATTCTGATGGCACCCCTATTTCAACTGATCCATACACCAGCTCACAATCCAGAATGACCTTATATAAGGACTCCATTTCTATCCTTTTATTTATTCCCTGCACCGTGACCATTCCCCTTTTCCGACCAAAATCTAGTACCTTTCTGCTGATCAACGATAGCTCTGCCCCGTGTCTCTCCAGATTGGCACGGGAATTGGGGGGTCTCCCTCCTTCACGGACACGGTTCCGTGGGACAGACAAGTCTCCGATCCTTCTCGTACTCTGTCTACCCGGGGCTCTCTTGTCGATTTTCTGATTATCACTGCACACCCAATAGGGATTGCTGCTTTCCCTTTTTCTGGCTCCTTTCTCGGAGCAAAGCACCGAGACGCAACATGCCCGCTCTTCCCACAATTAAAACAGGTCAAGCCCGGAAATCTCTGGCCGCCTGGCCTTTCCCCCTCTCCCTTACCACTAGCTCCCGGTGGGACCTCTGCCTCACTCGGCGGACTTTCTCGATCGTTCCCACAGTTTCTCGGGTAACTTTTTGTTGAGGAAAACTTTGCCTTCTGGGTTAGGGCATATTCATCTGCGAACCTAGCAAATTCTGAGATGGACTTATTCGGCCTCTCATTCAACTACATCCGGATCTCTTCCGGAACACAACCTTTAAATTCCTCAATCAAAAGTAATTCCCTGAGATTTCCATAATCCTCATCCACCCTTTCCATGGTGCACCAACGGTCCAAGAGCACCTCCTTCTCATGGGCCAGCTCGGTATACGTTTGATTCCACCCTTTCCTTAAATTTCTAAACTTTTGTCTATACGCCTCAGGTACCAATTTGTAAGTCCAGAGAATGGCCTCCTTTACTTCAGCATAATTCTCAGTTTCTCCCTCCTCCAGGGACAACGCCGCATATGCTCGTTGGGCCTTCCCCTTTAACACACTTTGTAACAACCCCACCCACTGCTCTTTTGGCCACTTCTGATTTACTGCCACCTTTTCAAAAAGCAAGAAATAACTATCAACGTCTGTCTCCTCGAACAGAGGTACCAATCTCAACTCCCTACTAACATTAAACTGCTCTGCTCAGTCTAACCCTTGATCTCTTCGCTCGTTCCTTATCTTCTCCATCTCCAAGTCATGTTTCCTCTGTTTCTCTTTCTCCTCATACTCTCTTTGCTTCTCGGCCCGTTCCTTCTCTTTCTCGGCTGCTTCTAGCTCTTTTAGCTGAATTTCATGCTGTCTTTGCCTCTCAGCTTAGTCCTGCTCCTTTTTCACCTCTAACCCCTTTAGTTGGAGCTCATGGTCCCGTTTCACCTCTAGCTCCTTTAGGTGGAACGCCTGCTCCCTTTCTCTGTCTGCCCTTTCTTTCTCTCTCTCAGCTGCTTCCAGCTCCTTTAACTTAATTTCATGTTCCAACCTTAATTTCTCCACCTCTAACTGAACCGTCCCACTTGATGGTACCTTTTCAGGGATATCTTCCAATACCTCATCTTCAAACACATTCTTCCCAATGTAATACTGAGTTATGGCCCTTCACACCTCCCGCTTTTTCATGGATGACCTCACTTCTGTGAGGTTCAACCCCTTCACCAAATTTAACAAGTCTGATTTGGTGGCCGCCTCTAGCGCCCCCACAGTCGGGTTTTTCATAAATTCACCCACGTCCATCTTTGCTGGTTTCCCATCTGGCTACCCGGGTAACCAGATTCAAGTTTGGACTTACAAGCCCGATTCACTGGCCTCCCAATTTGTTGTCAAATCCCGAGATGAGAAACCCCAAGTTGTTACGTATCCCGTAACTGGATCACTTACCAGCAAAGATAGAGAGGTCTGTTGAAGTTTGTTGTCACTATTTTCAAACGTTTTTATTTATAAAGGGGCATAAAAGTAAGGTTAATACAAACATTCAGATAATATACATTGTCAATACTCAATCTAAAGCGTGGGTATAGTAATAATCATCATTAAGAAATAAGCTGTACTGTTGTCTAGGGGATAATATATTGTCCGTTGGAAATATAAAAGTCACTCAGAAGTCTGCAGGCTTCAGCCTTTTGGGAATCACTGGGTTTCACGTGTTGGACAGAGGGAGAGAGATTGGTGAGAAAAGGAAAACTTGCTGGGTCTTTATGAAGCAAATCCGTTGAATCGGGAGCGGGCTCCCCCTGATGTTAGTTAAAAGTGGTTTTCCGTGATTCCAGCCACAGATTCCAGGCCCAGAATCTAACGCACGTGGCTTCCTTCAAAATGGCTTCCCGCTACGACGGGATCGCTATCGTGTCTTCTTGGTGCGTCTGAAGGGGTTGTCCCCCCCAGACCCTCCTTTATACTTCCTCACGGGGTCGCAGGTGTCAATCAGGTTGAGATGATGCAATCTCTCTCTCAACCAGCCCACTTTGCCCGAGGGCTTTTCACGTGGTCTCCATGAGACAATAGTCAATGTCGCCTTATTTTGCATCGCGGTAGAACGCGGTATTCGGCACGTCTCTCTCTCTCCCACTTCCTGGGTCTACTGACCCCCCCTCAACTAGTGCTCTTGCGATTCTCACAAAGGAGGGGGCTGGGATCATAGCAACCTATTGTGACGATAGGGAAATTGCAATGGGTCCAGGTCTTTGCTGAGGCAGGAGTTCAGTCTAGTCATGACCAACCTCTCAGAAGCATTTCATCACTGTCAATGTGAGTGCTACCGGGAGATAGTCATTAAGGCAGCCTATGTTCTTCTTTGGTACTGGTATAATTGTTGCCTTTTCGAAGCAAGTGGGAACTTCTGCCTGTAGCAGTGAGAGGTTGAAAATACATCACATATGGATGTTGTGTGAGAAATCCTTTCATTACCTGCGACAGGCCTGCTATGTATGTTTTGTGAGAATACAGATGAACAAGAGTGAAAATGAACGAACCCAGAGGAGATCAAAGTTCTTATTGACAGTGTTTTGCTAGCTGTTAAAATGAATACCGTTATATAAAATTCAGTGCACACATGTTGTTGTCACTGGGCAAGAAATTGCACAGTACATGATTTTCATGCACCCTGGTCATTACAAATTAGAGGCAACATTGTTCAGGAGCCTGATGGTTGAGAGCTAATAACTGATCCTGAGCTGTTGGTGTGCTCCTGTACTTCCTTCCTACTGGCAGCAGAGAGAAGAGCGCATGGCCTGGATAGTGGGTTTCCTTGATAATTGGTGCCGTGTTGTTGCACCCTTCCTATTATTGAGTTCTATCCATTAGAATCAGTCTATAAGCCTTCCATTGGGTCCCCTCTGAGTGCAGTTGCAATATTAGCAGATTAGTACAACAACTATCCCCACTTTACCTCCCTCTTTTCTGAAATATCAGAACCCTGGAACATTCCTGTCCTTGTCTCAACCAAGTCTGTAAATCATGTTTCCATGTATTGATCCATGCTTGAGGTTCATCATCTTTACCCATAATTCTCCTAGCATTAAATTACACACTCTTGGCACGATCTGTGCCATAGTTTCTATTACTTTGCTCCTGCCTGTTTTTACTGGTCCTGGCATCTACACCTCTCCACTTAGTGCTGTGGTTCTCATCCTCCTGCCTAACCCTCCTGGCCAGGATGTTGGTTACCCTCCAGTTTATGTGCAATCTGTTCCCCTTGTACGGGTCACCCATGCCCCAGAAGAAGTTCCAATTATCCAAGAACCTGAAATCCTGTCCCTACACCAGCTCCTCAGCCACTCATTCGTTTGCACTGTTATCCTATTCCTGCCCTGACCATGGCACAGGGCACATGGAGAAATTACTGCCTTAGAGGACATGCTCTTCAGCCTCTTCCCTAACTCCCTCTACTGATTTTGCAGGACCTATTCTCACTTCCTCCCTACGTCATTCCTGCCAACGTGCACCAAGACTTCTGGCCCTTGAGAACATTGTGCAGCCACTCTGAGACATCCTGGAGCCAAGCACCCGGAAGGCAACACATCATCCTGGCATCTGTTTTGCGTCCACAGGATCTCCTATTTATTCCCCTAACTATCGAGTCGCCTAATGCTACCTGTCCGTCTGACTTTACTTTTCCCTGCTGAGTCGCAGAGCTGGTCACAGATCCACTCACCTGACCTGATGGGTCATCCTCCCAGCAGCATCCAAAGGGATGTACGATGCTGAGAGGAATGGCGTCAGGGCAACTCTGCAATGATTGCTTGAATATCCAGTTTACTCACAACAGATTCTTGGCAAATCTCTCAGTAATTTTTTCCTTCTTATCTTTGTTCTAAATGGTGGATTCTTTATTTGAAACTGTCTCTGCTTCTTGTTACACCAATCATCCCTGTAAAATACCAAGGGATTTTGTTCACTTCAATGAGACAGTTTTCCTATTTCAGGGAACGTGTGCATAGTCTGCCAGCTCAGGAGTCAGTCTGATGAACACTTTCTATGCTTCTTCCATTGTTTGTGTACCTTTGAGAGAGACCAGATTCAGATTAGTTTATTTGGTGTAAAGAAATAGTGAAATTCTTTGCTTGTTTGAAGCTTGCAGAATAACCAAGAGGTTGAATTAAAAGTGTGAGAATGTAGGAACACTATCAGGAAGGGTGTGTGAAGGAGGTGATTAACTCAGAGGTCTGATAACAGTGTGGAAGAAGCTGTTTACATGCCTGGACATTTGGGCTTTCACGCTTTTGTATTTTCTCCTAAAGGAGAGAAAAGGGAATGCCCAGAGTGGCAGGTATCCCTGACAATATTGTTGGCCTTCCTGATGCAACACACCATGTAGACGGGGTGGATGGGTGAAGTGACGGGCATGTGAAGGAATGGGCAGTGTATGCAGATTGTGTCAATTCAGAGCACAGCAAGTGCCATGCCAGCATGAGATAGCACCTGACACGTTGTACCAAATAACCTACCATATCAGCTGGTATCTCAGCCTGGTATGGCAACTGTTGGAATATTTATGGACATATTCAACTTCTCATTTCTGCATAACAAGGTTCCCACCTGCTTAAAAATGCATCAACTGTTCTTCCTGTTAGCTCCCAGTGGAGCATAGGCCATTGATGACCTTCCGTCTCCATCATCCAAAGTCAATGGTATGGTTGGAATTCATCAAAGTTTCTGTAATCCATTGTATCCATGGTACAGGGGATTGGCCTATACATCTTCACCAGTGACCTGTTGGCTGGCCTTGCCTGTTTCCACCACTTGATGGGTACATAGGGTAGGACTGTGAGAGGCACATCTATTGTACTAGTGTCCAAGAAGAGCATGGTAACCTGCTTCAATGACTACCATGGTAATGCTTACAGCAACTGTAATGAAGTTCTGTGGGAGGTTAACCCTAAACACAAATGTAAGATACAGGAGCAAAATTAGGCCATTCAGCCCATTGAGTCTGCTCCGCCATTGCATCATGGCTGATTTATTTGTCCTCTCAACCTTACTCTCCTGCCTTCTTTCCATAACCTTTGATGCCCTGACCAATCAAGAGCTTATCAAACCCCACTTTAAATATACTGTACTCAATGATTTCAGTTCCATAATCGTCCATGACAATGAATTCCACAAATTCAGCATCTCTGGTTAAAGAAATTCCTCCTCATCTGTTCTAAAGGGACATCCCTCTTTTCTGAGGCTGTGCCTTCTAGGCGCAGGCTCACCCCAGCAGGAAACAACCACTCCACATCCACTATGTCTAGGCGTTTCAATGTTCAATAGGTTTCAGTGCAATCCACCCCCATTCTTCTAAACTTCAGTGAGTACAGGCCCAGAGCCATCAGATGCTCTGCAGACTTTAACTGTTTCATTCTTGGAATCTCCTTTGGACCTTCTCCAATGCCAGCACATTTTTTCTTTGATAAGAGGCCCAGAAATATTCACAATACTCCAAGTGTGGTCTGACCATTGCCTTATGAAGCAGTAGTATTACATCCTGTTTTTACATTCTGGTCCTCTAAAAATGAATGCTAACATTGCATTTGTCTTCCTTACCACTGGCTTTCCCTTTAGGGAATCTGGCACAAGGACTCCCAAATCCAACTCATTCACAGATATCTTGAAAAGAAATGCTCCCAATACTGCAGGACACCACTAGCTACTGGCAGCTAACTAGAATAAGCTCTCTTTATTCCCACTCTTTGCCTCCTTCCAGTCAGCCAATCTCTTATCCATGCTTGTATCTTTTCTGTAATACCATAGGTTCTTAGCTTGTCAAGCAGCCTCAGGTGCAACACCTTGTCAAAGGCTTTCTGAAAATCCAAGTACACCATATCCACTGACTCACCTTTGTCTATCCTGTCTGTTATTTCCTCAAGTAATTCTATCAGAATTGTTAGGCAAGATTTCCCACTAAGGAGACTATGCTGACTTTGGCCTACTTTATTATGTGTCTCCAAGTGTGCCAAAACCTCAATCTTAATAAGACACTCCACTATTTTCCCAGCCACTGAAGTCAGACTAACGTGCCTATAATTTCCTTTCTTTTGTCTCCCTCCCTTTGTAAAGAGTGGAGTAACATATACAATTTTCTAGTCCTCTGAAACCATACCAGAATCTGGTGATTCTTGAAAGATCATTACTAATGCCTCCATAATCTCTTCAGCCACCTCTTTCAGAAAGTTTTGGTGTAGTTCATCAGGGCCAGGTGACTTATCTATCTTCAGACCTTTCAGCTTGCTAACACCTTTTTAGTTATAGCAACTACACTCAATTCTGCCCTCTGCCACACTCAAATTTCTGGCACACTGCTGGTGTCATTCACAGTGAAGATTGATGCAGAATACTTAAGTTCATCCACCATTTCTTTGCCCCCCATTATTACCTCTCTGGTGTAATTTTCTAGCCATCCAATATTCACTCTTGCCTTTCTTTTACTCTTCATATGTCTGAAAAAAACTTCTGGCATCCTTTTTGATATTATTGGCTAGCTTAAGTATGAAAAGGTATTTTCATCTTTTCTCTCCTTATGGTATTTTTAGTTGCCTTCTGTTTGTTTTTAAAAACTTCCCAATCCTCTAACTTCACACTAACTTTTGCTCTATTATATGCCCTCTGTTTTGCTTTTATGCTGTTTTTGACTTCCCTTGTCAGCCACAGTTGCCTCATCTTCTCTCTAGAATACTTCTTCAGCTTTGGGATGTATCTATAGTCCACCTTTCGAATTGCCCCCTGAAACTCCAGCCATTGATGTTCTGCCATCATGCCTAATAATGTCGCACTCCAATCAACTTTTGCCAGCACCTCTCTTGTGCCCCTGTAATTCTCTTTGCTCCACGGTAAGATCTGACTTTATCTTCTCCCTCTCATACTGCAGGATGATTGCTATTATATTATGATCACTGTCTCCCAAGGGCTCCTTTACCTTAAGCTCCATAATCACATCTGTTACATTACACAACACTCAATCTGAAATAGCCTTTCCCCAGCGGGCTCAACCACAAGCTACTGTAGAAACTCCCTCTCTTGACATCCAGCACCAAACTGATTTCCCCAATCTACCTGCATATTGAAGTCCCCATAACTATCATAATGTTGCCCTGAATACATGTCTTTTCTAATATGATTAGGAATAGTTTATACTTTAACCTCTAACTTTATTTTTATATCATTCTTTACTCTTATAATTGTTGAATCTGTTTTTTTTTGTTGCATGTGATGCCAACACACCACAACAAATTCCTAATACATGTATATGTTGAATAAAGGTAATCTTTGATCCCTTTGTTGGAGAAAACGCAGTTGCTGATGAGTCAGTTTAACCGATAGGACACCTGGTTAAGTGGTGCTGCCACAGTGACCTCATGCTCAACGTCAGTATAAATAAAGAGTTAATTGTTGACTTGAGTGGGAAGGAGGGTGAACATATATCAAACTAAATTGGGAGAATGCCATTAGAGTCAGCAGCTTTAAATTTCTGGTAGTTAACATATCAGATAACCTGTCCTGGGGTCAATATAGATGCACTCATAAGGAAAGCATACCTTCTTAAAGAGATTAACGAGGTCCAGTTTGTCACCAAGCATGATCACAAACTTCTATCCTGACTGGTTACACTATGGTCTGGTATAGCATCTCAAGTGTGCAGGAAAATAAGAAACTGCATGGTAGTGGACTCTGTTCAATACATCATAAGCATGTCCCTCCACATTGTTGTTAGTTTCTGCAGAAGGCAATGTTTGCAATCGAAGATCCCCACCTTTCAGGCCCATGCTATCTTCTCACTGCTACCATTGAACAGGAAGAACAGAGGCTTTATGGCCCTCACCACCAAGTTCAAGAATAGCTATTTCCCTTCAATCATTCAGTTCTCAAACTAACCAGCAAAACCTTAATCACTACTATAGTTTAGCAAAACCATGACCACTCTGATAATTTTGCACTAAAACGGACCCTATTATTGTTCTAATCGTGTTTTTATTGTAAAATTTGTGTATATTTTTGTTTAGTTTATGTTTTTCTTGTGAATTATGTTTCCATAATGCTATGTGCCTGTAACGCTGTTGCAAGATAAGTTTTTCTTTACACCCATGCATACATGAACTTGTGCATATGACAATAAACTTGTCTCAATGAGAGATCAAGCAAAGACAGGGTAAAGTAATGTGAGGAAGGAGAATGCAATGATCAGAGTAGGGTAAGGGGGGAAGGGGTGGTTGTTGAGGTGAAGGTGAAGAGAGGATGAATGGAAATCATCTATAGGAGATTTGAACTTTGATATTGCTAGACAGCTTTAAAATGGCTCTCCAGTTTACTGAGTTGGACAAATTTGGGTATCAAATCAAAAACAACTGAACAAATTATACCTTGGCACACCTTTTATACATGGACAATTTGAAATTATATGCTCCTTCATCAGTAAAGCTAAAGCAATTAATTCAAATAGTAGAACTATTTTCCAAAGATATAAATATGAATTTTGGACTAGTTTAAATACAGAAGATAAAACAGAGCAGCAGGATACAACACAAACAATAGATGAATATGAAACATGTATGTATCTGGGATATCAAGCAAAGAAAATAGATTGTAGTGCAATAAAGGGAAAACTTTCAACAGAATTTTCTTCAAGGCTTAAGAAAATCTGCCAAATATAGCATTGTAGTCGCGCACAACGCGCTACTAAAGAAACACAGAAAGGCAGAGAGAGCTGAACTCAGAATGCCTTTACTGATTCAAAATCGCATGCTTATATCTCCCCTCCCATGGGCCCCTGCAACCCACGGGGCGGATGTGACATCAGACTGTCCCTGGAAGGTCCACCCTGAGCGGGTAGTTCCAAACACGCTAACACGTGTCTGCCCGTGGCTCCCGATGGCGGTTCGAGTCCTGCGTGTGCAAGCCACCACACCACAATGGTAAAAATATAACAAAGGCAATTAGCACCTTCACTATACCCAAATTCACTTATTCTTTTGGCATAACATCTAGTTCTGAAACTGATTGGAAAATTTACAAAGAAAAACAAATTTTGGAACACACTTAGATTAGGACAGAAGGAGGAATTTTACACAACAGTCAGATAAAACTTCTAAGGGTATATTTTCATCTACAAAAACAGAATTCAGCATTCCATGCTGGCATATGCAGAGTACACACCACTGAACTTAAATGAAAGAACAACCCAGAAAAATGAAGAAATTATCACTGTGGAAGAAAAAGTCAACCAATTGAAGAGCAAACCCTCCATGGAAGACATTCCCATGATCTGAGCAGAACAGATGTCGAGAAGAAAGTGACAACCGCCTGGCTCAGAGTTGGAGTTGGAGACCTCTTTCCAGAAACAGAAGGTTTCCTTGTAGCAACACAGGGCCAGGTGGTTAATTTAAAAAAATATCAAAAATGCATAATAAAAGACCAACAAATCCAAGATGATAAATGCAGAAAACGCCAAGAAAAACTTGAAACAATCCAATTCATTACAGGATCCTACAGCAGTTTAACTCAATCTGATTACTTACAAAGGCCTAATTGTGGCAAATATCATTCACCAAAATCTTGCTTTAATACACAAACTCATGAAAGACACCATACCTCACCATAATACAATCCCGATCCAATTTTAGAGTCAGGATCCTATGATTGATCTATTATCACAAATAGGACAATCCATAATAACTGTCCAGATATAATATTACAGGATAAACAATCAGAAACAACTTAGATAATAAATATAGCCATTCCAACGCACACAACATACAGAAATATGCAGAATTAAAAGACTATGGAATATGAACAGGGTATACATTTTCCTAATAATAGTATCTACAACTGGTATCATCCCAAAGTCACTATGTAATAGCATTAAACAATTAGGGCTACACTGCAATATTTATATAAATCTTCAGAAAGCCACAATACTGAGCACCACTAGAATAGTCTGACAGTTCCTTTCAATTGAGAAATGAGCATACTTGGCTCTCCCTGTGCCTCAGGTTTTACCTGCTTGAGCTGAGAAATAAATCAAAATAACAACAATAAATGAGCAATAAAAATTGAGAACATATGATGAAGAGTCCTTGAAAGTAAGTCCATATATTGTGGGATCAGTTCAATAATGGGGCAAGTGAAGCTGAGTGGTTATCCCTTCAGGGTCAAGAACCCTTAACAATAGGCTAATGACAGAAACATTAATGCATTGTTTGCCCTGTGTTGTTTCCATGATACACAAACAGAATGTGGCACATTGAATGATTGGTTTCACTTGCCACATAGTATCAGGCTACATCCGCACTAGACCGGATAATTTTGAAAACGCTGGTTTCAAGTAAAAACAATAGGCATCCACACTATGCATTTTTAAAACTATCTCTATCCACATTGAAACAGAGATTTTGTCGAATCTCCTCCTACTGTGCATGCGCAGGACACATCTACCGAAAACAAGCGACATGTTTGGTGTTGAATCTCGCTGTGAAAGACGGTGCGTGTTTGTTCAGTTACAGACTAGAAAAACTTAAACGACGGGCAGCTGTTGACTCTCGCGCAGGAAGATTTAAAAGTAAAAAAAAACAAATACTGAAGCATATGGAGGCAACCAACGGGGAGTTCATGGACCATATGACCTGGCTGACGACGAACATTGAAAAACTGACTAACTCTGTTCCATTAATAAAGCACCTTGTTAAATGTGTAAAACATGTCTGCATCAGTGTTATCTTGTACTTCCATTCAATGTTACATTAGGCTGTTACACATCTATTGTCAGAGAAGTACTTGCGTAAATAGGTAAACCACTTTCATACGAGCAAGGACAGAAAACGGCAAAGTGAGTATACTTATTTATTCAGTAAGTTATGAGTCAAAGTATTTGGTGAGTACATTTTTAACTCTTCTGGCTTCAGTCTCATTGCTGTCTGTTCTGAAATTGTTAGGTTGTGTTCAAGAAAACAATGAAATGGCGTGCTGCCGTCTGACAGTGTTTTCAAAAGTCTCCGGTTACCCTGTCCACACTGATCTGCCCGAGCAGCGTTTTCAGAAGTACCCACCCTGGAAAGCGTTTCTGAAAAGCTCCGGTTTCGGGGGACGAAAACGCCGTTTTAGTGTGAACAGAGGGTAAAAACGAAGAGAAAAAGCTTTGGTTACGGATTTATCCGGTGCAATGTGGACGTAGCCTCAGTTAGAAGTTAACTTTGTGTACAGGTTTTATTTCCTGAAGACTAGTTCTGCTTTTTATGGAATTATTCACATAATTCCATAACTCTTGAATAAACCATAACAGAGGTGTCAGTTCTAAGTTAGCACATTTCAAGATGTGTAGAAATTTAATGAAGAGCATGACCTCAGCAGCCAACATCATAATTAATCATTACCCTAACCAGGGTCAACTTTCCATTGGCAGACTGCTGTGGTAACAGTCAATTCTGGTAGGAACTCCAGACTGAAGCACTCAGATCAACCATATTTAGTCAAGAGGACACCAAAAATTTGGGCTCTTTATTTGGATTAACATAAACCCAATCAGGATGCATTGACTAATATATTGGCACAATACAACACAATATGTGAACATTCATCAACCATTACGTTTCAGGAAATAAAAAAATCACTGAAATGATTATTCTGCAGGCCGAGCAGCATCTATGGAAAGAAGTACAGTCAACGTTTTGGGCCTAGACCCTTTGGTGGGACTGGAAAAAATACATGAGTAGATTTAAAATGTGGAAGAGAAGAGCGAAAAATGCAGGGTGATAGGTGAAACTGGGAGGAGAGGGATGAAGTAAAGAGAAAACAAATCTGGAAGCCATGTGGTACAAGCTGGTGGCAAAAACGTTCCCAGGAGAGATACATGGCTGTAGTAGCGGGTTTGGGTAAGCATGTGGTCAAAGTCAGAAAGCAGCAGAGATCACAGAGGGGAAGCAGTGAGGGAGTGTTTCACGGAACTCCTGTTGAAGGGAAGATTTAAACTTCTTCAGGGTAGGCACCCCTGAGACTTCACAGTGTAGTAATCAAGAATAGGCAGTGAACAAAGGGATATGGATTATGTGCAGGCAGAAGGAATTAGGTGACCTAACTGAATTAGATTGTCACAATTTTGTGGACTGAAGGGCTGTTCTTATGTTGTACTGTTCTAAGTTCTATGTTCTGTGTCTGCTGTCAATGAATCTAAGTTCAGAATCGGATCCTTTTGGAGCTCTACTGATAACAACTGTCTGGTTACAAAAGTAGCCATTAGCCACGGTCTCTAAATAAATTCTTGCCACTTTTGCTTGGAATTACAAATAAATTTTAACTAAATATTCATAAAGATCTCATGAAGTAACATTACATTGGTTGAAAGGTAGAGTAATTAATTATATCTCCAGTCAACAGCAAATAAAATCCTCCAAACATTATTTTATACTTCAGTTTATTACTTTAGTTTGTATTTGGATCACATGATTTGAAGTAAATAGGAAGCAAAAGAAATATGTAAGTATCCTGATGTTTTACATGTGCAAGAAACTGTTTCCGGATGTCACTAAGCAATTTGATCTACTTGCTGTAATAGCTCAACCCACAGACCAGACTTACCTTTTTCCATCTTCCTTTGAAACTTTGGCATTATGATCATCAGATGTAAAGTGTTCCTCCCTACTGACTTCAGTCGCCTTCCCTGTCTCATTCTCTAATAGCAGATCAAATATCGCACTCTCTCATAGGGACTTCTATGTACTGATTAAGGAAACTTCCCTGAACACATTTGATAAACTCCATCCCATCTATTCCCTTAACTGTATGGGGGTCCCAGTCAATATGTGGAATGTTAAAATCAGTGACTACAACAGCCTTATGTTTCTTGCAACACACACAAAATGCTGAAGGAACTCAGCAGGCCAGGCTTTCCAGGATCTGCAGATTTTCTCTTCCTTATGTTCCTTGCAACAGTTTGCGATCTCTCTACAAATTTGTTCCTCTAAATCCTCTGGACCATTGGCTGGTCTTGTAATATAGTCCCATTAACCTTTCTTATTCCTCAGGCTTCACTCCAGTCTGTCCTGACTGAGCACTGCTGTGACATTTTCCCTGACTAGTAACACCACTCTTCACCCTTTAATCCCTCCCTCTGTCACGTCTAAAACAACGGACCTCAGAATACTGAGCTGCCAGTCCTGCTTCTGTTGATTAATGTGTTGATCCATGCTCTGATTTCACCTGCCTTTCCTACAATACTTCTTGCATTGGAATATACACAGCTCAGAACATGTATCACACCATGCCCAACATATTGAATTCTGTTATTCCTTCCTGCACACAGTAAAGGGAGTGCCACTTAATCCTTTGAACCAAAAGGGAAGAGAAAACATAAGGTAACTGAAATATGACTGCCAGCCAATTGACAGATTATTCTATGGTTATCATTGCAAGTGTTCACTCCCAATGTAATTAATTCCACCCTGGGTTCTCAACTTTTTTAACAAAAGCTTTATTCAAAGATTTGAAGTAT
Organism: Hypanus sabinus; assembly: GCF_030144855.1. Taxonomy (NCBI): domain Eukaryota; kingdom Metazoa; phylum Chordata; class Chondrichthyes; order Myliobatiformes; family Dasyatidae; genus Hypanus; species Hypanus sabinus. The sequence goes on along the minus strand of NC_082732.1, from coordinate 4,650,475 downwards.
AGTTATTATCAAAGAATGTCTGAACTATACAACCGTGACATTTGTTTGCTCACAGGTGGTTGCAATGCAAGAAATCCGAAAGAACCCAACTATCAAAATGCTAATAAAGACCAACCCCAATGTGCACAGAGGAGAAAAAGCACAAATGATGCAACCCACAGAAGTGAGTGACAACAACAGCATTCCAAACCAGATTGGATCCTTAGAAGCAAATCTGTGGAGCATCCCAGAATTGACCCATAGCCTCGGTATTCAGTTCATTTTATTCATGGAGTAAATTGGCACAGAGTTTGCAGACACGAAGCACAGCAGCCAGGGGCAGTCATCAGTATCGTGACGAGAGAAGGTCGCAATCTATCTGAGCTGGTGTTTAAATCATTTAAATTGTTCAAACAATGGATCGTACCTTGCATTAGGACTCTGCTGTGGCAAATCACTCAGGGCCTAGAACACGCCATCTAGTGATTCACTTCTGGCCCAGATTTCACTGCTGCAGAAGCCATTCTCGACCTCTCCAAATTGGCTCGACACACAGTGATCCAACCTTGCCTGACTCTTGACACCTTGCCTTGCCAGTCTATCTAGGCCGCCATTTAAATTGTCCAAACAGAGGATTGTGCCTTGCATTAGGACCTGGGCTCAGCAATGAATGGCAACTGTCAAACTGTCAAAGTTAAACTTTAAATTATTATATGTACTGTACAAGTCCAGATGCACAAGAAATGTTGGGCATGCCCACATTAATTACTCTAGTATGTCAAATTAATTTTTTCACTCAGAAGAATTTTATCACGGTGTGGGTAGTACTGTGTCACCAGGAGGTCCTCATACTGGACAACAGAACTTCTGCTTCTTGCCTCTGTTATTTCACTAGAGGTTACCTGTTCCTGTCTAATCTCCTGTCTCAAGGGTGAATAGGGTTATTGGTTAGACATTGCCAATATCTGTCAAATCTTTAGGCAGCATAAATAAGGGTGTCTCATGTTTCTAGTACTTTGTTCTTTTGGTCTTTTAATTACTGGTTAATCCCTCAAAATTGTGGTAGAACATTTATTCAAATTCTCCATCATTTTTGATTGGACTTATGTTAATTTTCTTGCCTTCTTGCGATATATAGACACTGAACCAATGTTATCAGGCTGCTATATTCTTATCTTAATCCAATCATTTTTGTCAGCCTACTTGAGCGTTGGAGTGTACCAGAACTTCCAGATGATTTTATACTTAAAATTGTGTTCCTAATTTCACAATTTGACATTTACTGTAGAAGCACAGAACTGTTCAGGACAAAAGCAGGCCTTTTGGTCCACCCTGTCTCTGCTGACCATGAAGTCTATCTATGCGAGTACCAGCTGCATCACATATTACCAGCCGAAAAGTCTAACAGGCACAGCAGGAACAGAGAGTTGGTTCCCTAGCATAAATGCTTGACCAGTGGAGAAGTGGGCAAACAACTTCAGCATCCCAAATCACTCAGTAGATCCAAGACTTTGAGGTTATGATGGACTGCCATTTTTCCATATTTCCTCATACTAGAGGAGGCTACTTAGCCAGTCAAGTTTATGCAAGCTCACGAGGCCCCCCATTTCCCTTTTAATTTTCCCTGTAACCTACTCTCCCCACATTTCCATCAACACCACCCTGCAGATTCCAACTCTCACCTTCATATCAGTTGCAATTAACAGCGACTGATTGACATGCCAAACCTCATGTCTTTGGAACATGGAAGGAAATACAGTTACAGGGGAAGATGCAGTTTCTAAGCAGATAGCACTAGAGTCAGGGTATAGTCTAGTTCTCCAGAGATGTGAAGTAGAACCTCTACTTGCTGCACCACCTAGCCATTGATAATTGCCCCAATCATCAGATATCAGACGGAGGAGCTGAGATGAATCAAAAAACCCTTCAATGACCTACTTCCCAGCTCTTTATTCTGAGTAGGCACCTCATTTAAGAAACACAGATCACCACATAAAAAGGATGTTTCTGTTAGCACCTTCACTCTATATGTAAAAACAGTGTGTGGATTTGTGGAATGAAATTTTGTTCTGGGTTACACCCTCAGGCAGTGATTACCACTGCTGGAGACCATTTTAGGCAGTTCCTCAGACCATGCTTATGATGGACAGGGCAGGTCTCCTGGCTCCCCATCTCTCCTGGAATGTAATTTATTGCCTGGGACTTCCAAATCCCTTTGAGTGAATAAAGGGACAATCCCTCTCCCCATTCATTTTCAGCTCTGCCTTAGCACCTGTATTATGTGTTATCTCTGTATGGAAGCTTTAAGGCTATTATTTTTCTTTGAATGTGCCACAAGTTATGCTCAAGTGAGGAAGGTCCCTTTGAGATTTGTACACGTTCTCTTAGTCTCTGCCTGCCTGATCCCATCCGCCTGCACCCAAACCTTTCTCATGCATGTTTCTATCCAAAATTCCCCCAAATGTTACAATTGAACCTGCATCTACCACTTCTACCTGCAACTTGTTTGGATAAAAAAATTAGCTTAAATTTGGATAAAAAATTGGCTTAAAGGAAGAAAGCAGAGGGTAGTTGTGGAAGGAAAGTATCTTGCCTAGAGGTCAGTGACTAGTCCTGGGACCCTTGCTATTTGTGATTTTCATAAATGACCTGGATGTAGAGGAGGAAGGATGGGTGAGTAAGTTTGTGGATGACACGAAGATTGGAGGAGTTGTGGATGGAGCTGCAGGTTGGGCAGGAAAGTGGCAGATGGAGTTCAATCCGGATAAGTGTGAGGTGATGCATTTTGGAAGAACAAACCAGAAGACTGAGTATAGAATTAATGGTCAGTTACTTGAGAGTGTGGATGAACAAAGGAACCTTGGGGTTCAAATCCATACATCCCTCAAGGTCGCTGCGCATGTTGAAAGGGAAGTTAAGAAGGCCTGTGGGATGCTAGGCTTCATTAACGGGGGATTGAGTTCAAGAGTAGAGAAGTCATGTTGCAACTCTACAAATCTCTGGTGAGACCGCTCTTAGAGTATTGTGTTCAATTCTGGTCACCTCATTATAGGAAGGATGTGGAAGCTATGGAGAGGGTGCAGAGGAGATTTACTAGGTTGTTGTCTGGTTTGGAGAACAAGTCATATGATGTAAGGTTGGCAGAGCTGGGACTTTTCTCTTTGGAGTGTAGAAGAATGAGAGGGGACTTGATAGAGGTCTACAAGATTATGAGAGCCATAGATAGGGTGGATAGTCAGTACCTGTTTCCCAGGGCACCAATAGCAAACAACTGAGGGCAGATGTACAAAATTAAGGGAGGAAAGTTTAGGGGAGACATCAGGGGTAGGTTTTTTACACAGAGGGTTGTGAGTGCCTGGAATGACTTGTCAGAGACGGTGGTGGAGGCTAAAACATTAGGGGTTATTTAACAGCTTCTTGGACAGGCACATGGATGAAAGAAAAATAGAGGGTTATGGGGGAGAGTGGGTTTAGTACTTTTTTTTAAAGGTTTATATGGGTCGGCATAACATGGAGGGCTGAAGGGCCTGTACTGTGCTGTAACGTTCTATGGTTCTATATACAGCAACCTCAGTGTGAAGAAGTTTCCTCTCAGGTTAACCTTAAATATTTCAACTTTCACCCTAAACCTAGAACCTCAAGTTCGAGTCTCACCAACTTGGGGGGAAATGAGCTGCATTAACGTTAATCCTCAGAGCAAGTCCCACTTACTTCTCTGGAACTATTTTCTCCTAGTTGCCCATTAACTCCAAGTTCTCCAACCTGATGGCATGAACATTGACTTCTCTAACTTCCGTTAATGCCTCTCCTCCCCTTCTTACACCATCCCTGACATATTTAGTTGTTTGCCTGTTCTCCATCTCCCTCTGGTGGTTCCCACCCCTCCTTTCTTTCTTCTGAGGCCTCCCGTCCCATGATCCTTTCCCTTCTCCAGGTCTGTATCACTTCCGCCAATCACCTTTCCAGCTCTTAGCTTCATCCCACCCCCTCCGGTCTTCTCCTATCATTTCGCATTTCCCCCTCCCCCCACTACTTTCAAATCTCTTACAATCTTTCCTTTCAGTTAGTCCTGATGAAGGGTCTCAGCCCGAAACGTCGACAGCGCTTCTCCTCATAGATGCTGCCTGGCCTGCTGTGTTCCACCAGCATTTTGTGTGTGTTGTTGTTTGAATTTCCAGCATCTGCAGATTTCCTCGTGTTAGCTCGTCCAGCGCAGCGTTATGGGTGTAACTGAGAAATAAGGAAGTTATGACCTCATTTATCAGGCTTTATTACGGACCACCTAGTAGTCCAAGGGATTTAGAGGAACAAATTTGTAGAGATCACAGATTGTTGCAAAAAACATAAGGTTGATAAAAAAATGATTGTAACTTTACACATATTGACTAGGATTCCTATACTGTAAAAGGACTAGATGGGATAGAGATTGTCAAATATCTTCAGGAAATTTTCTTAATCAATGAGATACTTGATCTGCTATTAGGGAATGTGTCAGGGTAGGTGTCAGAAGTTTGTGTAGGGGAATACTTTGCACATATTGATTACTTGTCCTTAGTTTCAAAGTAAATATGCAAAAGGATAGGTCTGGTCCCCTGGCTGAAATTCTCAATTGGTGAAAGGCCAGTTTTGATGATAGCAAAAAGGATCTGTCAAGTGTAGATTGTGACAGACTGTTTTCTGGCAAAGGTAATTGTGAAGTGCATTTGTACAGGGCCCTGGTGAGACCACACCTTGAGTATTGTGTACAGTTTTGGTCTCCAGGGTTAAGGAAGGACATCCTGGCTGTAGAGGAAGTGCAGCGTAGATTCACGAGGTTAATTCCTGGGATGCCTGGACTGTCTTACGCAGAGAGGTTAGAGAGTCTGGGCTTGTACACACTGGAATTAAGGAGATTGAGAGGGGATCTGATTGAAACATATAAGATTATTAAGGGTTTGGACAAGATAGAGGCAGGAAATATGTTCCAGATGCTGGGAGAGTCCAGTACCAGAGGGCATGGTTTGAGAATAAGGGGTAGGTCATTTAGGACAGAGTTAAGGAAAAACTTCTTCTCCCAGAGAGTTGTGGGGGTCTGGAATGCACTGCCTCAGAAGGTAGTGGAGGCCAATTCTCTGGATGCTTTCAAGAAGGAGCTAGATAGTATCTTATGGATAGGGGTATCAAGGGATATGGGGACAAGGCAGGAACCGGGTATTGATAGTAGATGATCAGCCATGATATCAAAATGGTGGTGCAGGCTCAAAGGGCCGAATGGTCTACTTCTGCACCTATTGTCTATATCCTTTCTGAGATATGGTTCCCAAAACTGGAAAATTTCAAATGTCACTCCACTCTATAAGAAAGGAGGAAGGCAGCAAAAAGGAAATTATACACCAGTTAACCTGACCTCAGTGGCTGGGAAGATGCTGGAGTCAATTGTTAAGGATGAGGTTGTGGAGTACTTGGTGACACAGGATAACATGAGACAAAGGGCCGAATGGTCTACTTCTGCACCTATTGTCTATTGTCTAATATTTTGCATTTGCATTTACTCAGGATATGGACAGTGTCTACAGGAGCGAGGCAGACCAGCAACAACTTCATAGACCCCATACAGATTACAGAGGAAGAGGAGTTTGCTGTCTTGAGATAAGTTAGGGTGGATAAATGGCAAGAGCTTGACAAGGTGTTCCCTCAGACCCCGTGAGAGGCAAGTGCAGAGAGGGCCAAGGCCCTTGCAGACATATTTAAATCATCTTTTGCAACAGGTAATGTATCAGAGGATTGGAGCATAGCTAATGTTGTTCCACTGTTTCAGAAAGGCTCTAAGAATAAACCAGAAAATTACAGGCTGGTTCTATAAATTATAGATTATAATTTATAGACAATTGGAGCAAACAACAGGTTAACAGTAATACTAGAGGTCTGCCATCCAGAACTAACTCCAGCCAAACTCTTCCAACACTGTCATTTCCCTAGCATGGTGAAAATTGTTCACAAAAATAAATAAATGCACTCTTGCTAATTACAACCCAACCAGTCTTATCAAAAGTTAAGACCATAATACATAAGATCATAAGCCCGTAAGACAAAGGAGCAGAATTAGGACATCTGGCCCGTCGAGTCTGCTCCACCATTCAATCATGGCTAATCATTTTTTTCCCCTCCTCAACCGCAGTTCCCGGCCTTCTCCCCATAACTTTTGATGCCATGAACAATCAAGAATCTCTGCCTTAAGTGCACACAACGACCTGGCCTCCACAGCTGCATGTGGCAAACATATTCTACAAATTCACCAACCTTTGGCTAAACAAATTTCTCTGCATTTCTGTTTTGAAAGGGTGCCCCTCTATCCTGAGGCTGTGCCCTCTTGTCCTACATTCTCCCACCTTGGAAACCATCCTTTCCACATCTACTCTGTCTAGGCCTTTCAACATTTGAAAGGTTTCAATAAGATACCCCTCATTCTTCTGAATTCCAGCAAGTACAGACTCAGAGCCATCAAACGTTCCCTTTCATTCCTGGAATCATCCTTGTGAACCTCCTCTGGACCCCCTCCAATGTGAGCACATCTTTTCTAAGATGAGGGGCCCAAAATTGTTCACAATTCTCAAAGTGAGGCCACACCAGTGCCTTATAAAGCCTCAGCATCACATCCTTGTGCTTATATTCTAGATCTCTTGAAATGAATATTACCATAGCATTTACCATCCTCACCACTGACTTAACTTGCAAGTTAATCTTCAGGTCTTCTGAACAAGGACTTCCAAGTCCCTCTGCATCTCAGATTCCTGGATTTTCTCCCTGTTTAGAAAATAGTCCACGTATTTATTTCTACAACCAAAGTGCATGACCATACATTTTCCAACATTTTATTTAATTTTCCACTTCCCTGCCCATTCTCCCATTCTTCTAAGTCCCTCTGCATCCTACCTATTTCCTCAATACTACCTGCCTCTTCACAACCTTTGTATCATCTGCAACTTGACAACAAAGCCATCTATTCCATCATCTAAATCATTGATTTACAGCATAAAAACAAGTGGTCCCAACACTGACCCCTGCGGAACAACACTAGACACTGGCAGCCAACCAGAAAAAGATCTTTTTATTCCCACTTGTTGCCTCCTACCAATCAGCCAAGGCTCTAACCTTGTTTGTAACTTTCCTGTAATACCATGGGTTCTTAACTTGGTAAGCAGCTTTATGTGTGGTACCTTGTCAAAGGCCTTCTGAAAGTCCAAATACACAACATCCAAAACATCCCCTTTATCTATCCTACTTGTAATCTTCTGAAAGAATTCCAACAGGTGTGTCAGGCAGGATTTTCCCTGAAGGAACCCATGTTGACTTTGTACTATCTTGTCCTGTGTCACCAAGTAATCCATCACCTCATCCTTAACAATTGACTCTACTATCGTCCCAGCCACTGAGGTCAGGCTACCTGATCTATAATTTCCTTTCTGCTGCCTTCCTCCTTTCTTAAAGGGTGCAGTGACATTTGCAATTTTCCAGTCTTCTGGCACTATGCTAGAATCCAATGATTTCTGAAAGACCATTTCAAATGTCACCAGAATCTCTAATGCTACCTCTTTCAGAACCCTAGGATATAGTTCATCTGGTCTGGGTGACTTATGTACCTTCCTCATTTTCCCCAGAAACACATGCCATTGCTGCTCCCTGCTGACATCCCGGTCAGCAACTCCTCCCAATTTATTTTGGTCAACTCCTCTCTCATACCACTGTAATTTCCCCTACTCCACTGAAATACTGCTATGTCAGATGTTACTTTCTCCCTATCAAATTTCAAGTTGAACACAATCATATTGTGATCACTAGTTCCAAAGGGTTCTTTTACCTTAAGCTCCCTAATCACCTCTGGTTCATTACATAATGCCCAATCCAGTATAGCTGATCCCCGAGTAGGCTCAATGAGAAACTGCTCTAAAAAGCTATCTCTTAGGCATTCAACAAACTCACTCTCTTGAGATCCATTACCTTTCTTTTTAAATCTTTTTATTAGTTTTAAACAAACATAAATGAAACATGAATACAAAATGTTTGAGAGTACATAATTAAGTTCAAATAGACATTCAGATATGTAATAATAAAAATATATAACCTCTCAAACCCAGAACATTAATGAACAAAGAAGTAAAATGAGAAAAAAAAAGAAAAACCCCAAAAAAAGAAGAGAGAAAAAAAAAGCAAAAAAAAACACTAACCAACATGGGCCATTGAATAATATTAAGTACATATACAGTAGTGCCAATAACTCCGAACCTCCATCCAATTGATTAAGGATAATATAAGTAAGGTTTAGGAAAAGACAATTCAACTCATGTGAAAATGCTGAATAAAAGGTCTCCAAGTTTCTTCAAATTTAACTGAAGGATCAAAAACCACACTTCTAATTTTTTCTAAATTCAAACAAGAAATAGTTTGAGAAAACCACTGAAATACAGTTGGAGGACTAATTTCTTTCCAATTCAATAAAATAGATCTTCTAGCCATTAATGTAACAAATGCAATCATTCGTTGAGCTGAAGCAGATAAACGATTATTATCCGTCATTGGTAAACTGAAAATTGCAGTAAGAGGATGCGGTTGAAAATTAATATTTAAGACTTTTGAAATAATACTGAAAATATCTTTCCAATAATTTTGTAAACAAGGACAAGACCAGAACATATGAATCAATGAAGCAACATCAGAATGACATCTATCGCAGATTGAGTTAAGATGAGAATAAAATCGAGCCAGTTTATCCTTAGACTTATGAGCTCTATGTACAACCTTAAATTGTATTAGGGCATGTTTAGCACAAATAGAGGACGAATTTACCAATAATAAAAATTTTTCCCATTGCTCAGTAGATATAGGACAATGCAACTCTTCTTGCCATTCCTTCTTAATTTTTTCTGATACATCTAACTGTAAATTCATGATCATCTTATAAATGATGGTTACGAAATCCTTTTGATAAGGATTAAGGGCTAAAAGTCTATCTCTGATGTCCAATGGACATTCTTTTGAAAAATAGCAAGTTGCTTAATTTGATCAATTAAAGGTAAAAAGTTAACCTTAAATAAATCTTTATGTTTTTTTAGTAATTTTAATACCTAGGTAAGTAAAATAATCTGTAACAATTTTATATGGTAAATGTTTATAAATTGGAACTTGCATATTTAATGGAAATAGTTCACTCTTGTTAAAATTCAATTTATAACCAGAAAAATTACTAAATTGAGCAAGCAAAGACGAAATAGCAGGGATAGATTTTTCAGGGTCAGATATATATAATAACAAATCATCAGCGTACAATGATAATTTATATGTCCTCTCCCCACGGGTAATACCCAGAATATTAGGTGATTCACGAACAGCTATAGCCAACGGTTCTAAAGCAATGTCAAATTGTAAAGGACTTAAAGGACAACCTTGCCTTGTACCACGAAATAGCTGAAAAAAAGGGGATCTTTGATTATTGGTAAAAACCGAAGCTAAAGGTTTATGGTATATTAATTTAATCCATGATATAAATTTTGAGCTAAAATTAAATTGTTGCCTTGTAGTAAATAAATATGGCCATTCAACTCTGTCAAATGCTTTTTCAGCATCTAAAAAAATAACACATTCTGGTATTTTAAATGAAGAAGTATAAATAATATTAATTAATTTTCTAATGTTAAAAGATGAATAATGATTTTTAATAAATCCAGTCTGATCTTCAGAAATATTTCAAGGTAATATATTTTCTAATCTAATAGCCAAAATTTTACTGAAAATCTTAAAATCCGTATTTAATAAGGATATAGGTCGATAGGATGCACATTCAGTAGGGTCTTTATCTTTTTTAAGAATTAAAGAAATAGAAGCTTCATAAAAAGATTGTGGTAATTTGCCTACAATTAATACATCTTCAAAAATTTTACAAAGCCAAGGAAAAAGTATAGGAGAAAAAGATTTTAAAAATTCTACAGGAAAACCATCTGGACCAGAAGCTTTACCAGAATTCATTAAAAAAATAGCCTTTTCTATTTCAGACTCCGTAATAGGTGTACCTAAAATTACATTATCCTCAACAGTTGCTTTTGGAATATTCAATTTCCTTAAAAAATCATTTATTATAGAAGAGTCCTTAGTGAATTCTGATTGATATAAGGAGTTATAAAAATCTTGAAAGGCTCTATTTATCTCTTTGTGGTCGATCGTCAGAGTACCATCTTGTTTACGAATTCTAGTAATCTGTCATTTATCCGAAACAATTTTCAATTGGTTAGCCAATAATTTACCAGACTTATCTCCATGCATATAGAATTGAGTTTTTGATTTAATTAACTGACTTTCAATCGAAGAGGATCATAATAAACTATGTTCCATTTGAAGTTCCACTTTATAAAGTTCTTTACTAGGGGTCATTGAATAAATTTTATCAATTGCTTTGATTTTATCAACTAATGTTAATATTTTAGAATTAGTTCGTTTCCTAACTCCAGCAGAGTATGAAATAATCTGTCCACGAATATATGCTTTAAAAGTATCCCACAAAATTCCACTAGAAATCTCTACTGTAGACTTTGTTGCAAAAAACAAATCAATTTGCTGTTTAATAAAGTTAACAAAGTCTAAATCCTGCAATAAAATAGGATTAAACCTCCAAAATTTAGCATTGATATATGAATCCATTATTTTAATAGATAACTTCAGAGGTGCATGATCAGATATGGTAATACAGTCATATTTACAATCAGTAACGTCTGTGAGTAAATGGTGATCAATGAAAAAGTAATCAATTCTTGAGTAATTATGATAAACATGGGAAAAGTATGAAAACTCTTTGTCATTAGGGTGTAGAAAACGCTAAATTTCACAAATAGCTGAATCAATCATAAAAGAGTTAATAAGAGAAGCCGATTTATTCGGAAGAGTTTGGGTAGGCTTGGATCTATCCATCACAGGGTTTAAACAACAGTTAAAATCCCCACCCATTATCAGTTTATATTGATTCAGATTAGGAAAGGATGTAAATAATCATTTAAAGAATTCAGGACAATCAGTATTTGGAGCATAAACGTTAACTAAAACAACTTTTTGATTAAAAAGTAGACCAGTAATAAGCAAAAATCTACCTTGTGGATCTGAAATTGTTTCATGATGTATAAAAGAAGTTGATGAGTCTATAAAAATAGAAACACCTCTTACTTTGGCTTGCAAATTTGCGTGATACTGTTGACCCTTCCAAAACCTAAAAAAATTGACTATCCACCTTCCTTACATGAGTCTCCTGCACAAAAGTAACATTAGCATTCATTCTATGGAATACTTTGAATATTTTTTTCTGTTTTATCGGATGATTTAAATCATTAGTATTCCAAGAAACAAAATTAATAATCCTATCCATATTGACAATATTTATTACAGTTAACACATAAGTTTAAAAAAAAAGTGAACTCATGAACCCAGAAGAAGGAAGTGAGTTCAAGGAGAAACCGGAAGTCATGGCACTGCAACCATTTTTGTAGTTTCATATAGGCCCATGAAATAAAACTATGCAAAAAGCAAGCAAAAAGAAAAAAAAAGAAGAAAAATCCCCCTCCCTCCACCCTCGAAACCCCAGGAAAAAAGCCAAAAAGAGGCAAGCAGGCAATCTAATACTAAAATTACCCCCGTGTCTCAAGACGGCAACTCAGACAAAAAAAAAAATTGAAAAAAATACAAACAACCCATATTATAAGAAAGGTTAATATAACAAAAGTTAAAATATAAAATTAGTATTATATATATAAAACAAAAGGGTTAAAAAATTAAATTGATAAAACACATAAATAAATACTACTAAATTAGTCTTTTAAATGAGAGTTTAAAACTTTCAAACTCATCAAAACGGATATGACGTTCCAAGCACTAGAGTCTGTTGGGAAGAAGAAACGCCATTTTATTTTTTTTAAAGCTTAATATTTAAATGTTAAAAATATAAAAAAAAGCTTATACAAACTTAAAAAAAGGAACCCTAATCAGTTATTTTCAAGGTTAATAGATTAATAAAAATATAAAAAAATAATAAAATCAGAATAAACCAAAAAAAAGAGAACTTTTACAATATATAAAAAATACATGTCAGCCATACCTAAAAATAAACCATCATTCTGTAAGAGATTGAAATTTATAGACTAATTATTACATTAGTCAATCCGATAGAGTGTCATTGTTCCAAAAAACTTTGAGCATTCGCTGGAGATTTAAACAGCCGAACAGTTCCTTCTTCAGAAGTAACTCTCAGATATGCTGGAAATAACAGCGCTTGCTTGTAGCCTTCCTGGTGAAATTTAGACATAACTGGTCTAAAAGCCATTGTTGCCCTTAAAACGTCAGGGCTATAATCTTCCAAAATACAAAATTTGAATTTTTGAAAGTTAATCATATCCTTTTTCTGAGCCGCTCGAATCAGTCGCTCTTTGATATGAGGGTAATGGATCCGGAGAATTACATGCCGTGGTTTGTCTGAATCAGAATGATAGCGAGAGACACGGTGAGCACGATCGATTATTGGAGGAGAGTCCAGAACTTCTGAACCGAAGACATCCATTAGAAGTTTAGAAAAGACAACAGTAAGATCACCGCTCTCAAATTTTTCCGGAATCCCAATTAGCCGAAGATTTTGGCTTCGAGAGCGATTTTCAAGATCAATAATTTTAGATTTATAACGATCCATCTGTTGAGAAGTCAAAGCTTGCTCTTGTTGCAAAGTTTCAATAATGTGTTCTTTCTTACGAGCGGCTTCTTCAAGTACCAAAATATTTGCTTGTTGTTTTTATAGTTCCAGTGAAAGTGTTTTAAGTTCTCCTTCGAATGATTTTAAATGCTCATCAAACACAAAAAGCTGTTCGGTAATTTTTCTCTCCAGACCCACAAATTTATCTTCTATAAGCTTTACAATAGTTTCTAAAGTTATCGGTTCTTTCGTCTGTTTCGATTCTTTTACTTTAGACATTTCAGCGAGTTGAAAATAGATCGAATAGTTAAAAAGAAAAATTCTATATGTTTAAACCCCTTTAGAATAAGTAAAAAATGATCATTAAAGGGGTGTTTGTAGGTTAAAAAGACGTAAAAGGTTTGGAGCAAAGCCAAAAGCGGTTTATTCCAAAAGCGCCATCTTGAGACCTTGAGATCCATTACCAACCTGATTTTCCCAATCAATCTGTTGCCAAAATCTCCCTTGACTACCATAACATTGCCTTTTGACCTAACTTTTCTATTTCTTGTTGTAGCCTGTGGTCCACCGCCCAGCCACTGTTGTGAGGCCTGTATGTAACTGCCATCAATGTCCTTTTACCCTTGTAGTTCCTTAACTTAACCCACAAGGATTTAACATCTTCTGATCCTATGTCACATCTTTCTACTGATTTGATGCCATTCTTTACCAGGAGAGCCACATGATGCACCATCAATAACTCTCGGAGATGGGAGGCAAAAGATAGGCTTTTATTTTAAACGTGACCACAACATCTTGGAGACTGAGGTATGGAGCAGTGCCTCCAATCGCCTTTATAGAGGGGTCTGTGGGAGGAGCCACAGGAGCAGTCAGCAGAGGGACGTGTCCAGACAGGTATACACACCACACCACCCCCTCTGCCTACTTTCCTATATAATGTGTAACCTTGGACATTCAGCTCCCAATTACAATCATCCTTCAGCCACAATTTGGAGATGGCCACAACATGATACCTGGCAATCGGTAATATTGCAAAAGATCATGTACCTTATTTCTTATACTATGTGCACTTAGGTAAAAACACCTTGAGTACTGTATTTGCTATCCTTTCTGATTCAGCATCCCTAATGATTTGATAATCAGCCTGCCTGTTGGCTGCAACTAAAGGCTGATTTATACTTGTGCAACGCATCTATACCGTAGGTACTGCACCACCCCCAAAAAAAGTAACTCATGCATCAAATCTATCTGCCGACATGCGAAAATGTTTGAAATGCATTTCCTCGTCCATGTCCCTCATGAAGAAACTCAACACAGTGGCATAGAAGCCCCACCACCAACTAGCATTTTAGCGCACACCAACGCATGTTCGCTACGGCGTAAAGCCTTCACAGGAGTGAAAATGAGGGCTACGGCATTGGCCATATGGACAAGTGTAAATTAGCCGTAAGTCCCATCACCTGCCTGCCCTTCCTGACAGTCTGACTGCACGCCATCTTTAGTTTTTTTTTTAACCACCTGTCCTATCCTGAGTTGAGTTTGATCGAGGAACGACTGCGCAGGTGTGGACGTCAACGAGTTGGACCAGTGGGAAATGCTTAAAAAGAAGACAGCTTTATAGAGCGGGTGTTAGAGGAGTGGGCGATGGAGTACAGAGTAGGAGGGTTTTAGCTTAACGGGGTTTTGGTGATAACAGGTCAAGACGAACTAAGTTACTTGTGAAGGATAGAAATAGGAAGTATGTCTGTGAGGCCAATCTGTACTGGGTGTCGGATGTGGGATGTCCAGGAGACTCCCAGCCATATCTGCACCAGATGCACGGAGCTGCAGCTCCTTAGAGACCAGATTAGGGAACTGGAGATGCAGCTCGATGACCTTCATCTGGTCAGGGAGAGTGAGGAGGTGATAGAGAGGAGCTATAGGCAGGAGGTCACACCGAGGTCACGGGAGACAGATAAGTGGGTAACAGTCAAGAGAGGGAAGGGGAAGAGTGAGGTACTAGAGAGTACCCCAGTGGCTGTACCCCTTGACAATAAGTACTCCTATTGGGTACTGTTGGGGGGTTGACCTACCTAGGGGAAACAAGTGGCCACTCCTCTGGCACAGAGTCTGGCTCTGTGGCTCAGAAGTGTAGGGAAAGGAAGAGGATAGGGGACTCTACAGTTAGGGGGGTCAGACAGATAATTCTGTGGATGCAGGAAAGAAACAGAGATGGTTGTTTGCCTCCCAGCTGCTAGGGTCTGGGATGTTTCTGATCACGCCCACAATATCTTGAAGGGGACATTGCTTTGTGGATCCTGAATTGGCTTGCCCACAGAAGGCAAAGAGTGGTTGTAGATAGGTCATATTCTGCATAGAGGTCGGTGACCAGTGGTGTGCCTTAGGGATCTGTTCTGGGACCCTCTACTCTTTGTGATTTTTATAAGTGACCTGGATGAGGAAGTGGAGGGATGGGTTAGTAAGTTTGCTGATGACACAAAGGTTGGGGGTGTTGTGGAGAGTGTGGAGGGCTGACAGAGGTTACAGCGGGACATTGATAAGATGCAAAACTAGGCTGAGAGGTGGCAAATGGAGTTTAACCCAGATAAGTGTGAGGTGGCTCATTTTGGTAGGTCAAATATGATGGCAGAATATAGTATTAATGGTAAGCCGCTTGGCAGTGTGGAAGATCAGAGGGATCTTGGGGTCTGAATTCTTAAAGCTGCTACGCAGATTGACTCTGTGGTTAAGAAGGCATACAGAGCGTTGGCCTTCATCAATCGTGGGATTGAGTTCAAGAGCCGAGAGGTAATGGTACAGCTGTATAGGACTCTGGTCAGACCCCACTTGGAGTACTGTGCTCAGTTTTGGTCAACTCACTACAGGAAGAATGTGGAAACTATAGAAAGGGTGCAGAGGAGATTTACAAAGATGTTGGCTGGATTGGGGAGCATGCCTTACAAGAATAGGTTGAGTGAACATGGCCTTTTCTCCTTAGAGTGACAGAGGATGAGAGATGACCCGATAGAGCTGTATAAGATGATGAGAGGCATTGATCATGTGGATAGTTAGAGGCTTTTTCCCAGGGCTGAAATGACTAACAGAGAGGGCACAGTTTTAAGGTGCTTGGAAGAAGGTACAGAGGAGATATCGGGGTAAGTTTTTTACACAGAGAGTGGTGAATGTGTGGAATGGGCTGCCAGTGACTGGTGACTGTTGTGGAGGCAGATACAATAGGGTCTTCTAAGAGACTCCTAGATAGGTGCATGGAGCTTTGAAAAATAGAGGGTTATTGTTAACCCTAGGTAATTTCTAAAGTAAGCACATGTTTGGCACAGCTTTGTGGGCCAAAGGGCCTGTATTGTGCTGTATGTTTTCTATGCTTCTGTGTTTCTATAAGTCCCTTCACTTTGATTCCCACCCCCGTGCCAAATTAGTTTAAACCCTCCCCAAAAGCTCTAACAAACCTGTCTGCAAGAATATTAGTCCCCCTCTGGTTCAGGGGTAACCTGCCACTTTTGAACAGGTCATACCTTCCCCAGAAGAAATCCCCATTATCCAAGAACATGAAGCCCTGCCCCCTGCAACACCTTCGCAGCCATACATTTATCTGCCAAATCATCCCAGTTCTACCATCACTGGCACGTGGCACAGACAGCAATCCAGAAATTACTGCCCTGGTGGTCCTGCTTCTCAGTCTTCTACCGAGCTCTCTAGATTCTCTTTTCAAGACCTCTTTTCTTTTCCTTCCTATGTCATTGGTACCAATATGTACCAAGACATCTGGGTGCTCCCCCTCCCTCTCCAAAATCTAATATCAAGTGGCACTTTCTCAGCAATATCATTATCAATGGCCAGCAGTGGACAGTCACTGCCTGTGGGTAACCTTTAAGTAGTTTCCTCATTAACTAAAAAAAACTGAAAGCACTTTGAGGTTATCCTAGGCACTTTGTCAAGCTCACCATTTTCCAGTAATTTTTGGAGTTGCCTTGTGAAATCTCATGTTGTTATGATAACAGTCTTTCAAGTGGCATTTAACTAGAGAATACTGCAAGCTGTGTACCTTTTGTTTCTGTTACTGCAAAACAAGGCATTTATTGGCATCTTGGAACTCCAAGTTGTTTTTGCTATAACAGGAAATGCCAGCCAAGTCAAGTCAAATTTACTGTTATTAAATTATATACAAGTATACTGTCTAATCGAATGTTTCTCTAAACCAGGGTGTAAGCACAGTAGTACACGTAACACACAATGACGTATGGAGGTAAGGATAAAATCTTCAGATCAATCATACATAATTAACAAACTGAAGTGCATAAGTAAAATATTGTAAAGTATGGAACAGATTAACAAGTGACACTTCAAATGTGATACAGCAGTGAGTTCAGAAGCCGAATGGCCTGAGAGAAGGAACTGTTCTCCATAATGACTGTTTTTATCTTTATATGTCAGAGTCCCCTGCCTGACGGTAAATATCAAAGCAGATGCTGGATGGATATGTGGGACCCTTGATAACTCTAAGGGCCCTGTGTACGCAGTGCTCCTGATCAATGTCCCTATGATTCCCGCATTCCTTTGTAAAGACTTCCGGTCCAATGCTCCCATAAGAGATGGAGATGCAGCTTGTCAGTCAAGTTAGAGCCTCACTTGCCTCAATCTCCTCAAGAAGTGGAACAGCTGCTGTGCCTTCATATTCAAGGTGATATTCGTGGACCAGCTGAGATCATCCATGGATGTGAACTCCCAGGAACTTAGTGCACTTAACCTTCTCTACAGAGGATCCGTGTATTCACAGAGGGGTATGGTTCATTGGCACCTTCCTCAAGTCCACAATGATTTCCTCAGTCTTCTCCACATTCAGACTTGGATTATTCTTCTCAAACCCACCAGCCACTCCATTTCATCAGATCATTATCGATGAGACTAAACACTGCTGTGTCATCTGCAAGTTTGATGACATGCTTTGAACAGAATCTTGCAACACAGTCGTGCGTTAGCAGTGTGAGCAGCAGTGGGCTGAGCACACAGCCCTGGGGAATCAGCATAATGGGGCTACAGACTTTGCTGCCCACTGACTGTTTGCAAATTTTTCTAGAAATGATTGCAGATGCAGTTTGAGCTGGGTAAAATCTATTATCAGTCGCACAGTACTAAAAGTTCTAGCACAGTGAGATCTAATTTCTTGCCATTTTGTCCTTGTTTGAGACTGGATTTCGTAACTCTTGTGAAATCCAAACTGAGACTTAGTTGTCACCTTGCTAACGAGTGTTGGTCGATACCATTCATCAGTCCTGATGGCTGAGGGTGCACGAGTGAGGCAATAATTGGCTGGATTGTATTGTACTTCCTTGAGTAGGGCAAATTACCACACTTGAAGATGAAACGCTTTTCTAGAACTTTCATTTGGATTCTTTTTGTTGAGTATTGAGTGCTGCATTGTGTTGTGTTCTCAGGTATTTCCTTGCATCGTAATGCTTGAGTATCATGCACAAAATGCTGAATCAACTCTGCAAATCAGACATCACAGAAATAGTCAACGTTTTGAGTTGAGACCATCTATTAGGAGTCACAAGACACTAACCCTAACCATAATCCGTATGTTTCTGAAATGTGTGAGGAAACTAGAACACCAGGAAAAGCCCCACATACTCAGGGAGAACATACAAACTACTTACAGACAACAGTGGGATTCGAACCCTGATCACTGGCACTGCAAAGCATTACACTAACTGATCTGCTGCGGGGGCTGCATAGCATTTCATTAGGTAGGACTTGCCCTTTTAGATGACAGTGATAAATAAAATTTGGAATGACCTTTCCAACAGTCACATGGCAAGCATATAATTATTGAGTTCTGAAATTTTGTGGGTGGAAAAATCTTAAATATATAGTGCCCTTTAGTTTACAGTTGCAGTGTTTGCCCTTTAGCAAGCTGTATTAAATGGCAGAACTGCATCATTGTAAATATTTATAGATTATTGCATCCAGAATGAAGTTATGCATGGGAAAAGAGAGAAGCAGAGCTAAAATCAGTTAATTAGTCAAGTAGCAAAAACATTTCTTTTCTTTTCTATTATAGATTTGGTCTTCCTTGTGGTGATATGTAGAACGTGATTGCAGAGAGTACTGAGCATGCGCAGAAATGATAGAAAGATCTGGAAGCATGGTGCTGTAAGACGTGTGGTTGTTGCCGTCAAATTGAAGTTCTATTCTGCCAGAATATGGTTCTTTATTAGAAACCTACGGTATGTATTAATATAAAGAACACAACATGGTGTCCGAAATTGGTCTGGAAGAATAATACGTTACCTTACATGGGAGAATCAAAGATAATCAGAAAGAGTTTGAACTGTTTTGGTGTGCTAAAAGTTTTACAAATGGAAGGGCTGCAACCTCCACCGACACTTTAATTGTCTGGGAACGTAGCTGAGAACTGGAGAAATTTTAAACAATGTTTTGAAATTTATTTATTGGCAATCAGAGCAGATAAAAACTTGAAAAAAACAAAAACTGTGCTTCTACTCCATGTAATAGGTGGAGACGCATTTGAGGTATATAACCATTTTACTTTTGAAAATGGAGATAATTTAAATACAAAATGGATAATGGACAAATTTGAAGCATTTTGTTATACCGAAGCACAATGTGATGTATGAGCGATATATACTTTTTACATGTAAGCAGAGATCTGGTGAAACTATTGATCAATATGTTACTAATTTGAGACACAGGAGTAAAACATAAAAGGTTGGAGAAATGACAGACCCTCTCATTATAGACAGAATTGTTAGTGGAATTCTGGATAAGGGTCTGAGAGAAAGACTGTTAAGGGAATAAGATCTAGACTTGGAAAAAGCTTTGGTTCTCAGCAAAGCTTCGGAAACCGTGACGTCGCAGGCTACAGAACGTTTTATTGAGAACTGCAAGGTAGATGCTATGAGAAAGCATGAACATATTAGAAAAATAATAAAACAACAACAAAACCCACAGAGAGCAAGACGTCATCCGAGAGAAAAAAACTATGTGATCACTGTGGGTGGCAGCATCAACCAAAACAATGTCCAGCGTATCAGAAAATATGCAACAACTGTGGTAAGAATAATTACTTTTCACGCTGTTGCAGAAGTAGAAAGAAAATAAAACAAGTAAATGCAGTGCTTGAAAATGAACCTGAGGAGTGTTATATAGATGTGCTTTGTGAAAACAAACAAAGTAAGAATGACTGAATGACTGAACTATTCCATTGCAAGTGAACCAAAACATTATTCTGTTTAAATTGGATACTGGAGCACAAGTAAATGTTCTTGAAGAATCTGAGTTTAATGCATTAAAGCCAAGCCCAAAGTTATACAAGACAAATATAAAAGTGACTGGGTATTCATGTGCAGACATTCCAGTTAAAGGAACGTGTGGCAAAAGTATCACACAAAAATATTGTGCACACGCTGTCATTTGTGGTGGTGCCAAGGAATGTCCAGTCAATACTGGGTTTATCTGCCTGTGAGAGACTGAATTTGGTGAAAAAGGTATTAGTCCTGGACAGTAACACAGAGTCAGAATACAGTAACTTGATGAAAGAGTATGAGGACTTGTTCAAAGGGCTTGGTTGTCTTCCAGGAGAACACAATACCTCCCGTGGTACATCCATGTAGAAAAGTACCTTTTGCATCACGTCATCGACTGAAAGCAGAGCTTGACAGAACGGAATGGCTAGAAGTCATACAGAAAGCTCCCAGACCAATCTCCAAACAGAAGAAGGAGCAGTGTTAAGAAGAAATTGCAAAGACCTCAAGAAAGAGCCAACTTCAGAGTTTCAGTTAACTGATGCAGACCAGACAAAACATAGAAATAACAATGAAACTCAAGAACTGTGTGAACCACTTAGAAGGTCCACCCATGTTCGTAAACCCCAGAGAGACTGATAGAGACATGTTAAATTATGCATTTGCTCTGGTCAATGTTGCTAATTGTTTTTCTTTTTAAGGAAATGAAGATGTGGTGATATGACGTGTAAGAACATGATTAGGGAGAGTTCTGAGTATGC
Source organism: Hypanus sabinus (assembly GCF_030144855.1). Lineage (NCBI taxonomy): Eukaryota > Metazoa > Chordata > Chondrichthyes > Myliobatiformes > Dasyatidae > Hypanus > Hypanus sabinus. Next base: position 4,629,779 of record NC_082732.1, on the reverse strand, counting down.
ACAGAAATGATAGAAAGATCTGGAAGCATGTAAGACACATGTGGTTGTTGCTGTTAAATAAAATTTCTATTCTTCCAGAATATGGTTCTTTATTAGAAACCCATGGTACGTATTAATATAAAGAACTCAACATGGTGTCAGAAGTTGGTCTGGAAGAGTAATACATTACTTAACATGGGAGAATTGAAGATAATCGAAAAGTGTTCGAACTGTTTTGGTGTGCTTTGTGTGGTTGGATTTAGCCAATGCCTATGGTACAGTGCCACACAAAATCATTGAGACAGCACTGAAACATTACCATATCCCAGAGAAGGTCACCAAGATCCTGGCAGGCTATTTCGAGGGGATTCACCTAAGGTTCCGTGTGCAGGACTACATAACATCATGGCAGCAAGTAGAGAAGGACATTGTGACTGGCTGTACTATACCCATAGATCTCTTCATCATGGCCATGATCTACTTATAGAGGCTGGGAAAAGAGAGACCAGAGGACCAAAGTCAAGCACGAATATCAGACAGCCACCAAGCAGAGGATTTGTGGATGACCTTACAATTACAACCACAACATTTATCCAAGCCGGATAGGTTCTCCAGGCAATGGACGAGACAGGGCAAAAATGAAATTTGAACCTGCCAAATCAAGGTGTTTGGTGATAAAGAAAGGCCCAATTACCCAGAAGTTCACCTTGAAGATCCAGGATGAAGAAATCTCATCTATCATAGGAAACCCCATCAGGTGTCTAGGGAAATTGTATGATGACAGTCTGAAGGATGTCAACAACAGCAGATGCCTAGAACAACAAACAACAGAAAGGCTGGTAAAGATTGACAAATCAGGCTTACCAGGAAGGTTCAAGGCATGGATCTTCCGACATGAGCTCCTACCCAGACTAATGTGGCCAGTGATGCTGTATGACATCGCCCTGTCAATGATCGAGGGTCTGGAGAGGAGGATTAACCGGTATCTGAGAAGGTGGTTAGGTGTACAGCAGTGCTTCTCTTCAACAGTGCTCTACAGCAAGTCAGCCAAACTCCAGTTGCCCCTCTCTTTAGTTGTAGAGAAATTTAAGGTAGGGAATGCATGCCTCATCATAACCCTCAAAGACTCCAAGGGTGACAAGGTTAGTGAAGCAGGAGTCAAGATACAGACAGGGAGAAAATGGAAATATGATGTTGTAGCTATTAGTGAAACATACTTGCAGGAGGGGTGTGATTGGCAACTACATATTCTTGGATTTTGTTGCCTCAGGTGTGATAGAATCGGAGGGGCAAGAGGGGGAGCTGTTGCATTGCTTGCCAGAGAAAATATTACAGCAATGCTCTGGCAGGATAGATTAGGGGGCTCATCTAAGGAGACTATTTGGGTGGAATTGAGAAATAGGAAAGGTGTAATATCACTTATAGGTGTGTATTATAGACCACCTAATGGGGAGCGAGAATTGGAGGAGCAAATTTGTAAGGAGATAGCAGATATTTGTATTAAGCACAAGGTTGTGATTATGGGAGATTTTAATTTTCCACACATAGACTGGGAAGCCCATCTGTAAAAGGGCTGGATGGTTTGGAGTTTGTAAAATGTGTGCAGGATAGTTTTTTGAAGCAATACATAGAGGTACCAACTAGAGAAGGGGCAGTGTTGGATCTCCTGTTAGGGAATGAGATAGGTCAGGCGACGGAGGTGTGTGTTGGGGAGCACTTCGGGTCCAGTGATCACAATGCCATTAGTTTCAATATAATTATGGAGAAGGATAGGACTGGACCCAGGGTTGAGATTTTTGATTGGAGAAAGGTTAACTTTGAAGAGATGTGAAAGGATTTAGAAGGAGAATTGGGACAATATGTGTTATGGGAAGGATGTAATAGAGACATGTGGTCATTTAAAGGTGAAATTTTGAGGGTACAGCATCTTTATGTTCCTGTTAGGTTGAAAGGAAAGGTTAAAAGTTTGAGAGAGCCATGGTTTTCACGAGATATTGGAAACTTGGTTCAGAAAAAGAGAGATATCTGCAATAAATATAGGCAGCATGGAGTAAATGAGGTGCTTGAGGAATATAAAGAATGTAAGAAGAATCTTAAGAAAGAAAAGCTAAAAGGAAATACAAGGTTGCTTTGGCAAGTAAGGTGAAAATAAACCCGAAGGGTTTCTACAGTTAAATTAGTCCCTTAGAGAATCAGAGTGGACAGCTATGTGTGGAGCTGAAAGAGATGGGGGAAATTTTGAACAATTTCTTTTCTTCAGTATTCCCTAAGGAGAAGGATATTGAACTGAAGGGAATCAAGTAGGGAAGTTACGAAAACTATGAGGATTAAAGAGGAGGAAGTACTGGCGCTTTTAAGGAATATAAAAGTGGATAAATCTCCAGATCCCGGCAGGATATTCCCTAGGACCTTGAAGGAGGTTAGTGTAGAAATAGCAGGGGCTCTGACAGATGGGATGGTAAATTGGATTATTAAGTATGCAGATGATACTAAGGTAGGTGATGTTGTGGATAATGGAGTAGGCTTTCAAAGTTTGCAGAGCTACTTAGGCCAGTTAGAAGAATGGGCTGAACGATGGCAGATGGAGCTTAATGCTGATAAGTGTGAGGTGCTACATTTTGGTAGGAATAATCCAATTAGGACATACATGGTAAATGGTAGGGCATTGAAGAATGCAGTAGAACAGAGTGATCTAGGAATAATGGTGCATAGTTCCCAGATGGTGGAATCTCATGTAGATAGAGTGGTGAAGAAAGCTTTTGGTATGTTGGCCTTTATAAATCACAGCATTGAATATAGGAGTTAGTATGTAATGTTAAAATTGTACAAGGCATTGGTAAGGTCAAATTTGGAGTATTGTGTACAGTTCTGGTCACCGAATTATAGGAAAGATGTCAACAAAACAGAGAGAGTACAGAGAAGATTTACTAGAATGTTACCTGGGTTTCAGCACCTAAGTTACAGTGAAAGATTGAACAAGTTAGGTCTTTATTCTTTGGAGCATAGGAGGTTGGGGGGGGGACTTGATTGAGGTATTTAAAATTATGAGGGGGATAGATAGAATTGATGTGGATAGGCTTTTTCCATTGAGAGTAGGGGAGATTCAAACAAGAGGACATGAGTTGAGAGTTAGGGGGCAAAAGTTTAGGGGTAACATGAGGGGGAATTTCTTTACTCAGAGAGTGATAGCTGTGTGGAACGAGCTTCCTGAAGAAGTGGTAGAGGCAGGTTCAATATTGTCATTTGAAGTAAAATTGGATAGGTATACGGACAGGTAGATGTAAGGACAGGGCTTAGAGGGATTTGGCCTGAACCCAGGAAATTGGGACTAGCAGGGTGAGCACTGTGGTTAGCATGGACTGGTTGGGCTGAAGGGCTAAATCTGTGCAGTATTAGTCTATGGATCAGTAAGTGCCTGGATTAAATTTGAACTCACAGACTTTAGACATGGAGATAGGTTTATTCCTATTAAGCCATGGCTGACACCTAGCTTGTTATGCTTCTTACTTACTCTGACCTAATTATCATATCTCCGATGGTTCATTATTTTCAGTTTGGTTGCCAAGCTATTTCATCCATTTGGAGGCTGTCCAATTTTTCAGTCAAACTGTTTCTTTTGATGTGGTGATGATATGAATGTTTAACAGATATTTGCTATAAACCTATTTTTTATCAGGAAAGACTAAATCTATGATGGAAAAGAAAATAAATGTTATTGATACTAAACTAATTTTATCTCGGTTCCTCTCTCATTTCCTCTTGCACTTCCTCAGCAGAATCCACTGATTCATAAACACTAACAATGATGTAGCTCTGCCATTTAATGCAGCTTGCTAAAAGTCAAACATTGTAGCTCTAAAGTATACTATTGAAAAGATCATTACAAATTTTGTTTGGAATGGTAGGCAGCCCAGCAAGACATGAGTTCACGTAAAGCTTTACAGAGCCGGCAATCAGTGATCAGGGTTCAATTCCCACTGATGTCTGTATGTAGTTTGTATGTTCTCCCTATGAAATGTAGGTTTTCTCCTAGTACTCTACCATCCTTTCACATTTTAGAGATATATTTGTTAGGGTTGGGGGTTAGTAAGTAGTCAGTCCTGATGAATGGTTTCAACTGTGAACGTTGATTATTTCTGTCCAGTGATACTGCCTGATTGGCAGAGTTGATTCAGCATTTTGTGCATGATTCTCAAGCATTACAATGGAAGGAAATACCTGAGAACACAACACAATGCAGCACTCAACACTGGACAAAAAGAATCCAAATAGAAGTTCTAAAAAAGCATTTCATCTTCAAGTGTGGCAATTTGCCCAACTGCGCACTACTCAAGAAAGCACAATACAATCCAGCCAATTATTGCCTCACTCACGCAGTCTTGGCCATCAGGACTGATGATAGGTATTGACCAACACTCGTTAGCAAGGTGACAACTAAGGCTCAGTTTGAATTTCACAAGTATGATTGAAATCATGAATTTACAGTTCAGGCTCAAACAAAGACAAAATGGCAAGAAATTAGACCTCACTGTGCAAGAACTTTTAGTACTGTGCAACTGATAATAGATCTTACCCAGATCAAATTGCATCTACAATCATTTCTAGAAAAAAAATTCAAAATTGGATGTTCCGGTTGGTAAATCTGGTATTTTACATGCAAATCTAATTACTGATGTTCCTGGATGTAAAAAGAATGCCTTGTTTTACAATGCAAGAGATACAGCTCACAGTATTCTCCAGTTAAATGCCACTAGAACGTCTGTTCTCCTGACAACATGAGATTTCACAAGGCAACTCCAAAACTTACTGGAAAATGGTTAGCTTTCCAAAATGCCCAGGGTGTACTCAGTGCTGGTTGTTTATTTAGTTAATGAGGAAGCTGTTTAATGGTTTCCCATAGGCAGTGAATTTTCAATATGGGGCATTGATAATGTTATTGGTGCCACTTGATTTGTTTGGCTGTTCCAGTACTCTGCAGTCTCCGAGAGGATTCTGGGAGGGAGCGTGCACGCACCTCGTAGTGGGCAGGCTGCAAGATGGTGTGCAAGCCAATGTTTGGCTCCATTTCTCTGATTAAAACTCACATCGTTTGCTGATGAAAGCAATGATGGAGATTGAAGCATCAAAGTAAGTGCAGCGGATGAGATGGATCAGCTGTCCACATCCTGGTGGATCATGGTGGCAAATGTTTTAGCAGAACCAGAATCAGATTTATTATCACTGACATATGTTGTGAAACTTGTTACCTTGTGGCAACAGTACAGCGTAAGACACAAAATAAATTCTATATGCTCTAAAATCAATAAATAAATAGTGCTAAAGAGGAACAGCAAAGTAGTGTTCACGGACCATTCCAAAATCTGATGGCAGAGAGGAAGAAACTGTTCATGATACGTTCATGTCAGGTTCCTGTATCTCCTCCCAGGTGATAATAATGAGAAGAGGGTATATGATAAAACCTAGCATTATTCAGGAAGGGAATGCTTTAGGAACCACCTCCTCCTGTCGGCTGTTTATTTGTCCTTCTCTGATGTAGACTGTGTGTTGCGTACAGGGCAGTAGTGGAAGGCCTTGTGAGAGGGAGACAAGTAATGCTGCAGTTCCCAGGAGATAAGTTAGATAATGGCACCCCATTTCTTCCCTGGATGACTGCAGGAGTGTCCTGCCCTAGCAGGAGGCTATGCCAAGAAGGGAGGTCATCCCAAATCTCTCCCCCTGGCATCAACACCCAAGTCAATAATGCTCTTGTTCGAGAGGTGTCTCAGTAAGTGAGCTTGCTTCTGCTTCTGCAGGCTAAAAGCTTCCACCTCTGTTTTACTGCTTCACTGCGAAGTCTCTTTGAGGTATGCCTGTCCATCTTATCTTCATTGGAAGTTCTGTGTGAACTTCTCTCATTGCTTCCCCTCAGTGATCTTTGCTGCTCTCTGATTCTTTGACCACACGTTCACCCAGTCAAGCCGTGTCTCCTTCCTGGGCCAATTGGCTTTCAACTGCATTTGCAGACCTCCCAGCGAGGATCCCAGGTTCCTTCATTTGAATGACTTTCTCTCGCCAATGTCCTCTCTGGATTCTATGCGCCATCTTCACCACCATGCGACGATATCTGCAAACACTGTCCCATTCTCTACCACAGCTCCGAGCCAAACTTTCACTGCCTGCCGTAGACCCTTTCGACACTTCAACCTCCACTGAATCCATGCCTTCAACCGCCAATTCTTCTTCTTCCTCGTGTGTGCGCCTCCAGACCCAGCAACCGATGATCCCTGCTGCCTCCAACTCGTAACTCGACCTTGGCCTCCCATAGGCTGCTGACTCCGCTGCCTTCAGCTGAGACTCAGATCCAGTCATCAACCGCCTCCAGACCATGGACATCGATGCCTCCAAGTCCGGTTCCAAACTTAGCCCTACACAACCATGAACCTTGCTGCCACCAACCCTCTCTTCAACTCTGTAGCTCTGTCTACAACTGGATCCTCGACTTCCCAACTAAAAGACCACAATCTGTATAGATTGGAAATAACATCTCCAACACTGACAATTAACACTGGCCCATCTCAAGGATGTGTGACTGTGTGCCTGAGCATAGCCCAAACAGCGTCTATAAATTTGCTGACCATACATCCATTGTTGGCAGAATTTCAGATGGTGACAAAAAGGCATACCACGTAGCTGAATGCGTTGCAGCAACAACCTTGCACTCAACGTCAGCAAGACCAAAGAGCTGATGATGGACTTCAGGAATGGCAAGATGAGGGAGCACAAACCCATCCTCATAGAGGGATCGGAGGTGGAGAGAGTGAGAAATTTCAAGTTCCTGGGTGCCATTTATCTCTGAGGACTTAAGCTGGATGCATCATTTTGATGCAGCTATAAAGAAAGTGAGATAGTGGCTATATTTCATTAGGAGTTTGAGGAGATTTGGTTTGTCAACAAAAACACTCAAACACTTCTACAAATGTACTGTGGACAGCATTCTGACTGGCTGCATCATCATGGTATTGGGGGGAGGGGGTTGTTGGTGGTTTCTGAACAAGACTGAAATTAGTTGCAAAAACTTGTAGAATTAGTCAGCTCCATCATGGTTACCAAGATATCTTGAAGAAGCAGTGTCTTAGGAAGGCGGTGCCCATCATTAAGGATTCCCATCATCCAGGGTGTGTCCTTTTCTCATTGTTACCATCAGGAAGGAGGTACAGGAGCCTGAAGGCACACACTCAGTGATTCAGGAACAGCCTCTTCCCCTCCATCATCCAATTTCTAAATGGATATTGAACCCAAGAATACTACCTCACTACTGTTTTTAGTTGTTATTTCGCACTACTTATTTTAACTTAGTTACTTAATAGACGTTGATATACTTAATGTAACTCAGTTTTTTCCTCTATATTTATTTACCATGTATTTTATTGTACTGTTACCGTAATGTTAACAATTCCCATTCAGATTTCACCTTTCACCCTTAACCTATGACCTTTAGTTTTAATTTCACCCAACATCAGTGAAAAAAGCCTGCTTGCAATAATTCTATCTAACCTCCTCATAATTATGTATACCTCTTTCTCCTATAATCCAGAGAATAAAGTCCTAAATTATTCCACTTTTTCCCTACAATTCAATTCCTTAAGTCCTGACAACATCCTTGTAAATTTTTGCTGTACTCTTTTAAATTTATTAATATATTTCCTGTAGATCAGTGACTAGAATTGCACACAATACTCCAAATTCGGCCTCAGCAACATCTTGTACAACTTCAATGAAACATACAACTTCTGTACTCAGTGACCTATTCTTGAAGGCCATTGTCCTAAAATTCTCATTACTACTCTACCTGTTTTGCCATTTTCAAGAAATATTTGATCTGTATTGCCAGGTGCCTTTGTTCTCGTAGCCCGATCTTTCACAGTGCAGGTCTTACCCTGGTTTGTCCTGTAATGTGCAACACTTCACACTTGCCTGCATTAAATTCCATCTGCCATTTTTTCATCCCCTTTTAACCAGCTGATCCAGATCATGCTGTACGCTTTGGTCATCTTCCTTACTGTGCACTATGCCTCCAGACTTGGTGACATCTACAAATTCATTTCGGCTCTAGGTGGCTCTGGATAGAGGTGGTACCTTTGATGTCTGGCATGCTGCTCCCTACCAGACAGGGTGGGCAGGCATCACTGGTCCTCATCCATCTCCTAAATCTCTCACGTGTTGGCTCCAAGTGCTATACCCCAGTAAACTGTTTCAGCTGGCGGGCTAAACCACATAAGGGGCTGATGTTAACACAGCACCACTGGGCAAATGACTTCCATGATGAAGTCACCGGCTGGGGAGAAAAGGCTCTTAGATGAACTATAACGGCGACGTTTTCACGACCAAGGCGAGCCACCTAGTTGGAGAAAATCGGCTGTGGTCAAACCTGGAGAGGGATGGGCAATGCCAGATTTCAGATGCCCAAGACACGCTGCATGATGAGCACACCAAAAAGCAACTTCACACCAGATCGGTTGCAGCCCGTGTTACCAATGACCGCGCTATCCGTCTCACACCAGAGCAGACATGATGATTCAATACAGAAGCTCTGTGGTAGAGAGAACATCCATGGCAGAGGGAACATCACAGTCGCCACCTGGAATGTAAGAACGTTGAACCAAGCAGGGAGAATTAAGGAACTCATGCATGAGATGGAAAGATACAACTGGCGCCTTCTTGGGCTCTATGAAGCCAGATGGAAGAATGCTGGAGAAGAGTATACTGAGGAAGGACATGTACTCTGTTATAGCAGAGAAGAGAATGGACAGGAAAATGGGGTAGGGTTCCTAGTCAACAAATCCATCAAGAACACTGTCCTCGGATGCCAATTAGTGTCAAGCAGGCTCATGACCATCCGCCTGCGAGTAAAGCCATTCAACATCACAGTGGAACAACAACAGACTCTGACAATGAACGCATTGAAGAATTCTATAAGAAACTACAAGATGTCATTGACAAGGTGAACAAAAAAGATATTTTGATCGTTCAGGGTGACCAGAATGCCAAGGTGGGCAGAGATGCACAGGATGATTGGGGGGACTTCATCGGCCTCTCATGCAATGACACCTCCAAAGAGAAGGGACTACTTCTGCTGGAATTTGCCAGTTATAACAACATGGTGCTGTTGAACACACTTGGAGAGCACAAAGCATCCCGAAAATGGACCTGGCATACCCTCAGTGGTCAACATCACCAGATTGACTACATCCTGGTGCAACGACGGCACAAATCCGGTGTGAACAGACCAAAGACCAGAACATTCCCAGGAGCAGATGTGGGCAGTGACCATGACCTTGTCATGATGAACATCAGAGTGGGCTTGAGGAGAATCAACAAGCCAAAAAACAGCCAGCTGAGATTTGACCTTGAAAAACTGAAAGAATCTGCCATCTCTGAAGAATTTCAGGCAGCAATTGAGGGAAGTTTGCACCAATACTCCTCCTTGATGAAGACCTGGAGACCACCACAAATAGCTTTAACACAGTGATGACGGAAACAACAAGCAAGGTTCTGGGGAAAAGCCGTCGCAAGTCTAAACCATGCGTCACTAACAAGATAATGGACATGTGTGACACAAGAAGGAAGTTAAAGAAAGATAAAAAAACACAGCAGAGGGAAGAACAGAATACAGGGAAATCAACAAGGAAATCAGGAGGGAAATAAAAGAAGCAAAGCAAGGATGGATAGCTGAACAATGTGCAGACATTGAAGACAGCCTCTCCAACAACAACACAAAGAAGGCATTCCGACTGGTGAAAGACCTTACCAAAGAAAAACAAGCCAAAGTGAACACCATCCAAGACAAAAATGGCAAAAGTCTCACAGAAGAAAAGGAAATAATGGAAAGGTGGACAGAATACTGTTCAGAACTATACAACTACCAGAGCAAAGGGGATCCAAGCATGCTGAACGTACAGGAATCTTCCAATGAGGATGACTATCCAATCATGCGTGAAGCAGTTGAAGCCACAATACGATCACTGAAGTGCGGGAAGTCAGCAGGAATTGACAATGTCCCTGCTGAACTGCTGAAGCATGGAGGAGGGACCATGATGGACATGCTTACCACCATCTGCCATAAGATCTGACAGACAGGTGAATGGCCGACACCTTGGTCTCAGTCACTGATCAATCTGCTTCCCAAGAAAGGCGATCTCCAACGTCGCCAGAATTACCATACCATCAGTCTGATCAGCAAGGTAATGCTCAGAATCATCCTGAACAGACTGAGACCTCAGGCAGAAGACATCATTGTCGAGGAACAAGCCGGCTTCCTTAAGGCCAGAAGCACCACTGAGCAGATTTTCACCCTCCACACCCTCTGTGAGAAACACCTTCAGCACCAGGGAGAGTTCTACCACGTCTTCATAGACTTCAAGAAGGTGCTTGACAGAGTCTGGCATGATGCCTTATGGGACACTATGAAGAAATTCAACATGGGGCAGAAGCTGATTCATACAATCCATCAGCTTTACACCAAGGCAACCAGTGCAGTACTTGCTCAGGTCATCATTGGGGAGTGGTTCCATACCTCTGTAGGAGACCGTCAGGGCTGCCTCCTCTACCCCACTCTCTTCAACGTTTTCCTGGAATGGATCATGAGTGATGCCCTTAAAGATCACATGGACACAGTCAGCATTGGAGGGAGGAACATCACAAACCTAAGATTTGCTGACGACATTGATGGTCTTGCAGGAAAAGAGGATGAACTGGCCAACCTGGTCAACAATTTTGACAGACCCTCCACAAAGTTTGGAATGGAAGTAAGTGCCGAGAAAACCAAGCTCATGGCAAATGCCAACAGTGCCATCACAACAGACATATCAGTTCATGGTCAGAAACTTGAGACAATGCAGCAGTTCAAATACGTGGGGGCAATCATCAGTGATGAAAGATCAATACCAGAAGTCCTGGCAAGAACCACACAGACAATGACTGCACTATCCAAACTCAAGACAATATGGAGGGCAGCAACATCACCATGAAGTACAAGATCAGACTACTGCGTGCATTGGTATTCTCCATCTTCCTGTACGTATGCGAGACATGGACCCTCACAGCAGAGCTACAGAGGAAGATACAGGCATTGGAAATGAGATGCTATCACAACATCTTGGGCATCTCATACTTGGACCACATCACAAACGAACAGGTCCGCAAGACCATTCAGCACCACGTTAGCCCTCATGAAGACCTTCTCACAACGGAGAAGAAAAGAAAGCTGAGATGATACGGCCACGTAACAAGATCCAGTGGCCTTGCAAAGACTGTTCTACAAGGAACTGTGGAGGGGAAAAGAAGGAGAGGTGGACAGAGGAAAAGATGGATGGACAACATTAAAGAATGGACAGGGAAAACACTTACGGTGACCCAGGCACTGGCATACAACCGCGACAGATGAGACAGACTGGTGCAAAGCTTGTCAGGACGGCGCCCTGATGGCTCCACCAGGAGTGAAGGGTGCAAGGCAAGGCACGAATTCGTTGATCCAGTTTATCATTCATAAAACAGCAACAGAGCCAGCACTGATCCCTGTAGCACACCACTAGTGACAAACCTCCAGTCAGAAAGACAACATCAATGAGCAATCTCTGGCTTCTTCCACTCAGTCAATATTGGATCCAAATGACTACGTTTAATTTGAGGATCCTAATGGCTGCGTGAATGCCAAATGGCCCATGTGGGACTTTGTCAAAAGTCTTGCTTAAGTCCATGTAGACAATTCCCACCACTTTTCATTCAGTACCTTCTTGGTAACCTTGAAAATCTATACTATTGGTTAGACATAACCTACAAGACACAAACCATGTTGACCATCACCAATCAGGAATGCCTATTCAAATACTTACATATACGAAAAATAGAGGGCTATGTGGTAGGGAAGTTCTAGGTAGTTTCTAGAGTAAGTTACATGGTTGGCGCAACATTGTGGGCCGAAGTGCTGGTAATGTGCTGTAGAATTCTATGTTCTATACAATCCCTTAGAATACTTCCCAAAGATTTACCCACTACTGATTTTAGTCTCCCTGCTTATTCTTGGAGCCTTTCTTAAAATTTTGTCCCTTGCTATTCTTTTGCTCTTAATATACCCTATTGCTATGTAGGATTTCTCTTTCACATTGTCAGAGCAATGTCATGTCCTTTTTTACCACTTCTGATTTCTCTCTTAATAGTTCTCCATTTCTTATACTAAAGCGCTTCACTTGGGCTTTTTAGTCTTGCCTTTTTTTTTGTAATTTATTTTTTTATTGATGTTCATCAAACAAACATTTCCATAAGATGTATTTCAGACATTGTACATATATATCATATAATCATATATATCCCAAATCTTCACAAAGTATTTATCTAAGGTATACACTTATAGAAAAGAGTAGAAAGAAAAAACAAGCAAAAGGAAAGACCAATGTACAAGTAGGGAGTGATCTTTTTTTTACAACAGATTCATTGATTTGTGAGAATAAAATCAGGCCTATGAGGCATTATGTAGTTAAACCATTTTTCCCAGTATGAATCAAATTGTTCCAGCTTATGATTAACAGATGCTGTTATCTTCTCCATTTTGTAAATGTCCATTGTAATTTCCATCCACGCATTTAAAGTTGGGCTCTCCTGTGATAACCATTTCCTAGTCTTTTTACCAGCCACCAACAGTATATTCATTATTTATCTCTTTTCAACCATTCTTGAGGTATATATCCAAAATATATGGTCTTACTCTCTAAGGGTATTTCACATTTAAAGATGTCTTGTAGGGCATTGTGTATCCCCCTCCAATAGTTTTTGATAACAGGGCAGTCCCAAAAAATATGATAATGATATGCTTTTTGATTTCCACAATTTCTCCAGCAAACAGGGAGGTTACTATCATAATGGGATTTCTGAGAGGGTGTAATAAAATATCTTATCAAATTTTTCCATCCAAACTCCCTCTATTTCTGTGAACTGGTACACTTCCATTGATACCTCCATATTATTGTCCATTCTTCTTCAAATATAATTATCCCTCCTTCCTTCTCCCATTTTGTTTTAATGTATGAAGTGGAAAGTGTTTTAAGATTTGACAACCACTTATACATGCTTGAAATGATTCTACTACCGTTATCTGAATTATATGCTTTTCTAAATAGCTCTATCAAGCATGTACTTGCCTTGGTTACATTTTTAAGCGTCTTATTAACATATCGTTGCATCTGTAAATACCGATTAAAATTTTGTTTTTCTAACAATTGTTTCTCTTTAAGCATTGCAAAACTGAACAGTGTTCCTTCTTTCATTATGTTGCAAAGAACTGTTATTCCTTTAGCTGTCCAGTCCTTAAATCTAGCATCCAATTTATTTGGTGTAAAATCAGAGTCATATGCACACCATTTAAGAATTGCAATATCTCCTTCTAGATTATATTCTTTTATAGTAGTTTTCCATATTTTAAGAGTCAATTTCACCCATGGGTTATCAATAGTATAGGTTGTTATCAGCCAAAATTGCTTGTATGGGGATGGGATGTACCCGCTCCTCAATGTTTTTCCATTGAGCATCATATGATGGGTTGCACCAACATATCACAGCTCTCAACTGTGCTGCAAAATAATAATCTCTAATAGAAGGTAGGCCCCATCTCCCCTTTTCCTTTGCTAATTGCAAAGTTTTGAGACGAACTCTAGGCCTTTCACCAGGCCAAATATACCTTGATAACATCTTGTTCCATTCATTGAATTGATTTTGATTAATCTCTATTGGTAGGGACTGAAAGAGATATAACAGTCTAGGCAGTATATTCATTTTAATAGACTCAATCCTTGAACTGACACTGAGAAAAGGAATCAGATTCCATCTTGCCATATCTTCCTTAATTTTTTTATATTAAGGCTGATAATTACATTCTGATAATTTTGCCAAATCTTTTGGCATAATGATGCCCAAATATTTGAAAGGCTCGTGCCTTTTATTCTAATAGGAACATACAGATTTTGTACTCTCAGTATTTCAGTTTTGGAAACCTTCCGATATCTTTGTCGGAAAACAATCTGTCCCAATCCACACCTGCTGGTTCCTTTCTGACGCCATTAAAATTGTCTTTATTTCGATTCAAATTTCAAAATTTCCAAGTACATTTATTAGTGAAGCATATATACATTGGATAACCTTGAGATTTGTCTCCTAACGAGCAGCCACAAAATAAAGAAATCCAAAAGAATCCATTAAAAACACTATTAAACACCCAAAATGCAGAGAAGAAAAAAAATCATGCAAACAATAAATGCGAGCAAATAGCGTTCTGAACTGAAATCCACAGAGAGTCTGTCTCTAGACCCTTAGTTCAGTGCAGAGTGGAGCAGCGAGCTGAACTGGCCAGTTCTTCCTTTCGGGTCCTGACATCTTGACCTTTTCAATCTGGCCCGGTGCCTAAAGCCTTGTCTAAACATCGGGTTCAGTTGCCACAATGCACTCTGGGGCCAGGACCCTGCTGCCTCAATTTGGCCTGTATCCAAAATTTCTGATTCGGCACAGCGCTTAAATCGATTGATCTTCAGGTCCTCTTCACTCTGGATGACGGGCCTGCTGTTTTGCCTCACCTCGGTTTTGCCAAGTGAAATTGCCTCCAAGTCCAAGCAGGTTAGAAACTATTGTTTGCGATGATCATTTAACAGAAAAGGAGTGATTAACAAAGTATTCAGTTGTTTTTCTTGTTTCATTGGCCCCCAGCCAGAAGGTTTCTGAGATTCACCAGCACCATCTTAAACCAGACTAACAATTTATATTCCAATGCAAGAGCCAGTCCTATCCTTCCCCATAATAAACTTGAAACCAATGTATTTTGATAATTAGATCCAAAGTGCACCATTCGAAATGTACTTCTGTCACCTGTTTTGTCTTGTTCCCAAAGAGGAGCTCCTGTATCAAACTCTCTGTTTTGTTGGGACCACTATATATTAATCAGGGAAACTTCCCTAAACACATTTGACAAACCCTATCTCATCCAGTTCTTTTACAGAATGGGAGTCCTAGCCAATATGTTGGAAGTTCAAATCACCTTCTATCAAACCTTATATTTTGTGCAACTGATTGCTCCCTCTAAAACAAATTTGTTCTAAATCCATTGATGAGTAGGAGGTCCATAATGTAGACCTGATTATAGCTAGTCTTTATCTTTTTCATTTCCCACTTCTATTCATATTGCCTCTCTGAGCACTGCCGTGACATTTTCCCTGATGACTAATGCCACCCCTCAACCTTTAATATCTCCGTCTCTATCATGTCTGAAAAAACCCAACCCTGGAATATTAGCTGCCATTCCGCAACTAAGCCTTGCTAGTGGCTATAACATCATAATTCCTACACTGATCCATGCTCTAACTTCATTTGCCTGACCTACAATACTTGCATTGAAAAAGACTGCATGTACTGGATATCTGAAGTGAAATGAAGAGATGTTAGAGCTGCATGTTTTCACTGTTCACAGAGTGGAAGTCTTTGTCAAGTGGTAGTTGGAATGTGGGGGGGGGGGGGGGAGGTGTGATCGTCCTCGATGTTCCCATTGCAGCACTGGTCATTAAAAAGCAGAAATCAGCCAATGCTACAGACTTACCCAGGTTAGGCTTGTCCTAAAGAGAAGTCAACAACCCCAAATACTGGCTCTGATCTGCTCCATGGATGACACTTGAACATGGTGTACCTCAGGCAGTTTTTATTTTTATCTCTATAGGAGACATTGTTTATGTCCTCCTCAGGTTATTTGGAAACAGATGTGCATGACTACCTTGAGCCGGGGCTGGATTCTATTGAACAGCAACCTGTTCAGCAAGGGAGAGGGAATTACATAAATACGCCCTGCACAACCTGTTTGGGCATGAGTGAAGTCACCATGAGAAAGTAAAGAATGAACATGTAGCTTTCAGTGGTATTAATTGTGTAAAAGTGGGGTTCAGCATAAAAAAGTAAGATGTCATTACAGTATCATTGAGCACAACAGCACAGAAGCAAGCCCTTCAGACCATCTAGTCTGTGTCAGGCTGTTAGTCTGCATAGTTGCACCTGGACCATAGACCTTCATACCCTTCCTATCCATGTACTTCTCCAAACTTCCTTTAAACGTTGAAATTGAACCCACATAAACCACTGTTCCTGTCAGCTCATTCCATGCTCTCACTGACCTCTGAGTGAAGAAGTTCTCTTTAAATATTTCACTTTTCACCCTCAACCCATGACCTCTAGTTTTAGCTTCACCCAACCTAAGTGGAAAAAGCCTGCTTGCATTTACTCTATACCTTCATAATTTTGTGTATCTCTGCCAAAACTCACCTCATTCTCCTACACTCGCAGGGAATAAAATCCTAACCTATTCGACCTTTCCCTATAGCTCAGGTCCACAAGTCCCAACAACATCCTTGTAAGCTCCGCCTGCACTCTTTCAATCTGATTTAAGCCTTCCCTGTAAGAACTTCACACAGTATGCCAAATTAGGTCTCAACAGTGTCTTACACAGCTTCAACATAATATCCCAACTCCTGTACTTAATAAAAACACAAAATGCTGGCAGAACTCAACAGGCCAGACAGCATCTATGGGAGGAGGTAATAATGACGTTTTGGGCTGAAACCCTTCATCAGGAGGGTGATGTGCTTAATACTTTGATTTATGAAGGCAATGTTGCAAAAATTCTTTTTATGACCCTATCTACTTGTAGCAGATAACATCAAGGTCAGGACAGATCCTAGTTCTCTGGAGATGTGAAGTAGATCCTCTACTGGCTGCAACCATTCTGTTATAGATAATTGTCCCAATTTCGCTCCATTGATGTTTCTGACTTATTTTTTCCTTTGCCTTTAACCTTTGTCTGTATGAACCATTCTATGATAACTTTCCTTTTTAATTTAATGCATCTCAAGATTAAACTCACTTTCAGCACTTAGCAGCCAAATATAATGAAGAGCATCAAACTTTGAAAATGTTTTTTTTTGTGTATTTTCTGTGTTCAAATTTCTGCAGCTTGTTCTCCAGATTGTATGGCAGTACAAAAGCAGGTGAGAGTATTTTCTGCAGTAGCAGGATTTAACAAAACTGAGCCTAGGTGACAGCTGAGTGACTGGTGGAAATGACCAGTTCCGATACCAGCTGGTTGATGTAAAAGGTCTTCATCCATCACAACGGACACTCTCCTCGCAATCCTCTCAGCACAATCTTCCCAAACTCAAAGTAAATCAAGTTTTAGACTCTTAAGAACAAAGGTATTAGCATGTGATTCAATATAGTATAATAGTTATGACCATGTTAAGCTTGATATTTTATGTCTGATAAACAGTACCATTGAGTCACATACCTACCCATGGCAGAACACTGTAACTGATGAGACACTTCTGAATGTTCAAACGCCTTTACTGGGACAAATTAATTCACAAGGATGGAAACTTCTGAAGACAGAGAATCCAGACATCCAAAATTGTGTTATAAAGTCGGATTCTTTGAGTACACGAATATATGTATTTAATTAATAATGTAAGTATGCCTGTGACCATGTCTGATGTGCTAAATGACAAAATCAGTCTGGTTTGCAAGCTTCCCTGAACTTGATCACAATGGTGCAAAATAAGTCAGCTTTACTGTTGGCCGTTTAACATAATCCCATTGCTTTCACTTTGGACAATCCATATAACAATGTCTCAAACATATATCTTGCAAACCATATATCTTGAGCAGGTCAGTGTAGTCTTATTTTCAGATTAATGAGTGCTGACAATCCTCAAGTCCCGGCAACATCCTTGTAAACCTTCTCTGCACTCTTTCAACCTTATTAATATCCTTCCTGTAATTTGATGACCAAAACTGCACACAATACTCCAGATCTGGCATCACCAATGCCTTATACAACCTCACCATAACATTCCAACTCTTATACTCAGTACTTTGATTTATAAAGACCAATGCACCAAAAGCTCTCTTTATGTTCTACCTTGGGTTTTTCCTTCCAAAGTGCAATACCTCACACTTGTCTGTAATAAACTCCCTCTTCAAGCATTGAGAACCTTCCTCACTGTCCACGACACCTCCAATTTTTGTATCATCGGCAAATTTGCTGATCCAATTTACCACATTATCATCCAGATCATTGATATAGATGACAAATAATAATCGACCCAGCACTGATCCCTGTGGCACACCACTAGTCACAGGCCTCCACTCAGAGAAGCAATCCTCCACTACCACTCTCTGACTTCTCCCATTGAGCCAATGTCTAATTCAATTTACTACCTCACTACTCACTATGTACACTTAGCGACTGAATCTTCCTAACTAACCTCCCATGTGGGACCTTGTCAAAGGCCTTACTGAAGTCCACGTAGATAACATTCACTGCCTTCCCTTCATCCACTTTCCTGGTAACCTCCTCGAAAAACTCTAACAGATTTGTTAAACATGCACAAAGTCATGTTGACTCTCTCTAATAAGTCCCTGTCTATCTAAGTACTTGTAGATCCTATCTCTTAGTACTCCTTCCAATAAACTAGCATATTGCCATTTCATGCTAAATTTTGGTCAATTTTGCAATTATTTGCAGGAATTGTGATTTGGAATTAACTGACCAGAAATCAGTGCACCGTTCTGTATTTGGTTAAGTTGCTGAAAGGGTGTTGTTCACCTGACTATTAATTAACCAATTCAGTGATAATGTGGAAATGTTGAAGAGAGAAACAATACATGTAAGACAGAAAAACAAACGTTTGTATGGGTAGGAAGGGCAAAGCTCTTTCTACAATGAGCACATTTACAAGGAACATTGTCACAAGAAAACAGCATCCATCATCAAGGATCTCCATCATGCTCTTTTCTCACTGTTGCAGTTGGGAAGAAGGTACAGTAGCCTTGAGTCCCACACCACAAGGTTCAGGGACGGTTATTGCCCTCTAACCATCAAATCCCTGAATAAGTGTGGATAACTCCACTCATCTCAGCTCTGAACTGATTGCACAACAAATGCACTATCACCTCCACTATCTACTTTCAAAGACTTTACAACTTATGTTTGATTTATTTATTACTTACCTATAGATTTGCCTATCTATCTATCTATTGTATTTGCACAGTTTGTCTTCATAGGTTGCTTGTCAGTCTTTGAGTGATTCTATTCTATTTCTTTGTTCGGTGAGTGTTTGCAAGAAAACGAATCTCAAAGGTGACACATATATTGTTTGATAATAAACTTAATTTAAACTTTTGACCTTTGAACTATTATTGCATTTTGAAGGCAATCCTCATTGTAATACCAGCTGAGATCAAGCAGTTACAAACAGAACTAATGTTAAATGCACTGAGGGTGATGTAGCCAAACAATCTGTGAACATACTGAAGAAGAACAAAGAAAAGTAAAGAGCACCCAGACAAATATGGCTTTTTTTTTAGAAAATTCAGATTTTCAATATAATTTCTGCAAAGTAAAAGCACTATGGACAACTTTTAGATATTTCAGAAGTAGGTTTCCAGTTCTATTCACCAGTTACCAGCAGAATGAGACAATAATAGAGTATAAAAGAGATTCACCAGGCTGTGACTTGGAATGGAGGGCTGCAGTTCTAAGGAGGGAGTGAATAGAGTCATACAGTCATAAAGAGCATTCCAGCACAGAAGCAAACTCTTTGGCCCATTTAGTCTGTGCAGACAGGTCTTGTGCCATCCACAGGCACCCCACTCAGATGATAGTCCTCCATACTTTTCTCATGCATATTTCTACACAAAATTCTCTTAAGTGTTACAATTGAATCTGCATCTACCACTTCCACTGGCAACCTGCCTCCAATCACAGCAACATCTGAGTGAAAAAGTATCTTCTCAAGTTCACCTTTCACCCTAAACCTAGGATCTCTAGTTCTAGTCTGACCAACCTGAGGAGAAATTGCTTGGCTAAAGTCTCATCCTTAGAGCAAAATCCCACTTATTTAGACCATAATTCCATAAGTTCTAGGAGCAGAATTAGGCCATTCATCCCATTGAGAACATTCTGCCATTTCATCATGGCTGATCCATTATTCCTCTCAGCACCAACTGGGTTGATGCTCACCTTGAAATCCCCATATATGCCAATGGCACTGGCTTTCCCTTTCTTGATCACCAGGATAATGGGTGTGGCCCAATCACTCCTCTCAGGCTTGGAGAGAATTCCAGATGCCCCCAATCTCTGCAGTTCAGCATCCACTTTAGGGCATGTTGCATAAGGCACTGGAATGCACTTTATGGAATCTTGGTGTTGCTGTTTCATCCAGTTCAATTCTGGCCTTCAAGCCTTTGCATTTACCAATTATTCCCTTTTTTCAGTTATTCAGTTTCCCTTTGGGGGACACTTTTTCACCTATGTAAGTCTTTAGTATCTCTGAGGTTTTCTCTAATGGTATCTTAGAAAACAGTCTGTTGTAGTCAGCCTCTGGAATTATGGAGAAAGCTGATCCTGTATCCAGCTCCATATTCTGTTTTACACCAGTCTCATCTATTGTGATCCAAATGATTTTGTGATCTGCTTCAGTTATACTATGCAGTTCTAGGTATGACAATTTACCTTATGTTGTCTGATTCTGTTTTGCATTCGATAACTTTATAGATCTGCTTAGTTTTGTGTTTGAGACTTTTTACTTGGTTGTGCTCTTATTCTGCCTTGCACGGTCTCTGTTGAACCAGCAGTCATTTGCATCATGGGAGGATTTGCCACATTGATAAAATTTTTTTGTCTTTTTGCAACATCCAGGGACATATTGTGCATTTCACATTCTAACCTCCTTTTCTGTAGTCCTGTTGCATCTTTTTCTGTGATATTGCAATAGTCAATGCCCATTCAATGGTTAGGTCTCTTTCAGATAATAGCCTCTTTTATCTGGTTTGACTATGCATGGAGTATGCAAACTTGTCCCATAATGCATCAGAAAGTCCTGCTCTAAAGTCACAATACTGGGAAAGTTTGATCAGTTCTGCAATGTATTCAGAAATGCTTTCATTTTTTGACTGGTTTCTTTTGTAAAACCTAAATTTCTCAGCTATTGCCAGCAGTTTAGGGCAACTATTGTGACTACTTTGTTGAACATCTTGCTGGCTTTTCTGGGATTACTAGATTGCATAAGATATTGTACGTCCTTGCACCCAGTAAGGTTAGAAGTACAGGGCCTTTCTTTTGCTTCTCCACATTGTTCACATTACATTACAGTTCAACCTTCTCGATGTATGGCTCCCATCCTTCATTAGTGCTATCAAGTTCATAAACTTCCCCGACTTGACACCATCACCTCATTATCTTCACTTTAAATTCAGTGCGTCTTTCGGTGTTACTCACAGGTCCTTCAGCTTTCTTGTGATGTTTAACTCTAGCTGTTTTGTCCCATAACTGTCGGTGCAGTGTGTGATATTTTCTGACATCCATGTTCATACTTGTTGCCAATTTGTTGTGCCTGCGTGCAACTACATATCGATTAAATAAAAGCACATACGTGGGAGAGGGCGAACAATGTGCATGAGTAGACATCAGCGCTTGCACAGACAAGAGATCAATACATAGTGCTAAGGGTGGGGGGATGTCAGTGCTGAGAGAAATAGATCCATACACTTCACTAACACCTCCACAATCTCTTCAGCCAGCTGTTTCAGAACCCTGGTGTTTACACCATCTAGTCCTGGTGATTTATCTACCTTCAGACTTTTCAGTTTCCCACAACCTCACCACTTCTGACCCCCAACAGTCTGGAACTTCCACCATACTGCTAGCATCTGCCACAGTGAAGAATGATGCAAAATGCTTATTCTGTTCGCCATTTCCTTGTCCCCCATTATTACTTCTCCAGCATCATTTTTCAGTGTTCCGATGTTCACTCTCACCTCTCTTTTACACTTTATATATTTGAAGAAACTTTTGTTACCCTCTTCAATATTATTGGCTAGCTTACTTTCATTATCCACCTTTTCTTTGTTAATGACTTTTTAGTTGCCTTCTGTTGGTTTTTAAAGGCTTCCCAATCCTCTAACTTATCATGAATTTTTGCTCTATTATGAACTATTTCTCTCTTTGACATTTATGTTGGCTTTGACTTCTCTTGTTAACCACTGTTGTGCATTTGCCTGTAGAATACTTCTTTTTTTGCAATGTATATATCCTATGCCTTCCAAATTGCTTCCAGAAATTTCAGCCATTGTTGTCCTGCCATTGTGTTCTTTTCCAATCAAGTTTGGACAGTTTCTCTCTCATGCCTCTGTGCTCTACTGTAATACTGATACATTTGACTTTAGCTTCTGCTTTTCATATTTCAGGGTGTATTCAATCATATTATGATGACTTGCCCCAAGGCTTCTTTTACCTTAAGCCCTCTAATCAATTCTGGTTGATTTCACAACACCTAATCCAGAATAGCTGGTCTCCTAATGGGCTTATCCATGAGCTGCTCAAAAAGCCATTTTGTTAGTATTCTAGAAATTTCTTCCTCTTGGATTCCAGCGCCAACCTGATTTTCGTAATCTAGCTGCATATTGAAATCCCCCATGACTATTGTAACATTGCCCCCTTGGCAGGCATTTTCTATCTCCTGTTGTAATTTCTAGACCAATTCCTTACTGCTGTTTGGGGGTCTCTCTTTAGGGTCTTCTTACCCTTGCAGTTCATTAGCTCTATGCACAGTGATTCAGCACCTTCCAACCCTATGTCACCTGTTTCCCTGCTACCTTCCTCCCTGTCCTTTTGATACAATGTGTGTCCTTGTACATTAAGCACACAGCTATAACCTTCTTTCAGCCATGATTCAGTGATGCCTAAAAAATCATACTTGTTGGTCTATAACTGTGCTACAAGTTCATCTATTCTACCTTATTCTGTATACTGCACGCATTCAAATATAACATCTTCAGTCCTGTATTAACAGTTTTGATTCTGTCTGTCTTTTACTTTGCAACTCATCTTGCTGATTACAATTCTGCCCTGTCAAGAGCTAAGGATTCCTTGCTAGGAGTCTTATTACAAATTGCCTTTGTTTGTAAACCAATTACCTCATCCTTGGCATTATCACTCTGGTTCCCTACCCCTATCAAATTAATTTAAACCCCCAGCAAATCTGCCCACAAGGATATTGGACCCCGTCGGGTTTAAGTATAACTTTTGTATAGGTCATACCTTCCACAGAAGAGTTCCCAATGATCCATAAATCTAAACCCTTGCTTTCTGCACCAGTTCCTCAGCCAAGCATTTGCCAGCCAAATCATCTTATTTTTTTTACCCTCACTGGCATGTGGCACAAGCAGCAATCCAGAGATTACTACCCTGGAGGTCCTGTTTCTCAGCTTTCCACTTAGCAACCTAAAATCTCTCTTCAGGAGCTCCTCACCTTGTCTACCTATTTCTTTGGTGCCAATATGCACCAAGACTTCTGGCTACTCACCCTCACCCTTGAGAATGCCATGGACCCTATCTGAGACATCCCTGACCCTGGCAGTAGGAAGGCAATGTACCACCCAGATGTCCCTATTGTGCACACAGAATCTCATCTCTGCTCTTCTGTGTATGGAATGTCCTATCAACACCGCAGTCCTCTTCATCTCTTTGCTCTTCTGAGCCACGGCACCAGACTCAATGTCAGAGACATGGTCACTGTGCTCCCCCGATAGGTTGCCCCCCTAACAGTACCTAAAGTTGTTTACTTATTGTTGAAGGCAACGACCTCAGGTGTACTTTGTACTGGTCGCACATTTCCCTTCCTTCTCCTGACAGTTAACCATTTATCTCTCTCCTGAAATCTAGGGGTGATCACCTCCCTGTAGTTCCTCGCTATCACTTCCTCATTCCCCCATATGTGTCAAAGGCCATCAAGCTGCAGCTTCAATTCCTCAATACTGTTTAACTATTTTCTCTTACTTGCAAATCAACTCCCAAGTTCTGAAACCCACGCACTTTCAGACAATTTTTAGAAACAACTAATGCACAGTTATTGTTGGAAGGTAGGAAGTAACAGTCTGGCAAACTCATATTCACGTGGAGAATATGCAAACACAGACAGCGCTCAGAATCAGAAATGAGGCCATGTTCTGAAGTTGTGCAGCAGCAGCATGACTTGTAATGTGCTGTCCATGTTATTACTGAACCAATCATCCTTTGTTGCAATGTTTACCAAAGAAAATTCCACCAAAAGTTCCCAGTTGGGCTTAGCTTAAATGCAGTAATTTTATCTCCTTATTTTCTCTTCAACAAACCACTCACCAACACGTTTATTTTACAGTGCCTGATCACCTGCCAATCTATATGGGGCAGGAAATTGAAGCAGCCAGCAGGAATCTCTGTGATCCCATGGTAATAGACAATAGACAATAGACAGTAGGTGCAGGAGTATGCCATTCGGCCCTTCTAGCCAACACCACCATTCAATGTGATCGTGGCTGATCATACACAATCAGTACCCCGTTCCTGCCCTCTCCCCATATCCCTTGACCCTGCTATCTATAAGAGCTCTATCTAACTCTCTCTTGAAAGCATCCAGAGACTTGGCCTCCACTGCCTTCTGGGGCAGAGCATTCCACATATCCACCACTCTCTGGGTGAAAAAGTTTTTCCACATCTCTGTTCTAAATGGCCTACACCTTATTCTTAAACTGTGGCCTCTAGTTCTGGACTCACCCATCAGCGGGAGCATGCTTCCTGCCTCCCGCGTGTCCAATCCCTTAATAATCTTATATGTCTCAATCAGATCCCCTCTCATCCTTCTAAATTCCAGTGTATACAAGCCCAGTCGCTCCAATCTTTCAACATATGACAGTCCCACAATTCTGGGAATTAACCTTGTGAACCTACACTGCACTCCCTCAATAGCAAGAATGTCCTTCTTTAAATTTGGAGACCAAAACTGCACACAATACTCCAGGTGGGGTCTCACCAGGACCCTATACAACTGCAGAAGTACCTCTTTACTCCTATACTCAATTCCTCTTGTTATAAAAGCCGGCATGCCATTAGCTTTCTTCACTGCCTGCTGTACCTGCATGCTTACTTTCAGTGACTGATGTACAAGAACACCAAGATCTCGTTGTACTTCCCCTTTTCCTAACTTGACCTCATTTAGATAGTAATCTGCCTTCTTGTTCATGCCACCAAAGTGGATAACTGATGCACCATCAATAACTCTCGGAGACAGGAGGCAAACGATAGGCTTTTATTAGCAGCAAAACAGAGCACAGCATCTCGGAGACTGAGGGAGGAGCAGTGCCTCCAATCGCCTTTATACAGGGGTCTGTGGGAGGAGCCACAGGAGCAGTCAGCAGAGGGGTGTGTCCAGACAGGTATACATAGTTTACCACATTCACCCCCCCTTTGTTTTAAAAGTAAGTCCCCACAGGGCGAAGTTTCTTACAAGTATATTCACAGGTTAAGTCTATCAGGCGGACAAGTCTGTCGCTGCGATCTACGTAGCACCGGTGGTGATTGCACCGGAGACGGTGGTTGTGCTGGTTCTGGCCTGACTTGAGATGCCAGCCCGTTAGGCATCAGTAATCCCTCATGCGTGTGTGCAGCGCCCGGTATGGGAGTGTCGTGAGGAGTCTGTGTAGGGCTTGGTGTGCGCGGTATCTCGTGAGTATATACATCGGTGGGTACGGGGTTCATAGTCACCATGGAGTGTTTGGGGTAGGGGTCTGGTGCTCCTGCGGGTGCCAGATTGCGGACGGAGACCCTGTCCTCCCGCCCATCAGGTAAGACCACGTAGGCATACTGGGGGTTCGCATGAAGTAGGTGAACCCCCTCGACCACTGGGGAGTATTTATTGCTCCTCACATGTTTCCGGAGCAGCACTGGCCCTGGGGACGTCAGCTAAGCTGGTAGGGTGGTCCCAGTGGCAGACTTCCTGGGAAAGGAAAAGAGTCGCTCATGAGGGGTGGCTTTGGTGGATGTGCATAACAGGGAGCGGATGGAGTGGAGTGCCTCGGGGAGGACCTCCTGCCAGTGAGAGACCGGCAACCACTTTGACCTAAGGGCTAAGAGTGTGGCCTTCCACACAGTGGCATTCTCCCTCTCCACCTGTCCATTTCCCCGGGGATTATAACTCATGGTCCTACTAGTAGCAATACCCCTAGCCAGCAGGTACTGGCGCAGCTCGTCACTCATAAACGAGGACCCTCTATCACTGTGGATATAGCAGAGATATCCGAACAGAGTGAAGAGCTGGCGCAGGGCTTTTATGACAGACGTGGCAGTGGTATCGGGGCAGGGGATGGCAAAGGGGAACCGTGAGTACTCGTCGATTATGTTGAGAAAGTAGACATTGCGGTTGGTGGAGGGAAGGGGGCCCTTAAAGTCGACATTCAGTCACTCAAAGGGGCGGGTGGCCTTGATAAGCTGTGCCTTTTCCAGACAGTAGAAGTGCGGTTTGCACTCAGCACAGACTTGACAGTCCCTGGTCATTGTCCTGATTTCCTCAAGGGCAGGTTCCAGGCTTTCATGAAATGGTAAAGTCGAGTGACCCTCGGGTGGCAAAGATCTGCATGGAGGGCATATAGCTGTTCGAGCTGTGTGCTGCCACATGCTCCCTGGGATAGGGCATCAGGGGCTCATTGAGCCTTCCAGGCCGGTACAGGATATCATAGTTGTAGGTGGAAAGTTCTATCCTCCACCTCAAAATTTTATCATTGTTGAGTTTGCTCTGCTGTTGGTTGCTGAACATGAATGCAACTGAGCGCTGGTCGGTCAGCAAGGTGAACCTTTTGCCAGCGAGATAGTGCCTCCAGTGCCTAATAGCTTCCACTATGGCCTGAGCTTCTTTCTCCACCGCAGAGTGCCGAATTTCAGGGCCCTGAAGGGTACAAGAGAAGAATGCTACCGGCCTTCCTGCCTGATTGAGGGTAGCAGCCAGCGTGAAGTCAGAGGCATCACTCTCTACTTGGAAGGGAATGGTCTCGTCCACCGCATGCATTGTTACTTTGGCAATGTCCCCTTTAATGCGGCTGAAGGCCACGCGGGCCTTGGCTGAGAGGGGAAATATGGTGGACTTGACCGCCATGTCTGCGTAGTGAGGGACCCATTGGGCGTAATAGGAAAAGTAGCCCAGGCACCGTTTGAGGGCTCTGAGGGTGGTAGGAAGAGGGAGTTCCAACAGGGAACGCATACGGTCAATGACCCCGTTCTCCACGACATACCCAAGGATAGCAAGTCAGGTGGTTCCGAACACACACTTGTCCCTGCTATAGGTGAGGTTAAGAGCTTTGGCCGCTTGGAAAAATCGTTGGAGGTTAGTGTCGTGATCCTGCCAGTCGTGACCTCAGATGGTGATGTTATCCAGATATGGGAACGTGGATTTCAGTTGGCACTGGCCCACCATCCGGTCCATTTCCCTCTGGAAGACAGAGACACCATTCATGACATCAAAGGGGACGCGCAGGAAGTGATAGAGCCTGCCGCCTGCCTCGAAGGCGGGGTAGGGGTGGTCCTCCGGGTGGATGGGGAGCTGATGGTAAGTGGATTTCAGGTCTATGGTCAAGTACACCTTGTACTGAGCCATCTGATTGACCATATCCGCGATGCGGGGTAGGGGGTACGCATCAAGCTGCGTAAACCTATTGATGGTCTGGCTATAGTCCACGACCATCCTATTTTTTTGCCCGGTCTGAACAACGACCACCTGGGACCTCCAAGGACTTGTGCTTGGCTCAATGATCCCCTCCCTGAGCAGCCACTGCACCTCCGACTTAATGAAGGCCCTGTCCCCCGCACTGTACCTCCTGCTTTTAGTTGCTACAGATTTACAGTCGGGGGTCAGGTTGGTGAATAGCGGTGGGGGAGGGATCTTGAAGGTGGAGAGGCTGCAAGTGGTGTCAGTAGCACGGCTGTTGGCATGGTGTTGGGTGGGATGTGCGGGTTGGTGTGTGTGTGTGTATTTAGTAGTGGGGTAAATGACGAAGTCCCATAAAAATGAGAATTTCTGACAGTGATTGGTAGGAGGGGCCCGTCATACTCCATTGTCACACTTTTCAGGTGGCTCTGGAAGTTGAGCCCCAATACCACAGGGGAACACAGTTGAGGCATGACCAGTAACGCAAACTCCCGATATTCTGTGCCCTGCACCACCAATGTTGCTACACAACCCCCCAGGATGTCTGTAGAATGCGATCCAGAAACCATGGTGACCCTCTGGCACACCGGCCGTGTCGTGAGTCCGCAGCGTTGCACCGTGTCCAGGTGAATAAAACTCTCAGTGCTGCCCGTGTCAAACAGGCAGCTAGTCCTGTGCCCCTCCACCAGGATGTCCATCATTGACCTTGCGAGCTGGCGTGGAGCACTTTGCTTGAGGGTCACGGAGGCCAGAGTTGCATTGCCATCTTGGTGCCTGGTAAGCACCCGTGGGTTGGAGACCAGGCAAGGTGGCGCCGAAAAAGATGGCCGCCTCCATGCCTCGCACGAGGTGGGCAGGCAAGATGGTGGCAACCAAGAAGGCGACTCCCATGCCTCACATGCGGCGCTGCTCGATCCCGCTCGTGGTTTGGACTCACAGGCCTCGGCGAAGTGGCCCTTCTTTCCACAGCTGCAGCAGATAGCTTCTCGGGCTGGGCAGCGTTTTCAGGAGTGCTTTTTGAATCTGCAGAAGTAACACTGCATGGACTTGTAACTGGTAGCATCCGAGGTCGACTCGCCGGCGAGTTGTGGGGACTTCACGGGCTCGCGACTGGCAGCAGCCATGGTCAATTCACTGGAGGGTTGCGGGGACTTTACGGACTTACATCTGGCAGCAGTCGAGGTCGATTCACCGGCGGGTTGCGGGGTCTGCAGCGTCCATGGGGCCAGCGGGAGATCGCGCGCCTGGACAGCGTCAGCATCATGCAGAGTGGCCTTCAGCGTGTTGGCCAGCTCGATCGCCGAATGTAACGTAAGATCAGCGTGTCCCAGCAGCCGCTGGCGCGCATAAACTGACCTGATCCCCGTAACAAAGACGTCTCATACCAGGAGCTCCGCAAGCTGTTCCACCATCAGTCCCCTGCAGTCGCAGGCCCGCACTAGTGTCTGTAGGGCCCGGACAAACTCAGCGCTCGACTCTCTGGCCCGCTGCCGCCACGTCGCTAAGCGATGTCTTGCATAGACAGTGTTCACCAGCCGCAGGTATTGTCTTTTGCGGGCGTCCATTGCCCCTTGGTAGGTCGGCAGGTCCCTGATCAGGGAGTAGACCCATGGACTGACCCTGGAGAGGAGAATTTTGTGCATCGTGGCAGGCTGGGTCACACGAATCTCCTCCAGGTACAATTGGAAGCATGCAAGCCAGATTTCAAAAGTGATGCTGACTTCCGGAGATTGAGGGTCAATATCCAATCTGTCGGGTCGTAAAATGCTCTCCATGTTTTAAAATTGCTGATAACAAAATTGATGCACCATCAATAACGCTTGGAGACGGGAGGCGAACGATAGGCTTTTATTAGCAGCAAAACGGAGCACAGCATCTCGGAGACTGAGGGGGGGAGCAGTGCCTCCAATCGCCTTTATACAGGGGTCTGTGGGAGGAGCCACAGGAGCAGTCAGCAGAGGGGTGTGTCCAGACAGGTATACATAGTTTACCACAATAACCTCACATTTATCCACATTAAACTGCATCTGCCATACTCACTTAGCCCGTCCAAGTCACCCTGCATTCTCATAACATCCTCCTGACATTTCACACTGCCACACAGCTTTGTGTCATCAGCAAATTTGCTAATGTTACTTTTAATCCCTTCATCTAAATCATTAATGTATATTGTAAACAGCTGCGGTCCCAGCACCGAACCTTGTGGTGCCCCACTGGTCACAGCCTGCCATTCCGAAAGTTAATCGCTACTCTTTGTTTCCTGTCAGCCAGCCAATTTTCAGTCCATGTCAGTACTCTGCCCCAATACCATGTGCCCTAATTTTGCCCACTAATCTCCTATGTGGGACTTTATCAAAAGCTTTCTGAAAGTCCAGGTACACTACAGCCACTGGCTCTCCTTTTTCCATTTTCATAGTTACATCCTCAAAATACTCCAGAAGATTAGTCAAGCATGATTTTCCCTTCGTAAATCCATGCTGACTCAGACTGATCCTTCTACTGCTATCCAAATGTGTCGTAGTTTCCTCTTTTATAATTGACTCCAGCATCTTTCCCACCACTGACGTCAGGCTAACCGGTTTATAATTCCCTGTTTTCTCTCTCACTCTTTTCTTGAAAAGTGGGACAACATTAGCCACCCTCCAATCAGCAGGAACTGTTCCTGAATCTATATAGCATTGGAAAATGATTACCAATGCGTCCACGATTTCTAGAGCCACCTCCTTAAGTACCCTGGGATGCAGACCATCAGGTCCTGGGGACTTATCAGCCTTCAGACCCAACATTCTATCCAACACTGTTTCTTGCCTAATATAAATTTCCTTCAGTTCATCCATTACCCTAGTTCCTTTGGCCACTATTACATCTGGGAGATTGTTTGTGTCTTCCTTAATGAAGACAGATCCAAAGTACCTGTTCAAATCATCTGCTATTTCATTATTCCCTGTAATAAATTTACCCGTTTCTGTCTTCAATGGCCCAATTTTGGTCTTAACTATTTTTTTTGCTTTTCACATACCTAAAGAGGCTTTTTCTATCCTCCATTATATTCTTGGCTAGTTTACCTTCGTACCACATTTTTTTCTCCACGCATTGCCTTTTTTGTTATCTGCTGTTGCTCTTTAAAAGCTTCCCAGTCCTCTGGTTTCCCGCTCATCTATGCTATGTTATACTTCTTCTCTTTTACTTTTATCCTGTCCTTTACTTCCCTCATCAGCCACGACTGCCCCTTACTCCCCTTAGGATCTTTCTTCCTCTTTGGAATGAACCGATCCTGCACCTTCTGCATTATTCCCAGAAATACCTGCCATTGTTGTTCCACTGTCTTCCCTGCTAGGGTATTGTTCCATTGAACTTTGGCCAGCTCCTCCCTCATAGCTCCATAGTTCCCTTTGTTCAACTGTAATACTGACACACCCGATTTTCTCTTCTCCTTCTCAAATTGTTGGTTAAAACATACCATATTATGGTCACTAACTCCTAATGGCTCCTTTACCTCGTGGTCCCTGATCAAATCCGTTTCGTTGCACAACACTAAATCTAGAATTGCCTTCTCCCTGGTAGGCTCCAGTACAAGCTGTTCTAAGAATCCATCTCGGAGGCACCCCACAAACTCCCTTTCTTGGGTCCAGTACCATTCTGATTCTCCCAGTCTACCTGCATGTTGAAATCCCCCATGACAACTGTATCATTACTTTTGCAACATGCCAATTTTAACTCTTCATTCAACTTACACCCTACATTCAGACTGCTGTAACGTGCGAACCTCATACAGATAGCAGCAAAGGTCAGGATTGAACTCTGGCACTGTGAAACACTGGCTCTACTAGCTGGAAATCACAGGTATGTCAGAAAGAACAGATTTCTTCACGTAAATTAAAATCTTACTTGTGCCATATTTAAAGAGGGAAATCAACCCATAAATAGTAAACACTGAACAATGAAGTAAGGTGGATAATGCTTTAATAAAGAGCATTAAAAAAAAGGGAAACTGGAAGGCTGCAGCTTTGCTCTCAATGCCACTGTAAGAGAGATTGGATAGACTAGGATTATCCTCACTAAAATGTAGGAGACTGACAGGAGACCTAAAAGATGTTTATAAAATTATGATTGTGGAGAGAGATCTGAGGTCTAAGATTTCACCTGATGAAAGGCGAATATCAGAGGAAGAGGTGGTGAATATAGATACAATTACAATAGTTAAAGGCATGTGGAGAAAAATAGGAAAAGATTAGGGGTTCACATACCTAAATTTGGAAATGTGATTAGTGTAGATGGGCATCACATTATAAGGGCCCATTTCTGTGACAAGCAGTGTGTGCTAATTTTGTGGGAGGAAACTTTATTCAGTCTTACTCTTTTGATCAGAGGTTTAAGGAGATCACTGTAGCTAATTTCTTAAACCAATCATATTGGGGCCCAGCAGGTCTCATCACTCTCTGCACAATCTCTCTCCTGGCATGCATTTCATTGCTTAGGATCTGCATGATGCTTAACAATTAAGGCCTATTTCTGTTTTGTAGATTCCTATGATTCTATGACACTTCTGTAAGGCTCAGCTGCACACCTAGTCCATCAGCCTTCAGCACCAATTGGTTAGTTTAGAGCCCAACAAATGGAGGTGACATTCCAACTGCAAAAGTTTCCAGTAATAGCCAAGACATGTAGTAGACTACCACACCAGAAGTTATGACACAAAACATGGCCCATAAATTGGAACAGCACATTGACATGGATTGGAAATAGCTTCAAGGAAAAAAAAGAAATTGAATAAACAGGTTTTGTTTTACTTTGGCAGACAATTATTGGTAGCTTGTTATAGGGGTCAGTCCTCCAGAAGTTCACTGTTTACATTACTAATTTAGATAAAAGGACAGAATATAGTACAACCAGTTTTAATGATATTGCAAATGTGGATGGCAGAGTGAACATAGAAGGATGTAGGATTCACAGAGAGACATGAGCCAGTTAAATGTGTGATCAGAAGGCAGCAGGTGGATCCTGGTGTAGGAAAATTAAAGATATTAGCTTTGGTATAAGGAATAATTAAATATACTTGTTTTAACAAGAAGTAGAGAGGAAGCTGGTTGTGCAGGTTCATAGGATATGGAGCATAAACTTGTCTGTACAGCCCCAAGTATAAACAACTGTGGTTTGTTAACATTTATTCAAGAGTGAAAATGAGGGTAATCTCTGAATGTACTAAAAAGGATTTACAGTGTCAATCGAAACGTTTACTACAGCTGGAGAAACAGGTATTAGCAACATGAAACCATAATGAAGTGGTGATCCTTCAGGACTAAGGTGAGAAGAAATGATGGTTATAAGTATTAGAATTCGCCACCTGAGAGTGATAGACATTTTTGGTACTATTATAACACTCAGATTACGTGGGTGTTAGAACATGTGGCCCTTCTGCAAGCACCAACAAGGTGGTGGAAGCTCAGCATTTGCCACAGGACTTCCCAGATGAACTCCTTACTTGCAAAGAACTTTTAACTGTTTCTATATTGGTGATAATTGACATTGAGAACTATTTAATTAGTTCAAGACATTTAGAGTCAAACAATTTTAAAAGCCTTAATATTTTTAGTAAATACCAATGAGGATTAAATGATGAAGAAACCTTAAGATTAAATAAAATCTAATTTTATCACTTCATTCTGGTTGCATTGTCTTCTGTTGCAGAGGCCCCAGTGAACAGGACTAAAAGAGGTTGCAGACCATTGTAGACTCAGCCAGCTCCATCACAGGTACACGCCTCTGCCATTCAGGATATCTTTACAAGGCAGTGCTTCAAGAAGGTGTCATCCATCACTATACAAGGGCATGACTTCTCATTACTACCATCAGGGAGAAGGTATCTGAAGACCCACACTCAGCATTTTATGGGCAATTTCTTTCTATCTGCCATTGGATTTCCGAAAGGTCCATGAACCCGTGAACACTATCTTATTGTTACTCTTTCGCACTATTTATTTATTTATTTATTTATTTGTTTGTTTGTTTATTGATTTATTGATTATGTGACTTACTATATAGTATTTCAATGCCTTGTACTCAACTGCTGCCATAAAAACAACACATTTCATGTCAACACACACAATATGCTGAAAGAACTCAGCAAGTCAGGCAGCATCGATGGAAATGAACAAACAGTCAATGTTTGGGGCTGAGACCCTTTATTGGGACTGGAAAGGAAGGGTGAAGATGTCAGAATAAAAAGGTGGGAGGAAGAGAGGACTAGTTAGAATATGAAAGGTGAAGTCAGGTTGGCATGGGAGGGTGGATGAAGTAAGAAGCTGGGAGGTGATAGGGTGAAAAGGCAAAGGGCTGGAGAAGAAGGAATTTTTTTGGAGAGGAGAGTGCACCATGAGAGAAAGGCAAGAAGAAGGGGCACCAGGGGGAGGTGATAGGCAGGTGAGAAGTCAAGACACCAAAGAGTGGATTAGAAGAGGGAATGAAGAGGGGAAATCAATAATCATACTGTCAGTTTGGAGGCTAACCAGACAGAATATGATCTGTTGGTCTTCCACCCTGAGAGTGGTGTCATCATGGCCAAAGAGGAGGACACTGACCAATGTGTTGGAACTAGAATGGGGATCGGAATTAAAATGGTTGTCCACTGAAATAACGCTTTTTGCAGAGATGCTCTGAAAAGCTGTCCCCAAATTTATGTCGGATCTCAGCAATGTAGAAGAGGCTGCGTCTGGAGCACCACATACAGCAGACAATACCAGCTGATTCACTAGTGAAGTGTTGCCTCACCTGAAAAGACTGTTTGGGGATGAGGAAAGAGGTGAATAGGCAGGTGTAGCATTTCCGTCATCACATATGTCAGTGATAATAAACCTTGATTTATCATTCATGGTTTGTTACTTGATTTCATTTAATGGGGCCACTTAGAGCTGTTGTGAAGCTGAGAGGCTGAATTTGCAACTACTCGATGGGTCCCTGGATACCTTGGCTAGTGATCACCAGCCAGTACTCCACCCCTCCCTGGTATAGCATCTTCTAGGTACAATCAACACTGCTCACTTCAGCAGCAGTGCTGTTCTCTCCTGGAAATTCTATTCTCGAGAAACAGCTTTGTTGAAGATCTATCGTGCTCCCAGTGGCAAACACCATCTTGACAAATAGCACTGCACCTTTGTTGAAACTTTGTGCCTGACCCCACTATGGCACAGGTACCGGAGCAGCTCAGATAGAAGATCCACCACTTAACCTTTTAGGAGGTTACAAGTACTGGGCCACAAGTATGACTGCTCAATATACAACAATAATAAGGAATTATGGGTGTAATGCATAATAAATCAGAGCCAAATGTTTAAAGGTTCAAAAGTTTATTTTATTGTCAAAGTATGCTTATATAGAGGTATTTGATGGAGGTATTTAAAATTATGAGGGGGATAGATAGATTTGACATGGATAGGCTTTTTCCATTGAGAGTAGGACAAGAGGACATGAGTTGAGAGTTAGGGGGCAAAAGTTTAAGGGTAACACGAGGGGGAATTTCTTTACTCAGAGAGTGGTAGCTGTGTGGAACGAGCTTCCAGTAGAAGTGGTAGAGGCAGGTTCGGTATTGTCATTTAAAGTAAAATTGGATAGGTATATGGACAGGAAAGGAATGGAGGGTTATTGGCTGAGAGCGAGCCAGTGGGACTGGGTGAGTGTAGGCATCGGCATGGGCTAGAAGGGCCGAGATGGCCTGTTTCCATCTGTGATTGTTATATGGTTACATGGGAAAATTCATACCCAATCTTTCAGATCAGCTTGCTCCATTGAGGCAGCTGACAGAAAAGAAAAACGAATGGAGCTGGAATCATGAACAGGAGAAGGCATGGCAAAATCTCAGGAAAGTGCTCACCAAGGAACCTGTGTTGAAATTCTATGATGCTGAGAGACCCATCAAAATCTCATGTGATGCATCTCAAGCGGGCTTCGGGGCAGTATGACTCCAGAAACATGATCAGGAATGGCTACCAGTGGCATATGCAGCTTGTTCTGGGGGCAGCAGAGCGCTAGATCACTCGATCAGATTCCAAACTGCACATCTCTGAAGCACAATCAAGACAAAAAGAACAAGCAAAAGGCGTAGAAAAAGTGAAATACCTGAAGAGATTGGCTATCTAGAAGATGTCTTATTAGGAATCGTTATTTGCTGGCAACATCTTGACCAGAAGTTATTAACTTAATACAATAGATGGACTATATATGGGCTAGTACAAACACTTACAATTACCTTGGGGGTAACTTTCTTAGCAGGAGATAAAAACAAATGCCTGCACTGAGGTCTTTCATGGTTGCTGGGTTTGATGCACATGCATTTGGAATACGTCAAAACACTATCAATCTGGGTGCATGTGAGGACTCAATGACCTGGTTATCCTTCAAGTTGATAACCAAGTCACTGATGTTTGTTTGGACAAACTGCTGATCAGGAGCATCAATAGTTGCTAGTTGCACAGAGGATTAGAATAACTATTGCCAAAACAGAATGAGAGATGGATGACTAAATCATAAAGAAAGACTGGAGTCACTGGGACATCCAGCAGATCTGAGAGGGACTGTATGTGTCATGTCTGTCTTTCACTTTTCAGTTTGGTGGCTTCTTTATTGCTTCACCAAGAGTAGAAAGTACCCAGCCTCTGAATATAGTCAAGATCTTTCTCTGATTCTGCCCAAGACTCCTACATATATTGCATGGATCTCACTATGACAGTGACATTGTGTAGCATGCAGCAGCCCACCAGGAGTTTGGAAATGAATTTAGGAATGAAGCAAAGTTATCATGATGACCCCACATCGTCATTTTTCTGTAAATGCTGTATGTTTTTGATAAGGAACATACCTTACACAGTAAAACTCTGATAATCCAGCATCTTTGGATTTCAGAGGTCCCAGATGAGCAGATATGTAATACTATTGGATATTACTTTAACTAGACTATAAGACATAGGAGCAGAATTAGGCCAATCACCCCATCGGATCAGCTCCTCCGTTCTATCACAGCTAATCCCAGATCCCAGTCAATCCCATACACCTGCTTTCTCACCATATCCTTTGATGTGCTGACCAAACAGAAAACTACCAACTTCTAGCTTAAATATACCCACGGACCCGGCCTCCACTGTAGTCTGTGGCAGAGTATTCCACAGAG
This sequence comes from Hypanus sabinus, assembly GCF_030144855.1. Taxonomy (NCBI): domain Eukaryota; kingdom Metazoa; phylum Chordata; class Chondrichthyes; order Myliobatiformes; family Dasyatidae; genus Hypanus; species Hypanus sabinus. The sequence goes on along the minus strand of NC_082732.1, from coordinate 4,593,074 downwards.
TTACTATTCTCTATCTAAAAAAATTCCTCTTTACCTCTGTTCTAAAAGATTGGCCCCTAATTTTCAGGCTGTGGCCTTCAGTTCCGAATATCCCCACCACAGGAAACATCCTCACCACATCCACCTCATCTAGTCCTTTCAACATTTGTTAGGTTTCAATGAGAATCCCCCCACATTTTTCTAAATTTCAGCAAGTACAAGCACAAGGCTGCCAAACACTCCTCACATGTTAACCACTTAATTTCCAGAACCATCCTCATGAGCCTCCTCTGGACCGTCTCCAATGACAACATATGTACAGAGGGATGGTCTGACGGAACATGGAGTTAAATGTGTTGAAAGAATAAGTAAATTTAGGAAGGACAACAAAATTCTAGGGGCATATAGCCCAATGGGATTTTGGGGAACTGGGTTAAGCACAATAGGCAGCAATTCAAACAGAGAGAGGAGAAATGGGCTAAAAATTCTATGTCTGAATGCACGACATGTCAGAAATAAGGCAGATGAGCTTGAAGCCCAGGTGCGAATGGGTAACTATGATGTTGTTGGGATAACGGAGACATGGCTGCAGGGAGATCAGACCTGAGAAATGAATGTACAAGGGTATACGTGCTATCGTAGAGACAGAAATGTAGGCAGAGGGTGGCCCTGTTGGTGAGGAATGAGATTCAGTCCTTTTCAAGGGGGGGACATAGGGTCAGGAGAAGTAGAGTCTGTGTGGATAGAACTGAGGAACAGTAAGGGCAAAAGGACCCAAATGGGTGTTGTCTACAGGCCACCAAACAGTAGCATGGATATTGGGTGCAAGTTGAATAGGGAGTTAACATTGGCATGTGGCAAAGGTAATGTCGCAGTAGTTATGGGGGATTTCAACATGCAGGTGAACTGGGAGAATCAGATTGGTGCTGGACCCCAGGATAGGGAGTTTGTAGAGTGCCTACAGGATGCATTCTTGGAACAGCTTGTACAAGAGCCGACCAGGGACAAGGCTATTCTGGATTTAGTGCTATGTAATGAACAGGATTTGATAAGCGATCTTGCAGTAAAGGAGCCATTAGGAGGTAGTGATCATAATATGATAAGTTTTTATCTGCAATTTGAGAAGGATAAGGGCAGCTCGGAGGTGTCAGTGTTGCAGTTGAACAGGGCAAACAATGGAGCCATGTGGGAGGAGCTGGCCAAAGTTGACTGGACGGATAGCCTAGCAGAAAAGACAGTGGAACAGCAATGGCAGGTATTCTTGGGAATAATGCACAAGGTGCAAAATCAGTTCATCCCCCAGAGAAGGAAAGATTTAAAGTGGGGAAAGGGGCCACAGTGGCAGACAAAGGAAGTCAGAGATTGCACAGCATTAAAAAAAGGAAGTATGACAGAGATAAGGTGAGTGGGAGGACAGATGATTGGGAAGTTTTTAAGGAACAACTAAAAAGACAATACGGGGAGAAAAAATGAGGTACAAACGCAAGCTAGCCAGGAATATAAAGGAAGCTAGCAAAATCTTTTTTAGGTATATGAAGAGAAAGAAGATAGTTAAGAACAATGTTGGGCCCTTGAAGAATGAATTGGGTGAAATTATTATGGGAAACAGAGAAATGGCAGAAGAATTTAATGAGTACTTTAGATCTGTTTTCACTAAGGAAGACACAAGCAATCTCCCAGATGTATGGATGGGCCAAGGACATAGGGTAACAGAGGAAATGAAACAGATTGACATTAGGAAGGAAACGGTGATGAGAAGACTGATGGGACCGAAGGCTGACAAATCCCCAGGTCCATTTGGGCTGCATCCTAGGGTACTAAAGGAGGTGGCCCTGGAAATTGCAGAAGCATTGGTAATCATTTTCCAATGTTCCTTAGATTCAGGATCATTTCCTGAGGATTGGAGAATGGCTAATGTTATCCCACTTTTTAAGAAAGGAGGGAAGGAAAAAACAGAGAACTATCGACCTGTCAGCCTGACATCGGTAGTGGGGAAGATGCTAGAGTCCATTATTAAGGATGAAATAATGGCATATCCAGATAGCAGTGATAGGATTGGGCCGAGCCAGCATGGATTTACCAAGGGTAAATCATGCTTGACTAATCTGTTGGAGTTTTTCAAGGATGTAACTAGGAAGTTAGACAGGGGAGATCCAGTGGATGTAGTGTACCTTGATTTTCAGAAGACATTTGTTAAGGTTCCACATAGGAGATTGGTGGGTAAAAACAAAGCTCAGGGCATCGGGGGGAGGACATTGACATGGATAGAAAACTGGTTGGCAGATAGAAAACAAAGGGTAGCGGTGAATGGGTGTTTCTTGGAATGGCAGGTGGTGACTGGTGTGGTGCCACAGGGCTCGGTATTGGGACCACAGCTTTTTACAATTTACGTCAACGATTTGGATGAAGGCATTGAAAATAACATCAGCAAATTTGCTGATGATACTAAGCTGGGTGGCAGTGTGACATGTGATGAGGATGTTAGGAGAATTCAGGGTGACTTGGATAGGCTGGGTGAGTGGGCAGATACTTGGCTGATGACGTTTAATGTGAATAAGTGTGAGGTTATCCACTTTGGGAGTAAGAACAGGAAGGCAGATTATTATCTGAACGGTGTAGAGTTAGGTAAGGGAGAAATACAAAGAGATCTAGGAGTCCTTGTTTATCAGTCACTGAAGGTGAATGAGCAAGTGCAGCAGGCAGTGAAGAAGGCTATTGAAATGTCGGCCTTTATTACAAAGGGAATTGAGTACAAGAGCAAGGAAATCCTCTTACATTTGTACAGGGCCCTGGTGAGACCACACCTGGAGTATTGTGTACAGTTTTGGTCTCCAGGGTTAAGGAAGGACATCCTGGCTGTAGAGGAAGTGCAGCGTAGATTCACAAGGTTAACTTCTGGGATGTCTGGACTGTCTTATGCAGAGAGGTTAGAGAGACTGGGCTTGTACACTCTGGAATTAAGGAGATTGAGAGAGGATCTGATTGCAACATATAAGATTATTAAGGGATTGGACAAGATAGAGGCAAAAAATATGTTCCAGATGCTGGGAGAGTCCAGTACCAGAGGGCATGGTTTGAAAATAAGGGGTAGGTCATTTAGGACAGAGTTAAGGAAAAACTTCTTCTCCCAGAGAGTTGCGGGGGTCTGGAATGCACTGCCTCTCAAGGTAGTGGAGACCAATTCTCTGGATGCTTTCAAGAAGGAGCTAGATGAGTATCTTATGGCTAGGGGAATCAAGGGATATGGGGACAAGGCATGAACCAGGTATTGATAGAAAATGATCAGCCATGATATCAAAATGGTGGTGCAGGCTCAAAGGGCCGAATGGTCTACTTCTGCACCTATTGTCTATATCCTTTCTGAGATATGGGTCCCAAAACTGGAAAATTGCAAATGTCACTCCACTCTATAAGAAAGGAGGAAGGCAGCAAAAAGGAAATTATACACCAGTTAACCTGATCTCAGTGGCTGGGAAGATGCTGGAGTCAATTGTTAAGGATGAGGTTGTGGAGTACTTGGTGACACAGGATAACATGAGACAAAGTCAGTATGGTTTCTTAAGGGAAAATCTTGCCTGAATAACCTGTTGGAATTCTTTGAGGAGTTAACAAGTAGGATAGATAAAGTGGATGCTGTATATTTGGATTTTCCGAAGGCCTCCAATGAGGTGCCACACATGAGGTTGCTTACCAAGTTAAGAGCCTATGGTATTCCAAGAAAGTCACTAACATGTTTAGAGCATTGGCTGATTGATAGGAGGCAGCAAGTGGAAATAAAAGGATCATTGTCTGGCTGGCTGCCAGTGACAAGAATTATTCCACAGGGGTTGGTTTTGGGACTGCTTCTTTTATTGCTCTATATTAATGCAAGTTTGCAAATGATACAAAGATTGGTGGAGGGGCAGATAGTGTTGAGAAAGCAGGTAGGCCGCAAAAGGACGGATTAGGAAAATGGGTAAGTAAGCGGCAAATGAAATACGTTGTTGGAAAATGCATGGTCATGCATTTGGGTAGTAGAAATAAATGTGCAGACTACTTTTTAAATGGGGAGAAGGTCCAAAGATCTAAGATGCAAAGGAACTTGGAAGTCCTTGTGCAGAGCACCCTAATGGTTAACTTGCAGGTAAAGTTGGTGGTGAGGAAGACAAATGCAACGTTTGCATTCATTCCAAAAGATCTAGAATACAAGAGCAGGGATGTGATGCTGAGGCTTTATAAAGTTCTGGTGAGGCCTCACCTTAAGTATTGTGAACAGTTTTGGACTCCTTATCTAAGAAAAGATGTGCTGGCATTAGACAGGATCCAGAGGCGGTTCACAGGGATAATCCTGAGAATGAAAGGGTTACCATGTGCAGAACTCACTGAAATTTAGAAGGATGGGGGGGGGGGTGGGTGGATCTCATTGAAACCTTTCAAATGTTGAAAGGCCTAGATGGAGTAGATGTGGAAAGGACATTTCCCATGGTGGGGGAATCTAGGACAAGAGGGCACAGCCTTAGGATAGAGGGGCACCCATTTAACACATAAATGCGGAGAAATTTCTTTAGCCAGAGGATGGTGAATTTGGAATTTGGTACCACACGCAGCTGTGGCAGCCAGGTTGTTGGGTGTATTTAAGGTCGAGATTGATAGGTTCTTGATTGGAAACAACATCAAAGGTTACGGGGAGAAGGCTGGGAGTGGGGTTGAAGAGGGGAAAAAAGCATCAGCCATGATTGAATTTTGGAGCAGATTTGATGGGCTAAATGGCCTAATTCTGCTCCTATGTCTTATGGTCTACTGGTCTAAAACTGTTGAGAATACTCCAGTGTCGCCTGGCTAGAGTCTTATAAAGCTTCAGCATCACCTTTTTTCTTTTATATTCAATTCCTCTTGAAATAAATCCCAACATTGCATTTGCCTTCTTTAACACAGACCCAACCTGTAAATTAACTTTCTGGGAGTCTTGCAGGAGGTCTTTTAAGTCCCTCTGCACCTCTGATGTTTGAACATTCTCCCCATTCAGATCATAGTTTGCATTATTGTTCCTTTTACCAAAATGCATAATTGTACTTTTCCCAACACTGTATTCCTTCTAGCACTTTTTTGCCCATTCTTCCAATTTGTCTAAGTCCTGCTGCAATCACATTGGTTCTTCAGCACTACTTTCCCCTCCATCTGTAAACATTGTATCATCTGCAAACATTGCTACAAAGCCATTAATTCCATTATCTAAATCATTGACAAACAATGTGAAAAGTAGCCGTCCCAATAGTGAACCCTGAGGAACACCTCGAGTCTCTGGCAGCCAACCAGGAAAGGCCCCCTTTATTCCCCCTTGCTGCCTCCTGCCAATCAGCCATTCCTCTATCCGTACCGTCTTTCCTGTAACGTCATAGGACATTTTCTTGTTAAGCAGCCTCGTGTGTGGCACCTTATCAAATGCCTTCTGAAAATCCAAGTAAATAACATCCACTGACTCTCCTTTTTCCACCCTGCTTGAGCTTTCTTCAAAGAACTATAAAGATTTGTCAGGCAAGATTTCTCTTTATACTGACATGCTGACTTTGACCTCATCTTCAGTTTCCAAGTACCCCAAACCTCATCGTTAATACTAGACTCCAATACTTCCCCAAACACAGAAGGAAGGTGAACTGGCCTATAATTTCTTTTCTTTTGCCTTCCTCCCTTCTTAAAGAGTGGAGTGACATTTGCAATTTTCCAGTCCTCCGGGACCATGCCAGAATCAAGTGATTCTTGACAGGTCATGACTAAGGCATCCATAATCTCTTCAGCAACCTCTCTCAGTATTCTAGGATGTAGTCCATCTGGTCCAGGTGTCTTAAGACTTTTGAGCTTACCTCACACTAGCCATATAAACACTGTGGCTACCACAGCAGGTCAAAGGCTAGGAATCCTGCAGCATGTAACTCATCTCTTGACTCCCCAAAGCCTGTCCACCATCTACAGGGCTCAGGTCAGGTGTGTAATGGAATACTCACCACTCGCCTGGATGAGTGCAGCTCCATCAACACTCAAGAAGCTTGCACCATCCAGTACAAGGCAGCCGACTTGATTGGTACCCCTTCCACAATCCTCCACCATCGATGGACAGTTGCAGCTGTCTGTTGCAACTGCAAGTTCCTAAGGCAGCACCTTCCAGACCTATGACCACTGCTATCTAGAAGGACAGCAGATACCTGGGAACACCAGCACTTTTAAATCCCCTTCCGAGTCATTCTCCATCCTGACTTGGAAACATATCCCCAATCCTTTATTGTTGCTGGGTCAAAATCATGGAAATCCTTCCCTAAAAGCAGCGTACCTACACCACAGGGACTGCAGTGGTTCAAGAAGGCAGCTCATCACCACCTTCTCAAGGGCAACTAGGGATGGGCAATAAATAGTGGCTTAGCCAGCGACGACCACATCAAATAAATGAATGAATTTTTTAACAACCTTTTCCTTTGCAATAGAAATGGCATGCACTCCTGCTCCCTGACACTCACGGACCTCTGGCACACTGTTAGTGTCTTCCACAGTGAAGACTGATGCAAAGTACTCATTAAGTTCATCTGCCATTTCTTTGTCCCTGTTCCTACCAACATCATTTTCCAGTGGTTCAATATCAACTCTCACGTCCCTTTCACTTTTTATGTAACTGAAAAACTTCTAGTATCCTGCTTTATATTGTTGGCTAGTTTGCCTTCATATTTCATTTTTTTCCTTCTTATCGTTTTTTAAAATGGATTTTGTTGGATTTTAAAAGCTTTCTAATCATCCAACTTTGCACTCACCTTTGCTACCTTATATGCCCTTTCCTTCAGTTCTTAACTTCCCTTGTCAGCGTACCCCTGCCATTTGAAATCTTCTTCCTCAGGGGGACAAATCTATCTTGTGTCTTGTGATCTATTCCCAGAAGCTTCAACCATTTCCCCTCTGCCATCATCTTCGCCAGTATCCTCCTCCAATCCACTTGGGCAAGCTCCTCTCTCATGCCTCTGTAATTTCCTTTATTCCATTGTGATACTGATACATGTGACTTATGTATGCTTCTCCCTCTCAAACTGCAGTATGGTTCCTTTACATCAAGCTCCCTAATAAAATCTGGGTTATTACACAACACCCAATCTACGACAGCCTTTCCCTGAGTAGGCTCAAGTACAAACTGCTCTAAAAAGCCATCTCATAGGCATGCAATAAAGTCTCTCTCTTGCAATCTGACACCAAGCAGATTTTCCTAACACTCTTGCATATTGAAGACTCCATTACAATTGTGTCATTACCTTTATTATATTGACTTTTCCAGCTTCCTTTGTGGTCTCACCACCACATTTTGGTTACTATATATGATTCCCATAATGGAATTTTTACCCTTGCAGTTACTATACTCCACCTATAAAAATTCTTCATTCTTTGACCCTCTGTCAGCTGTTTCTAAAGATGTAATTCCATCTCTTACCAACAGGGCCACACCACCATCTTTGCCTTCCTGCATGGTCCTTTTGATACAAAGTATATCCTTTGATGTTAAGCTCCCAATTGTGACCTTCTGTCAGGCACGACTCAATGAGTCAGACCACTAATCTCTAATTGAGCCACGAGTTAATCCACCTTATTCCAAATGCCTTCAGTCTTGCATTCTTTGCCGTTTTCAATTTTGCCTCTGTGGTACAGTTTAACTCATTGTTCTGTCTGTATTTGTACCCAGTCATTGACTTATCCTTCCTTACATTCATGTTGCAATCATCATCTGCTTGTAACCCTGCTGGCTCATCTTCAGCTCTGTCATACCGGTTCCCATTCCCCCTGCCATATTAGTTTAAATCACTTTCAACAGCTCTTGAATATTGGACCCCTCAGATTCAAGTCACAATCTGACCCTCTTGTACATGTCCCACCTGCCCCAGAAGAGGTCCCAATGATCCAGAAATATGAATGCCTGCCCCTGCTCCAATTCTTCAGCCATACATTTATCTGCCACCTCATTCTATCCTGAGAATACTACCCTTGAATTCATGCATCTCAGCTTCCTTCCTAACTCCCTGTATTCTTTTCAGGATGACTTCTGGCTGCTCACCTTCCCTTGTCAGAATATTGTGGACACGTTTGGAAACATTGTGGATCCTGGCAACTGGAAGGCAAACTATCCCTTTTCGCATCCACAGAATTGCCTATCTGTCCCCCTGACTATGGAATCCCCTATTACTGCTGCCATCCTCTTCAGTTTTCTCCCCTTCTGAGCCGCAGGTCCAGACTCATTGCCACTGTTGCTTCCCCAAGGGAGTTCGTTAACACCAACATGGCACTAATTCACATTTTCTGAGAAGAATCAAGGTGAAGAAAATCAGGGTGGAATTTTTTCTACAATATAAGGGAAAAGAATGCAAAATGGGATCTCTGGAATGTCATTTTTCTTAGGTTGTTAATACCTAAGTGGATTTAATTTCACTTTTGCTTATATGTTTACATACTTCTTTTAGGTGAACCTGATGAATTTAATGGAGGCAGGAGATATACTAGCAACACACACAAAATGCTGGTGGAACACAGCAGGCCAGGCAGCATCTATAGGAAGAAGTACAATTGACGTTTCGGGCTGAGACCCTTCGTCAGGACTCTCGTCAGAAGCACCAGACATCTCGGCCCGAAACGTCAACTGTACTTCTTCCTATAGATGCTGCCTGGCCTGCTGCGTTCCACCAGCATTTTGTGTGTGTTGCTTGAATTTCCAGTGTCTGCAGATTTCCTCGTGTTTGAGGAAATTTACTAGTATTGAGGACACCAACTCCAGTTGCAAACGTACCTGACAGAGAAAACATGGTAAGGGGGTCTTCAAAACAAAGTAATGTCTTCCTGGACTCGTGCAAAACCTTGGGGCATTGGCAGCCAAAAATGAAGAAGGGATACAGGGAAGTGTAGACTCTGGAGGGCATACCGTGGGAGCATATGGAGTTCATGAGCAACATACTTGCTCACCATATGCTCCATAAAGCTCCACTCAACCCACCTGTGGAAGGCACTAAGGCAGAACTAATGAAACTTGAATGGAACCAAGTCATGACAGGACATAATGAAAAAATCAGTTTAATAGAAAAAATTGTTTCAGAGATTCCATTTTGCATTCTTTTCCCGTATATTGTAGAAAAAATTCCACCCTAATTTTCTCCACCTTGATTCTTCTCAGAAAACATGAATTAGTGCATGTTAGTGTTAATAGCTAATCACAATGAAAATAATTTTCATAAGGAAAGGCTATAATTCAAAAAATAAACTTAATATTGTTCTTACTGCTTTACTTAATTTTATCTCTGTTTCCCTTATCCTCGTGCATTTCTTCATTCTGGATGCAATAATCTATAAATACTTACTATGATGCAGTTCTGCCATTTAGTGTAGCTTGCTAAAGGGCAAACACTGCAGCTGGTTAATAAAGTGTACTACGTATTTAAGATTCTTCCATCCCTAAAATTGCAGCAACCCAATAATTAAGCTTGTCATATAGCAGTTGAGAAGGTCATTGGAAATTTTATTTATCACTATCAACTAAAAGGACAAGTCCTACCTAATGGAATGTTAGGCAGCACAGCAATACATGAGTTAGCACAGGGGTGGGCAAACTTTTTGACTTGTGGGCCACAAAGGGTTCTAAAATTTGACAAGGGGGCCGGACCAGGAGCAGAAGGACGGAGTGTTTTGGTAATACACCTCATAAGAGAAAATAAAATATCATGGGATATGTAGAAAACATGTGTAATTTCAACTGAAAATGAACAAATGCATTACAATAAAATATCTGTCTTTGAAGTCCCATGGTATTTAGCTATTTATTGAAATGACTTTTAAAACACTGAAAATTAAATGAATAAAATACAGCTTTTTTTAATAGTAACAGTTATTATTTTAAAGCACCGAAAATTCTGTTATCCTTCAACATATTATCATCATCACTCTCCTTCTGACTGTCTTTATTTCAAAAACGGTAGGAGATGCAGGTCTACTTGTCCTGCTCCTTCTTATTCAATTGTCCCCTGTGCCAAAAGTCAACAACGACCAGCACAAAGACAGAACACTGAACTCCGCCAGTATGCGGAGCGCGTTATTTGATCTGGAGAGCATTTTTTATTTTGAGAACGTACGTGCACCTGCGCACTACTCATGTCCATCACTTAACAGAAATGACATGTAACATGTAAGGCTTATTGAAAAAAATATTTTCAAATGCATTTTTTACATAACACAACAAAAAAAGTTATTTTTAATTTCAGTGGGAACAGTGTTGTTGGTCTCCCTTTTTAGCCAGCACATCAAAGTCTGGATTCAGTTTTGTTGTTGCGATTCTCAGGATGCATCTGAGGTGTTGGTCAGTTAACTTGGATCTGTGGCTGGCTTTGTTGATGTTCATGATGCTGAATGCCTGTTCACACAAATAGGTCGAGCCGAACAAAGAGTAAAGCGCAAATGTGAAGTAATACGTTGCACCTCAACAAAGGTCAATGTATATAGAGTGCGTCATCTATTGGGGAAACGCCAGAATTGTGGGGAAAAAAGCATTAACAAGGTTTATTAATATAATTTCATCAAGTTCTGCGGGCCGGATTAAAAAGCTTAACGGGCCGCATATGGCCCGTGGGCCGTAGTTTGCCCATGCCTGAGTTAGCACAATGCTTTACAGACCCATCGGTCAGTGATCAGGGTTCAATTTCTACTGCTATCTGTAAGGAGTTTGTATATTCTCCTTGTGAAGTGTGGATTTTCTCCTGTTGCTCCGGCTTCCTCCCAAAAAACATATGGATTAGGGTTAAGGTTACTGAGTTGTGAATCCTGATGAATGGTTTCAACTCTAAATGTTGGATATTTCTGTCCAGTGATACTGCCTGATTGGCAGAGTTGATTCAGCATTTTGTGCATGATACTCAAGCATTACAATGCAAGGAAATACCTGAGAACACAACACAATGCAGCACTCAACACTGGACAAAAAGAATCCAAATAGAAGTTCTAAAAAAGCATTTCATCTTCAAGTGTGGCAATTTGCCCAACTGCGCACTACTCAAGAAAGCACAATACAATCCAGTCAATTGAATTGAATTGACTTTCTTTCTTATACCCTTCACATACACTCGGAGTATCTTTATGTTATATCTCCATCTAAATGTGAAATGTGCAATCATAGTAATTTGTAATAATTTATAATAAATAAAATAGTCAAATGTAATATAAAGTACATTCAAGTCAGTGTGAGTTAATCAGTTTGATTGCCTGGTGGAAGAAGCTGTCCCCGGAGCCTGTTGATCCCGGCTTTTATACTGCAGTACCACTTCCTGGATGGTAGCAGCTGAAATAGATTGTGGTTGGGTTGGCTTGGGTGCCAATTGATCCTACAGACCCTTTTTACTCACCTGTCCTTGTAAATGTCCTGAATCATGGGAAGTTCACAACTACAGATGCGCTGGGCTGTCACACCATTCTCGGCAGAGTCCTGTGATTGAGGAAAGTACGGTTCCCATACCAGGCAGTGACACAGCCAGTCAGGATGCTCTCAAATGTGCACCTGTAGAAAGTTCTTAGGATTTGGGGGCCCATACGAAACTCATTGTTACCTCACTCGTACAGTCTCAGCCATCAGGGCTGATGGAAGATATTGACCAACACTAGTTAGCAAGCTGATAACTAAGGCTCAGTTTGGATTTCACAAGAATGACTGAAATCATCATTCACAGTTTAGGCTCAAACAAGGACAAAATGGTGAGGAATTAAATCTCATGGTCCTAGAATTTTTGGTACTGTGTACCTGGTAAAAGATTTTACAAAGACTAAATTGTGTTTGCAATCATATCTGGAAAAAAAAAGCAAAATTGGATGTTTACCCAGCATCATACAGGAACTTAGTGGCATGCAAAGCCAATTACTGATATTGCAAATTGGAGTTCCTAGATGTAAAAAAAAAATACCTTGTTTTGCAAAACCAGAAACACAGGGTCTGCAGCTTGCAGTATTCTCTAGTTAAATGCCACATGAATGACTGTTCTCCTGACAACATGAGATTTCACAAGTATTGTCTAGGGCCCTTAGCTCCTAATGGAGCATACAGTGCCTATAAAAAGCATTCATCCCCGAGGATGTTTTCATGTTTTATTATTTTACAACTTTGAATCACAGTGGATTTAATTTGGCTTTTTTGACACTGATCAACAGAAAAAGACGTCTGTGTCAAAGTGAAAACAGATCTCTACAAAGTGATCTAAATTAATTGCAAATATGAAGCACAAAATAATTGATTGCCTAAGTCCCTTCAAGTCAGTAGTTAGTAGATGCACCTTTGGCAGCAATTGAGTCTGTGTGGATAGGTCTCTGTCAGCTTTGCACATCTGGACATTGTAATTTTCCCCATTCTTCTTTACAAAACTGCTTGAGCTCTGTCAGATTGCATGGAGATCGTGAGTGAACAGCCCTTTTCAAGTCCAGCCACAGATTCTCAATTGGATTGAGGTCTGGACTCTGATTTGGCCACTCCAGGACATTAACTTTGTTGTTTTTAAGCCATTCGTGTGTAGCTTTGGCTTTATGCTTGTGGTCAATGTCTTGCTGGAAAACAAATCTTTTCCCGACTTGCAGTTCTCTTGCAGACTGTATCAGGTTTTCCTCCATGCTTTCTCTGTGTGTTGCTGCTTTCATTTTACCCTCTACCTTCACAAGCCTTACAGGGCCTGCTGCAGTGAAGAATCCCCACAGCAAGATAATAGCGAGCACCCCTGTGGCCCTCTCCCTCAGTAATCGTAATCTTGTTTTAGAAGCTGTAGTGGGGGGGGGGGGGAGGTGACCTGACCGAGGACGACCACAGTGATCGGGTCTCTGGCACTGAGCCTGGTTCCATGGTACAGAAGGCAGAGAAGAAGATGAGGAATGCGTTAAGTCATAGGGAGTTCCATAGTGAGGGGAACAGACAGGAGGTAATGTCAGCCTGATAGAGATACCTGCATGGTGTGTTGCCTCCCTGGTACCAAGGTACAGGATGTCTCAGATCGGGCGCAGAGTATTCTGAAGGGAGAGGGTGAACAACCAGAAATCTTGGTACTAATGACATAGGTAGAATTCAGGTAGGAAGCTGAAAAACAGGACAGTCGGGTTAGTAATCTTGCGTTTTCTGTCTGGGCCACGTGCTAATGGGCGCAAGAAAAGCATATTAGTACATGGCTGAGAGACTGGTGTAGGGGGCAGGGCTTCAGGTTCCTGAATCATTGGGGCAGCTTCTGGGGGAGGTACGACCCGTACAAAAAGGATTACACATTTGGGTTACATTTGAACCCAAAGAGATCTAATATCCTACTAGGAAGGCTTAATAGAGCTGTTAGGTAGGGTTTAAACTAATTTGGCAGGGGGATGGGAACCGGAGTGATAGGGCTGAGGAAGGGGAAAACAGAAATAAATCAAAGATAGATGATAGAAAGGACAGGGTGGAGATGAGACATAATCACAGACAGTGGGATGAGTTACAGGGCAATAGATGTGTGGTGCAGTTAAAACAGAAGGCAACAAATACTGGACTGAAAGTGTTGTATTTGAATGCACGCAGCGTAAAAATAAAATGGACGATCTTGAAATTCAGCTACAGATTGGCAAATATGATGTTGTGGCCATCTCTGAAACTTGGCTAAAAGATGGCTGCCATTGGAAGTTGAATATCCAAGGACATACTGTGTATCAGAAAGATGGATTAGGCAGAAGGGATGGTGTGGACCTGTGTATAAGGAATAATATTAAAGCATTGGAAAGAAATGACATAGGATGGAAGGTGTAGAGTCTCTATGGATTAAGTTAAGAAATAGCAAGTGTAAAAGGACCCTAATGGCAGTTAGCCCTCCAAACAGCAGCCGGGATGTGGATTACAAAATACAGCAGGAAATAGAAAAGGCGTGTCAGCAGAAAAATGTCATGATAATCGTTGGGGATTTGAACCTGAAAGTGGATTGGGAAAACCAAGCCAGCAATGGACCTCAAGAGAGAGAATTTGTAGAATGTCTAAGGGATGGCTTTTTAGAACAGCTTGTGTTGAGCCTGCTAGGAGATTGGCTGTGCTGGATTGGGTGTTGTGTAATGAACCAGAGGTGATTAGAGAGATGGAAATGAAGGAACCCTTAGGGAATAGTGATCACAATATGATCAAGTTCACTTTGAAATTTGAGAAGGTGAAACTAAATTCCAATGTATTCCAATGTATTTCAGTGGAATAAAGGAAATTACAATGACGTGAGAGGGGAACTGACTACGATTAAATGGAAAGAGACACTAGCAGGAAGGACGGCAGAGCAGCAATGTTTGGGGTTCCTGCGAAAAATGAGGGAAGTGCAAGACAGATATATTCCAAATAAGAAGAAACTTTTGAATGGAAGAGGGACACTACTGTGGCTGACAAGTGAAGTCAGAGCCAAAATAAAAGCAAAAGAGAGGGCATACAAGGAAGCCAAAGCTAGTGGGAAGATAGAGGATTGGGAATCTTTTAAAAAATTGCAGAAGGAAACTAACTGAATGAAAAGTTGAACAATGAAAGGAAGCTGGTGACTAATATTAAAGAAGATGCTAGAAGCTTTTTCAAGTATATAAAGGGTAAAAGAGAGTTCAGGGTAGATATAGAACCAATTGATAATGACACTGGAGACATTGTAATATGTTACACAGACATGCCAGAGGAACCAAATGCATATTTTGCATCAGCCTTCACAGTGGAAGACATCTGCAATATACCGGACATTCAAGAGTGCCAGGGAAGTGAAGTTTGCGCAGTCAAAATTACAGCTGGGAAGGTACTCAGGAAGCTTAATGGCCTGAGGATGGATAAATCTCCTGGATCTGATGGAATGCACCTTCAGATGCTGAAGGAAGTAGCTGGAGAGATCATGTATGTATTAACAATGATCTTTCAAGAGTTCATTGAATCTGGCATTGTGCCGGATGACTGGAAAATTGCAAATGTAACTGCTATTTGAGAAGGGTGGGAGGCAGCAGAAAGGAAACTATAGACCTATTAGCTTGACATCAGTGGTTGGGAGAGTACCTGGAGGCACAACAACAGATAGGCCAAAGCCAGCATGGTTTCCTGAAAGGAAAACCCTGCCTGACTATCCTATTGCAATTTTTTGATAAACTAACAAGCAAGGCAGACAAAGGAAATGCAGTAGAGTGGTGTACTGGGATTTTCAGAAGACCTTTGACAAGGTGCCACACATGAGACTGCTTAGCAAAATAAGAGCTCATCAAATTACAGGGAAGTTACTAGCATGAGTGGAGCACTGGCTGATCAGCAAAAAACAGAAGTGGAAATAAAGGGATGCTATTCTGGCTGGCTGCTAGTTACCTGTGGAGCTCCACAGGGGTTGGTGTTGGGACCACAGCTTTTTACGATGTATGTCAATGATTTGGACTACAGGCTTAATGGATTTGTGGCTAAATTTGCTGATGACACAAAGATAGACAGAGGAACAGGTAGCGTTGAGGAAACAGAGAGCCTGTAGAAAGACTTAGAGAGTTTAGGGGAAAGGGCAAAGAAGTGGCAAATGAAATACAATGTTGAAAAGTGTATGGTCATGCACTTTGTTGGAAGAAATAAACGGGCAGACTATTATTTATATGGGGAGAGAAGTCAAAATGCAGGGATGCAAAGGGACTTGGGAGTCCTTGTGCAGGATACCCTAAAGGTTAACCTCCAGGTTGAGTCGGTGGTGAAGAAGCCGAATGCTATGTTGGCATTCATTTCTAGAGGTATAGAATATAAGAGCAGGGATGTGATGTTGATACTCTATAAGGCACTCGTGAGACCACACTTGGAGTATTGTGTGCAGTTTTGGGCTCCTTATTTTAGAAAGGATATACTGACATTGGAGAGGGTTCAGAGAAGATTCACGAAAATGATTCCAGGAATTAAAGGGTTACCGTATGAGGAACGTCTGGCAGCTCTTGGGCTGTATTCCCTGGAATTGAGGAGAATGAGGGGGGGGATCTCATCAAAACACTCCAAATATTAAAAGGCCTGAACAGATTAGATATGGGGAAGTTATTTCCCATCGTAGGGGAGTCTAGGACAAGAGAGCACGACTTGGGATTGAAGGACACCCATTTAGAACAGAGATGTGGAGAAACTACTTTAGTCAGAAGGTGGCAAATCTGTGGAATTTGTTGTCACGAACAGGTGTGGAGGCCAAGTCACTGGGTGCATTTAAGTGTACAATGTACTGTGTATGTTAATCAAAATGGCTTCTTTGTTTTGTTAAGAGTAGGAATGCTTCTTTGTTATGGTAAGTGCTTTCTCTCGCAGTTGTTTAGCTTTAGACTTGCTGATATCAGGATTGTATTCATTTGTTAACCAATGGGGAAATGTTATTTTGTCTTGTGCACCTGGGAGCTGGGGGGGTTTTTGTGGTCTTTTCAAAAAGTCAGGAAGAGGACGCCGAGGAAGGTGGACGTGTGTGGCACTGCTCGGTCAACCACCGGGGAGGTCCCAGGTGCAAAGATGTGGAGGTCGGTGGAAAGCGATGAGGGGTCGAGAGGTTCGATGGTTGAGCTCCAACAATGTGCACTAAACTGACTGAACTCTGATAAATTTTGGCGCCTTTTATTTTATTTTCTTTTCCTTCATATATATTGTATTGTTAGTAACCTTTTAGTTCTAGTAAAATCTTTAAAGTATATTATATAACGGTATCTGGTGTGAGTTTGATATTGTGTGTGCATCGCTGCATTAACTTGTTTTCCACAGCACCTGCACATACAGGAGGTGGGGTTGGCGAGTGGCTGGAGTTCTTCCCTTAGCCATATACCAGTCTGTTGGGCAAGTGTTACATTTATGGGGGCTCATTCGGGATTTGGATTTTCAGGGGCTGTGGAATTGCACAAGCAGTAGTGCAGAGATGGACAGAGATAAGATTGTGAGCTGGTGCGATTTAGAAGATGTACCCGTGCATTACATGTGTGTGGTGAGTGGAGTGGATTTTGGGGTTTTGGGAGAAGTGTTAGTGCGGGGGTTGAGTTTGGTAAAAGGTATGGGGCAGGTAGAACTAGTAGCTGGACAATGTGGTAAAGAGGTAGGGTCTAGCTGGGTGTTGGTTCATACAAGTGCTGACATCATGAGTTGGATCTGCCAGCAAAGGTCAGTGTTCCGGGGGAGGCAGGGCCGTGGGGACACCACACCCTCTCCGAGGGGGAGGATGACGAGACACCGGAGGAGGAGCTAGAGCTAGAGGTGGCCCCCGGGGAGGTGCCCATCACTAGTAAAGGGGGTTGGAGGGGGAAGGTGTGACTAGGACCCGCCCTCCAGGTAGGGTGGCAGCCTCGGAGCTGGCAGCCGCACTTCTTCCTTGTGGGGGTGGCCAAGAAGCCATGGCTGAATCTGGGGTGTTCTCAGGAGTCAAGCCTACTCCGGACGGGGAGGTGGACTATGAGACCTGGATCGAGCATACGTCCTTGATGTTAGAGGAATGGCCAACCTCAGATGAAGAGAAGAGACAGCGTTTGGTGGGAAGATTGAGGGGTGCGGCGGCCAAAACAGTCCGGGAGTTGAAAGCTGAAAAGCCCGGGGCTTCAGTGGAGGAATGCATAGAAATTTTGGAGGGAGCATTTGGGTTGTCAGGGGATCCCTGGTTGCTTTTAGCAGAGTTTCAACACATGGAACAATGGAGAGGAGAAAAGCTCTCCGAGTACATATTTCAGATGGAGGGGATGCTTACAGGGTTGTGGTGCCGGGGGGTAGTGAAGGCGACTGCCGTGGCTAGCATGAGAATGAGTCAGATATTCAGTGGCTCTTTGGAGGAGGACAAGGTGGCATGGACTATCCAGCAGGCTTATAGAAAGGACTCCCCTCCATCATTCGGGCAACTGATCAGAGAGGTGTGGGAGGAAGAGAGAGCATTGGGGCAGAAAAGGGGCTCGAGCCACCGGGAACGATCCTCAGCGATACAGGAAGTGGTGGCCGGGTGGAGGACTGAAAAACCCCTGGGGAGTAGGGACCCCCTCTGGAGGGGAAGGACAGGGAAGGTACCCACTCCCGGGAGCGGCCCGTGCAGTGGGCTGGGAGCGGGGGCCATGCTGGGAAAGGAGGGGCGGCAGGCAGCATGTGATTTAACTGTGGGAAAGAGGGGCGTTTCAGGCAGGACTGTGGGCGGCCAAAGGTGTGCAATAGCTGTAGAGAGGAGGGACACTTTCGGTGGGATTGTGAGAGTAAAGGAGTCCCGCGGAGGGCAGGCCCCTCTGCGACTAAGAAGGGAGAGTTGTCGGGAAACTTAGGAGAGGCTCATTGAGGGAATGGACTGGAGCCTCTGGAAGAACACATTCCCAGAAATCAGCTAGGGGACCACCGGGTGCCCAAGCCTTTATTCCAGATGGGCTGGTAGGACCCCGTGCCAGTGTGTGTCTACGGATAGAGGGAGTTTACACAAAAGCCTCGATACAGGACCGCAGGTGACCTTATTGTACCGGTCGTTCTACAACCAATATTTAAATCATTTGCCCATAACCCCATTTGACGCCCTGCAGTTTTGGGGTGTGAGCGAGGGTGATTATTCGTACGATGGGTACCTATCAGTGAGATTAGAGTTCTCGGAGGGTGATGTGGGAGTGTCCAAAGCTATTGAGGCGTTGGTGTTGTTGTGTCCGGACCCGGTGGAAACCGGTGGTGCTGTCCTCCTGGTGGGGGCTAACTCCCCAGTTGTGAGTCGGCTCCTGGGAGCTTGTAAGGAGAAAGGGGGGGAGCACTTTCTGGAGACCCTCTCGGTGTATCCAGTGTTTCGAGCGGTGTTCGAAGAAGGGGTGGCCTCCCAAGGGCTGGACCCGGAGTGTAAATGAGGGACAGTGTGGTGTACGCAGGCGAGGCCCAAGGTGATCCAACTGGGGGAGGTAGCACTCATGATGGGGACCCCCAGATTCTCCGGAGTGCTGGTGGGCAAAACTGTTAGTAGACGCCCCGGATGATCTTGAGGGGGAGACACGATTTCCAGCGGGGGTGCTGGTGAGGCCTGAAGTGCAGAGGCCAGCGGTGGTACATGTGAGGGAGATGGCCGTAAGTGTCAGGAACAATACGGCAAGAGAAATCACCCTTAAGAGCGGAATGCTGCTGGCTCATCTGTTCCCGGTGTCTGGTGCACCAGTGAGGGCCACTAAAGGGGAAGGATTGGAACACCGATGGGAGCTGACCGCTGAGGCTTTCAACCGGGGATTCTCCTGTGTCGCCGGAGTGGAAACGCAGGCTAGTGGAGAAGATGGTGAAGTTGGGAGCCATCTTTTCTCGGGGCGAGTTTGATGTCGGCTGCTCCAAAAACACCTGCCACACCATCTGGGTGATGGAGGCTACCCCATTCAGAGAGAGGTCACAGTGACTGGCCTCGGCAGATGTGGAAGACGTGCAGCAGCACTTCTGTGAATTGAAAGAATCTGGAATCATAGCTGAGTCCCGAAGCCCCTGTGTGTCCCCAATAGTGGTGGCACGGAAGAAGAATGGGAGGGTGCATATGTGCGTTGACTATAGGACTTTGAATTGGCGAACTGTCCCTGATCAGTATACGGTCCCAAGGGTCGAGGATCCGCTGGCCTGCCTGAGTGGAGAGAAGTGGTTCAGTGTGCTGGACTTAGGAAGTGGGTATTACCAGATCCCGATGAGTGAGGGCGATAAAGAGAAGACGGCCTTTATCTGCCCGCTGGGGTTCTTTCAGTTCAAACAAATGCCCCCAGGCATATCAGGGGCCCCAACCACCTTCCAGAGGCTCATGGAGAGAGCTGTGGGGGATATGAATCTGCTGGAGGTGCTGGTGTACCTGGATGATTTGATAGTGTTTGGATCGACTTTGGAGGAACATGAGGAGAGGCTGTTAAAGGTGTTAAGCTGGCTTATGGAGGAAGGCCTGAAACTTTCCCTGGACAAATACCAGTTCTGCAAGTTGTCAGTCAGCTACGTTGGCCACATCATTTCGCGAGAGGGAGTGGCTACTGATCCGACTAAGATAGAGACCGTGACCACCTGGCCGAGACCCCAGAAGGTGAGCGCTCTATGCTCGTTTTTGGGGTACTGTGGGTATTACTGCTCATTCATGTCACCTGTTGACTCAGTTGTTGTGTGGTTATCCTCCGGTGGGAAAGAAGAGGAAGGGGGACCGGAGGCAAGACGCTGGAGGATACTGGAACCCGGCGGAACCTTTTGGCTTGAGATGGGATGATCGATGTGAAGAGGCATTCCGATCTTTGAAAAGGGCGCTGATCCAGGCCCCAGTGTTGGCTTTTGCTGATTCCCAGAAGCCATATGTGCTGCACACTGATGCCAGCCGAGAGGGTCCAGGGGCTGTCCTGTACCAGGAGCAGGGCAAAGCATTGAGACTGGTAGCATTTGTCAGCCAAAGTTTGTCGCCATCTGAGAGAAACTATCCCACTCATAAGTTGGAGTTCCTGGTGCTGAAGTGGGCAGTGGTGGACAAGCTGAGCAATTACCTGTATGGAGCCAAGTTTGAGGTGAGAACGGATAACAATCCTCTCACTTATATTCTACCTTCGGCTAACCTGGATGCTACAGGACATCGGTGGTTGGTGGCCTTGTCGGTATATGCTTTCAGCCTGCCCAGGAAGTACTGCCCAGGAAGCAAGAATGTTGATGCGGATGCTTTGCCACGTCGGAAGCCGGCGGAACAGGAGTAGGACGAGGAGTCCCTGCCCCTGGAGTGAAGGCTATGTGTCAGTTTGCTATCATCATGAAGGCCGAGGGAAGGGGAAGGCTGGAGTGAGCCGTGGACCCTTTGGGGGCTTTTGATGACGCTCTGCCCCAAGCTTACTGTGACCTGACCACACTGCAGACTAAACAGTTGCCGGAACTAAGTCCGGGGGAAGTGGAGCTGCGCAGCCCAATGACCCGGGTCTTGGCACTGCGTGGAGGGCGGTAGAGAAGGGGGATGTGGCGAGTGCAGAGAAGGTGAAACACCCATTTGTGCCTCTGTTATTGAAGGAGTGGTCTCAGTTAAAGTAAAAGAACCAAATCTTGTAGTGGGTCACGGTGCCTCCGGACCAACCCCAGCATTGGCAGCTGGTCATGCCGGAGAAGTATCGGCAGACTGTACTCCAGGCCTTGCATGATGGTTCCGGACACTTGGGGGTGAAAAAGACCTATGGATTACTCAAAGACCGGTTCTACTGGCCCCGGATGAGGGGGAAGTCGAAGAATACTGTAGGAAATGCAGTCGTTGCATTCGGAGGAAGACCCTGTCTTCACGGCGGCTCCACTGTCACACTTGCAGAGTGCGGGACCTCTGGACCTGGTATGTATGGATTTCCTGTCGATTGAGCCAGACACGAGCAACACCGTGAATGTCTTAGTTATCACCAATCATTACACTGACTATGCTCAGGCATTTTCCACTAAGCATCAGAAGGCAACAACAGTGGCGAAGGTGTTATGGGAGAAGTATTTTGTTCATTATGGCCATCCCAGGCGGATCCATAGTGATCAGGGGCGGGACTTTGAGAGCCGGCTTATCCATGAATTACTGACTATGCTTGGGGTTGAGAAATCCAGGACTACCCCTTATCACCCATAGAGTGATCCTCAGCCTGAGATGTTTAATCGGACTCTGTTGGACATGCTCGGGACGCTGGAGATTGGACAGAAAAATAAGTGGAGTCGTCATATTGGACAATTGGTTCACTGTTACTATTGTACTCGCAATGACACTACAGGGTACTTGCCTTATTATCTGATGTTCGGATGGGAAGTGAGGTTGCCCATTGACTTGTGTTTTGGAGCTGAAGTAGGTGAATTACTCGGGAAGCCCTATCTAAAGTATGTGTCCGATATGAGGAGGGAGTTGCAGAGGGCGTACGAGTTGGCCGAGGTGGTGGCTACGAAACAAAATCAGAGGAATAAGAGGAGGTATGATCAAAAGGTGAAGTTTGCTCAATTATTGCCGGGCGACTGGGTCCTTTTGCGGAATTTGGGACTCCCTGGTAAGCACAAGTTGGCAGATCGATGGGCGGCCACCCCCTGTGTGATAGAAAGCCAGATGCCAAATCTACCGTTTTACCGGGTGAAACCCGAGGATGGGAAGGGGTCTGTCAAGGTGCTCCATTGGAATCACCTGCTGCCCCTGGGTCCAGCGGTGCAGGTGGACAAAGAGCCGGAGTGGGAGGTTGTGCCTAGTATGAGGACTCAGCAAGGGCGCGGGCTGAAGAGCCGTACCGATTCAGAAGGTGACATCTCAGATGAGTGGCCTCTGTTCCCATCCACTGGCACTCCAGTACCAGAAGAGGAGGCTCCTGGCCCTTCCCTACTGAATTGGGCAAGAGGAGCGAAGGTGTTGATGGTCAGATGGAGAGACAGCTAGCGTTGGGGGGAGAGAGGGTGGAACCCAAATGCAAGCCAGAGGGTTCTTAGGTGAGGGGGGAGCCCTGTGAGGGAGGGGGTTCGATGGTTGAGCTCCAACAATGTGCACTAAACTGACTGAACTCTGATAAGTTTTGGCGCCTTTTATTTTATTTTCTTTCCCTTCATATATACTGTATTGTTAGTAATGTTAGTAACCTTTTAGTTCTAGTAAAATCTTTAAAGTATATTCTATAACGGTATCTGGTGTGAGTTTGATATTCTGTGTGTGTCACTGCATTAACTTGTTTTCCACAGCACCTGGGTATACGGGAGGTGGGGTTGGAGAGTGGCTGGAGTTCTTCCCCTAGACATATACCAGTCTGTTGGGCAAGTGTTACATAAGGCAGAGACAGATAGGTTTTTCATTAGGCAGGGCATCAAAGGGTATGGGGAGAAGGCACGGGAGTGGGGATGACTGGAAGAATTGGATCAGGCCATGATTGAATGGCAGAGAAGACTTGATGGGCCAAATTGGCCTACTTCTGCTGCTATATCTTAAGGTCTTATGGTCTTATATAAAGCTGTGATTGGTGAAGCATGCAGGTAACAGTTGTCCTTTATGCCGGTCTCTCCCATCTCAGCCACTGAAGCTTATAACTCCTCCAGAGTTGTCCAGGGACACTTGGTGCCCTCCCTCACTAATCCCCTTCTTGCACCGTCATTCAGTTTTTGAGGACAGCCTGCTCTAGGCAACTTCACCTCTTTGCCATATTCTTTCAATTTCTTGATGATTGACTTAACTGTCCTCCAAGGGGTGTTCAGTGACTTGGAAATTTTCTTGTATCCAAATCCTGACGTGTTTTTCACTAATGTTTTTGCAGAATTGTTTGGAGTGTTCTTTTGTCTTCAGGGTGTAGTTTTGGACAGGATATTGACTCACCACCAGTTGGACCTTCCACATTCTGATTTTGGATTTCCTTGATGTGACTCTTGATATCCATTCTATGGTGATGGACTTTCCTGCCTGGTACATGGTTCTCATATTCCAGGTACCCAAAACAGATAGGGACTTTTGTGACATAAGAGTTATCAGCTGTGCAGGATCCTGCTGACTTTCTCTGTGTTGTGTCGCACAAGGCAAATCCAATACTTACTGGAAAATGGTTAGCTTTCTAAAGTTCCCATTACAATGCAAGGAAATACCTGAGAACCCAATACAGTGTTTCCAGCCTGCAGACTAGACGAGGTCCCAGGAGGTAAGTTGGATAACTGTGCCCCAGTCTGCATGGTCCAAGGGCAGAGGCAGCTGACACATCTTGATTTACAGAGGTTTTGTCCTTCCCTGGGTGACTGCAGGAGTATCATGCCCTAGCAAGAGGTTATGGTGAGCTGGGAGGTCATACCAAAGATTTCCCCCTAGCATCAGCAGCCAGGTTAATAAAGCTCTTGTCAGAGGGGTGTCAGAGTGACTGAACCTGTTCCTACTCCCGGAGAGGAAAAAAATAGGCTTATAGATCAAAGTTCAAAGTAAATTTATTACCAAAGTATGTATATATGTCACTATGTACAACCCTGAGATTCATTTTCTTGTGGGCATTCACAGTAAATACAAGAAACAAGATAATCAATGAAAACCACCTGCAATAGAATGGATGACCAATGTGCAAAAGACAACAAATTGCACAAATAGAAAACAAAAAAAACAAATAAGTATGATAAATAACTAAAGAATAAATATTAAATGAGTTTAGAGTCTTTGAAAGTGACTCAATAGGTGTAGTGCCACTGCACTTGGAGGATAATATCCTGCTCTCACATTTCATCTCTTTTCACTCATGTACCAGAACTTTTCATGGTGGATGGTGAGGTGCTCCTGGAGCTATCTGCTTACACAAGGTACCTCTCTCTTGCACGTGTTGTAGCCTTATAGTCTTAAGATTGAATTCTTGAACTTTTCACTCTGATAACTCTTATTAACTTTCTTTCCCTCTCCTCTCCTACCCTCCCCCTCCCTCTTCTCCCCTCACCTCCCCTCTCTTCTCATGCCCTCCAACCCTCACCTTGAGCCCTGACATCCTGCCTTTCCAGTCTCTCTAGGTTGGCATTTAAATTGTCCAATTACCTGATTGTGTCGAACACTAGGACCCAGGCCCTGCACAATGATACCTTGCCACCTAAACCGAGGCCATTCTTGACCTTTATAAATTGGCTCGGTGCTGATCAAACCTCAATCCCGGATTGGGTGGATGTACAGCAAAGCTCCTCTGCCTCAACACCTCTCTGAATCGCTCGCTCCAACTCCACCTCTGACACCGACACCAGCTCCGGTGACTCGAATATCATCCCTTTTGAACTAACAGTAAGCAGCCACCTGACCTTCGTAGCACCATCTTAAACTGGAAGAGAATGAGGGGAGACTGTATAGAAATATTTAAAATTATGAGAGGCATAAATAAAGTGGATGGTAACAGTCTTTTTCCCAGGGTAGAGGAGTCCAAAGCTAAATGACATTAATTTAGCTCAAGAGGGGAAAGATTTGAAGAGCACCTGAGCGGAAACCTTTTCACACAGAAGGTGGTGAGTATAAGCTGCAAGAGAAAGTGGTTGAGACAAGCACCATATATCAGTCAAGAAATACTTGGACAGATACATAGAAGGAGAAGGCTTAGAGGGGTTTGCTCCAAACACAGGAAATTGGGACTAGCTGGGTGAGCACTGTGGATAGCATGGACTGATGTTGCCAGGGTGGAAATGGCTAGTTAAAGGGAGCCTAATTTTAAGGTGATTGGAGGCAAGTACAAAGGGAATGTCAGAGGTAAATTCATTACACAGAGAGAGCTGAGTGCATAGAATGCCCTGCCAGGGGTGACGGTAGAGGCAGATGTAATTGGGACATTAAGAAAACTCTGAGATCTGCACATAAATGATAGAATGTGCTGTAATGTCCTATGTTCTATTGTAAAGATTTGAGATTTTGTAGGTTAATTTGACCCTGTAAATTGGTTAGTAGTTCTGTATCATGGGGTGAATGAATAGAATTGTTTAATGTAAATCGGTGTTTAACAGCTGCATCAACTTGATGGACTGAGGACTCCCACGCTTTGAATTAATATGCACTCTTTGAGCTGCTTTCAACACCATTCCATCAGAAACTATTGTTACTGTTTTGATGTGAGACATTAAAGACCTCCACACCCTTGCTATATTTAAATTAATAAGATCCTTTGTAAAGCTGAGCATCATTTTTTCATTTTTCTGTTAATATGTCCTTCATATCTTCTTCTGAATGCAATAACTTCAGAAAATATGTGACATTCATATTAGATTACAACATCAGACTGTCAGATAATTTCTACTACTTTACTGATTTTGAAAGTTAAGCTAACATGTTTTCATAATGACACATTTGTAAACACCTCCTCTTTCCAACCATTGGTCCCCTGAAAATATATACAAAAATAATAATATGCCAACAGGTTCCACAACAACGCTGGTCTCATGAAACTTTGGTCACAGCTGGCTCCTGCAGGTAATTATATCTGAATTCACTTTTGTGTTCTTTAGAACTGAGAAACAGGAATTGTTGATGCACGCAAGCAGAGAAAATGTTAAAGTTAAAAGGTATTTAAAAGTTGCAAGTTTAAGAAATGTTCTTATAAAGTCAGTCAGGATCGATGATGACTTGCTACCACTCTAGTTTTGTGAGTTTTGACATGGGTAGTGAGGACAACGTGGAAACCAGATCTCTTCCACAGATGGGGCAGATTGAGGATGGATTGTGAGGTGGTCTACTGCTTTGAATCTGTACACAGGGCATTTCTGTGATGCTGATGCATGAAATGTTAAAAGAGTAATAAACTCATGGAGACTCTATGCAGGAATTTACAGACCAAAGACAGGAGTTCTAATTTATTTTATTTCATGTTTTGGAATCTGAGCATTGCAGGCAAAATCAGCATTTATTGTTTAGCCTAAAGCAGTTGGTGGGCTGCCAACTTGATTTATTGCATTCTCTCCAGTGAAGTTTCTCACATAATGTAAATAGGGAGTCAGAAATTCAGTACTTTGTGACCAGTATTAAAGACCAAAAGTTTATAAAATTTAGAGCACTTTAAGATGGAAGCGATTCTTGAGATTGAAAAGAAGAGCTCTTTCACAGAAGACAATTGAATCTTCCCAGCGACCAAACATTTTAATTCCGATTCTTATTCCCCTTCTGACATGGCAGTGTATGGCCCCCTCTTATGCCATGATTATGCCACCTTCAGGATGGAAAAACACCTTATATTTCGTCTGGGTAGTCACCAACCTGATGGCATGAATATTGGTTTCTCCCTCTGGTTAAAAAAAATCCTCTCCCACCCTGCTTCTTCTATTTCCACTCAGACCTCTTACTTCTTCTTAGATCATCTTCCCTTGGTGTCCCTCTTTCTTCCCTTTCTCCCATGGTCCACTCTCTTCTCCTACTTATCAGGTTCCTCCTTCTCCATCCTTTTACCTATCCCCCTCATCAGGCTTCACCTTCTAGCTATCCTCCTTCCCCTCTCCCCAACTTCTTATTCTGGTATTTTCCACCTTCCTTTCCAGTCCTGAAGAAGGATCTCGGCCCAAAATGTTGACTGTTAGTTCATTTCCATGGGTGCTGCCCGACCTGCAGAGATCCTCCAGCATTTTGTGTGCGCTACAAATGAATCTTCTGTTTCTTCTGTTTATAACTCTTACCAGGATTAGTATCTTTTGATGAATAGTGTAGGTGGAACCAATTCTGGAAACCATTTGAAACTTTTCATTACATATATTGCTATAAAAAGCTATAAACAGCATTTGTTGAAACTTATCACAAAGATATGTAATGGTTTAACAATATATTGAAAATTTTGGCCTATAAGTGCTTTTATCTTGATTTACAAAACAACATAATTGTGTTTGCTAGTGTCAAAATCTATTGCAAACAATTGATATGATCGTGTGTGGTCCAGAAAGTTAAGCACTTGACATCCAAGACAAACTGGCTAATTGAATCTAAAATTAGATCGGTGGAAGGATGCTTTTCCTGTTGAAAGTCTGAGACCAGAGGTATACCTCAGAGATCAATAATAAGACCTTTGTAGTTTGTTGTATGCACTAATAACTTGGATTTTGAGAAGCCAAATAAAGGTAGGACATACACAGTAAATAGTAAGTCACAAAGAAATATTGTTGAACAGAGAGATCTAGGTGCCCAAGCGTACAATTCCCAGAAAGTGGCAACACAAGTGATAAAGAAGTTCAAATTTCAAAGTAAATTTTATTATCAAAGTATATATATGTTACCATATACAACCCTAAGATTCATTTTCTTGTGGGCACACACAGCAAATCTATAGAATAGTAATTATAATTGGATCAATGAAAGATCAACCAGTGCAGAAGACAACAAACTAAGCAAATTCACATTTAAATAATAGCAATAAATATTGAGAACTTGAGATAATGAGATAAAGAGTCCCTAAATGAGGTGACTGGTTGTAGGCAAATTTCACTGATGTGGTAATTGAGTGTAGTTATCCACTTGTAACCCCCTGGGTCACCTCAGGCTCGCTCAGCTCGTTCTCGTCTAGGGGGAGCAGCCTTTGGCCCCGCCAAACTGGGTAATCAGCTGGTGTGGATGCTGTGTGATGTCCCCGCCTCACAGAAAAACAGACAGTACACCATATGCGATTAAATGAGTACAATTTATAAAGGTTACTATATCTAAGTGATTAATAATGATACAGTATATATGAAGAAAAAAATAAAGAAAAGGCGCCAAACTTATCAAAGTCCAAACCACTTCATGCACAACCGTTGGAGCTCAATTACTGAAGTCTTCTGGCCACCATTCGATCCCCTCCGAACTCCTCGACTTGCAGCTCAGGACCACCCGAAGTGGTCAACCAAACACATCTATCGTCGTCTCCTCTCCTCAGGGTACCTCCTGGCCTTGGACCCCCTCCTTGGGGTCCATTCCTCACGCAGTTTACAGCATCATATCCTCTCTCTCTCACCCCCTTGCGCCGATCTGCCCAAAGGCCCGCCAACAATAGCTTACAGACTCAGAAGAAAGAACAACATTAATCCCAATTGGTTTACAAAGGAATACTATTCTCATTGTCAGTAAATTTTAACCCAAACAAGCTTCCAGCACTCTCTCGCAACAAAGAAGCATTCCTACTTTTAACAAAACAAAGAAGCCATTTTGATTACATACACAGTAACAAAGAAAAAGAAGAAATCCCCTTTACACTCTCCCCCCACCAAATAAAATTCATGTCCTCATGACTATTAAATAACTCGCCACCTTTCCTGCCAACACACCATAACCCAAGCACAAACAGTGACATCTCCTCCCCACACAGTAAACCTCACGCCCTGTTCCTCAGGCGCTACATAGGCCAACCATCTGGGAGTTCCCTAACCCTTCTAAGACCTCCATACCCCCTCACCTAAACTCTTCAGGCTAGGACACAACTGGGGATACCTTCGGCCCACTACCAACTCCTCTCTCAACCTCTCACTCATGCCCCCCACTGCACATAGCTAACCCTCCTCACTACACCTGACTCAGTGGGAGAAGGGCCAAAGGTCTCTTCCTCAATCGAGGGAAAGTCAGCAAAAGGCAGCATGTACCACACATCCAGCACATTATCCATCAAATCTGTATTCTTCCTCATTTCTGCGAATGGTAGCTGCTGTTTGATTTTCTCCAAATGGAAACACGTGGCCTGCACTGCTCCTGCAGTCTCTTCAGCCTCCTGTTCAGTATTCACTGCACTTCTCTCCAGCTTTTTCTTCCTCATGACTTCTTCCAGATCAACTTTCTCCAGTCTCTCCGCCTTCATTTCAAACTTGATTCTGTAGAGACACTGCGACTTTCGCCAGCCCTGGCACGTGTCCAGAAAACACTTTAACTCTGTAGTTCTCAGCCGCTCCTGCAACGATGTCACTTCATATTCTCCCGAGGCAAATCCAAATCTGTCAAAACTCCGAACACCTCCACCTCCCCCATGGTCTTCAACATGCCCCACAGGATGGTTGCAAGGGCTCCAGATATGCCCTGTATACCGGAAGACCGGTCTACAGGGAGACCGGAAGACTACTAGGGAATTTATAACGGCCGTCTTCTCCTTGTCGGCCCCACTCATCGGGATCTGGCAACATCCACTCCTCAGATCCAGCACCTTAAACCACTTCGCACCACTCAGATGGGCAATCGCCTCTTCAGCCCTCAGGGCCATATTCTGGTCACTGACAGTGCGCCTCTTCAGCGCGATATAATCTACACACACGCTGCCTACGTCTTCCACGGCTTCAGAGGCCAGTTTCTGCAAGCTCTCTCTCTCTCCGAGGTGTCTTCAGCGGTCAATTCCCCTCCCTCGTGGTATTTTGCAGCGTCCACGAAGAGGGTCTCACCCTCAGATACTTCCCCCAGGCCATACCACCACCGGCTCTTGTTTGAATTCAGTATCGGCCCAATGCTGCTACACACGTCCGCACAAGCAGCTCAAAACTCTGGGTGCATCGACAATGCCTCCAAACAGCGTTCACCTGCCTCCTCCGGGCAGGCCCCCAAGCGCAACAGCAGGATTTTGGTTCTCTCTAGAACAGAAACGCTGCCTGTCTCAACAGTGTCCGGACACATCAGCATTAACAATTCACGAACCTCAGTCACCTCCACATTTGCCTCTAAGAACTCCATTTTCACTGACCAACAACCGTTGTCTGGTTAATCACCAGCACTGGTACCCCAAATCTCCAGTGTCCTCAATGTCGCCAAGGGTAAATGCTTCCAATAACGGTTATAAAGTAAACTGTACAGCAACTTAACTGGTGCCCCGGTGCCGAGGATGGCTTTAACTTGACTTCCATCCATCCGTAACAACACCTGTGCGCGTGGCCCCTCTAAGCCTTCAGGAATAGAGTCTGTTCCTTTCGGGAGTTCCTTGGTACATTGATGGGAACGTGCTCCCCCAGAGACCCCAAGCCGTTCCCCCACTGGGCCTCCTCTAAGTTTCCCGACACCTCTCGGATCAACTGAACAACTGAGGGAGGAGCTGATCCCCTTGACAGATCCCCCTGGCACTGCAAGCAATTTATCTGCCCCCCAGCCAAAAGGGATACCCTAAAAACTTTCCACCAATCTCCTGCCACAAATATGATAAGCCCCCCAGCTGCAGCATTTGACTTCCAGTCGAACCACATGCATTTTCCCATACTTTCACAGAACTGGCAGCTGTCACTTCGAAGTAATTGTATCCGACAGTTCGAACAACGCCACCAGCCTGCCTACTCAAACTTTCAACCAATCCCTGTTGCTTTCCCTCAGCCAAGCACTGCCACTCACCCAACAACTGAGAAGTCTGCTCCACCCACACCTCTGCCCCTTTTGGGCTGGACATTATGCCAACAACCGGGCGGAGCCCACCATAGCTGGAACTCCAGTTCTTCACCTCTCTCGTTAACAGCATGGACAGCCCATGGCCCCACCACCATTTCATCAGCGCCAGTCGGAACTCGAACAATGCCCTCCGGGGCACCAACAGCCACCCCACCCAACACACATGCAGAGATAACCAGCAACCGCACACCTACAAAGGCACACCAGCTCTTCGCCGCAGACATAATTTAAAGAGGGTGATCACACAGCTTCCACAGAAATCAATCCTGGATGAGCCCCCACAATGTAACCCAGAGGGTCGCCTCAGGCTCGCTCAGCTCGTTCTCATCTAGGGGGAGCAGCCTTCGGCCGTGCCAAACTGGGTAATCAGCTGGTGTGGATGCTATGTGATGTCCCCACCTCACAGAACAACAGACAGTACACCATATGCGATTAAATGAGTACAATTTATAAAGGTTACTATATCTAAGTGATTAATAACAATACAGTATATATGAAGAAAAAAATAAAGAAAAGGCACCAAACTTATCAAAGTCCAAACCACTTCGTGCACAACCATTGGAGCTCAATTACTGAAGTCTTCTGGCCACCATTCGATCCCCTCCGAACTCCTCGACTTGCAGCTCAGGACCACCCGAAGTGGTCAACCAAGCACATCTATCGTCATCTCCTCTCCTCAGGGTACCTCCTGGCCTTGGACCCCCCCCCCCCCGGGGTCCATTCCTCGCCCAGTTTACAGCATCGAGTCCTCCCTCTCTCACCCCCTTGCGCCGATCTGCCCAAAAGCCCGCCAACAATAGCTTACAGACTCAGAAGAAAGAACAACACTAATCCCAATTGGTTTACAAAGGAATACTATTCTCATTATCAGTAAATTTTAACCCAAACAAGCTTCCAGCACTCTCTCGCAACAAAGAAGCATTCCTACTTTTAACAAAACAAAGAAGCCATTTTGATTACATACACAGTATCAAGGAAAAAGAAGAAATCCCCTTTACACACTTTTACTCAAGAGCCTGATGGTTGAAGCATTGTAACAATTCTTCATCTTGGTGGTGTGAGTCCTCAGATATCAAGGAGCAACATGAGCTGGTTGCTGGGGTTCTCTGATGATAGAGCCTGTTTCCCTATGACAGTATTTCATGTAGTTGTGCTCAATGGTTGGATGGGGTTTACCCATGATGGACTGGGCCAAATCGACCACGTTTTGTAGGACTTTGTGTTCAAAGGCATTGAAGTTTCCATCCCAGGCTGTGATGTACTAAGTCGATATTCTGTCCATCAAACATTTGTAGAAATTTGTCAAAGATTTAGATGTCCTGTCAAATGTCTGCAGATTTCCAAGGAAGTAGATGTGCAGCCGTGTTTTCTACAGAACTGTACTTATGTGCTGAGTCCAGGTAAAATCTTCTGAAATAGTAAAACCTAGGAATTTTAAGTTGCCAACCCTCTTCACCTCTGATCCTTTGATGAGGACTGGATGATGAACCTCTGGTTTCCCTCTCCTGAAGGAGGTTGTTGTTATGGCAACACACATCCAAACTTAAAATCTGCCTCCTGTATGCTGTCATGTACCATTCAACTAGGTCTTCCAATATAGAGAGACAAACTACAACAAAATCAGAGTGGATCATATTAGTGTATTTATTAATTTACTTGCAAGTGAAGGTGTATTTCCAGTCAAGTTTCATTTGGAAAAAAATAGCTTTGATCTTATGTTTCATCCAAAGCACCTTTATAGCAAAATGCTGGAAGAATTTAACAGGCCAGGCAGCATCTGTGGAAAACAGTAAACAGTCGACACTTCAAGCCGAGACTCTTTAGCAGGTCTGGCAAAATGGATGAGAGTTTAAAGATGAGGAAGGGGATGAAGAAGTGCACAGTGTTAGGTGATGTGAAACCGAGAGAGTGGGAGGGGTGAAGTGAAGAGCTGGGAAGCTGATAGGTGAAAGAGATAAAGTGCTGGAGAGAGGGAGCAGCTAAAAATCATTAGAAGGGAAAAGATGAAATATGAAAACAAGCTAGCAAATAATAACAGAGTGGATAGTTGAAGTTTTTTCAAGTATTCTAAAAATAAAAGAGAAATAAGAATGGATATGGGGTTCTAGAAAATGAGGCAGGAGAAATAATAATAGGGGACAAGGAGATGGCTGATGAACTAAATGAGTATTTTCCATCAGTCTTCACAGTGGAAGACACTAGCAGTATGCCTGATGTTGTAGTGTGTGAAGGAAGAGAAGTGGCTGCAGTTACTGAAACAAGAGAGAAGGTGCTCAAAAAGCTGAAGGACCTGAAGGTGTATAAGTCACCTGGAGCAGACAAACTGTACCCCAGGATTCTGAAAGAAGTAGTGTGAAAGATTGTGGTGGCATTAGTAATGATCTTTCAAAAATCATTGGACTCTGGCAAGGTGCTAGAAAACTGGAAAATTGTAAATGACACTCCACTCTTTAAGAAAGGAGGAAGGCTACAGAAAGGAAATTATAGACCAGTTAGCCTGACCTCAGTACTTGGGAAGATGTTAGAGTCAATTGTTAAGGATGAGGTGATGGAGTACTTGTTGCCACAGGACAAGATATTACGAAGTCTGCATTGTTTCCTGCAGGGAAAATCCAGCCTGACGAACCTGTTGGAATTCTTCAAGGAGATTCCAATATAGTTAGAGGGGATGCAGTGCATGTGTATATTTGGACTTTCTGAAGGCCTTTGACAAGGTGCCACATATAAGGCTGCTTACCAGGTTAACAGCCCATGGTATTACAGGAAAATTACTAACGTGGTTAGAGAACTGGCTGGTTGGTAGGAAGCAGCGAATGGGAATAAAAGGATTCTTTTCTGGTTGGCTGCCAGTGACTAGTGGTGTTCCACAGGGGTTGGTGTTGGGACCACTTATTTTTATATTGTATATAAATGATTTAGATCATGGAATAGATGGTTTTGTTGCCAAGTTTGCAGATGATATGAGGATTGGTGGAGGGGAAGGTAGTGTTGAGGAAATAGGTAGGATGCAGGAGGACTTGTACAGATTATGAGAATGGGCAGGAAAGTGGCAAATGAAATACAATGTTGGAAGATGCATGGTCATGCTCTTTGGTAGTAGAAATAAATGTGTGGACTATTTTCTAAATAGGGATAAAATCCAGGAATCTGAGATGCAGAGGGACTTGGGAGTCCTTCTGAAGAACATCCTGAAGGTTAACCTACTGGTTCAGTCGGTGGTGAGGAAGGCAAATGCAATGTTAGCATTCATTTCGAGAGGTCTAGAATACAAAAGCATGGATGAGATGCTGAGGCTTTATAAGGCACTGGTGAGGCCTCACCTTGAATATTGTGAACAGTTTTGAACCTCTCTTAGAAAAGATGTGCTGGCATTGGAGAGGGACCAGAGGAGCTTCACAAGAATGATTCCAGGAATGAAAGGGTCATCATACAAGGAACGTTTGATATTCTAGGTCTGTACTCACTGGAATTCAGAAGGATGAAGGGGGATCTCAGTGAAACTTTTCAGATGTTGAGAGGCCTAGACAGAGTAGATGTGGAAAGGATGTTTCCCATGGTGGGAGAATCTAGGACAAGAGGGCACAGCCTCAGGATAGAGGGGTACCCTTTCAAAACAGTTGTAGAGAGATTTCTTTAGCCAAAGGGTGGCAAATTTCTTGAATTTGTCGCCACTTGCAGCTGTGGAGGCCAGGTCTTTGGGTGTATTTAAGGTAGAGATTGACAGGTTCTTCATTGAACGTGGCATCAAAGGAGACAAGGAGAAAGCCGCAATCTGGGGTTGAGGAGATTAAAAAAGGATGGGCTGGATAGCCTAATTCTGCTCCTATGCCTTATGCTCTTATGGATCTGATAGGAGAGGGTAGAAGTCTCTGGAAGAAAAGGACGTGAAGGAGCACCAGAGGGAGTTGATGGGCAGGCAAGGAGATGAGGTGAGAGAGGGAAACAGGAATGGGAATGGTGAAGGGGGTGCAACTACCGGAAGGTTGACAAATTGATATTCAAGCCATCAGGTTGGAGGCTACACAGACAGTATATAAGGTGTTGCTCCTCTAAAGTGAACGTGGTCTCAAAGTGACTGACATGTCGGATTGGGAATGGGAAGTTGAATTGAAGTGGGTTGCCATCTGGGAGATCTCACTTTTTCTAGCGGATGGAGCGTAGGAACGAAGCAGTCTCCCACTCTACATCGGGTCTCACCGATATACAAGAGGCCACTCGGAGCACCGGGCACAGTATATGACCCAACAGCCTCAGGTGAAGTGTTTCCTTACCTGGAAGGACTGTTTAGGGCTCTGAATGGTAGTGAGGGAGGATGTGAAAGGCCAGGTGTGGTACTTATAGGTATGGAGGTTACGGACAATTATGTGCTGGACACAGAGGCTACTGGGGTCATAGCTGAGGACAAGAGGAACCCTATCTCTGATGGGGTGGCAGGAGGATGGGGTGAGAGCAGACGTGCATACAATGGAAGAGATGCGGGTGACGGCAGTGTTGATGGTAGAGGAAAGAAAGCCCCTTTCTTTGAAAAAGGAGGACATGTCCTCAATGCTGGAATTAATAGCCTCATCCTGAGAGCCGATGCAGTGAAGATGGAGGAACTGAAAGAAGGGGTTAGCATTTTTGCAAGAGACAGGGTGGAAAGAGGTATTGTCCAGGTAGCTGTGAGAATCAATGGGTTTGTACAAGATATCAGAAGATAGACTCCAAGGAGATAGAGATAGAGAGATTGAGAAAGGGGAGCAAGGTGTCGGAATTGGACCAAGTAAATTTGAGGGCAGGGTGGAAGTTAGAGGCAAAGTTGATGAAGTTGACAAGCTCAGCATGAGTGCTAGAA
The DNA here is from genome assembly GCF_030144855.1 of Hypanus sabinus. Lineage (NCBI taxonomy): Eukaryota > Metazoa > Chordata > Chondrichthyes > Myliobatiformes > Dasyatidae > Hypanus > Hypanus sabinus. Next base: position 4,557,539 of record NC_082732.1, on the reverse strand, counting down.
GCAGTGTTACAGATTCAGCAACAATAAATATATAAGTGAGGCAGAGTTTTTTAAAACAAATAAAACATTTATTAAACACTGAAAATCAAACCCCCCAAAAGTAAACAAACGACTAATGCAACAGGAAATCAGCTGCTGTGTGGCAACTTAAACAGTCCTTAAAGGAATAAAGCAAAAACAGTTCTTAAAGCGATGTTGCAAAAACAGTTCTTCAAAGTAGTACTGCAAAAGTTCAAAATGCTTACAGTCCATTAAAGGAGAGACTTTTTAGATGATTTAAATTCTCTTTCACGTCGTGTTGCTGCGGTTCCCAGTCGAACTATACTTTTCCCTGTCGCATGACCTCTACTGGCAGGAAAATGACGTCACTCCGCCATCACCTTAAGTCCAATATAGCTTCAACACCACTGTCACGTGACAAGTACAAGATACCCACAGGTACGTAACAGCAGCCACAATGCAGTCGTCAATGTAGCGTAAGAAAAGTTGGGGAGTGATACCAGTGTAAGCTGGGAACATGGCCTGTTCCATGCAGTCAACAAAAAGGAAAGCATAACTGGAGTCCATGTGTCTCCATGGCTTTACATTTGATTAGGGGGAAGTGGAAGGAGCCGAAGGAGAAATTACTGTGAGTGAGCACCAGTTCTGCCAGATGAAGGAGAGTGTTGGTGGAGGGGAGAAGGTTGGGCCTATTACCTAGAAAGAAGCAGAGAGCTTTAAAGCACACCCGATGGGAGATGGAGGTGGACTGGACATCCATGATCAAAATGAGACATTCAGGGACAGGGAACTTGAACTTGTTGAGAAAATCCAGAGCATGTGAAGTGTCACAGATGTAGGTAGGAAGGGACTGAACTGGGGTGGACAAAACAGAGTCGATGTATGTAGGTATAACTTCGGTGGGGCAGGAACAGGCAGAAACAATGGGTCTACCTGGACAGACATGTTTATTTTCTAGAAAGAAATGGAAAGCTTAAAGGCAGTCCTGATGGGTAATAGAAGTGTATAAGCACTTTAATTTTTTTAACAAGAGAACATTAATTAGGTTGCTTCATTCTTTAACATTACATTCCTCCATTATCTCATTCTCACATTTGTTCTTTTAGAAGCTCTATCCTGTTTGCTTTGTTGACAAAACATCCCCTCGGGCTATAACACAAATTGCCTATCATAAAGTAAGAGCTTCCTCCCAACACATAGACCTGTGTAAGTTTTCCTATGCAAACCAGTAAAACACCTTGGGATTTCATAGACTCCATTTCTTCATATAAGATTTTATAAAAATTAAAAATTCATAAAGACCAAGATAACAGATATATTTCTACATCCACGAGAAAATCTGCAGTTGCTGGAAATTCAAGCAACACACACAAAATGCTGGTGGAACACAGCAGGCCAGGCAGCATCTATAGGTAGAAGCACTGTCAACATTTCAGGCCGAGACCCTTCATCAGGACTAACTGAAAGAAAAGATAGTAAGAGATTTGAAAGTGGGGGTGGGGGGATGCGAAATGATAGGAGAAGATCTGAGGGGGTGGGGTGAAGCTAAGATTTGGAACAGTGATCAGCAAAAGGGATACAGAGATGGAGAAGGGAAAGGATCATGGGGGGGAAGCCTAGGGAGAAAGAAAGGAGGAGGGGAGTGCCAGAGGGAGATGGAGAACAGGCAGAGTGATGGGCACAGAGAGAGAACAAAAAGGGGAGTGGGGGAAATAAATAAATCAGGGATGGGGTAAGAAGGGGAGGAGGGTCATTAACAGAAGTTAGAGAAGTCAATGTTCATGCCATCAGGTTGGAGGCTACCCAGCTGGTATATATTTCTACATCCCTTCCTTTTTGTCATTTCATGACAACACCATAATCATGAAAACACAATTGTTAAGATACGAATAGAGTAATCAAAATTACTTCAAATATTCATACAATGGTACAGTCTCAGAACTTCAGTTAAGCAAAATCCCCTTTTCTAGTCCAGACCAACAGTTACCCATTTTCAGTATCTTCTCCTTCTTAATCCTCCTATAGTACACATAATCACAAAAGAATAACAACTACATATTATCATTATAACATCAATCCTTATACCATAATGTAGGATAGTCATCTACCATCCTCTTCCTGGAGTGCTAGAATTGTGAAACTGATCACCCACTTTCTTAATCTTTTCGGTGCCCTCTCGGATATGTCTTTGGATTCATCCAGCTTGTAAACAAAACATTCTTCGCCTACCAGGCACACATGCCTTCTTTCTTGGATAAACTATTCGGATTTTTAATACAGACTGCCACCAATTTTGCCAACAATTTGGGTACTATTTGTTGGGTTTGATCGAGAGCATATGCAGTTCCATTTGCTTTCTAATGCTGATGCCATGTTAATCAGGTACCATGCTGTTTTACCAGTTCCATAGGCAAACGTTACCTTTCCCAGGGACAACACTAAGTCCTTCTACTCCAGTGTTAGCATTGTCCTATGAAGGCATATAGGTCATTCTCTAAAACACTTGTTTCCAAATTTATATCCCATCTGCCCACTGTGAAATCCTGGCAGTACTGATAAGGGGAAGAATGGGTTTATGTTTCCTTGTCCCAACATTGTTGCACCAATGTATCCCAGGCAGAGGTTTTGGACCAATTGAAATAACAGTTTATTTCTCTTTCATTAAAGGGCACACCCATTTCCATGTGTGCCTGGACATCCATACAAACCTAGCAGCTTAGGATATTGGTCCTGTTTGCACATTCGTAAGAAAGTGTTCATGGCAGTTACACTTGTCAGAGAAAAAAATCGCTTGCATTAGGACTCTCAGTGGTTTTATATATTTTTTCACATCTTTAGGCACCTTCCTACTGTGAGAAGCGTGAATCCATGATAGGTTTTCCCTTAACTTAATGGATATATTAGTAAACAGCAGTACCTGAAATGATCCTTCACATCAATGTTCCAAACAATTCTTTCTTTTAAATGTTCGCACCACCACGTAATCTCTGGGCTCAATGTCGTAGTACTTAGTGTCTGCTCATGGTTGCTGGGCTTCTATTACCTGTTGATGATATCCAGTAAAACAATAGTTCAGATTACGCTCATCCAAGTTATGTACATCCATCTGCTTAACTCCCAGTGGCACATCCAATGGCATGCACAAGGGCAGTCCCATTATGACTTCATGTAGGGACTAACCAGTGGTTCTATTAGCAGAGGCTCAAATATTCATCAGAACCAAAGGCAGCATCTGATTCCACTTTAGTCCAGTTTCCTCACACATTTTGCTAAATATTGCGAGGTCATCCTCAAAGTCAAGGTCTTCTGAAGTAGAGAGAAGAATGCTCCTCTGCTTATTTTTCATTGTTCGCCTCATAACACAGTCAATCACCAGGTTAAACAATATCATTTGACATCACTCAACCTTGTTTGATTCCTGTCTTGACTTCAAAGCTCAAATTGCAGTCCTCAACTGTGCAGGTGAAGTTAGCATGGAAACTCTAGATAAGCTGGACAATTTTGGAGGAATCCCATATGATCACGAGAGGCTCTTCTTGTGGGTGCTATCAAAAGCCTTTTTGATGTCCACAAAATTGACCTACAGTTGTCTCTGCCATTCTATGCACTGTTCAATAATGTTACATAGTGTGAAGATCTGGTTGACAGAGCCTCTGTTTCTTTATCCTCAAGCACATATCGACAGCATCTGTAATCCTTTAGAAAATGACTTTGGTGAGAATCTTGCTGAGCACTAATAAAAGTGTTGCATTCACAGCACTCCTTTCTTGGGGATCTTACCAATAGCTCTCTTTTGACCAATTCCTGGGTACTGTCCCCATTCCCACATTATAGTAAGGAGTAGTTGCAGGATGGCTGCTACAGCTTTTGGTTAAGCTTTGAACAGCTCAGCATTCATATTGTCATGTACTGGAGCTTTGCTGTTCTTTAATGATTTAATTACACAAACAATCTGTGGACGTCCCTCTCAACAATAAGTACTCCTGTTTGAGTACTGTGGGGGTGACGACCTTCCTGGGGGAAGCAACAGCAGCCTTGCCTCTGGCATTGAGTCAGTCTGGCCCGGTGGCTCAGAAAGGTAGGGAACTGAAGAGGACGGCAGCAGTTATTGGGGACTCTATAATTAGGGGAAAACATAGGCAATTCTGTACACATAAAAAGCAAACATGGATGCTAAATTGCCTTGCAAGTACCAGGTCTGCAATGTTTCTGGACGTACTCACAATATCCAGAAAAGGGAGGGTAAGCATCCAGAAGTCATGGTACATATTGGTTCCAGCGATATAAGAAGAAAAAGGGAGGAGGTTCTAAAAAAAGAATAGTGGGAGTTAGGAAGGAAGCTGCAACCTCAAGGGTAGTAATCTAGGGATTGCTGCCTGTGCCATGTGACAGTGAGGATAGGAATAGAATGAGGTGGCAGATAAATGCATTCTGAAAAATTGGAGCAAGAGCCAGGGTTTCAGATTTCTGGATAATTGGGAACTCTTCCGGGACAGGTGGGACCTGTAAAAAAGGGACGGATTACACTTGAATCTGAATGGACCAATATTCTTGTAGGTAGACGTATGAGAGCTGTTGGGAGTGTTTAATCCAATATGGCATTGGGATGGGAACCAGTATGACAGAGGATGAGCTAACAGGGTTACATGCAGATGATGGGTGTATCATGAATGTAGGAAAGGACAAGTGGATGACTGGGTACAAATGCAGACGGAGCAAAGAGTTAAATTGTACCACAGAGGCAAAATTCAAAATGGCAAAGAATGCAGGGCTGAAGGTGCTGTATTTAAATTCGTGTAGCATTCGGAATAAGGTGGATGAACTCGTGTCGCAGTTAGAGATTGGTCAGTATGACGTTGTGGGCATCACTGAGTTATGGCTGAAAAAAGTCCATAGCTGGGAGCTTAAGATCAAAGGATATACTTTGTACCGAAAGGACAGGCAGGAAGGCATAGGTGGCGATCTGGCTATGTTGGTAAAATGTGGAATTACATCTTTAGAAAGAGGTGACATACAGTCAGAGCATATTGAATTTTTGTGGGTGGAGTTAAGAAATTGCAAGGGTGAAAAGAATCATTATGGGAATCATATATAGTCCTCAAAATAGTAGCCAAGATGTGGGGTTGAGATTACAAAGGAAGCTGTAAAAGACATGTATTAGGGGTAATGGCACAATGGTAATGGGGGACTTCAATATGCAAGGGAATTAGGAAAGTCAAGTTGGTGTCAGATTGCAAGAGGGGGTATTTGTTGAATGCCTACGAAATGACTTTTTTGAGCAGCTTGTGCTTCAGCATACTTGGGGAAAGACGATCTTAGACTGGGTGTTGTGTAATAATCCAGATCTTATTAGGGAGCTTAACGTAAAGGAACTCTTAGGAGGCTGTGATCATAATATGATTGAATTCATACAGCAATTTCAGAGGGTGAATCATAACTCACATGTATCGCAATGGAGTAAAGGGAGTTTCAGAGGCATGAGAGAGGAGCTTGCCCAGGTGGATTGGAGGAGGATACTGGCAGGGATGATGGCAGAGCAGTTATGGTTGAAGCTTGTGGGAATAGTTCACAAGGCACAGGATAGGGATGTCCAACAGAGAAAGAAGTTCTCAAAGGGCAGGGGTAGACAACCGTGGCTCAATAGGAAGTTAAGGACCACATAAAAGTCAATGAAAGGGTATATAAGGAAGCAAAAGTGAGCAGAAAGGTAGATGATTGGGAAGCTTTTAAAATCCAACAAAAGGCAACTGAAAGAAAGGAAAAGATGAAGTATGAGGGCAGACTAGCCAATTTTGTAAAGTGGGATCCAAAAGATTTTTCACATATATAAGGAATAAAAGGGAGGTGAGAGTTGATATTGGACCACTGGAAAATGATGGTAGTAATAAGGTAGTAATGGGGGACAATGAAATGGAAGATGAACTTAAAGGGTACTTCGCATCTGTCTTCACTGTGGAAGACACTAGCACTGCACCAAAGTCAAAGGTCTTAAGGTGAAGAAGTCACCTGGGCCAGAATCCTGAGACCTCCCTGAGAGAGGCTGCTGAAGAGATAATGGATGATCTTCCAAGAATCACTTGATTCTGGCATGGTCCTGGAGGATTGGAAGATTGCAAATTCCACTCCACTCTTTAATAAGAGAGGAAGGCAAAATAATTGAAATTGTAGGCCAGCCTCAGTGGTTGGGGAACTGTAGGAGTCTATTATTAAGAATGAGTTTTCAAGGTACTTGGAGACTAATGATAAAATAAGTCAAAATCAGCATGGTTTCTGTTGAGGGATATCTTGCCTGACAAATCTGTTAGAGTTCTTTGAGGAAGTAACAAGCAAGGTGTACAAAGAAGAGGCAGTAGCTATCAATTACTTGGATTTTCAGAAGGTATTTGATAAGGTGCCACACATGAGGCTGCTTAACAAGATAAAATCCTATGGTGTTACAGGAAAGATACTAGCATGGCTAGTAGAATGGCTGACAGGCAGGAGGCAGTGAGAGGGGATTATAGGGATCTTTTCTGGTTGGCTGCTGGTGACTAGTGATGTTCCTCAGTGGTCGGTATTGGGACCACTGATTTTCACATTGTTTGTCAATGGTTTAGATAATGGAATTGATGGCTTTGTGGAAAAAGTTTGTAGATGATATGAAGATTGGTGGAGGGGTAGGTAGTGCTGAGGAAGCAATGCAATTGCAGCAGGACTTAGACAAATGGGAAGAATGGGCAAGGGAATGGCAGATGGAATACAGTTTTGGGAAATGTATGATAATGCATTTTGGTAACATGAACAGTAGTGTGGACTGTTATCTAAATGAGGAGAAGGTTCAAACATTAGAGGTGCAGAAGACTTAGGAGTGCAAGACTCCTGGCAGGTTAATTTACAGGGTGATTCTGTGGTAAAGATGGCAAATGCATTTATTTCAAGGGGTATGAAGTATAAAAACGAGATAATGTTAAGGATTTATAAAACACTTGTCAGGCCCCACTTTGAGTATTGTCAACAGTTTTGGGCCCCATATCTCAGAAAGGATGTACATTCATTGGAGAGAGTCCAGAGGAGGTTGCCGAAGATGATTTTGGGACTGAAGGGGTTAACATTTGAGGAGTGTCTGGCAGCTTTCGGACTGTACTCACTAGAATTTATAAGAATGTGGGGGGATCTCATTGAAACCCACCAAATGTTGATAGAAGCAGGTAGGGTAGATGTGGAAAGGATGTTTCCTATGGTATCAGAATTGAGTTTATTATCACCAGCATGTGACACGAAATATGGTAGGGATATCCAGAACTGGAAGACACGGACTTAAAATTTCTTTTTTCAGCCAGAGAGCAGTGAATCTGTGGAATGCTGTGCCACAGACTGTGGTGAAGGTCAAATCCATGCATATCTTTAAGGCAAAAGTTGATTGTTTCCTGATTGGTCAGGGCATCAAAGGATATAGTGAGATGGCAAGTATAGGGAGATGAGTGGGATCCAGGATCAGCCACGATAGGGTGGTGGAGCAGACTCGATGGACTGAATTGCCTAGTTCTGTTCCTATGTCTTATGGTCTTATCTCTTCTCTCTTGGGTAGATCTGTGTTGATGTTGAGGTCCTCTGTTGCCGCTTGTATGTTAGATTATCCATGTCTACTTAATAATTCCTTGAACTACATTGTTCATCATGATTCTTGCTCTTTCTTAGTTGTCTAAAGCAGCCTATTCTTATCTCTCATGCGGCCACTGGATCTAGCCTAGAATATTCCACATCCCAATTTTGAAATCGTGTCTATATTTCCCCAATCACCTCGAAAGGCTGCTTCTTCAGCTTCCTCTGAAAGGTCTTCCATGTCGACTCTCTTATCCTTTCTTACAAGCCTCTTCATGTTCTTGATAGCTTCTGTACATGCAAGTTTAAGTTTCTCCTCAATTTGTGCTGTCTTTGCATCTAACACTTTCTTCTAAGGCTAGCCATGTTTCCTGCTCTATCCATTTTTTGTTCTTCTTTCAAGCTCTAGACAAGTCTCACTGCTCTCTATGAAGACTGAGGCAATCCATTTCGATTTTGTGTCAATCCTGTCTACTGGCACATGTCTTCCAAGTCCTGGAATCTGTTTTTAAGCTGAATGGTGAAGGCAGATTTTACACTGGTGCCCTTGAGCTTTCCAAGATCAAGAAGTCTTTATTGTTATTTATAAGTTGTTACTTCACATTTTAGTGTTTAGATATCCCATGACAATGATTATGTCATGGTGTAGTGGTAACTCTACCTCTGATTGCAGGTGTTTGTAGAAAATATCCTTTTTCTTCAATGTCGTTGTCGTTAGTTGGAGCATAGCACTGGATTACACTTGCTTCCCTTTCAGTCTGACTCTCATCAGCCTGCTGTTGATTGGTTTCCACTCCGGCAAGCACTTCTCATTGCCTTTCTTCCAAAGGACAGCCACACCATCACGGTGCTGACCATCTTCATTTCCTGAGTATAAAACTGTTTCACCAGATGCTTCCAGACCCTGTGCATCTCCTTTCACTGACACCCAGTATATGTAGGATGTAACGATGCATTGCTGCACTTATTTGTGCCAGCTTGCCCGTATTCTACATGGTTCATAGATTCCAAAATACACTCTTTGTCTTGACCATGCCAGTGTTCAGGACATCCTTCATCATGCCAATAACTTCCTCTTGGTTTTCACTACTGTCACTCATGAAATCCCAGGTTGTGACTCAGGAATACTGTTGCACACAGATATAGGATTCTTCATTGTTGTTTCCGTAACCTTTTTTTTTGACCAGTCAGGGGCACTGGCATAGGATCAGCATAACCCCAGTGCCTCAATATCCCTGAATCCTGAAGGCTCGCTCATCTTCCAGGCTGTGTCCTTGGGATATCAAAAAGCGGCCGGTCGTGAGGCCCTGAGAGTGCGTCCCATTCCCACAAAGGACCGGTCAGAGTGTAACTCCAGTTCAGGGTCTTCAAAAGAACCCCCAACACCCTGGAAAGAATGTAGAGAATTATTTTTTTGAGTAGAGAATGAATTTTTAGCCAATCTTTCCTGGAAAAAAAAAACAGGCAGTTAAGCTTAGCTTACCTTTCTTGAAATGAATCTCTTCCCTTTCCCTTTCATAAATTTTAAAAACTCATAAGGCAAACATAATGAATTTCTGTTAAATAACTGGCTTAAGCCAAAATGGAATTTAATTTTTCTAAAGGTTGGCTTGGTGTATTTAATTTAAATAAAGGTTGTAAATTGATTTTAATTAATGCTATTTACAACATGAAAATTTATTGACAATGTTGAGTAGTAAAGTTACTAAAAACCATAAGCCAAATCTATAGGAATGAAAATATACCTGAAGGCAGTTTTAAACAAGACTTTGAAAAAAACATTTTCTTACTAAGTTACATGATCAGACTCAAATATAGGCCTCGCATATGAAATCTGGGCTTTAATTTTGCTGCACAAATACTCAATTCCGGGTTGAATGTGAGATAAGCACACATGGATTTCACCTTCAACTGAAAGGAGACAATCCATATCCTTGCTCTTGATGCTTGTTAAACAAGGGAAAGCTTGCTCACACATGTAAGAATTTGAAAACTACAGGAAAATGTTCATTGCTTTCCTATGAATGGCAGGATACTCTTCTTCCACAGAAATCCAGTATGTCCAGGGCAGGTCATACATCTCATATCGAGTGCATGATCAGACTGCGTCTCAAAAAGCTTTTCCTCTTCTCTCAAAGTCAAGTTGTCAGGCTGAGCAGAAAATTCAGAAGAAGAGTTCTACCCCAGTCATACACTTGTGTTGAAATGGAGGAAAAACAATGTTCAATTTTGTTCTTTAGTTCTTCCAGGTGGTTTTCAATAAGACTCTGATATCTTTCCTCATTCTCAAGCCCAAGCAGCAATGGAAACATTTCAAGATTTCCTTTTGCAACATGATTTTCCAAAGACTCAGTTTCCTTTTAAATCCAAGAATTTTGTCACTTGAAGTCAAAACATCTTCTCCAGGGCCTTGCAGAGACTTGTTCTACTGGTTTATATGCAGCCATTCTTCATCTTTAAAGCACTCAGAAAAATCTGCCCACCTGTTTTCCTGAAAGTACTCCTGCAATTCATCTTTTAGCTCAAACACCTCGTTGAGAACTCTTCCCTTGCTAAGCCACCGCATTTCTGTACGTAGCAGGAGATTGGTGTGCTCTTTGTCCAGGTTTTCACATTCTCAAATGAACTGGTCTTTGTTTAATAAAGTTAACCATTTCAGAATCAGAATCAGACTTTAATCGCCAAGTATCTGTACACATACAAGGAATTTACTTCCCGCAGATGTTGTCTCTCTGCTCATGACAATAATAATGATAAATATAAATGAAAATATAGATTATACATACAAGTAGTGCAGTCCAAGTAATAGTTAGCCGACAGTTAACAGGCAGTTAACTGTTCAGCAAAGTGACCGCAGTAGGGAAAAAACTTCTCCAGTGCCTATTAATCTTAGTCTGGAGGGATCTGAAGCACCTACTAGACGGAAGCAGTTCAAACAGTCCATGCGCAGGATGGAAGACAATAGACAATAGACAATAGGTGCAGAAGTAGACCATTCGGCCCCTCGAGTCTGCACTGCCATTCTGAGATCATGGCTGATCATTAACTATCAATACCCAGTCCCTACCTTGTCCCCATATCCCTTGATTCCCCTATCCATCAGATATCTATCTAGCTCCTTCTTGAAAGCATCCAGAGAATTGGCCTCCACCGTCTTCCGAGGCAGTGCATTCCACACCTCCACAACTCTCTGGGAGAAGAAGTTTTTCCTCAACTCTGTTTTAAATAACTGACCTCTTATTCTCAATCCATGCCCTCTAGTACTGGACTCTCCCAACATCTGGAACATATTTCCTGCCTCAATCCTATCAAATCCTTTAATTATCTTAAATGTTTCAATAGATCCCCTCTCAATCTCCTCAATTCTAGTGTGTACAAGCCCAATCTCTCCAATCTCTCTGCGTAAGACAGCCCTGCCATCCCAGGAATCAACCTAGTGAATCTACGCTGCACTTCCTCAATCGCCAGAATGTCCTTCCTTAAACCTGGAGACCAAAACTGTACACAATATTCCAGGTGTGGTCTCACCAGGGCCCTGTACAAATACAAAAGGACATCCTTGCTCTTGTACTCAATTCCCCTTGTAATAAAGGCCAACATTCCATTTGCCCTCTTCATTGCCTGTTGCACTTGCTCATTCACCTTCATTAACTGATGAACTAGGACTCCTAGGTCTCTTTGCATTTCTCCCTTACCTAACTCTACACCGTTCCGACAATACTCTGCCCTCTTGTTCCTGCTTCCAAAGTGGATGACTTCACATTTATTCACATTGAATGACATCTGCCAAGTATCTGCCCACTCACCCAGCCTATCCAAGTCTCCCTGTATTCTCCTAACGTCCTCTTCGCATGTCACACTGCCACCCAGTTTAGTATCGTCAGCAAACTTGCTGATATAGTTTTCAATGCCCTCATCTAAATCGTTGACATAAATCGTAAAGAGCTGTGGTCCCAATACAGAGCTCTGTGGTACCCCACTAGTCAGCTCCAGCCAGTCCGAGAAACACCCATTCACTGCTACCCTTTGCTTTCTATCTGCCAACCAGTTTTCTATCCATGTTGAAACCCTGCCCCCAATGCCATGAGCTCTGATTTTACTCACCAATCTCCTATGTGGCACCTTATCGAATGCCTTCTGAAAATCTAGGTACACAACATCTACTGGCTTACCCTCGTCTAACATCCTTGTTACACCCTCAAAAAACTCCAACAGATTAGTCAAGCATGATTTGCCCTTGGTAAATCCATGCTGGCTCGGCCTAATCCTATTACTGCCATGAAGATATGCCACTATTTCAGTCTTAATAATGGACTCAAGCATCTTCCCCACGACTGACGTTAGGCTAACAGGGCGATAGTTCTCCATTTTCTCCTTCCCTCCCTTCTTGAAAAGTGGGATAACATTAGCCACTCTCCAATCTTCAGGAATTGATCCTGAATCTAAGGAACATTGGAAAATGATTACCAATGCATTCGCAATTTCCTGAGCCACCTCTTTTAGAACCCTCGGATGCAGACCATCTGGACCAAGGGATTTATTAGCCTTCAGTCCTATCAGTCTACTCATCACAGTTTCTTTCCTAATGTCAATCTGTCTCAATTCCTCTGATATCTTATGACCCTGGCCCATCCATACATCTGGGAGATTGCTTGAGTCCTCCCTAGTGAAGACAGATCTAAAGTACGCATTAAATTCTGTTGCCATTTCCCTGTTTCCCATAACAATTTCTACCAATTCATTCTTCAAGGGGCCAACATTATTCTTAACTATCTTCTTTCTCTTCACATAGCTAAAAAAGCTTTTGCTATCCCCTTTTATATTCCTGGCTAGACTGAGCTCATACCTGATTTTTTTCTCTCCATATTGCTTTTTTAGTTAAGATCTGCTGTTCCTTAAAACTTTCCCAATCATCTGTATTCCCACTCATCTTTGCCCTGTCATACTTCTTTTTCTTTAATGCTATACAATCTCTGACTTCCTTTGTCAACCACGGAGTCCTTTATGATGTTCCCCACCCTCTTCTTCAACCTGGAAGTGTACAGGTCCACAATAGAGGGCAGGGAGGCTCCAATGATGTGCTCGGCAGTCCTCACTGTGCGCTGTAGTCTGGTGCTATCCTGCTTGGTGACGGCTCCAAACCACACAGTGATGGAGGTGCACAGGACAGACTCAATGACTGCAGTGTAGAACTGCAGACCATATTTCCTCAAGAGCCGCAGGAAGTACATCCGCTGCTGGGCCTTCTTCAGGATGGAGCTGATGTTCTGCTCCCACTTCAGATCCTGAGAGATTCTGTAGCATAATTCAGAAGACTGTAACTCAAATATCACCACATTGGACCATCAGACATGTCTGTAATACACAGGGGTTAATAAAATGTAAACATAGGCGAGTCCATTCAATGCGTGGAAAATGCATTTCACACTCCTTATCAGCCTACCATCCTCCCCTCCATGCAATACAGCACTCACCAATTATCAGCCTAGCTTCCTTCCCTCCCCTATCTCACATCAAACACTGAGAATGGACTCAAACAAATAAACAAGGCCCTACTGCGCACTTGCATATTGGGCTGAGAGGCCTCTAACGAGATTGCTAATGGGGATGCTCTGTCACTGCCCACTACTGCAAACGCTAGCATTGCATGTTGCACAAAGTTCAAAAAATCTTGCGGAACTCCAATTGAGAAACCCTGGCCTAGAGAGAGTGGATGTCCTAAAAGGTAGGTGAGTCTAGGACCAAAGGATACAGCTTCAGAATAGAGGGATGTCTATTTAGAACAGAGGTGAGGAGGAATTTCTTTAGCCAGAGCGTGGAGATGCTGTGGAATTCATTGCCATGGATGGCTGTGGAGGCCAAGTCATTGAGTATATTTCAACCGGAGGCTCATAGGTTCTTGATTATTCAGGATGTCAAAGGTTACAGATAGAAGGTGGGAGAGTGGAGTTCAGAGGTCTAATAAATCAATCATTATGAAATGGTGGAGCAGACCCAATAAGATCAAATGGCCAGATTCTGGTTTTATGTCTTATGGTCTTGTGGTTGGACTGAACAATCTGAATAAAAGGTTTTTGTATATGTAAAGTGACAGAAGAGGGAATTACTTGCTCTAAGATGAGTGTCTGGTTGAATGTCCAAGTTGAGCAGTCCTTCAATGATTCTCTTATGGTTATTCTATAGAATAAAATCAAACTCAGGGTTGTGTATGGTGACAGATATGGACTTAGATGAGTAAATTATTTTGATCTTTGAAGCTGTTGGCCTCTTTAGGAAACATTAATTTTATTGCTGTGTGTCTGAGGAAACTAAATGTAGTTACAAGGGACTAAACTATGATTTTTGCATAGAAGCTTAAGCCCAGGTTCAGATGTTGCACTAGCGACCGTTGGGAGTCCTAACCTACTTAGCATCTGAAAATGGGTCAGACATGCATGAACATCACATTGGTTCCCATAGTTACTGTAGTTTTTTTAACAGAGAAGTGGACAGGTTAATTTCTGGGCTGAAATGCCAGGAATCCAGAATCCTTGTGCAGAGCATTCATTAAATGTCCTCAGAATCCTGGAGAAGAAAGATTTGGTGGGGGCAAGTATCTACATACATATGGAAGTTCAGATAGATCCAAGAAGTTGTTCAGAGGGGATAGTTACAATGATACCCAGTTTACAATTGGTTAGTTATTATGAGGGACTGAGAAAGAGTTTGACTCTGCTGAGAAACTGTAGAAATTTTACTGACATGTTCAAAATCCTGAGACTGCATCCAGGGCCAATGGCAAGTTACCAATAGGGCCTGTGACCAGAGCAGCATTATTTACTTATACACTTGCTGGCCATTTTATTAGGTATCTCCTGTACCTAAAAAAGTGGCCTCTGAGTCTATGCCCGTTGAGTGTCTTCCTCTACCCATCCACTTCAAGGTTCAATGTGTTGTGCATTCAGAGATGTTCTTCTTCACGCCAGTGTAGTAATGCATTTTTATTTGTTACATTTGCCTTTTATCAGCTTGAACCAGGCGGGTCATTTTTCACTAACCTGTAATTAACAGTATTTTTACCCACTAAACTGCCACTCACTGGATGTTTTTTTTTTTTTTGCACTATTCTCTGTCAACTCTAGATACTGTTGTGTGTGAAAATCCAAGGAGATTAGCAGTTTCTGAAGTACTCAAACCACCCTGTCTGGCACTAACAAATCACTCCACAGTCAAAGTCACTTGGATCCCATTTCTTCCCCATTCTGATGTTTGGCCTGAACAACAATTGAACCTCTTGACCATGACTGCATTCCTTTATGGACAGAGCTACAGCCTCATGATTGGCTGATTAGATTCTTGCATGAACAAACAGGTGTACAGGTGTGCATAATGAAGTGGCCACTTAGTGTACAGTCTTATATACATTAATTGATGTTAACTTACATTTGACTTGTTATCAGGTACTCCTGCTGCTGTCGATGCTGTAAAACACGGCATTTATGTCATGTGTTCTTATGCTGATGACAATAAACTTAAACTAGAACATCTTGCATATTGCAAACTGTATTACTGCAGATGTAAATTTAATACAAACATATTTTTTGTGCATTTTACAGGATGCTTACATTTAATAGTTCATAACTGAGAATTTTCTGTTCCAGAGTTTGAAGAAAATGGCTAAAGTACTTTTGGTAAGTTTATCAACAGCATGGAGTAATGTGAAATGTTCATTTTCTGTCCACTGTTTACTCATTAACTATCTGTAAGTTTTAGGAAGAGAGATTATGGTGTTTGACACATTTTATGTTGTGAGCTGATCAGGCTGTTGCTTCAAGAGTTAACGAAACTTCCTTGAAGGTCATGGAAGTTCTTACTTTGTGGCAGGCTCAAAGGCTTCAGTGGCTTTTGCCTGACCCAATTTTCCTGGTAGAGCAATGTGGTATGAATGAATTAGTCAATTACAACAGAGACCTACGTTTCCACATTGGGATCTGGGTTCCCTGAACACTGCTATTCAGAAGGTTGGCTGGTATTCAGAAACATTTTCTTCTACAGAGAGGGCCCTTCAGATTCCTCATAACTTCTGCAAACAATTCATCGTGTCTTAGATGTCACTTTTCTTGATTTCCTTTGGGGTTGCAAACTATTTCATTCATTTGGAGGCTGTGAAATATTTTGATTAATATGTTTAGGTAGATAAGAAAGTGAAAACGACATCAGGATATGCACTTTCATTAGCCAGGACACAGACTCTTACAGTAGGGAGATTATTGTACAACTTCATTAAACACAGATTTGACCACAGCTGGTGAATTGTGTGCATTACTCTATAGAATATAGAACATAGAATAGTACAGCACAGTATAGGCCCTTTGGCCCACAATGTTGTGCCGACGCTTAAACCCTGCCTCTCATATATCCCCCCACCTTGAATTCCTCCATATATCTTTCTAGTAGTCTCTTAAATTTCACTAGTGTATCTGTTTCCACCACTGACTCAGGCAGTGCATTCCACGCACCAACCACTCTCTGAGTAAAAAATCTGCCTCTAATATCCCCCTTGAACTTCCCACCCCTTACCTTAAAGCCAAAGAAATCAAGGAGAAATGCTTTAGTTTTAGGGGATTCCATCGTGAGGGGAACATACAAGAGATTCTGCGAGCCGGACAAGGATACCCGGATGGTGTGTTGCCTCCCTGGTGCCAGGGTTCAGGATATCTCAGATCGGGTCCAGAGTATTCTGAGAAGAGAGGGCGAGCAAGCAGAAGTCTTAGTACATGTTGGTTCCAATGACATAGACAGAAAGAGAGAGGAGGTCCTGAAGGAAGATTACTGGGAGCTAGGAAGAGAATTGAACACCCGGAACTCCAAAGTAATAATCTCAGGATTACTTCCTGAGCCACGCACTAATGATGTAAAAATAGCAGAATTAAGCGGATGAATGTGTGGCTAAGTAACTGGTGTAGGGGGCAGGGCTTCAAATTCTTAGATCACTGGGATCTATTTTGGGGGAGGCATGACTTATACAGAAACGATGGGTTACAATTGAACTCAAAGGGTACTAATATCCTGGCAGGATTGTTTAATATAGCTGTTAGGGAGGGTTTAAACTAAGTTGGCAAGGGGAAGGAAACCAAGGTGTCAGGGTTGAGGAAAAGGAAAATAGTAATAAGTCAAAGATACTGTGCAGCAAAGATGGCAAGAAGGACAGGCAGATGAATAGACAGGATAATTTGATGTGCGATAGAAATATAGCAAAATCAGTAACAGATACTGATCTAAGTGTACTATACTTAAATGGCCGCAGCATTAGAAATAAAGGGTATGACATTGATTTACAGCTACAGGTTAAAATATATGACATAGTGGCCAGCACTGAGTCATGGCTAAATGATGAATGTGATTGGGAGCTGAATGTTCAAGGACACACAGTGTACAGGAAAGATAGGAAGGTAGGTAAAGGGGGTGGCGTGGCCCTGATGGTAAACAATGATATCAAATCACTAGAAAGAAGGGACATAGGATCTGAAGAGGTAGAATCCCTATGGGTCAAGTTAAGAAATGGCAAGGGTAAAAAGACTTTAATAGCAGTTATATACAGGCCTCCAAACAGCAGCCAGGATGTGGACTACAAGTTATAGCTGAAAATAGAAAAAGTGTGTCAGAAGGAAAATGTCAAGATAATTATGGGAGATTTTAATATGAAAGTGGATTGGGAAAGGCAGGAAGATACTGGATCTCAGGAGAGGGAGTTTGTAGAAAGCCTACGGGATGGTTTTCTGGAGCAGTTTGTCCATAAGCCCACCAGGGGATCAGCTGTTTTGGATTGTTGTGTAATGAGCCTGTTTTGGATTGCTGTGTAATGAGCCTGAGGTGATTAGGGAGCTAGAGGTAATGGAACCCCTTGGAAGTAATGATCATAATATGATCGAGTTCAGTTTCAAATTTGAAAAAGAGAAGCTGGTATCAGATGTATCAATATTTCTGTGGAACAAAGGAAATTACAGTGGTATGAGAGAGGAACTGGCCCAAGTTGATTGGAAAAGTAAGCTAAATGGAGGGACAGTAGAGTAGAATTGGATGAAACTCCTACAAGAAATAAGGAGAGTGTGGGAAAAATATATTCCAAGAAAAAAGAAAATCATAAAAGGGAAAATGACACAAATGTGGCTAATGAGAGAAGTTAAGGCTAAAATAAAAGCAAAAGAGGCAGCTTACAAGGAAGTAAAAATTAGTGGGAAAACTGAGGACTCGACGAATTGTAAAAATTTACAGAAGGAAACTAAAAAAGTCATTAGGAAAGAAAAGATGAATAATGAAAAGAAATTGGCAATTAACATAAAAAAAGGACACTAAGAGTTTTTTTAAATATATGAAGAGTAAAAGAGTGACACGGGTAGATATAGGACCTATTGAAAAAGATGCTGGAGAACTTATAATGGGTAACAAAGTGATGGCAGAGGAACTAAATGAGTACTTTGCATCAGTCTTCACAGTGGAAGACATTAGCAATATACCTAATAGCCAGAGGTCTCAGGGAATAGAAAAAGGTACAATCAAGATTACTAGAGAGAAAGTGCTTGAGAAGCTAAATGGACTAGGGATAAATAAGTCTCCCGGACTGGATGAAGTGCATACATGGGTTCTGAAGGGGGTATCTTTGGAGATTGTGGAGGCATTGGAAATAATCTTCCAGCAATCAGTAGACTCTGGCACGGTCCCGGAGGACTGGAAGGTTGCAAATGTAGTTCTGCTGTTTAAGAAAGGAGGGAGGCAGCAAAAAGAAAATTACAGACCTATTAATCTGACATTGGTAGTTGGAAAGTTATTGGAGTCAATCCTCAAGGATGAGGTTATGAATTACTTTGAGGTGCATGACAAAATAGGCCCAAGCCAACATGGTTTCATGAAGGGAAGATCATACCTCACCAACCTATTGGAGTTTTTTGAGGTAATCTCAAATAAAATTGACAAGGGAGAGGGTGTGGATGTTGTGTATTTGGATTTTCAAAAGGCCTTCGATAAGGTGCTGCATAAGAGACTGCTTAATAAGATGAGAGCCATGGAATTACAGGAAGGATATTGGAATGGGTGGAGCATTGGCTGATAGGCAGAAAGCAAAGAGTGGGAATACAGGGATCCTATTCTGGATGGTTGCCAGTTACTAGTGGTGTTCCACAGGGGTCAGTGTTGGGGCCGCTTCTTTTTACACTGTATATCAATGATTTAGATTATGAATTAAATGGTTTTGTGGCTAAGTTTGCAGATGACACCAAGATAGGTGGAGGAGCAGAAAGTATTGAAGAAATGGAAAGGTTGTAGAGAGACTTAGTCAGTTTAGAAGAGTGGGCAAAGAAATGGCAGATGAGATACAATGTTGAGAAATGTACGGTTGTACATTTTGGAAGAAGAAATAATCCAGCAGATTATTATTTAGATGGGGAGAAAATTCAAAAATTGGAAGTGCAAAGGGACTTGGGAGTCCTCATGCAGGATACCCTAAGGTTAACCACCAGGTTGAACTGGCAGTAAGGAAAGCAAATGCTATGTTGACATTCATTTCTAGAGGAATAGTGTATAAGAGTAAGGAGGTGTTGATGGGGCTCGATGGGGCACTGGTGAGACCCCATTTGGAATACTGTGTGCAGTTTTGGGCCCCCTATCTTAGAAAGGTTGTGCTGCTGTTGGAGAGAGTTCAGAGAAGATTCACTAGGATGATTCCTGGAATGCAGGAACTAACAAATGAGGAGCGTTTGTCAGCTCTTGGATTGTATTCATTAGAGTATAGAAGAATGAGAGGGGATCTCATGGAAATGTTTCGAATGTTGAAAGGGTTGGACAGAGTAGATGTGGAAAGGCTGGTTGGTGGGTGAGTCCAGGACAAGAGGTCACAGTCTTGGAATTAGAGGGTACCCATTTAAAACAGAGATGAGGAAAAGTTTTTTTTAGCCAGAGGGTCATGGATTTATGGAATTTGTTGCCACATACAGCTGTGGAGCCCCAATCATTGAGGGTTTTTAAGGAGGAGATTGATATGTATCTAATTAGTCAAGGTATCAAGGGATATGGGAAGAAAGCCGGAAATTGGAACTAGATGGGAGAATAGTTTAGTTCATCGTGGAGTGGCGGAGCAGACTCAATGGGCTGAATGGCCTACTTCTGCTCCTTTGTCTTGTGATCTTGTGATGTCCTCTTGTACTGAGCAGTGGTGCCCTGGGGAAGAGGTGCTGGCTGTCCACTATATCAATTCCTCTTAATATCTTGTACATCTCTATCATGTCTCCTCTCATCCTTCTTCTCTCCAAAGAGTAATGCCCTAGCTCCTTTAATCTCTGATCATAATCAATACTCTCTAAACCAGGCAGAATCCTGGTAAATCTCCCCTGTACCTTTCCAATGTTTCCACATCCTTCCTATAGTGAGGTGACCAGAAATGGACACAGTACACCAAGTGTGGCCGAACTAGAGGTTTTTGAGCTGCATCATTACCTTGAGACTCTTAAACACTACCCCTCAATTTATGGAAGCTAACACCCCATAAGCTTTCTTAACTCCCCTATCTACCTGTGAGGCAATTTTCAGGGATCTGTGGACATGTACCCCAGATCCCTCTGTTCCTCCACACTACCAAGTATCCTGGCATTTACTTTGTACTCTGCTTTGGAGTTTGTCCTTCCAAAGTGTACCACCTCACACTTCTCCAGGTTGAACTCCATCTGCCACTTCTCAGCCCATTTCTGCATCCAATCACTGTCTCTCTGAAATCTTCAACAATCCTCTACACTGTCCACAACACCACCAACCTTTGTGTCATCTGCAAACTTGCCAACCCACCCTTCTACCCCCACATCCAGGCCGTTAATAAAAATCACGAAAAGTAGAGGTCCCAGAACAGATCCTTGTGGGACACCACTAGTCACAACCTTCCAATCTGAATCTACTCCCTCCACCACGATCCTCTGCCTTCTGCAGGCAAGCCAATTCTGAATCCACCTGGCCAAACTTCCCTGGATCCCATGCCTTCTGACTTTCTGAATAAGCCTACCGTGTGGAACCATATCAAATGCCTTACGAAAATCCATGTAGATCACATCCACTGCACTACCCTCATCTATATGCCTGGTCAACTCCTCAAAGAACTCTAACAGGCTTGTTAGAGATGATCTTCTCTTCATAAAGCCATGCTGACTGTCCCTGATCAAACCATGTTTCTCTAAATGCCCATAGATCCTATCTCTAAGAACCTTTTCCAACAGCTTTCCAACATAGATGTAAGGCTCACTGGTCTATAATTACCCAAACTATCCATACGACCTTTTTTGAACAAGGGGACAACATTTGCCTCCCTCCAATCCTCCGGTACCATTCCCATGGACAATGAGGACATAAAGATCCTAGCCAGAAGCTCAGCAATCTCTTCCCTTGCCTCGAGGAACAGCCTGGGGAATATTCCATCAAGCCCCGGGGACTTATCCATCCTAATGCAACTCCAACACCTCCTCTCCCTTAATATCAACATGCTCCGGAACATCAGCCTCACTCATATTGTCCTCACCATCATCAAGTTCCCTCTTATTTGGTGAATACTGAAGAGAAATATTCATTGAGGACCTCGCTCACTTTCACAGCCTCCAGGCACATCTTCCCACTTTTATCCCTAATCAGTCCTACCTTAACTCCTGTCATTCTTTTATTCTTCACATAATTGAAGAATGTCCTCGAGTTTTCCTTTACCCTACTTGCCAAGGCCTTCTCATACTCCTTTCTTTCTCTCCTTAGCCCTTTCTTAAGCTCCTTTCTTGCTACCCTATATTCTTCTATAGCCCCATCTGATCCTTGCTTCCTAAACCTCATGTATGCTGCCTTCTTCCACCTGACTAGATATACCACCTCACTTGTCACCCATGGTTCCTTCACCCTACCATTGTTTATCTTCCTCACTGGGATAAATTTATCCCTAACATCCTGCAAAAGATCCCTAAACATTCACCACATGTCCATAGTACATTTTCCTGCAAAAACATCATCCCAATTCATACCCGCAAGTTCTAGCCTTGTAGCCTCATAATTTGCCATTCCCCAATTAAAAGTTTTCCAGTCCTCTCTGATTTTATCCTTTTCCATGATAATGCTAAAGGCCTGTGGGAGAGTATGAAACAGGAATGTACACATATGCTGGAGAGGCTGCAGTGGTGGTTCATCAGGATGTTGATTGGGATGGAATTGCTCAGTTGTGAAGGGAAATTGATTAGGACAGTTATAAGTCAAAGAAAAGCAGATACAAAGAAGTGTTTCCCCAAAGCAGAGAGTACATAGACTTTGGGACAGGATGTAAGAAGGACATTTTTGTACTAGAGAATGGTTGGAATCTGAAACACACTCCACAAGAAAGTGGTGGAAGCAGAAGTCCTCACAACATTTAAAAATTATTTGAATGAGCATTTAGATCTTCAAGACATAACAGGCTATGGACCAAGTGCAGGAATTAATATAGATAAAGACAGATATTAACAATTAGCTTAATTTATCACATGTAAATCAAAATATACAGGGAAATGAATTGTTTGCACCAAATCATATTAGTGAGGATTAGTGAGCTAGACTGAGAAAATGGAGCTCAACCCAGAAAACTGTGAAGTGATTCTCTTTGGAAAGTTGAATTTGAAGGCATAATGCAAGGTTAATGGTGGGCATTTTAACAGTGTGCCATGCAAGTTGATAGGATTGTTAAGAAGGCATATGGTGTGTTGACCTTCATCTGTCAGGACACTGAGTTCAAGAGCCGTAGCGTATTCTTGAAGCTCTATAAAACCCTAGTTAGACCACACTTGAAACATTATTCAGTTCTGGTCACCTCGATTATAGGAAGGATGTGGTCGCTTTAGAGAGGGTGCAGAGATTTACCAAGATGCTGCTTTGATTCTAGAAAATGTGTTATGAGGATAGGCTAAGTGATCTGGAGCTGTTCTCTCTGGCGACGAGGAGGAGGTGAGATGACTTGATAAAAGTGTAAAAGATGTTTACCCTTTTTGCAGAGTGGAAATGGCTAATATGAGGGACATAATTTTAATGCACAGGGGAGATGTCAGAGATAGGTTTCCATACACAGAGAGCAGTGGGTACATGGAAAGCACTGCCAAGTCTGATGGCAGAGGTAGATACATTAGGAAAATTTAAGAAACTCTTAGGCATATGAATGATAGAAAAGTGGAAGGCAGGTTTAGATTGATTTTAGAGTAAGTTATAAGGTTGAAACAGCAGTGTGTAGGGTCTGTACTGTGGCATCGTGCTCTATGTTTTTTAGCTTCAGGTTATTGTTGCAAAATAACAAGATGCAAGTTTCACTTAAGTTACTGAACCAGCATTTTCCATACTTATTTACAAGCCAAGCATATTGAGATATTGTTTCACACAAGTCTTTGTTTATTCCCAGGTATTTCTAACCGTTATCATACACTGCACCACCAGTAAGTATTACTATTTTTATTTTAACATTTATTACCATTTTTATTAATTCTGAATAGTTTTCGAATGATAATTAACTGAATTATTTATTTTTATATTATAGACAATAGACAATAGATAATAGGTGCAGAAGTAGACCATTTGGCCCTTCGAGCCTGCACCGCCATTTTGAGATCATGGCTGATCATTTACTATCAATACCCGGTTCCTGCCTTGTCCCCATATCCCTTGATTCCCCTATCCCTAAGATACCTATCTAGCTCCTTCTTGAAAGCATCCAGAGAATTGGCCTCCACTGACTTCCGGGGCAGTGCATTCCAGACCCCCACAACTCTCTGGGAGAAGAAGTTTTTCCTTAACTCTGTCCTAAATGGCCTACCCCTTATTCTCAAACCAGGCCCTCTGGTACAGGACTCTCCCAGCATCTGGAACATATTTCCTGCCTCTATCTTGTCCAATCCCTTAATAATCTTATATGTTGCAATCATATCCTCTCTCAATCTCCTTAATTCCAGCGTGTACAAGCCCAGTCTCTCTAATTTCTCTGCGTAAGACAGTCCAGACATCCCAGGAATTAACCTCGTGAATCTACGCTGCACTTCCTCTACAGCCAGGATGTCCTTCCTTAATCCTGGAGACCAAAACTGTACACAATACTCCAGATGTGGTCTCACCAGGGCTCTGTACAAATGCAAGAGGATTTCCTTGCTCTTGTACTCAATTCCCTTTGTAATAAAGGCCAACATTCCATTAGCCTTCTTCACTGCCTGCTGCACTTGCTCATTCACCTTCAGTGACTGATGAACAAGGACTCCTAGATCTCTTTGTATTTCTTCCTTACCTAACTTTACACCGTTCAGATAATAATCTGCCTTTCTGTTCTTACTCCCAAAGTGGATAAATTCACACTTATTCACATTAAACGTCATCAGCCAAGTATCTGCCCACTCACCCAGCCTATCCAAGTCACCCTGAATTCTCCTAACATCCTCATCACATGTCACACTGCCACCCAGCAAACTTGCTGATGTTATTTTCAATGCCTTCATCCAAATTGTTGACGTAAATTGTAAACAGCTGTAGTCCCAATACCAAGCCCTGTGGCACCGCACTAGTCACCACCTGCCATTCCGAGAAACACCCATTCACCGCCACCCTTTGCTTTCTATCTGCCAACCAGTTTTCTATCCATGTCAATGTCTTCCCCCCCGATGCCATGAGCTTTGATTTTATCCACCAATCTCCTATGTGGGACCTTATCAAATGCCTTCTGAAAATCAAGGTACACTACATCTACTGGATCTCCCCCATCCAACTTCCTGGTTACATCCATGAAAAACTCCAACAGATCAGTCAAGTATGATTTACTCTTGGCAAATCCATGCTGGCTCGGCCCAATCCTATCACTGCTATCCAGATATGCTAGTATTTCATCCTTAATAATGGACTCTAGCATCTTCCCCACCACTGATGTCAGGCTGACAGGTCGATAGTTCTCTGTTTTCTCCCTTCCTCCTTTCTTAAAAAGTAGGATAACTTTAGCCATTCTCCAATCCTCAGGAAATGATCCTGAATCTAAGGAACATTGGAAAATGACTACCAATGCATCCGTAATTTCCAGGGCCACCTCCTTTAGTACCCTAGGATGCAGACCATCTGGACCTGGGGATTTGTCAGCCTTCAGTCCCATCAGTCTACTCATCACCATTTCCTTCCTAATGTCAATCTGTTTCATTTCCTCTGTTACCCTATGTCCTTGGCCCATCCATACATCTGGGTGATTGCTTGTGTCTTCCTTAGTGAAAACAGATCTACAGTACTCATTAAATTCTTCTGCCATTTCTCTGTTTCCCATAATAATTTCACCCAATTCATTCTTCAAGGGCCCAACATTGTTCTTAACTATCTTCTTTCTCTTCACATACCTAAAAAAGCTTTTGCTATCTTCCTTTATATTCCTGGCTAGCTTGTGTTCGTACCTCATTTTTTCTCCCCGTATTGTCTTTTTAGTTAAATTCTGTCGTTCCTTAAAATCTTCCCAATCATCTGTCCTCCCACTCACCTTAGCTCTGTCATACTTCCTTTTTTTTAATGCTATGCAATCTCTGACTTCCTTTGTCAACCACTGTGGCCCCTTTCCCCCCTTTGAATCCTTCCTTCTCTGGGGGATGAACTGATTTTGCACCTTGTGCATTATTCCCAAGAATACCTGCCATTGCTGGTCCACTGTCTTTTCTGCTAGGCTATCCGTCCAGTCAACTTTGGCCAGCTCCTCCCTCATGGCTCCATAGTTTGCCCTGTTCAACTATGTAACTGGATTTTAACATGAATATTTATCTCTCATTCTAAATAATGAAAACTTTGACTACAGTATCAATGCTCTTTAAAATTTCATCCAGTACATTATAAAATTATGTTAATCAACTTAAAAATTACAACTATAGAGGAATGAAATGGTCTTTGTGAAGGATTTAAGATGAATTTTGAACAGTAACTGGGCTTTCATTTTATGGATCTGCCTGGTTCCTGAATTGAAACTGTCCAGTGTCACATTCTCAGACCTGAGATGAGCTGATAATTTACAAAGCTGGAATCACTCCCCACTGCTCATCGCTACTCTGAATTCCTCAGAAGGATGTTCACAGCAGGATTTAGACAATATTGTTGAATGGCAAAGTAGCCCTTGTACCACAAAAGGGTGTAAAATTGAGACTATAAAGCACTGGTGAGGCTTAGTACTGGTATTGTAAACAGTTTTGGGCCCCTTACCTTAGAAAGGATGTGCTGAAACAGGAGAGGGTTCGTAGGAGATTCACGAAAATGATTCCAGAATTGAACGGCTTGTCACATGAGGAGCGTTTGATGGCTCTGGAGTGGTGACCAAATGGTGAAAGGCTTTGATAGAGTGGATGTGGAAAGGATGCATCCTATGTTGGGAGAGTTTAAGACCACAGGACACAGCCTCAGAAGACAGATGCATCCTTTTAGAACAGAGATGAAGAAGAATTTCTTTAGACAGAAAGTGGTGTATCTGTGGAATTCATTGACACAGCCAGCTGTGGAGACCAAGTATTTTTGTATATTTAGGCAGGGGTTGATAAATTCTTGATTGATCAGGGCATGAAGCAATACAGGGAGAAGGTAGGAGAATGGAGCTAAGAGGAAAAATGGATCCGCCATGATAAAATAGCAGAGCAGACTTGATGGTCGAAATGGCCTAATTCTGCTCCTATATCTAATGGTCTTATGATTTTAAGAGTACCAATTAATGACCAGCTGCAAAATAAAAAATGAAGCCCAGCTAGCTTCACTAGGTGTGGAATGATATTACCAATCCTAAATTCTTCAACAATATAATCCAGAGCAGCTAATGCAGCACTTCCTTCAGGAACTGAGCTGAGGATGGGTACTCCTACAATCATAAGCTAGAGGTCATGCAATGGAATATTCCCTACTTGTGGTTATAGGTGCAGTAACAACTGTTGTATCATGAACAAGGTCACTGGAGAGACACAGATGGTAGATATTAAGTGATCTTTTATTCAGAACACACACATACACACAAGCTGACAGTGTTTTAGAGTCATGAGTGAGCGAGACAGAGATGTCCCAACTGAATATCACCGCATATTTTTATATGTTAAGGAGCAAAGGTAAGAGGACAATTTCTATAGTTGCAATGCTTATTTTGAGTCATAATGCTTACTTTGAGTCAATCTGTCATTTTAAAATACCTGGATCTTCCCACCAACGTATCCAAATTGAGTATTAATTACTGTGGTCTCTGAGTCCTATTCATGTAATGGGGTATCAATTGCATTCATGCATATGCAGTTCCATGGATGTTACTAGGTCAGCAATTTACTTTTCTGAGCTGCATTTTGAATTCAACCCACAATCCCTATACAAGTATGAAAAATGGTTGCTGAATTTAATATTTACTACATAATCCTACTCCAGAATACATCCTTACACAACTATGCTTACATAGATCAAAACAGTCAATATGTAGCTCAATGTCTTTGCACAGAACAGTACAACACTGGACAGACCATTCAGCCCATGATGTTGTGCCACTCTTGATGCCCATTTATACTAAATGTCCTCTACTTGTGTATCATCCATATTCCTCCATTCCCTTCACATTTTTGTGTCTGTTGAAAAGCCTCTTAAACTCCACCAAACTTCCTGTCACTGTCTGCACCCCACCCCCAAAATCCAACAAATTGGTTGAGAAACTGACATTTTATCCTGGAGAAAAGATTCTGTTTGTCTTATCTATGCATTTCTTAATTTTGAAAAACATCTAACAGATCTCCTCTTAGCCTCTGACATAGTAGGGAGAACAACTTAAGTTTGTCCAATCTTTACTGATAGCTCATACCCTCTAATCCTGGTAGCATCCTGTAGCATTTCTGCACTCTTTCCACAGTCTCCACATCTTTCCTATAGTGGGTCAAACAACTGCACACAATACTCTGAGAGTTGTCTGATTAAATATCTATAGAGCTGTTTTGTTGATTTTCTTACATTTATTCTCAACACCCCTGACAATGAAGGCAAGATACCATTTACCTTCTTTACTACTTCACGCATTTATGTGGCCACTTTCAGTAAGGCCTGAGCTGCCCTGCGCAAGTACACACTGTCTGTCCCTAAAGGCCTATAATTTCCTGGATTATCCCTTTTTCCCTTCTTGAACAAAGGCACAACACTTACTACTCTCCAATAATCCTTGTCGAAACTCCAGTGGTCCCATCACTAGTTCCTTTCAAGGTTTTGGGATATATGTGATCAGCACCTGGGGAGTGATGGATCCAGACATGTCAGGAACCACAGGCTCTTTGGAAGGAGGGCAGGGAGAGGACCGTCCCTCTGAGCCCCCTAATGTGCTTTTTGATCCTGCTCCAGTTCGTCCTGGAGCACCATTTAGTGCATTTCAATCCAATTACATTTATTCTGCCATTCTCTCATTTGCTCAGTTATTGCACAAATTTGCTCTTTAGACTTTATACTGTCTCTGTCATGCTGATTTCATAAATTGTCAGTTTTCCTTTTCCTTTCTAATTGTTCAGCTTCTAAATGATGTTTTTCATCATATTGGTCTTCCCACCGAACAAGTTCTCTCTTTTTTAACTGTGGTAAATATGCTAGCATCTGGATCTTACCCCATGGCTGTTTAATATTATCTAGCAGCCATATTCCATTAGATATGCCACTGAGCTTGATTTCTTCAATAATCTTATCAAATTGCAATACTTTGTTTAAATAAGAACTCAAACCCTCAGTCATCTGTTCACATATAACAGCTGGAGGTTTACTTCCTCTTTTTTCTGTAGTAGATTTCCATAATTTATCTTTGCGTTAAATCTCATTCTGGTCATGACCAAAATTCACACAACTGTGCACAGCCCACTGGTTCTGCAAGACTGAATCAATAACCAGTTCTACAAGACCGGCCTCCTATTAAATAATGTGCATACTGAAACTTTCCCCTTTGTTTAGGATTCTTCCATGTCCTTCTATTTTCGCAACCATCCTACCAATATTTCCAAGTTGTTGGATCTGGAGATGTAATGATTCAGAAGTTCTTCGGAAGTCAAAAATGAGGCATAAAACTTGCTTTGTTTTATGAGATGTTTTTAGAACAAGAAACAAACAGAGAACAACGATAATCCAAGAATAAAGAAATCACAATCTTCTTCTACAAGATAAACAGATAAAGACTATTCCATTGATATGAAGTAACCAATGAAATAGTAAGGTTCAGAGGTGTGACACCAAATGCAGAGAAAGTTCTAGAAAAATACAGAGTCAGTACTAGAATTACTGAAAATTCACTGAAAAGTATATCACAATTGAAAGTATACACATTGAAAATAAAAGCAAACATAGAAAAAACAAAACCATGAGAAAATAACAATTCTAAACATTTCCCATCTTAATACTATTCAGAAGGCCCAGCATCACCTCCTTTTTCTCTCAAAATATCCCAGAGCATTAGCACTTTGTTTTCACCATCCTCTATTTCTTCTCCTCGATAAATACTCATTTATTACCTCTGCATTACAAGCAAAGTGTGGGAGGAACTCAGCAAATCAGGCACCATCTATAGAGGAGAATAAACAGTTGATGTTTTGGGCCAGAACCCTTTATCAGGACTGGAAAGGAAGAGGGCAGGGGCAGGAGAGGAAGAAGTACAAACTGGCAGGTGATAGGTGAAACCAGGTGGGTTGGTATGGGGAGGGGTATGAAATAAAAAGCTAGGAGGTGATAGATGGGAGAGGCAAATGGCCAAAGAAATTGAAGTTTCTGCCATTTGCTCTCATTGAAAGCACCAAATCCATTCCTTTATCCTTGAATGGATCTACCCTCTCCTTTGTTATTCACTATTTCTTTATATAAATGCCTTGGGACATTCCTTGATCCTTTTCTTTTTCTTTATCATCAATGTAATGAAGCTAGTACCTGGAGGATAAGCAATTATGTTTAAACTGATAACATCTTACTTGTGAAAAAACTGCAAGAAGAGGGGCCAAAGCAACATGGGCCCCAGCTGTCCACAACTTTGACCACCACGTTACCATTCCAGCCTTGCTAATAATACAAGACTGGGTGGGATTAGACAATCAAATGAATGGCAGTTGCTGTAGGTATAACATAAAAACAGAAATTGCTAGAAACCCTCAGCAGATCAGTCAGCATCTGTGGAAAGAGAAAGAGCCATATATCTGAATCATTACTGGAGAAGTTGCAATGTAAATAGACAATAGGTGCAGAAGTAGACCATTCGGCCCTTCGAGCCTGCACCGCCATTTTGAGATCATGGCTGATCATCTACTATCAATACCCGGTTCCTGCCTTGTCCCCATATCCCTTGATTCCCCTATCCATAAGATACCTATCTAGCTCTTTCTTGAAAGCATCCAGAGAATTGGCCTCCACTGACTTCCGGGGCAGTGCATTCCAGACCCCCACAACTCTCTGGGAGAAGAAGTTTTTCCTTAACTCTGTCCTAAATAACCTACCCCTTATTCTCAAACCAGGCCCTCTGGTACAGGACTCTCCCAGCATCTGGAACATATTTCCTGCCTCTATCTTGTCCAATCCCTTAATAATCTTATATGTTGCAATCATATCCTCTCTCAATCTCCTTAATTCCAGCACGTACAAGCCCAGTCTCTCTAACCTCTCTGCGTAAGACAGTCCTGACATCCCAGGAATTAACCTTGTGTATCTACGCTGCACTTCCTCTACAGCCAGGATGTCCTTCCTTAACCCTGGGGACAAAAACTGTACACAATACTCCAGGTGTGGTCTCACCAGGGCTCTGTACAAATGCAAGAGGATTTCCTTGCTCTTGTACTCAATTCCCTTTGTAATAAAGGCCAACATTCCATTAGCCTTCTTCACTGCCTGCTGCACTTGCTCATTCACCTTCAGTGACTGATGAACAAGGACTCCTAGATCTCTTTGTATTTCTTCCTTACCTAATTCTACACCGTTCAGATAATAATCTGCCTTCCTGTTCTTACTCCCAAAGTGGATAACCTCACACTTATTCACATTAAACATCATCAGCCAAGTATCTGCCCACTCACCCAACCTATCCAAGTCACCCTGAATTCTCCTAACATCCTCATCACATGTCACACTGCCACCCAGCTTAGTATCATCAGCAAACTTGCTGATGTTATTCTCAATGCCTTCATCTAAATCGTTGACGTAAATTGTAAACAGCTGTGGTCCCAATACCGAGCCCTGTGGCACCCTACTAGTCACCACCTGCCATTCCGAGAAACACCCATTCACCGCTACCCTTTGCTTTCTATCTGCCAACCAGTTTTCTATCCATGTCAATGTCTTGGCCCCGATGCCCTGAGCTTTGATTTTACCCACCAATCTCCTATGTGGGACCTTATCAAATGCCTTCTGAAAATCGAGGTACACTACATCCACTGGATCTCCCTTGTCTAACTTCCTGGTTACATCCTCGAAAAACTCCAAGACATTAATCAAGCATGATTTACCCTTGGTAAATCCATGCTGGCTCGGCCCAATCCTATCACTGCTATCTAGATATGCCACTATTTCACCTTTAATAATGGACTCTAGCATCTTCCCCACTACTGATGTTTGGCTGACAGGTCTCTGTTTTCTCCCTCCCTCCTTTCTTAAAAAGTGGGATAACATTAGACATTCTCCAATCCTCAGGTACTGATCCTGAATCTAAGGAACATTGGAAAATGATTGCCAATGCTTCCGCAATTTCCAGGGCCACCTCCTTTAGTACCCTAGGATGCAGACCATCTGGACCTGGGGATTTGTCAGCCTTCAGTCCCATCAGTCTTCTCATCACCGTTTCCTTCCTCATGTCAATCTGTTTCAGTTCCTCTATTACCCTATGTCCTTGGCCCATCCATGCATCTGGGAGATTGCTTCTGTCTTCCTTAGTGAAGACAGATCTAAAGTACTTATTAAATTCTTCTGCCATTTCTCTGTTTCCCATAACAATTTCACCCAATTCATTCTTCAAGGGCCCAACATTGTTCTTAACTATCTTCTTTCTCTTCAAATACCTATAAAAGCTTTTGCTATCCTCCTTTATATCTCTGGCTAGCTTGTGTTCATACCTCATTTTTTCTCCCCGCATTGCCTTTTTAGTTAAGTTCTGTTGTTCCTTAAAAATTTCCCAATCATCTGTCCTCCCACTCACCTTAGCTCTGTCATACTTCCTTTTTTTAATGCTATGCAATCTCTGACTTCCTTTGTCAACCACTGTGGCCCCTCTTCCCCCTTTGAATCCTTCCTTCTCCGGGGGATGAACTGATTTTGCTTCTTGTGCATTATTCCCAAGAATACCTGCCGTTGCTGTTCCACTGTCTTTTCTGCTAGGATATCCGTCCAGTTAACTTTGGCCAGCTCCTCCCTCATGGCTCCATAGTCTCCTTTGTTCAACTGCAACACTGACACCCCCGAGCTGCCCTTATCCTTCTCAAATTGCAGATAAAAACTTATCATATTATGATCACTACCCCCTAATGGCTCCTTTAATTCAAGATCACTTATCAAATCCTGTTCATTACATAACACTAAATCCAGAATAGCCTTGTCCCTGGCCGGCTCTCGTACAAGCTGTTCCAAGAATGCATCCCGTAGGCACTCTACAAACTCCCTATCCTGGGTTCCAGCACCAACCTGATTCTCCCAGTTCAACTGCATGTTGAAATAGGAAGGAGAATGTGAAGAAGTTTGAAAGGAATGGAGTCAGGATGACAGACTGTGAGAAAACAGAGCATATAGAATAAAAGACAAAAATATGGGAGGGAATTCCAGTCAGTGCACAGAACAATAAAGCAGAGTATTTAATGACCAGTGACTTAGGGAAAAACTGATTTTCACAGGACCATAGTGTCCTTGTACACATGATATTGAAAGCTTACAATCAGGGACTTCCGGTATGGCAGCCACTTAGAAAGTTGTGTTTCACACTGCTCTGCTTTAGCTACTACAATTTCTACAGAAAATACTCTCATTTGCAACAATTCTTCGAAGCACAATGTTGGTGCGGGTGTTATAGTGCCGAAGGCTGGTAAAGTAAGTAAAGAAAAGAGCGAAGTGTCTTCTCAGCCGGTAAACCGACAATGGGGCTCGTGGTGAATCTCCAAAAGTTAACGATGAAATGGCGGAAGAGGAGACCAGCAGAGTGGGGGAACACGGAGGTATGAAGGTGGACACAATACTGGCTGCTATAACCTGCATGAAAACAGACTTTTCATTAAGGTTGGACAGAATTATGGCAGCGATACAAGGTATGAGGAAGGAGATAAATGATTGTGCTGAACGTGTATCACAGGCTGAAAAGCAAATATCTAGCACTGAGGACAATGTAGCAAACTTGAAGGCTAAAATACACACTTTGGAATCAAAAAATAAGACTTTGGAGAATGAACTATTGGATTTGGAAACGAGATTCCGACGGAACAACCTGAGACTGGTAGGCCTGCTGGAGGGTGCTGAGGGACGAGAGACATGTTCTTTTTTAGAGAAGTGGTTACCGAAGGCACTGGAGATTAAAACTCTGTGATCCTCAATTGATATTGAAAGGGCACACCGAATTAGACTGATGAGGGAAACCAAGGTGCCACCGAGAACACTAATAATGAAGTTCCTCAATTACAAGGACAAGCAGGCAGTCTTTACTGCTTCACGGGCTATAAAAGACACTTGGTACAAGGACCAGCAAGAAAGATTCTACTCGGACCTAGCCATGGGAATACACCAATTGAGGAAGCAATTCGACCCAGTCTGCCAGGATCTACGTAGCTTAGGGATCCGCCATGGAGTGGTTTACCCTGCAAAACTGTTAGTGACACATAAAGGACGCACCTATACTTTCAAAACCCTGACCGAGGTGGAAGAGTTTATTAAGAAGAGTCAGAAAGATGCCGATGGAAGCTAAATAAAACCAGTAGACCATTTGAATAATGTGAGATAAAACAATGTACTGAACACTTGACTGTTACAAAATCTTCTTAATCAGTGTTTTGGACTCTGCTAAAATGTTTGGCTGATATGGTCAAATATATTAAGCACAAATATGTTCACACAGGCAGATGCGCATGTAAAAGCATACACATATTGAAATACTAAAAGTTGAGGTATAAAATATGCTCTTTAAGGATATGTTGTGTTTTACATGTGGGACAAAAATACTTAAACGGTTAAGAGCTAATGACTTAGAGTAAAAATAGTACAGATGTTGCAGATGAGAGTTAATTAGAGTTATAATAAGGATATCAGCAGTGATTGATAGGCTTGAGTAAAGATAAGAGTGGACGGACTGATCTTCACTAACTGTGGAACTATCATCAGCGATAACAAGAGACAGAATGTTTTTTGGGGGGGTTCCCACGAAAGTGGGAGGGGGGAATTGTTCATGTTCCATGTGTCGGATGTGGGTTCAATCATCTAGGTTTGTTAGGTTTCTCTTTAAATGTATTCCTATATTGCAAGGTAATCTATTCTTTTTTGTTGGAAATGTCTCAAGGTGTAAATCTTAATTTTGTTTCGTGGAACTGCAGAGGTCTGCAGCAGCTTAGAAAAGTTAAACAAGTCATGAAGAAAATAAACAATATGGACTCCAAAATTGTATTTCTACAAGAAACTCATCTCTTAGATGAGGACAGTATAAAAATTAAAAGGAGGTGACAGGGTAGTGTATACACAGCATCACTCTCATCTAGGGCTAGAGGAGTTATTTTTTCATTTTACATTTTTCATCTTTTAGAATCTTTTTATTGATATATAATCTTCAAATGCTATAAAATGATACAAAACTTCAACAGATTAATATGTATACAATTAATAAAGCTGAAGAAAAAAACTGATCTTCAAATATAAAAATGGAAAAAAAAATTATATATAGGAAAAAGAAGGAAATAAAAGAACGACATCTAACTAGGAAAAAAACCCATTAGGAATCAACCCCCCCCCCCTGGATCAATACATTTAACCATCATCTAAATATACTAAAAAATCATCAACCACCATTTCATATTTATATTAAAAAATAAAATTGGAAGGATGCCATATAACTTAATTCAAATTAAATGGTAATATTTGGCAAAAGAACCCCATCTTCTCTCAAAATCAAATCGAGGATCAAAAGTTCTAAAACTTCTAATTTTTTCCAAACTAAGACATAACATCACTTGAGAAAACCATTCAATTAACGTAGGGGAAGAAATATCTTTCCATTTTAATAAGATAGCCCTTCTTGCCAGTAGTGTAACAAATGCGATTACATGTTGATATGAAAATGAGATACCCTGAATATGATGCAGAACTATTCCAAATAGAACAGTCAATCTATTAGGTTGTAAATTAATTTTCGCTTTAGAGATTGTAGAAAATAAAGATTTCCAGAATGATTTTAATGCAGAACATGACAAGAACATATGTAACAAAGTAGCTACTTCAGTTTTACAACTATCACAATAGTTGTCTATACTAGGAAATATTTCAGATAGTCTTTCCTTTGTTAAGTAATAACAGTGTACAATTTTAAATTGAATTAAACAATGGTTGGCACATACAGAGGAAGAATTTACGTTTTTCAAAAGTCGAAGCCAATCTTCATTAACAAAGGTCATATTATGTTCTCTCTCCAAATCTTGTTTAATCTTTAGTGGTAGGTTCTCTTTTTGTAACAAAAATAAATTATAAATTCTACTAATGGAACCTTTCACTAAGGGATTCAATTTCAAAATGGTATCCAACAAGTCATCTTCTTGTAAATCTGGAAACTTAGGTAAATATTGTTGTAAAAAATGTCTAACCTGAACATATTGCAAAAAATGTGTATGAGTGAGAGAATATTTGTTAATTAACTCCTCAAAAGTCATCAATCCACCATCACAAAATAAATCTGTAAAAGAATGAACTCCTTTATTTTTCCATAGAAGAAAAATCGGGTCAGTTGTTGAAGGCTTAAATGAAAACTTTTGATATAAAAAACTAGACAACTTAAATTGTTTAAAATTTTAAAAATTATGAAACTGAACCCAAATCCATAGGGATTGTTTAATAGCCAGATAGAGATTTAAATTTGGAATTTTAGAGAGCTGTAAAGGTAATGGAGCTCCTAAAATTGAAGTTAAATGAAATTGTTTAACAGCTTGTTTAATGGGTTGTTTAATCAACCCATAAAGGTTTTTGGTTCTTATCAAGCCAATATAACCAAAAACATAATTGTCTAATATTCACAGCCCAATAATACAGTCTTAAATTAGGAAGTGCAAGTCCACCATCTTTTTTAGGTTTTTGTAAATGATAGTTATTAATTCTTGTTCTCTTATTGTTCCAAATAAAAGAAGAAATAAGAGAACCAATTTGATCAAAACATTTTTAGTTAAAAAGCTGTATAAAAATCTAGTAAAATCATCATTTTCACAACATGAATATGGACTATTAAAGAAAGAGTAAGTGGATTCCATCTGGAAAATAGTTGTTTCATGGAGTTCATCAAAGGAACTATATTCACTTTATAGAGATCTTTATATTTTTTAGTAATTATATTACCTAAATGTATTAACAATTCTAAAAGGAATATCATTATATATACTAACAGGGACATTTAATGGAAACAATTCACTTTTATTCAAGTTAAGTTTATATCCTGAAAATTTACCAAAATCTTTAAGTGTTTCCAAAAGATTAGGAATTGGTTCCTCAAGATTTGAAATAAAAACCAAAAGTTCATCTACATAAAGAGAAATCTTCTGTATTGTTCCATTCATAGAGATACCATGAATATTTTTAGCTTCACGTAATGTTATAGCTAAAGGCTCCAAAACAAGATTAAATAATAAAGGATTTACTGGACATCGTTGTCTAGTCCCATGAGAAAGTGAGAAAAAAGACCTACAATCATTAGTAATAACCATGGCAATACGATTCATATAAATCATTTGAATCCATCTATTAAAATTATTACCAAAACCAAATTCTTCTAATACTTTAAATGAATATGGCCACTCAACTCTATCAAATGCTTTTTCTGCATCAAGTGAGATAGCACATTGAGGTTGTTTAGATAATGAAGAATATATAATATTCATCAGTCTCCGAACGTTAGAGAAAGAATAATGGCCTTTAATAAAGACTGTTTGATTCATAGAAATGATTTTAGTTTAAATATTTTCCAAGCGATTAGCCATTATTTTAGAGAGAATTTTTGCATCCACACTTAATAGTGAAATAGGTCTATATGATGAGCATTCAACAGGATCTTTATCTTTTTTAAGAATTAAGGAAATAGATGTTTCATAAAAAGAAGAAGGCAAATTACCCTTCTCAAAGGATTCATGAAATATTTCCAAAAGATACGGAGAAAGTAACCTTTCAAATTTTTTGTAAAATCTCACTAAATAACCATCAAGTCCAGGAGCTTTATCTGATTGCATTGATAAAATAGCTTTCTGAATTTCATGCTCGGTAAATGGAGCATCAAGCATCTGTTGATCTTCAAGAGAAATTTGTGGAAATTTAATCTTACGTAGAAAAGCCTTTATTTTAGATGAATCTGCAGGAAATTGAGATATATAAAGATCAGAATAAAAATCTTGAAAAGTATTATTAATGTCCTCATAATTACTTACTATTTCTCCATAATTTTTATGAATCTTTAAGATTTGTCTTTTAGCTCTAGCTGCTCTTAATTGAGAAGCTAAGAATTTATTATTTTTATCCCCAAAGATATAAATTTGTCTTTTCAATTTAAGCAAATATCCTTCAATAGGATAGGTTAGTAATAACTTATACTGTGACTGTAGCTCTACTCTTCTTTTAAATGAAACAACATTTGGAGAGATTGCATTGATGTTATCTAATTCTTTAATTTGTTTAGCGATTTTATCTAATTCCAATCTTGTTTGTTTCTAAAGTTTAGCTATATATGAAATAATTTGACCACGTAGATAAGCTTTTAATGTATCCCAAATTACTAACTTAGAGAAGTTTCCTATATTATTAAAGAGAAAAAAACTCTTTTATCTGAGCTTCGATAAACTCAACAAATTCTGAACTTGGTAATAAATGTTCTGGAAAATGCCAAAATGGTCTGGTAGAAACAACATCTTTCAGTTCAAATATTAAGTTTAAAGGAGCATGATCAGAAATAGCAATTGCATTATCCTCACATTTCTGAACATTGAATAAAAGTTGAGGGTCAACTATAAAATATCTGATTCTCAAATATTTATTATGAACATGTGAAAAAAGGAGTATTCTCTAACACTAGGGTGCATATGCCTCCGGATCTCAATTAAACCATAATCAATTAAAAAGGAATTAATAAGTGATGCAGCATGATTAGGAAGTTGATATTTCGATTATGACTTATCCATTAAAGGATTTAGACAAGTATTAAGGTCACCACCTATTAATAACATATATTTATTTAAATCAGGTAATAGAGCAAAAACAGTTTTAAAAATTGAAGGATCATCAACATTTCGTCCATAAGTATTAACCAAAACCATTTTCCTATTACAAGTTATTCCTTTAACAACCAAAAATCTACCATTAATATCAGTTATCATATCCTCCTGATTAAAAGGAATATTGGAATCAATAAAAATAGAAACACCTCTAGTTTTACTCTGCGAATTTGCATGAAACTGAGGATCCTTCCAAAATTTAAAAAATCGATTTTTATCACATAACCTGATATGCGTCTCTTGAGCAAAGATTATATCAGGCTGGAATTGGCTAATAACTTTAAATGTTTTCTTACACTTAATGGGATGATTCCAACCATGAACATTCCAAGTTAAAACATTTAGCTGTTTAGATATCATCATGGAACTTTGCATCTAAAAACAATAGTTAGATGCATGTCAGGATAGGGTAGTCGAAAATGGCGGAGATGAACAACAATAAAAATAATTGGCATATGCTCCAGGATTTTATAATGGGGGAAAAAAAGAACAAAAATCCCACCGAAACTACAAAGCCCAGAAACAAGTCGATATCAATTGACACAAGCCCCAAGAAAAGCATAGATGCAGTAGAGAAACAAACTCCGCCTACCTAAGTAAAAAACAGAGAGAAAAAAAATCTGTCTCCCTCTACCGAACATAAAGCTCATTACAATCGACATATATCTCAATATAATTAACTTGGAAGGAAAGTGTTTTTCTTGTAAAACAAAATGACCTTCAATTGAAAGTAACCTTCATAACATTAGATAAGGAAAGAAAAACACATCCAAAACAATTCTTGAA
Source organism: Hypanus sabinus (assembly GCF_030144855.1). Classification (NCBI taxonomy): domain Eukaryota; kingdom Metazoa; phylum Chordata; class Chondrichthyes; order Myliobatiformes; family Dasyatidae; genus Hypanus; species Hypanus sabinus. Next base: position 4,518,726 of record NC_082732.1, on the reverse strand, counting down.
ATATTTGCACAGAAGAAAAACAATCACCATCTTTTAATTGTCCGGTCTATCTTTGAAACACAAAGAAATCTAAATAATTACTTAAAAAATCTTTACAAAAGCATACAATACAAGAAAAATGATTTATTCATTTAAACACTGCAAAAAAAATTCTAAATGGTTCAACAGTTCTCCCTCTATGTCTTCAGAAATTGAAGCCATCCAAACCAGTCTTTTTCAGAGATAAAAATGTATTTTAAGGTAAAGACTTCTGTGACCATCAAATCTTCCAATCTCATCACTCTTTACACCGCGAGACAATCAGGCCATTATAAATCATTCAAGCTTCAGATTTGTCATTGGATGCATCAGGTAAAGAATTAATAAAACTCAATGCTTTGATTGGATCAGCAAAAATATGAAAGCCAGACTTTTTAACAAACAGCTTTAATTTTGCTGGATATTGGAGTAGTGGGAAGAGCTTTTTTCCATACACTGATTTCATAGCAGTTGCAAATTCCGCACGCTTCTTAACAATTTCACGAGAAAAGTCTTCAAAAAAGCGAATGTCTGAATTCTGGTAATGAAAAAGTCTTTTTTTTTCGCAATAAGAGTCATGATTCTTATTCATAAAACAGTCCCATTCCAAGTGAAAAATGTAATTAAAGATAGAAAGGGAAGATATTTAATAATCCAAGGTTCTCTACTAACTGAAAACTTAAACTTAGTAAACTTGTATGGCCCCAATATAGATGACCCTAGTTTTTTTGAAGACATGTTTCTTAATTTATTAACATTTGCAGGGCAATACATAATAGCAGGGTGGGTAACAAAGAGATGGCAGAAGATCTAAATGAGTAGTTTGCTCAGTCTTCACATTGGAGGACATTAGCAACATACCTAATAGCCAGAGGTCTCAGGGAATAGATTTAGGTACAGTCAAGATTAGTAGAGAGAAAGTGCTTGGGAAGCAATGTGGACTAAGGAGTTAAGTCTCCCGGACTAGATGAGGTGAACCCACGGGTTCTGAAGAGAGTGGCTTTGGAGATTGTGGAGGCATTGGAAATGATCTTCCAGGCATCAGTAGACTCTGACATGGTTCTGGAGGACTGAAGTGTCACAAATGTAGTTCCGCTGTTTAAGAAAGGAGGGAGGCAGCATAAAGAAAATTACAGATCTATTAGTCTGACATTGGTAGTTGGAAAGTTATTGGAGTCGATTCTCAAAGATGAGATTATGAATTACCTTGAGGTGCATGACAAAATAGGCCCAAGCCAACATGGTTTCATGAAGGGAAGATCATACCTCACCAACCTATTGGAGTTTTTTGAGGCAATCTCAAATAAGATTGACAAGGGAGAGGGTGTGGATGTTGTGCATTTGGATTTTCAAAAGGCCTTCAATAAGGTGCCGCATAAGAGGCTGCTTAATAAGATGAGAGCCCATAGAATTACAGGAAAGATATTGAAATGGGTGGAGCATTGGCCAATAGGCAGAAAGCAAAGAGTGGGAATAAAAGGATCCTATTCTGGATGGTTGCCGGTTACTAGTGGTGTTCCACAGGGGTCAGTGTTGGGGCCGCTTCTTTTTACACTGTATATCAATGATTTAGATTATGAATTAAATGGTTTTGTGGCTAAGTTTGCAGATGACACCAAGATAGGTGGAGGAGCGGGAAGTATTGAAGAAATGGAAAGGTTGTAGAGAGACTTAGTCAGTTTAGAAGAGTGGGCAAAGAAATGGCAGATGAGATACAATGTTGAGAAATGTACGGTTGTACATTTTGGAAGAAGAAATAATCCAGCAGATTATTATTTAGACGGGGAGAAAATTCAAAAATCGGAAGTGCAAAGGGACTTGGGAGTCCTCATGCAGGATTCCCTAAGGTTAACCACTGGGTTGAACTGGCAGTAAGGAAAGCAAATGCTATGTTGGCATTCATTTCAAGAGGAATAGTGTATAAGAGTACAGAGGTGTTAATGAGGCTCTATGGGGCACTGATGAGACCTCTTTTGGAATACTGTGTGCAGTTTTGGCCCCCTATCTTAGAAGGGGTGTACTGATGTTGGAGAGAGTTGAGAGACTTCAGAGAATCAGCATATCCCCAGAGGCTCAATATCCCTGAATCCTGAAGGTGCGCTCGTCTTCCAGGCTGTGTCCTTGGGATATCAAAAAGCGGCCGGTCGTGAGGCCCTGAGAGTGCCTGCCATTCCCGCAAAGGACCGGTCAGAGTGTAACTCCAGTTCAGGGTCTTCAAAAGAATCCCCCACACCCTGAAAAGGATGTAGAGAATTATTTTTTGAGTAGAGAATCAATTTTTAGCCAATCTTTCCTGAGAAAAAAACAGGCAGTTAAGCTTAGCTTACCTTTCTTGAAATGAATCTCTTCTCTTTCCCTTTCATAAATTTTAAAAACTCATAAGTTTTGGGCCCCCTATCTTAGAAAGGATGTGCTGATGTTGGAAAGAGTTCAGGGAAGATTCACTAGGATGATTCCTGGAAGGCAGGGGCTAACATATGAGGAGCGTTTGTTGGCTTTTGGACTGTATTCATTAGAGTATACAGTTTGTAGAAGAATGAGAGGGGATTGGATAGAAATATTTTGAATGTTGAAAGGGTTGGACAGAGTAGATGTGGAAAGGCTGTTTCACATGGTGGGTGAGTCCAGGACAAGAGGCCATGGGCTTAGAGTTAGAGGGTACCCATTTAAAACAGAGATGAGGAGAAATTTTTTAGCCAGAGGGTCATGGATTTATGGAATTTGTTGCTACATACAGCTGTGGAGGCCCAATCATTGAGGGTGTTTAAGGAGGAGATTCACAGGTATCTAATTAGTCAGGGTATCAAGGGATATGGGGAAAAAGCCGGAAATTGGAAACGGATGTGAGAATAATTTAGCTAATGTTGGAGTGGTGGAGCAGAATCAATGGGTTGAATGGCCTACTTCAGCTCCTTTGTCTTATGATCTTGTGATCTTGCGAATTCTAAGCTCATTTCCCTTACTACCCTTCACTTAGCAGTCATATGTTAGATGAGGAAGCAGCTGGGGATAGTCGATTTTGAGTAGCTGTTATTGGTCTAGTTCAGGGGTCGGCAACGTTTACCACTAAAAGAGCCAATATGGACACATTTCCCACAGAAAAGAAAACACTGGGAGCCACAAAATGAAATAACACTGCATACAACGGGTTTTTTTTTGCCTTTATGCTATGTATAAACAAACTATAATGTGTTGCATTTTTGAAATTGATGAACTCCTGCAGAGAAAACGAAATTACATTTCTGCATGCAACAAAAACATTTTGAACTCCGAAAAAAAGACGTTGGGTTGAAGGTTACTACATAGGTAGCCTACCTTGGATCGAAGAATTAAAAGAAAGCGCGCACTGGCGGGTGTCAGGCATTGGCAGTGGTGATGTATATTAATAGCGATAAAAAATACGTTGTAGCGGTGTGCTACACGCAGCGCTAAAATAAAGACTGCAGTCAAAGGTAACTTTATTCGAACTAAACAGCCTTGCTTTAAAGCCTCCCTCAACCCGTCCCCGTGGGCGCGGATGCTCCAAAAGACACGTACTCACAAACCCCTGTAGGCTATCTCCCTTAGTCGGAACGGTGGCTAATTGTGAGCCGGTTCGGATGTGCCAGGAAACGGTGTCTCCGCAAAGTTTTCATGTTGTACAAGATCACCATAATCTTCAAATTTCGAATTACATTTCAAAAGCTAACAAACCACGGGGAGCCGCATCACAGAGATCAAAGAGCCGCATGTGGCTCTGGAGCCGCAGGTTGCCGACCTCTGGTCTAGTTCATATATGAAATGTAAGAGCCCTTTGAAGGACAACTGGTCAGAAGCCAGGACCAAAATGTCCCTGTGAGGAATAATGATCAGAATGTCAAGTTTTAAGATCCTTAGATAGAAGGACTTGATATAAACTTAGTCTTAATCCTGAAGGAAACATATGTAATGTTTAGGCGGCTGAAATCAATTATGATCATAATCACATGAACTGTGCCAAAACAATGTCTTTCAATGGAAAGGATTTTCTTTACCACCAACTCCACTTTGACCATTTTGATGCCAAACTTATATACACAACCTGTTACCAACTTGCTTTGCATGTGCTCTGAAGAATCCATTCCACATAAGTTGAAGTCAGGGAAGCATAGATTATACTTGGCACAAATAGTGAATTATTTAAGACCCATTTAAATATTGTTACAGAATCAGAATCAGGTGTAATATCACTAGCATATGTTGTAAACTTTGTTAATTTCATGGCAGCAGTACAAAATAACTGAGAAAAAATTAATTACAGTAAATGTTATTTCTTCAAAGAATTCAAACAGGTTTGTCAGGCAAGATTTTCTCATGAGGAAACTATGTTGACTATGGCCTATTTTATCATGTACCTCCAAGTACTTCCAGGTCATGCTTTACAAGCCTGATTGAATTTTCTGAGGATGTGACTAAAAACATTGATGAAGGAAGAGCTGTACATGTAGTGTATATGGATTTCAGTAAGGCATTTGATAAGGTACCCCATGCAAGGCTTATTGAGAAAGTAAGGAGGCATGGGATCCAAGGAGACTTTGCTTTGTGGATCCAGACTGGCTTGCCCACAGAAGGCAAAGAGTGGTTATAGATGGGTCATATTCTGCATGGAGGTCGGTCACCAGTGGTGTGCCTCAGGGTTCTATTCTGGGACCCTTACTCATTGTGATTTTTATAAATGAACTGGATGAGGAAGTGGAGGAATGGGTTAGTAAATTTGCTGATGTTGCAACGGTTGGGTGTGTTGTGGAGAGTATGGAGGGTTGTCAGAGTTTACAGCCGGACATTGATAGAATGCAAAACTGGGCTGAAAATTGGCAGATGGAGTTCAACCCAGGTAAGTTTGAGGTGGTTCATTTCGGTAGGTCAAATATGATGGCAAAATATAGTATTAATGGTAAGACTCTTGGCAGTGTGCAAAATCAGAGGGATCTTGGGGTCCAAGTCCATAGGACACTCAAAACAGCTGCGCAGGTTGACTCTGTGGTTAAGAAGGCATGCAGTGCTTTGGCCTTCATGAACCATGGGATTGAGTTTAGGAGCCCAGAGGTAATGTTGCAGCTATATAGGACCCTGGTCAGACCCCACTTGGAGCTCAGTTCTGGTCACCTCACTACAGGAAGGATATGGATACCATGGAAAGGATGCAGAGGAGATTTACAAGGACATTGCCTGGATTAGGGAGTATGCCTTATGAGTAAAGGTTGAGTGAACTCGGCCTTCTCTCCTTGGAGCGACAGTGGATGAGATGTAACCTGATAGAGGTGTATAAGATGATGAGAGGCATTGATCATATGGATAGTGAGAGGCTTTTTCCCAAGGGGGAAATGGCTAGCATGAAAGGGCATAGTTTTAAGGTGCTTGGAGATGTCAGGGGTAAGTTTTTTACACAGGAGATGTCAGGGGTAAGTTTTTTACACAGGAGAGCACTGAGTGCACGGATTGGGCTGCCGGCAGAGGCGGAATCAATAGAGTCTTTTAAGAAAGTCCTGGATAGGTACATGGAGTTTAGAAAAATACAGGGCTATGGGTAAGCCTAGGTAGTTCTAAGGTAAGGACATATTCGGCGCAGCTTTATGGGCCGAAGGGCCTGTATTGTACTGTAGGTTTTCTACGTTTCTATGTTTCTACTCTGAAACCATATCCTTAACAATGGACTCCAACATCTTCTCAACAAATGAGCCCAGACTAACTGGTCTCTACTTCTCATTATTCAACCACTCTCTCTTCTTGAAGAGTGAATCGACATTTGTAATTTTCTAGTCCTCCAGAATCTAGTGACTCTTGGAAGATCAGTATTAAAGCTTCCGCAATATCACACCGTCTCTTTCAGAACCCTTTGAGTGGATACCATCTGGTTCAGGTGACTTATATACCTTCAGAACTTTCAGTTTCCCAAGAAGCTTCTCCATAGTATTGGCAACTTCACAAACTTTCCTCCTGACACTCTTGAACATCCAGTATACTGCTAGTGTCTTCCACTGTGAAGACTGATGCAAAATATTCACTTCATCTGCTATTTGCTTCCACCCTATTAGAACCTCTCCAGCATCATTTTCCAGTGCTCCAATATCCACTCTCACCTCTCTGTTACACTTTATGTAGCTGAAGAAACTTTTGGTAACCTCTTTATTACTGCCCAGCTTACTTTTGTATTCCACTTTCTCATTCTTAATATTTTTTTAGTCTTGTGAAGAAACTCAATCAAGTTTGTAAGGCACAACTTGCCCTGAACAAAGCCATGTTGGCTCGCACAGTACACAACAGCACAAATAACAAACCTCCAGCTGGAATAAATCCCTTCGACTTCTACCCCCAGTCTTTTCTAAGCAAGCTCATTCTGGATTCAAGTGGCCAATTTGCCATTGATCCCAAACACCTCATGAGGAAGATTTTCAAATGCCTTGGTAAAATCCAGGTAGACAACAGCCACAGCTCTACCTGAATCCATCACCCTTGTCACCTTGTCAAAAAACTAATCAAAATTTGCCCACCCCATGCTGGCTGTGCTTAATTAGGACATGATTTTGCAAATACTCTTAAATCCTACCCCTAAGAATTCTCTCCAGTAACTTCCCTACCATTGACATGAGACACACAGGTGTATCATTTCCAGGATTATCCCTTGTTCCCTCTGATTAATGGAACAACATCAGCTACCTGCCAGTCCTCTGGGATATTGCCTGTGGCTAGAGGTGACACAAGGATATTGGTCAAGGCCCTAGCAGTCTCTTCTTTTGCATCTCTCAATAAGCTGTTGTATATCCCCACAGGTCCCATGGAGTTATTCACGTTAATTCTCTTTAAGAGACTCAACACTCTCTCCTGATTTATTTCAAAATGCACTAGCATATTAGTACTTGTGCCAATGAACTCCCTATACTCCAAAGTCATTCTCCTTCGTAACCATGGATGTAAAGTAATCTTTAAGAGCCTCACCCATGTCCTCCACATCCAAGCTAATATTTCCCCCTTCATTATTGAGTCGTTCATTCTTCACCCCATTTACCTTCTTACTCCTGACGTATGTATAGAATGCCTGAGGCGTTTCTTTATTCCTCCTTGCCAGAGACTTTTCATGGTTCCTTCTGGCTTTCCTAATTACTTTTGAGTTCTTTTCTAGCTTCCTTATAATCCTCAAAGATAGTGTTTGATTTCAGCTTCCGAAGCATTTTCTTCTTGACTAAATTCATCACATCTCTCGGTATCCAACATTCTCTTACATTACCATCTTTGTCCTTTTTTCTGACCATACTGTACATGTTCTGAGCTCTGGGAAATTGGTCTTTAAACACGCTCCACAGGTTGGATGTGGACACAGACAAAAACACGGTTCCTAATTAACTGTCCCTAGTTCTTGCCTAATGCTCTCTGAATTTGCCCTGCTCCTCTCCACTAAAGGAGAGGCATTTTAGATGATTTAAATTCTCTTTCACGTCATTTTGCTGCGATTCCCAGTCGAACTACTTTTCTCTGGAGAATTTACGAAGATGAAAATGAAACGGCTTAAAGGCACTGACGTTTCCTTGACAAAACTGTACCCAAACCCTTTCTGCTATATTTTGCAGGGATTAACAAAGGGACAGCCAATGAATTCCTTCCGAATGAGGATCAAACAAGGTCGAAACTGTTTCACTGTCAAAATCGACTTTCCTCGATCTTTTAGCTCCCAAACTCCAATCTTCACTCTCCACTGATTTTTAACTGGCAGTATTATAAAGAAACTGCCGGCAATGACCTTTTAGATTTTAGGCATTAAATAAAACTCCATCTTTCAACCAAACTGCATCATAAGATTGGACCGCACAGTGGCATGGAGTCGAAATGGCAAATACAGCCACGAACTGGCCCTCTTCACAGGGAGGGGTCCTCCTTTTATACCGTGTAAAAAAAACTGTCACATGCCCTCCACTGGCAGGAAAATGACGTCACTCCACCATCACAAGACCATTACCTTAAGTCCAGTATAGCTTCAACACCACTGTCACGTGACAAGTACAAAATACCCACGGGTACGTAACAAAACACATTCCACAAATTGGATGTGAACACAGACAAAAACACAGTTCCTAATTAACTGTCCCTAGTTCTTGCCTAATGCTTTCTGAATTTGACCTGCTCCTCTCCCTCATTTTCTAGACCTAACCTTAACGATAGCTACCTTAAAAAGTTAACCAGTTGTAGTCAGTTTTCCCAAACTGCTCACCCACTGAATGTTCGGTCACATGACCAGGCTCATTCTTCAAAAGCAGATCCAGTACAGCACTTGTCTTGTTGGAAAGGGTCAGGACCTGCTCTGGGAGCTGAGTGGAAACAGTCCCATCAGTCATTGTGGGACAGGAAGAGTAAAGGAAAGTGACCAGTGCATCATTTATCATTGACATATTGTGGTCTCATCTGCAAGATGATATGATGCATTTTGATGCAAAATATTGATGCATGTATGCTTTGCTTGACAACGTAAGCAGATAAGATCCACCAAAATGTGTGTTCACTATTAATGTAAAGTGTTAATGTTTTTTTCTCAGCTACAGCCCAAACATGCAAAACTGAGTGGTTTGACATTGATGACCCATCAGAAGACGGAGATAATGAACTTCTTAACATTCTTCGTTTGGAGTTTCCAAATGGCATCTGCCTTTATCCAACCGCTTGTGAGGTGGAGACAACATCAGGGGTTCCAGTCTCAGAGACTGGAGAGAATGTTCAACCGTATGTAACAAAGCTGCATATATTGTTTCACAACTTTACTTCATTCCAAAGAACACTGATACCTTGATCTATGACTTCATTACATCTTCCTACTCTGTGGTCAACAGGTGTAATGTTGTTGCTGGATTCTTTTGTGTGAACAACCAGCAAAGTGATCAGAGCTGCCAAGATTACAGAATACGATTTACCTGCCCTGCATCATTTTGTAAGTATGGAAAATGGAAGTCATTGAGTTCAGAACTTCTGCTATGGAATGATAGATGGACCTTTAGCTGATTTATTGTGGTCTGAGCTGATCATTCCCTCTCCCACTATCTTACTATAGGTATCTATGTTCAGTTGTGTATTGTCCAAAAATCCATTTACCCATATCTTGAACACTCCTTGTTTGACACTTCTTGGAGACTGAGAAAGTCTTGAAACACTGGGCGACAGGTGAGGCCCATGTGGGAAGAGAAGACTCTTCCACAGATGGGCATGTGATGATTGACATATATAAACTGTCAATAATTTTCAAATTGTTATTAACTGAATTGTTTTCTTTCTGCTTTTAGGTGCTGCTCCTCCTACTCCAGATACATGTGAGTATATTCGGTTTCCGGGTTCAAATCCAGTCAGGCTGTTCCCAAGTACGCTTTCCATCCATGCCGGTTTGAGTGCTGAGCTTGCAACTCAACCTCGGAAAATAAAAGAAAATATACTGCAAAACGTCCTGTGTGAGGAGTGGTGCGCCAGACAGTCTTTCGTTCCGCATCTTGTAAAGCACAAAAATGCCTGGCACTGGCTTCTCAGGCCTGAGTTGACGTCATCATCATGAAGGCAAAGTAGGACAGATTATACTTGGCACAAATAGTGAACTGCTTAAGACCCACAAATATATTATTGAGATGATATTTGACTGGAGCAGGTAGGAGATGCAGGAAATATAGACAAGAATTTGGGAGACAGTGACAATTTTGAGATTAACAATCCACTGGTAATTTCCACAGCTGGAGGTTTATGCATGACAGGAGTTAAAACATAGAACACAGACCATAGAACAATACAGCATAGGAACAGACCTTTTTGCCCACAATGTTATAATCAACCAATTCATATTCAGATAGTCAACCAAACTAATCCCTCTATCTACACAATGTCTATGTCTTCCCATTTTCATTACATTCATATGCCCATCTAAACATCTCTTCAATGTCCCTAATGTCTCACCCTCTACCACCAACCCATGCAGTGCATTCCAGACACCCACCACACTGAGTAAAAGAAACATGCCCCTCACATCTTCTTTCAAATTACTTCCTCTCACCTTAAGTGGAGCAGTGAAGTCTGGGTGAGGATCTGATAGAGGTTGATAAGATAATGAAAAGCTTAGAGTAGACAGACAGTATGCTTCCCACTGTTGAAATAATTAAAAACAGAATGTTCTGTTAATCTCATAATCTCCATTCTGAAACGAAGCCCCTCTATTCTGAAGCAGTGCCCTCTGGTCTTAGAATCTGCTACTATAGCAAACATCCTCTCATCATCCACTCTATCAAGGCTTTACAACATTTGATAGGTTTCAATAAGGTCAGCTCGCTATCTTCTGAATTCCAGTGAGTACAGGCCCAGAGCCATGAAATGCTCTTTATATGTTCAATTTTGGAATTAATTTCATAAACCTCCATCGAACCCTCCCCAACGTCAGTTGCAACCTTTCTCAGATAGGGACCTGAGTCTGCCCACAGTACTTCAAGTGTCATACATGGATATGACCTAAGTGTGGAGAAAGAGACGCTGAAGTGGGTTAATAGCTCCCAGTCTTTACTGTGAACAGTATTTTATGGGAAAGGAACTTCTGCACAAGACTCCCAAGTCCTTTTGCATCTCAGCTTTTTGTATTTTCTCTCAATTTAGAAAATAGTCTACCTTTTCATTTCTTTTACCAAAGTGCATGACTATACAATTTCTGACACTGTATTTCATCAGCCTTTTCTTTACCCACTGTCCTAATCTGCCTAAGTTATTCTGTAGCATCTCTACTTTCACAAACTACCTGCTTCTCTACCTATCTTTGTAACATCCACAAACTTTGCAACAAAACCATCAATTCCATCATCCAACTCATCGACATATAACATAAGAAGTGTTCCCACTACACAACCCTGTAGAACACCACTAATAACTAGCAACCAACCAGATATAAGCTCCCTTTATTTTCACTCTTTGACCCTCTGCTTTAGCCATGCTAGTATCTTTCCTGTAATATGTTGGGCTCTCAACTTGTTAAGCAGCCTCCTGTGTAGCACCTTATCAAAAGCCTTCTGAAAATCAAAGTTCACAACATCCACCAATTCTCCTTTGTCAATCTTGCTTGCTACTCCTTCAAAGAATTCCAACAGATTTGTCAGGCAGGATTTTCCCTTGAGGAAACCATGCTGACTAAAGTTTATTTTATCATGTGCCTCCAAGTATTCTTAAACCACTCCCCTAACAGTCAACTCCAATATCATTCAACCACCGAGGACAGCCTAATTGTCCCATAATTTCCTTTATTCAACCTCTCTCCTTTCTTGAAGAGTGGAGTGACATTGCAACTTTCCAGTCTTCTGGAACCATTTCAGAATCGAGTGATTCGTGGAAGATTATTTCTAATGCCTCCACAACCACTTCAGTCATCTGTGGTGTACACCATCTAGTCCAGGTGACCTATCTACCTTCAGACCTTTCCCACAAACCTTCTCCGTAGTAATGGCAACTTCACACACTTGCCTCCTGATAGTCTCAAACCTCCAGCATACTACTGGTGTTTTCCACTGTGAAAACTGATGCAAAATACCTATTCAATTCATCTGCCATTTCCTTGTCCCCACAACTACCCCTGCAGCATTGTTTTCTTGCAGTCCAATATCCAGTCTCACCTCTTTTATGTATCTGAAGAAACTTTTATGGTCCACTAATATATCTTTGACTAGCTTACTTCTGTGTTCCATATCTTCTTGCTTACTGACTTTTTAGTTGTCTTCTGTTTGTTTTTGAAAGCTTCCCAATCCTCTAACATTCCACTATTTTTTGTTCTATTATATGCTCTCTCTTTGGCTTTTAGGTTGGCTTTGCCTTTTTCCTTTTTGGGATGTATATAGTCTGCACCTTCCGAATTCCATTCAGAAATTCCAGCCATTGCTGCTCTGTCATTATCCCTGCCAGTGTTGTTTCCAATCAGTTTTGGCAATTTCCTTTCTCATGCCTCTGTAATTCCCTTAAGCTGCTCTTAAATACTGATGCATCTGACTTTAGTTTCTCCACAAATTTCAGGGTGAATTCTGTCATATTATGATCACTTGCCTCTCAGAGTTCCTTCATGTTAAGCTCTTTAGTCAATTCCAATTCATAACACAACACCCATTCCAGAATATCTGATCTTCTGGTGGGCTCAACCACAAGCTGCTCCAAAAATCCATCTCATATGCATTTTGGAAACTCCCCCTTGTGGGGTACAGCACCAACCTGATTTTCCCAATCTACCTGCCTATTGAAATCTCACATGCCTATTGTAACATTGCTAATTTGGAACACATTTTCTATCTCCAGCTGTAATTTATAGACCACATCTTTACTACTATTTGAGGGTTGGTATACTACTCCCATAAGGGTCTTTTCACACTTGCAGTTCTTAGCTCCAGCCATGATTCAGCATTTTCTGATCCTGTCACTTATTTCTAATTCAATTTTCATTTTTTAACAACAGGGCCATGCCATCCCATCTGCCTACCTTTCTGTCCTTTCAATACAATGTGTATCCTTGGATGTTAAGTTCCCAGCTATAATCTATTTCAGCCATGATTCAGTGATGCACATAGGCTTATATGTGCCAATCTGTAACAGTGTTACAAGTTCATCTAACTTACTCCATATACAAACGTTGTACTATATGCATTCAAATATAAAACCTATTCACCCTTTTCGATTTTGTCTAACTTCTAATTGCAACTCATTCTGTTGACTACGATCCTGTCCTTTCAATAACCTCTCCTTACTAGAGGTGACACTAAACACTGCCATGAGGGATCTTGTCAAACACTTTACTAGAAGTCCTATACATAACATCCACAGCTCTGCCTTTTTCCAGTCACATTTCTCACCTTATTAACAAACTCAATCAATTTAGTAAGACACAACTTTCCCCACACAAAGTTATGCTGGCTCTCCCTAATTAGGACGTGGTTTTGCAAATGCTTATAAATATTACCCCTAATATTTGTCGAGACTTGGACAGAGCGATGATTTGTTATCTACATTCCGCTTAGCCTGGGAAATTGGATTGTCGAGTCAACTGACTCTGAAGACGAGCAATATTCATTTTATCCTTAGTTGTTCCTTTCACCAGCAGTGTAGGCTTCATTTTCCATTCGAGAGTTTTAGTCAATGGCCCTGTTTGGCCTAGCTTTTATTGTTTTCTTTTGCTATTAACATTGTTTGCGTTAAGTTCTGTGAACTATCAACCTGCTTCAGTATCTCTCACTCCACACTTGGGCCATGTCTGAACCTGGTGACATATTCAATCGGACGCGATGGACTTATCCACTTCAGTGCACTTTGAGAGATCCAACATCTCCCACTTACCCTCTTCCTCATGATGTGTGTATAGAATACTTGAGGATGCTCTTTATTCCTCTTGGCCAATGATTTTTCATGCCTCCTTCTGGCTTTTCTAATTTTTTGAGTTTGTTTATGGCTTATTTATAATCCTCAAGGGTTGTGTTTGATCTTAGCTTCCTGAGCTTTTAATTCACTCCCTCTCTCAATATCCAAGGTTCTCTTACATTACCATCTTTGTCCTTTCTTCTGACAGGAACATACTGTACCTGTCCTGTACTGTGGGAAGTTGGTCTTTAAACACACTCCACAGGCTGGATATGGGCATGCACAAAAATGCTGTTCCTAATTCACTGACCATAGTTCCTGCCTAATGTTCCCTGAATTTGCTCTGCTCTGATTTAGTACTCTCCCATAAGTTTCAGGCTTAACCTTAACTATAGCTATCTTAAAAATTAACCAGTTGTAGTCAGTTTTCCCTAACTGCTCACCCGCTGAATGTTCGGTCACATGGCCAGGCTCATTCTTCAACAGCAGATCCAGTACAGAACTTGTCTTGTTGGAAAGGGTCAGGATCTGCTCTGGGAGCTGAGTGGAAATAGTCCCATCAGTCACTATGGGACAGGAAGAGTAAAGAAAAGTGAACAGTGCATCATTTATCACTGGCATATTGTGGTCTCATCTGCAAGTTGATATACTTTGATACAAACTGTATGCTATGCATGACAATGTCAGCATGTAAGTTCCATGAAAATGTGTTCACTATTAACGTAAAGTTTTAATGTTTTTTCTCAACTTCAGCCAAAATGTGCAAAACTGAATGGTTTAACATTGATGACCCATCAGGCGACGGAGATTATGAAACTTTTCACGATCTATATCTTAAATTTCCCAAACGCCTCTGCCTTTATCCAAGCGCTTGTGAGGTGGAGACAACATCAGGGGTTCCAGTCTCACAGACTGGAGACGTTGTTGAAAAGTACGTAACAAAGCTGCTCACATTGTTTCACAAATATTACTTCATTCCAAAGAACATTAATAGCTTCATCAATGACTCCATTACATGTTCCTTCTCTGTGGTGAACAGGTGTAATGTGGCTCGTGGATTCTTCTGTAAGAACAGCGATCAAAGAGATCAGATCTGTGAAGATTACAAAATACGATTCACCTGCCCTAAATCATTTTGTAAGTATGGGTAAATGCAAGTTACAGCATTCAGAACATATGTTTTAGAAGAAGAGGAGGACCTTTAACTGATTTAATGCAGTCTGAGCTGATCAACCCGTCTGTTACCCTCGTACTATAGCTATCTATATTCACTTCCATGTAACCATGTAAAAAGAATCCTTCAAGAGAAAAGACCTCCTTTATTACCTGCTCCAGTGCCAAAGACAGCTGATCCTTTCTGAGACCTAAACCGCCCACAACTTATTTCCCAAGTGCATTACACATGCCACTGACAGGTTTGTGGATACCATTTCACGTCTATTGAAGGTGTTACGAATCCCGTAACTGGATAACTTACCAGCAAAGATAGAGAGGTCTGTTGAAGTCTGTTGTCACTATTTTCAAACGTTTTATTCGTAAAGGGACACAAAAGTAGGGTTAATACATACATTCAGATAGTGCAGATTGTCAACACTCAATCTAAAGCGCGGGTATATTAATCATCATCATTAAGAAGTGAGCTCTGCTGATGTCTAGGGGTTTATAGATTGTCCGTTGGAAGTATAAAAGTCACTCAGAAGGCTGCCGGCCTCAGCCCTTTTAAAATCGCTAGGTTTCACGTGGGGCGACCGAGAGAGAGAGACTGGGGGGAGAAGAGAAAGAACTTGCCGAGTCTCGATGAATCTTCCGTGAAATCGGGGGAGTGTTGGTTTCCTCTCCCCGATGTTAGTTAAAAGCGGTTTCCTGTGATTCCAGCCACAGATTCCAATCCCGGAATCTAACGCACGTGGCTTCCTTCAGAATGGCTTCCCGCTGCTGCGGGACACTCTTGTGACTTCTTGGTGCGTCTGAGGGGCTGTCCCCGAGACTCTCCTTTTATACTTCCTCACGGGGTCGCAGGTGTCAATCAGGTTGGGATGATGCAATCTCTCTCTCAACCAGCCCACCTTGCCCGAGGGCTTTACACGTGGTCTCCATGAGACAATAGTCGCTGGCATCTTATTCTGTATCCCTGGTGGGACGTGCAATTTTTCACGTTTCTCTCTCTCTCACTTCCTGGGTCTACTGACCCCCCCCCCCCCCCTCAGCGGGTGCTCTTGCGATTCTCACAAAAAAGGGGGCTGGGATCATAACACCTCCCCTCTTAAAAGACGTTTTACCAGCGGTTAAAACAGAGTTGTCCACAGTCTTACAGGAGTTTTGGATCTAACACAATACACACGTTTTTCTTTTCACAAAATACAACCGTTATACATTCAAGTCAGTATCTAAATAGTTAACGATTACAGTGTCCCTTTCTTTCATATTTTAACATTGCGAACCGTACATCAGACTTCAATTCAATAACCACCCATTTAATTTTTTTTTTCTAAGCAACAAAACTAAGGAGGTGTAACCTTAGCTTAGGTGCATTTACAAAAGTTTATGCGAATACTAATCGTTATAGTCATTTAACTTAACCGGCAGTTCTCCAAAGGGCTGTCTTTATTATTCACAGGCTTTGGCGCAAACCTGTTCAACCTGTCTGGCTGTCTAATAATGGCATCTCCATTAACCGTCGCCTCTTTTCCGGCGAGCCCCCCCGTGGGGAACTTGAGTAGTTTTTCGTGGTGAACTCCCACCCGCCCCGCTCATCGGGGTTATTGTAGCAACACCATGCCCCAGACTTAGACCATTTCCACCCAACTCTTTGATTTTACCCAGGTGGCTGGCCCTTTTATCAGTCCCCTTCAGGCTATTGGTGTTTGTTTCGAACTCTTTGCTCAAGTAGCATGTCCAAGGCAGCCTTTTCACACCCCATCCTGGCATAACAATAGAGTGGGGGGCCCCGCTATTCCCCGGCTCACTCTCTGAGTGATCTGCCAGGTTTAAGATTTCTTCCTTCGATTTGGAAACTACAGACTTTTCATTTCCTTTGCCAACAATCCTCACCCCTCCATTCTTAAATTCTGCATTAACTTTGAACTCTCCTTCGAGTACAGACGCCGGGGAACTCACACTTTCCCCGGTTACCAAGGTTAACCCTTTTCCCACTGAACCGAGTCCATCTGACCCGCAAGGAAGGCCGCCCCGTTCCACTGGGTCAGATACCTCAGACTTCTTCTGAGCTCTGTTAGTAGGTTCAGCCCCTCGGGCATCCCCATCTCGGACACACTCAAACGGGACATTGGCCTCTTCCAGGCTTTCAACTCCCATACCTTTTTCAAATTCTAACCTCCCCGATCCTCCCAGTTACTCTCTGGGCGGCTCCCACCCGGGGAAGGTGCAACCCTGCGAGCTGAAACAACCTCCTCGGCCTTTTCAGCAGACTCCTTCGAGGCAAGGGTATCCTTTCCATCTAGGACTGCCCCCCTCTCGTTATCGGTAACACCTTTAGCACTCTCAAGTTCTTCAAACAATTCTGCCAAACCAGACAAATCATCCATGTCCAACTCTGGACCTTTCAACAGCTTTATCTGTTTCTCATCTTTATCTCCCACCTTTAGGACCTTTCTCTTCGCTAAAGGCAGATCTATCTCCTCTCCCTTACCCCCTTTCACTTTACTACTCTTCGTCTTACCACCTTCGGAACCCTCGTGGCACAAGGTCGGCAAAGTCGTCTCGGCCAAATCAAAACTGGCCAGATTTCAACTGCTCTCGTTCTCAGCTCTCTCTCTCTCCACCACTTCCAGCTCCTTTAACTTAAGTTCACGTTCCAACTTTAATTTCTCCACCTCTAACTGAACCGTTCCACTTAATGGTACATTTTCAGGGATATCTTCCAATACCTCATCTTCAAACACATTCTTCCCAACATAATACTGAGTTATGGCCCTTCATACCTCCCACTTTTTCATGGACGACCTCACTTCTGTGAGGTTCAACCCCTTCGCCAAATTTAACCAGTCTGATTTGGTGGCCGCCTCTAGTGCCCCCACCGTCGGGTTTTCCATAAATTCATCCACGTCCATCTTTGCTGGTTTCCCGTCTGGCTACCTGCGTAACCAGATTCAAGTTTTTGATTTACAAGCCTGATTCACTGGCCTCCCAACTTGGTGTCAAATCCCAGACGAGCCCCCAATTGTTATGAATCCCGTAACTGGATAACTTACCAGCAAAGATAGAGAGGTCTGTTGAAGTCTGTTGTCACTATTTTCAAATGTTTTATTCGTAAAGAGACACAAAAGTGGGGTTAATACATACATTCAGATAGTGCAGATTGTCAACACTCAATCTAAAGCGCGGGTATATTAATCATCATCATTAAGAAGTGAGCTCTACTGATGTCTAGGGGTTAATAGATTGTCCGTTGGAAATATAAAAGTCACTCAGAAGGCTGCCGGCCTCAGCCCTTTTAAAATCGCTGGGTTTCAAGTGGGGCGACCGAGAGAGAGAGATTGGGGGGAGAAGAGAAAGTACTTGCCGAGTCTCGATGAATCTTCCGTGAAATCAGGGGAGCATTGGTTTCCTCTCCCCGATATTAGTTAAAGCGATTTTCTGTGATTCCAGCCACAGATTCCAATCCCGGAATCTAACACACGTGGCTTCCTTCAGAATGGCTTCCTGCTGCTGCGGGAACACTCTCGTGTCTTCTTGGTGCGTCTGAGGGGCTGTCCCCCTGAGACTCTCCTTTATACTTCCTCACGGGGTCGCAGGTGTCAATCAGGTTGGGATGATGCAATCTCTCTCTCAACCAGCCCACCTTGCCCGAGGGCTTTTCACGTGGTCTCCATTAGACAATAGTTGCTGGCATCTTATTCTGTATCCCTGGTGGGACGTGCAATTTTTCACGTTTTTCTCTCTCTCTCACTTCCTGGGTCTACTGACCCCCCCCCCCCCCAGCGGGTGCTCTTGCGATTCTCACAAAGGAGGGGGCTGGGATCATAACAAAGGCAAAGGAGTGCAGATTGTACTTGTCACAAATAACGTCTGATCATGCATATTGAAGTATTCATAGAGAGACTATGTCTGAATTGAGGAGGAAGTATTGATTGAAGGAGATATAGTAAACGTGGACAAGAATTTGAATGACAATGACAATTCTTATTCTGATGATCTGCTGGTAATACGGAAAGCTGGAGCTTTGTTGAGAACAGGGTGGACAACGGCATTTGTGAAGGGGTCAGGACCAGTTCTGGAGCTGAGGAGAAACAGATCTTCACATCAGCCAGCATGGGACATGGGGGGTAAAGGAAAGTGAGAAGCACATCATTGATTCCGTAACACATTGGGGTCTCAAATGCAAGTTGATGTAATGTATTCTGATACAAAATATTGTTGCATGTCTATTGTGCTCAACCTAGACAGCAGATGAGTATCTCCAGAACGTGTATTGAGTATTAATGTAATTCTCGTAGCGTAGTGGCATCAGTGCTGGACTTCAGAGAGAGAGGTCCCCAGTTCAAATCCGGCTACTCCCTTGCACGCTCTCCATCTGTGCTGGGTGATGGCTGATCTTTAATAACTGTCAACACTTTTCAAAGTATAATTAAATGAATAATTTTCTTCCTGCTTTTAGGTGCAAGTTTCACTACAACTTCCAGTGAGTATATCCTTCCCATTCTAAATAGTGCAAATTTTGACTACAGTACAAAAGCTCCTTCATGGCTAGTTTGAAGAGCTGCTTAACATTAATAAACTTGAAATGCAGTTACAACGTAATAACAGTATGGTCATAAGACACTTCCTTCTGAAGCAAATAAATGCATTTCAATCATCTTTTTTACCTGTCCATTATCGACATCAGTCTATGTCAGGAATCACAATTGTCTAGTGACATCTCATGCTGTTGCCTTCACCTATTGCCAGGTCCAAGTGGGTGAGATTGACTGCTGCTTGAAAAGAACCTCACCAGACCCATGTGCTACCAGGTGCAATATGTATTATGTAGACATATCTACAGAAGTCCCTGAGAGAGGGACAGATAATGACTAATATTTAGTGTCTTGACCTAACAGACCTCTTTAGTATTACAATTAAGCACTGTAATACTGAAAAGGTCTGTCAGTTCAGGACACCAAGACTTACCACTCTCAAAACTGTATTTGGTAGGAATTGAACAGATGAAGTGCTCAATGTTAACAAACTGTCAGAAATAGTTTGGAGAGGATATACGTTGAGTCAACATCAAAATAAAAGTTTTACGGTCTTAGATGTTATCAATGGTCTTTCATGAACACCAGCTCAGCTATTGTCCACTGGTCTCAAATAAAGCTGACTCAACTTCAAAGGGAGTAATGGTGTTGTCTGCTCATCTCCATAGCTCATACTTATAATAATGAAGATTGCAGCAACAATTAGACAATTAAGAAGACTGGATCAAAAAGATGCAAATTTAATCTTCCCCAAACAAGGGTGACTAATGATCAACACAATAAGCAGCCAAGTGCAACATTCTTTAGCTAGACAAATCTACAGAATTCCCTGTGAGAGTATGGGAAGTTTTTATATCATTGGAAGAAACAAGTTCTTAATTCTGTCATAAAGCGAAAGCAAGTAAACATAAGTGCTTACCAACTGAAGGCAGTTTGCACTCTCGCAGAAAATGAAGCAGAGAAGGAGCATAAGAAGCTATAAAGAGATCTGAATGTAATTCTTGTTTCGCATCTTCAGTCAGTAACTGCAAAACAGAATGGAGCAATGGTCATTATAGATTTCAGACCATAAGACTGAAAAGAACAACTGGATGTCAGCTGCTTTAATGCCTTCAGAGCTGATCAGTGACTCTCAGACCCTCTTACTAGAGCTATCAATTCTCACTTCCATAGTGTCCAAAAAACTAGTCAGTCCTTCTCATACCCTTCTTTTGGATTCAGAATGCCTTATAGCCACTCCAGTTTTGTGGTGCCATGGGGTCATTTGAAGTCCTTATAGAAGAGAAGACTCTTCCACTTGTTGGCCGGGTGATGATTGACATATATAAACTCTCAATAATTTTCAAATTATAATTAATAGAATTTTTTTGTTTCTGCTTTTAGGTACTGCTTCCAGTACAACTCTGGGTGAGTATATCCGTCCTATTCTAAAAGCGTAACTTTGACTGCAGTAAAAAGTCTCTATCAAACCTCATTTTTTGTATTTTAAGAGATCCGTGATTGTTATTAACGTGAAACACAGCTACAACTTTTCCTGCTGAAAATGTTAGATACATTTAGATCATCTGCTAGTCGTTCGTTTTCCAGGTCAGTACAGTGCAGTAATTTCACGAATCAAGTGGGCTCCAATACTGTTCTGTTTCTCTGTCACCAGTTCCAAGTGTTTAATATTGACTAACTGCTGTTTGAAAGAAATATCTTGTGAACTGTATACAACCTTGTAACATGCTTTATGCAGGCATATTCACATAATTCCCCATAGGTGGCATGTGACAGAAGGAGGATGCAAAGACATTTAACTCCAAAGTGGTCAGGTAGTCCAAGAAACTAGTCAGCCCAACGTTGAACAAACCTTATTTGACCATGTTTTTGCAGCAAGTTTGTATAACCTCCACCCTCGATTTGTGGCCACTGAGGTGAATGCTAATCTTCTGTGCGATAGGAGGACTCCACAGTTTAGCAGTGTAATAGTTGACCGTTAATAACTGTCAATGGTTTTAAAATTATAAATAATTAAATTGTTTCTTTCTGCTTTTAGGTACTAGTTCTACTACAGCTCCCAGTGAGTATATCCTTCCCATACTAAATATTGCAAACTTGAACTACAGTTCAAAAACTCCAACAAACAACTTCATGTCTGATTTGAAGAGATTCTTGACTTTAATAAACCTGAAACACAGAATTGGTCTTCTTAGCAAACAATAATTGCTGCTTGTAATTGCCAGTCCCTGAGGATGTCCGATTTTCATTCAGAAGTAAAATTGTTAGGTCATTGCTGTGCTAAGGGAAGTAAGGGAACTATGTCTTCTTTGGTTTGTGGAGTTTCAGTCCACAACCTTTATGTGAACAGCGATTGCAAAACCATCAGAATTAGCGATCATATAGCAACGATCAGTTTCAGGGCAAGACTGAAGTCAGGAGAAACTGACAGACAAGGAAAAAGGCTAGCAACAGCAGCATGAAGAAGCAGCTGAGGAGAGAAGTTATGGAGAAGCTGTCATTGGGTCATCCACATCTGACATGTGCGAGTCATTTGAAGGCAAGCTGGTCAGAACTCAGGAACAAAACTTTCCTGTGAGGAACAAAGACAAATCTGAGAAATTTTCATACCATTAGAACACACGAGTTCTAAATTCAGTAGAAAGCAAAAAACAGTACATGTTCTTTTACACAACAATTCTGGTACTGAAGATCCAGTGATAATAATGAAAGCTGGAGGTTTATTGAGGAGACGGAGTAAAAAGCACGTGTGAAGGGGGTCAGGATCAGTTCTGGATTTGAGGAGACATTGTTCTTGTCAGCAGCCACCATTGGACAAGATGGGTCAGGGAAACTGAACAGCACATCAGAGATTGTGTAATACATTGCACTCTCATATGCAAGTAATGCATTCTGATAACAAATATATTTCTGCAAGTATAGACAACAGATGAGTTCCATCAGAAAATGCATTTTTATTATAATTAGTTCTTATTATTCATCTTCACTCAGTAGATGCAATAGTGATAATTGATTTCAGAATCAGTCTGAAAAGAAAAGCTGAGCTTTCAGCTGATTTAATGTCTTCAAAGGTGATCATTCACTTTGCAACCTTCATCCTTTAGGTACCAATGCTGACTTCTCAGTTGTCAAAATTCTGGTAATCGCTGTCTTGAACACTCCTTACCGTACAATTCTTTGGGATTCAGAATCCCTTACACCCACTCCTGTTTTGTGGTGCTGTATGTGACGACAGATGCTCTTGGGGAGTGAGAAGAACCTCCCACATTAAGGCCAGTTGATGATTGACATATATAAACAGATAATAATTTTCAAATTGTATTTACCTGAAGTTTTTTCTTCCTGCTTTAAGGTACTGCTTCTACTACAGCTCCAGGTGAGTATATCCTTCCTATTCTAAACGCATAACTGTGACTGCAGTAAAAAGGCTCTGTCAAGCCTCATCGTTTGTATTTCAAGAGAGCTCCTTGATTATAATTAATGTGAAACACAGCTACAACTTTTCCTTCTGCAAAGATTGGATGCATTTAGATCATCAACCAGTCAGTTATTTTCTGGGTCATACAGAGCAGGAATTTCACGAATCAAGTGGATTCCGATACCGTTTCAGTCCCCTCTCTCCAGTTCCAAGTGGTTAACTTTCACTGACTGCTGTTTGAATGCAACGTCTAGTGAACTATGTGCATCCTTGTAGAACATGCTATATGAAGACATATTTACAAAATTCCCTATGGTTGGGATGGAATAGAATTAGGCTGCAAATTCGTTTAGCTCTAAAGTGGTCATGTGGCCCAGAACTCTAGTCACACTAACCTTAAGCAAGCCTTATTTGACCGTGCTTTTGCAGCAAGAATGCTGAATCCCCTCTCAGAATTAGTGGCCCGAGGTAAATGCTGAACCTGCCGTGGGATGTGAGGATTCCACTGTTTAGCAGTGTAATAGTTGACATTTAATAACTGCCAGTGGTTTTCAAATTATAATTGAATTGTTTTTGTATGTTTTCAGGTGCTAGTTCCACTGTGACTCCCAGTGAGTATATCTTTCAAATTCTAAATATTGCAAATTTTAACTGTAGTTCAAAAACTCCATCAAATGACATTGTGTCTAGTTTGAAGAGTTTCTTTAATAATCTTGAAACACAGAGTGGGTCTTCTGAGCAAACAATAACTGTTGCTTGTAATTGCCAGTCTTTGAGAACTCCCAGGTTTCAATCAGAAGCAATATAGTCAGGTCATTGCTATGCTAATGGAAGTTGGGGAACTGGGTCTTGTTTGGTGATTAGAATTTTCAGTGAACAAATTTTTTGTGGACAGTGGTCGTAAATCGAGTCATTTGAAGGCAAGCTGGTCAGAACTCAGGAACCATAGAACATTACAGCACAGAAACAGGCCTTTTGGCCCTTCTTGGCTGTACCGAACCATTTTTCTGCCAAGTCCAACTGACCTGCATCTGGGCTATATCCCTCCAAACCCCTCTCGTCCATATACCTGTCCAAATTTTTCTTAAATGTCAAAAGTGAGCCCGCATTCACCACTTCATCTGGCAGCTCATTCCACACTCCCACCACTCTCTGTGTGAAAAAGCCAATGTTCCCTTTAAACTTTTCCCCCTTCACCCTTAACGCATGACCTCTGTTTTTATTCTCCCCTAGCCTCAGTGCAATAAGTCTGCTTGCATTCACCCTATCTATACCCATCATAATGTTATACACCTCTATCAAATCACCCCTCATTCTCCTATGCTCCAGGGAATAAAGTCCTAACCTATTTAACCTTTCTATGCAACTCAGTTTCTCAAGGCCCAGCAACATCCTTGCAAACCTTCTCTGCACTCTTTCAACCTTATTAATATCCTTCCTGTACTTAGGTGACCAAAACTGCATACAATACAAATTCAGTCTCAGCAATGTCTTATACAACCTCACCATAACATTCCAACTCTTATACTCAATACTTTGATTTATAAAGGCCAATGTACCAAAAGCTCTGTTTACGACCCTATCCACCTGTGACGCCACTTTTAGGGAATTATGTATCTGTACTCCCAGATCCCTCTGTTCTACTGCACTCCTCAGTGTCCTACCATTTACTTTGTATGTTCTACCTTGGTTTGACCTTCCAAAGTGCAATATCTCACACTTGTCCACATTGAACTCCATCTCCCATTTTTCAGCCCATTTTTCCAGCTGGTCCAGATCCCTCTGCAAGCTTTGAAATCCTTCCTCACTGTCCACTACACTTCCAGTCTTTGCAGCAACAGCAAATTTGCTGATCCAATTTGTCACATTAACATCCAGATCATTCATATAGATGACAAATAACAATGGACCCAGCACTGATCTCTGTGGCACACCACTAGTCACAGGCCTCCACTCAGAGTAGCAATCCTCCACTACCACTCTCTGACTTCTTCCATTGAGCCAATGTCTAATCCATTTTACTACCTCGCCATGTATAGCTAGTGACTGAATCTTCCTAACTAACTTCCCATGAGGGACCTTGTCAAAGGCCTTACTGAAGCCTATGTATACAACATCCACTGTCTTCCCTTCATCCACATTCTTGGTAACTTCCTCAAAGAACTCTAATAGATTGGTTAAACATGACCTACCACGCACAAAGCCATGCTGACTTTTTCTAATAAGTCCCTGTCTATCCAAATACTTGTAGATCCTATCTCTTAGTATTCCTTCCAATAATTTACCTACTACTGATATGAAACTTACCGGCCTATAATTTCCTGGCTTTCTTTTTGAGCCTTTTTTAAACAACGGAACTACATGAGCTATCCTCCAATCCTCCGGCACCTGACCTGTTGATATCGACATTTTAAATATTTCTGCCAGGGCCCCTGCAATTTCAACATTAGTCTCCTTCAAGGTTCGAGGGAATACCCTGTCAGGTCCTGGGGATTTATCTACTCTGATTTGCCTCAAGACACCAAGCACTTCCTCCTCTTTAATCTGTATAAGTTCCATGACCTCCCTACTTGCTTGCCTTGTTTCCATAGACTCCATTCCAGTTTCCTTAGTAAATACAGATGCAAAAAACCCATTTAATATCTCTCCCATTTCTTTTGGGTCCATACATAGCCGACCACTCTGATCTTCAAGAGGACCAATTTTATCCCCTACTATCCTTTTGCTCTTAACATACCTGTAGAAGCTCTTAGGATTATCCTTCACCTTGACTGCCAAAGCAAACTCATGTCTTCTTTCAGCCCTCCTGATTTCTTTCTTAAGGATTTTCTTACTCTTTTTATACTCCTCAAGCATCTTATTTCCTCCCTGTTGCCTATACCTGTTATACATCTCTCTCTTCTTCTTTATCAGAGTTTCAATATCCCTCGAGAACCAAGGTTCCTTATTCTTATTCATTTTGTTTTTAACCCTGACAGGAACATACAAACTCTGCACTCTCAAAATTTCTCCTTTGAAGGCCTCCCACTTACCAACAACATCCTTGCCAGTGAACAACCTGTCCCAATCTATGCTTTTTAGATCCTTTCTCATTTCTTCAAATTTGGCCTTTTTCCAGTTTAGAACTTCAACCCAAGGACCAGATCTATCTTTATCCATGATCAAGTTGAAACTAATGGCATTATGATCACTGGAACCAAAGTGTTCCCCTACACACACTTCCGTCACCTGCCCTAACTTATTTCCTAATAAGAGATCTAATATTGCATCCTCCCTAGTTGGTACATCTATATATTGATTTAGAAAATTTACCTGAACACATTTTACAAACTCTAACCCATCTAGACCTTTAACAGTATGGGAGTCCCAATCAATGTGTGGAAAATTAAAATTCCCTACAACCACAACTTTCTGTCTCCTGCAGTTGTCTGTTATCTCTCTGCAGATTTGCTCCTCCAATTCTTGCTGACTATTGGATGGTCTATAATACAACCCTATTAATGTGGTCATACCTTTCCTGTTTCTCAGCTCCACCCATATGGCCCCAGTAGACAAGCCATCCAATCAGTCCTGGTGAAGCACTGCTGTAATATTTTCCCTGACTAGCAAAGCCACCCACCCACCCTTCATTCCTCTGCCTCTATCACATCTGAAACATCGGAACCCTGGAACATTGAGCTGCGAGTCCTGCCCCTCCTGTAGCCAAGTTTCAGTAATTCCATGTGTCAATCCATGCCCTCAGCTTGTCAGCCTCCCACAATACTCCTCACATTGAAATATACACACCTCAGAAGATTATTACCACCACACACAACCTGACCATTTGTGACTTTGCATGAATTACTAACATCATTTATTTTTACCCCCGTTTCACTATCTACTTTGGCACTCTGGTTCCCATCCCCCTGCAAATCTAGTTTAAATCCTCCCCAATAACACTAGCAAACCTCCCTGCAAGTATATTGGTCCCCTTATAGTTCAGGTGTAACCCGTCTCTCTTGTACAGGTCCCACCTGCCCCAGAAGAGGTCCCAATGATCTAGAAATCTGAAACCCTGCCCCCTACACCAGTTTCTCAGCCACGTGTTCATCTGCCAGAGCATCGTATTCTTACCCTCACTGGCACGTGGCACAGGCAACAATCCAAAGATTACTACCCTTGAGGTCCTGTTTTTCAACTTCCTACCAAGCTCCCTGTACTCACTCTTCAGGACCTGCTGACTCTTTATACTTATGTCATTGGTACCAATGTGTACCACGACATCTGGCTGATCACCCTCTCACCTCAGAATGCTATGCACGCGATCAGAGACATCCCTGACTCTGGCACCCGGGAGGCAACAAACCATCCAGTAGTCTCTGTCACAACCACAGATTCTCCCAACTGTAACCCTGACTATGGAGTCCCCTATCACCACCGCTCTTCTCCTCTTCCTCCCTCCCTACTGCACTGCAGACCAGACTCAGTGCCAGAGATCTGGCTGCTGCAGCTTGTCCCAGGTAAGCCATCCCCCCCCAACAGTATTAAAATCGGCATACCTGTTTTGAAGGGGAATAGCCACAGGGGAACCCTGCACTACCTGCCCTTTCCGCTTCCCTTGCCTGACAGTAACCCAGTCACCTGTGCCCTGTTTCTTAGGTGTAACAACCTTCCGGAAGCTACTATCTATAAATGCTCAGACTCCCAAATGATCCGGAGGTCATCCAGCTCATGCTCCAGTCCCCTAACACGTCTGTTAGGAGCTGCAGCTGGATGCACTTCTTGCAGGTATCATTGTCAGGGACACCGGAAATCTCCCTGACTTCCCACATCCTGCAAGAGGAGCATTCCAACATCCTGCCTGGCATATTCTGCAGTCTGAACAAAAAAAAAGAAGGAAAACAGAAACTTACCGGAACCTACCCTCACCTCTGCCTGACTGAGCCAAAGACGTCCCGCTCCGACAATGGCCGCTGTATATGGCAGTCTTTCTTTTAAACCTATGCGCACTACATTACGCGCTTGCACAGTCTAGCCTCTTTTCCCCGAGTTGTTATACAAAAAAAAGCCATTCTTTTCCTCTGCGATGCTTCAGTCTTCCACTCTCAGCCTCTTGCTTCGATTGAAAAGGAAGAAAATTTTCCTATGATGAACAAAGACAACGATGCAAAATTTTCATATCGTTAGACCACATGAGTTCTAAATTCAGTAGAAAGCAAAAAAAAACATTCTTTTATCGGACAATTGTGATACTGATGATAAGCTAATAACAATGAAAGCTGGAGGTTTAATGAGGAGAGGGTGTACAAAGCATGTGTGAAGGGGTCAGGATCAGTTCTGGAGTTGTGGGGATATTGTTCTTGTCAGTAGCCACCATTGGACAAGATGGGTCAGGGAAACTGAACAGCACATCAGAGATTGCATAACACATTACCCTCTCATATGCCAGTTGATGTATTGCATTCTGATACCAAATATATTTTTGCAAGTATAAAGACAGCAGATGCTTTCCATCAGAAAATGTATTTATGATATTTAGTTCTTATTATCCACCTTCAGTCAGTAGCTACAATAATGAATGCGGCAATGGTGATAATTGATTTCAGAATCAGTCTGAATAGAAAAGCTGGATTGTCAGCTGATTTAATGTCTTCAGAGGTGATCATTCACTCTGCCTCCTTCATCCTTTCGGTATTAATGCTCACTTCTGAATTGTCCAAAATTCGAGTAAACGCTGTCTTGCACACATCTTATGAGACAATTCTTCTGGGATTGAGAATGCCTTACACCCACTCTTGTGTTGTGGTGCTGCGAGTGACAATTGATGCCCTTGTGGAGAGAGAAGACTCCCCCACATTATGGCCAATGATGATTGACATATATAAACAGATAATAATTTTCAAATTGTATTTAACTGAAGTTTTTTCTTTCTGCTTTAAGGTACTGCTTCTACTACAACTCCAGGTGAGTATATCCTTCCTATTCTAAATGCGTAATTGTGACTGCAGTAAAAAGGTTTTGTCAAGCCTCATAGTTTTCATTTGAAGTGTTCCTTGATTATAAATAATGTAAAACACATATACAGCTTTTCCTTCTGCAACTATTGGATGTATTTAGATCATCAATCAGTCCATTATTTCCTGGGTAAGTAGAGAACAACAATTTCACGAGTCAAGTGGGCTCCGATGCCATTTCAATCCCCTGTCTGGATTAGTGGCCCAAGGTAAATGCTGAACCTGCCAGGTGATGTGAGGACTCCAAAGTTTAGCAGTCTAATAGATGAACGTTAACAACTGTCAATGCCTTTCAAAACAGAATTAAATAAATTAGCTTTTTCTGCTTTTAGGTGCTAGTTCTACTGCAGCTCCAAATGAGAGCATTCCTCAAATCCTAAACAT